>NC_062289.1:68289549-68980154 GCF_902655055.1 Lutra lutra | reverse complement strand
GATATAAAATCAATGCACAAAAATAAGTTGCATTTCTTTACACCATCAACAAGAAAGAAGAAAGAGAAATTAAGGACTCAATCCCATTTACAACTGTACTGCAATCCATAAGATATCTAGGAATAAACCTAACCAAAGAGTAAAAGAATCTATACTCCTAAAACTATAAAGTAATCATGAAAAAAAAAAATTGAGGAAGACACAAGAAATGAAAAAATGTTCCATGCTCATGGATTGGAAGAAAAAATTTTGTGAAATTATCTATGTTACCTAAAGCAATCTACACATTTAATGAAATTCCTATCAAAATCCCATCCATTTTTTTAAAGAAATGAAACAAACCTTCCTAAAAAGTATATGGAACCAGAAAAGACTACGGATAGCCAGAGGAATGTTGAAAAAGAAAGCCAACATTGGTGCCATCACAATTCCAGACTTCAAGCTCTATTACAAACTGTCATCATCAAGAGAGTATGGTACTGGTACAAAAACAGACACATAGATCAATGGAACAGACTAGAGAGCCCAGAAATAGACCCTCAACTCTATAGTCAACTAATCTTCAACAAAGTAGGAAAGAATGTCCAATGGAAACAAAGACAGTCACTTCAACAAATGGGGCTAGGAAAATTGGACAGCCACATGCAGAAAAATGAAACTGGACCATTTCCTTACACCACACACAAAAATACACTCAAAATGGACGATGGACCTCAATGTGAGAAAGGAATCCATCAAAATTGAGGAGAACACAGACAGCAACCTCTTCGACTTCAGCCGCAACAACGCCTTCCTAGGAACATCGCCAAAGGCAAGGGAAGCAAGGGCAAAAATGAACTATTGGGACTCCATCAAGATCAAAAGCTTCTGAAAAGCTTTTGATCTTGATGGAGTCCCAATAGTTCATTTTTGCTTTTGTTTCCTTTGCATTTGGAGACATATCTTGAAAGAAGTTGCTGTGAAAGATATCGAAGACGTTACTGCCTATGTTCTCCTCTAGGATTCTGATGGATTCCTGTCTCATGTTGAGGTCTTTTATCCATTTCGAGTTTATCTTTGTGTACGGTGTAAGAGAATGGTCGAATTCCATTCTTCTACATATAGCTGCCCAATTTTCCCACCACCATTTATTGAAGATACTGTCTTCTTGCCACTGTATATTTTGTCCTGCTTTGTCAAAGATTATTTGACCATAGAGTTGAGGGTCCATAGCTGGGCCCTCTACTCTGTTCCACTGCTCTAAGTGTGTGTTGTTAAGACAGTACAATGAAGTCTTGGTGATCACAGCTTTGTAGTAAAGCTTGAAATCAGGTAACGTGATGCCCCCAGTTTTATTTTTGTTTTTCAACATTTCCTTAGTGATTCGGGGTCTCTTCTGGTTCCATATAAATTTCTGAATTATTTGCTCCAGCTCTTTGAAAAATACCGGTGGAATTTTGATCAGAATGGCATTAAAAGTATAGATTGCTCTAGGCAGTATAGACATTTTAACAATGTTTATTCTTCCGAACCAAGAACATGGAATTGTCTTCCGTCTTTTTGTGTCTTCTTCAATTTCTTTCATGAGTGTTCTGTAGTTCCTCGAGTACAGATCCTTTACCTCTTTGGTTAGGTTTATTCCAAGGGATCTTATGGTTCTTGGTGTTTTAGTAAATGGAATCTATTCTCTAATTTCCATTTCTGTATTTTCATTGTTAGTGTATAAGAAAGCCACTGATTTCTGTACATTGACTTTGTATCCTGCCATGTTACTGAACAGTCAACAAAACGAAGAGGCAACCCACAGAATGGGAGAAGATATTTGTATATAACAGTACAGACAAAAAATTGATATTCAGGATCTATAAAGAACTTCTCAAACTCAACACACACAAAACAGATAATCATTAAAAAATGGGCAGAAGATATGAACAGATACTTCTCCAATTAAGACATACAAATGGCTATCAGACACATGAAAAATGTTGACCATCACTAGCCATCAGGAGATTCAAATTCAAACCACATTGATATACCACTTTACACGAGTTAGAATGGCCAAAATTAGCAAGACAGGAAACAACATGTGTTGGAGGGGATGTGGAGAAAGGGGAAACCTCTTACACTGTTGGTGGGAATGCAAATTGGTGCAGCCACCTTGGCGAACAGTGTGGAGATTCCTCAAGAAATGAAAAATAGAATTTCCCTATGACCCTGCAATTGCACTACTGGGTATTTACCCCAATGATACAGATGTAGTGAAAAGAAGGGCCATCAGTACCCCAATGTTTATAGCAGCAATGGCCACAGTCGCCAAACTGTGGAAAGTACCAAGATGCCCTTCAATGGATGAATGGATAAGGAAGATATGGTCCATATACACTATGGACTATTATGCCTCCATCAGAAAGGATGAATACCCAACTTTTGTATCAACGTGGACTGGATTGTAAGAGATTATGCTGAGCGAAATAAGTCAAGCAGAGAGAGTCAATTATCATATGGTTTCACTTATTTGTGGAGAATAACAAATAACATGCAGGACATGGGGAGATGGAGAGGAGAAGGGAGTTGAGGGAAATTGGAGGGGTCAATGAACCATGAGGGTCTATGGACTCTGAAAAACAACCTGAGGGTTTTTAAGTGCGGGGGGTTATTATGGGGGAGTCAGGTGGTGGCTATTATGGAGGGCACACATTGCATGGAGCACTGGGTGTGGCACAAAAACAATGAATTCTGTTACACTGAAAAGAATTAAAAAAAAAAGATCAAAATCTTTTTCACAGCAAAGCAAAGAGCAAAAAAAAAAAAATCCAATAGACAACTGAGAGAATGGAAGAAGATATTTGCAAACGACATATCAGATAAAGGGCTAGTATCCAAAATCTATAATGAACTTAGCAAATTCTACATCCAAAGAAAAAATAATCCAATCAAGAAATGGGCAGAGGACTTGAACAGACATTTCTGCAAAGAAGACATCCAGATTGCCAACAGATGCATGAAAAAGTCCTCCACATCACTCAGCATCAGGGAAATACAAATCAAAACCACAATGAGTTACCACCTCACACCATCAGAATGGCTAAAATTAACAGGTCAGGAAATGACAGATGCTGGCGAGGATGTGGAGAAAGGGGAGCCCTCCTACACTGTTGGTGAGGATGCAAGCTGGTTCAACCACTGTGGAAAACAGCATGGAGTCCCCTCAAAATTTGAAAATAGAGTTACCCTACAACCTAGCAACTGCACTAGTGGGTATTTACCCTTTACCCTAAAGATACAAATGCAGTGATCCGAAGGGGGCACGTGTACATGAATGTTTATAGCAGCAATGTCCACGATGGCCAAACTATGGAACGAATGTAGATGTCCAGCAACAGATGAATGGATAAAGAAGATTTATATATATATATATATATGTGTGTGTGTGTGTGTGTGTGTGTGTGTATATGTGTGTATGTGTATTTATGTATGTGTATATATGTATATATATGTATGTATATATATGTATATATATATTTATGTAGGTGTATATATGTATGTGTGTGTGTATATATACACACACACATACACAATGGAATACTATGCAGCCATCAAAGGAAATAAAATCTTGCCATTTGCTATGATGTGGATGGAACTAGAGTGTATTATACTTAGCGAAGTGAGTCAATCAGAAAAAGACAACTATTATATGATCCCCCAGATATGAGGAAGTGGAGATGCAACTGGGGGGTTTGGGTAGTAGGAAAAGAATAAGTGAAACAAAATGGGATCAGGAGGGAGATAAACCATGAGAGACTCTTAATCTCACAAAACAAACTTAGGGTTGCCAGGGGATGGATAGGGAGAGGGTGGTAGTGTTATGAACATTGGGGAGTGTATGTGCTATGATGAGTGCTGTGAAGTGTGTAAACCTGGCGATTCACAGACCTGTACCCTGGGTCTAATAATACATTATATGTTAATTTAAAAATGTGGTCCATATATACAATGGAATATTATGCCTCCATCAGAAAGGATGAAAACACAACTTCTATATGAACATGGACAGGACTGGAGAAAATTATGCTGAGTGAAATAAGTCAAACAGAGAAAGTCAATTACCATATGATTTCACTTAATTGTGAACCATAAGGATAACATGGAGGAAATAAGGGGAAGGAAAGGAGAAGTGAATTCAGGGAAATTGGAGGGGGAGATGAACCATGATAGACTGTGGACTCTGAGAAACAAAAACTGAGGGTTTTGGAGGGTAAGGCTGGTGGTTTGTATTAAGGAGGGCACATATTGCATGGATCACTGGGTGTGGTGCATGACAATGAATCTTGAAAATGAAAAATGAAATTATATATATATATATATATATATATATATGATATTAGATGGAAAATAGTATCTTTTTAAACTTATGCTAATAAATTTATTGTTGTAAGTATGTGCATACTGACACTTTCTGAGTTTTGGAATGGTCAGTTATAGAGAAAAGATAGTTTCATTTGTTCACAAAGGCATGTTTCATTAAGTCATTGTAGTCATTATAGATAATTTCTCATAAGTGAAGTTTCCTTAAATCTGAGGAAGTAAACGTTTTTAAAAGCTTATAATGTTTCAAATAAAAGGGCATAAAATTATCATTATCTTCCTCTGTACATTCAACTGAATGCTATTCACTTTTCTTCTTGGAATCCAGTATTTCTTTTAGTTTGGTAATTTTTAACTTTTGTTTTACTATTTTAGATATATCAGAAAGCTACATTTTTCAAAGTTTTCTCTATCAATATCCTTGAAGATGTAAGAGATTTGCAGTAGATTCAGAGTAGACGGAAACTACAAGACAAGAAATGAGAGTGGTCATGTCTACAGATGGGATTAGAGTTCCCTATGAAGCAATTGACAAGGAAATCTTATTATTCCTGTGATACACAACATGTACATATATCACAGGCAAATATGAGAAGTTACATGATGTAAGCAAATGGACGACTTTTTTAAACATTAAAAATATATGCTTTTCAATGCATCAAAGCCTCAATAAACAAAGGGAATATTTTGGTGAAACACAGAGTGCATGTTTCCTAGGCACTTAATTTTAAGGTTGGATAAGAACCTTTCTTTGCCTTTCATTTTGGAAGAGCAGACCAATGACTTAAGGACAATTTTGATTTCTTCACCAAGTTAAAACAGAATCTTAATTTTGCAACTACATCATTTGATAATAAAATCACTTATTTATATGTGTATCTTAATTTTAACTGCTGTTGCCCACACAGAGAATTCCTTTCAAGGTTCATTTTCCAAAATCCTACTACCACTTTCTCCTTTCTCTAGACCCCACCACTACCCTCTCTGTGTCTCTCCCCCATGCTGGGTCCTGCTCCATTCAGGGCTAAGTTAGCTTCCCTCTGTGTCTGGGCCCTGGGCCAGATGGTCAGTGTCTCCTGCACTAGAAGCAGCTCCAACCCCAGGGCTCATGCTGTAATCTGGTACCTACAACTCCCAGGAGCATCCCCTCAAACTCCTCATCTATGCTCATAATAATCAGTCTTCAGTGGTTCCTAAACAATTCTCTGGCTTCGGGTCTGATCACTTCAAGCTCCATGGCCCTCACTGGACTCTATGCTGAGGATGAGACTGCTTACTTCTGCCCATCCTTTGACAGCAGACTCCATGCTCACACAGTGCTCTAGGCCTGTCAGGGAGTGACACAAACTTGCTATCCCCACAACAAAGGGGGCTCCATTTAGACCCTATCTCCCTGGCCAAGTCCTTTGTTTCTATTGTGTAAACTGGGTCCTGAGATCCATATGAGGGAAATTGTTCACGAATTATCTTCACATTCTTTTTTTTTTAATATGTTTTTTATTTTTTCAGCATAACAATATTCATTATTTTTGCACCACACCCAGTGCTCCATGCAATCCGTGCCCTCTACAATACCCACCACCTGGTGCACCCAACCTCCCACCCCCCACCCCTTCAAAATTCTCAGATCGTTTTTCAGAGTCCATAGTCTCTCATGGTTCACCTCCCCTTCCAATTTCCCTCAACTCCCTTCTCCTCTCCATCTCCCCTTGTCCTCCATGCTATTTGTTATGCTCCACAAATAAGTGAAACCATATGATAATTGACTCTCTCTGCTTGACTTATTTCACTCAGCATAATCTCTTCCAGTCCCGTCCAAGTTGCTACAAAACTTGGGTATTCATCCTTTCTTTTTTTTTTTTTTTTTTTTTTTACAGCTTTATAAACATATATTTTTATCCCCAGGGGTACAGGTCTGCGAATCGCCAGGTTTACACACTTCACAACACTCACCATAGCACATACCCTCCCCAATATCCATAACCCCACACCGTCTCCCAACCCCCTCCCCCCATCAACCCTCAGTTTCTTTTGTGAGATTAAGAGTCACTTATGGTTTGTCTCCCTCCCAATCCCATCTTGTTACATTTACTCTTCTCCTACCCCTCAACCCCCCATGTTGCATCTCCTCTCCCTCATATCAGGGAGATCATAATAGTTGTCTTTCTCCGATTGACTTATTTCGCTAAGCATGATACCCTCTAGTTCCATCCACATAGTCGCAAAAGGCAAGATTTCATTTCTTTTGAGGGCTGCATAGTATTCCATTGTGTATATATACCACATCTTCTTTATCCATTCGTCTGTTGATGGACATCTAGGTTCTTTCCATAGTTTGGCTATTGTAGACATTGCTGCTATAAACATTCGGGTGCAAGTGCCCCTTCGTCTCACTACGTTTGTATCTTTAGGGTAAATACCCAGCAGTGCAATTGCAGGGTCATAGGGTAGTTCTATTTTCAACATTTTGAGGAACCTCCATGCTGTTTTCCAGAGTGGTTGCACCAGCTTGCATTCCCACCAACAGTGTAGGAGGGTTCCCCTTTCTCCGCATCCTCACCAGCATCTGTCATTTCCTGACTTGTGCATTTTAGCCATTCTGACTGGTGTGAGGTGATATCTCATGGTGGTTTTGATTTGTATTTCCCTGATGCCGAGTGATATGGAGCACTTTTTCATGTGTCTGTTGGCCATCTGGATGTCTTCTTTGCAGAAATGTCTGTTCATGTCCTCTGCCCATTTCTTGATTGGATTATTTGTTCTTTGGGTGTTGAGTTTGCTAAGTTCTTTATAGATTTTGGACACTAGCCCTTTATCTGATATGTCATTTGCAAATATCTTCTCCCATTCTGTCAGTTGTCTTTTGGTTTTGTTCACTGTTTCCTTTGCTTGTGCAAAAGCTTTTGATCTTGATAAAATCCCAAAAGTTCATTTTTTCCCTTGCTTCCCTTGCCTTTGGTGATGTTCCTAGGAAGATGTTGCTGCGGCTGACGTCGAAGAGGTTGCTGCCTGTGTTCTCCTCGAGGATTTTGATGGATTCCTTTCTCACATTGAGATCCTTCATCCATTTTGAGTCTATTTTCGTGTGTGGTGTAAGGAAATGATCCAATTTCATTTTTCTGCATGTGGCTGTCCAATTTTCCCAACACCATTTATTGAAGAGGCTGTCTTTTTTCCATTGGACATTCTTTCCTGCTTTGTCGAAGATGAGTTGACCATAGAGTTGAGGGTCCATTTCTGGGCTCTCTATCCTGTTCCATTGATCTATGTGTCTGTTTTTGTGCCAGTACCATGCTGTCTTGATGATGACAGCTTTGTAATAGATCTTGAAGTCTGGAATTGTGAAGCCACCAACTTTGGCTTTCTTTTTCAATATTCCTTTGGCTATTCGAGGTCTTTTCTGGTTCCATATAAATTTTAGGATTATTTGTTCCATTTCTTTGAAAAAAATGGATGGTACTTTGATAGGAATTGCATTAAATGTGTAGATTGCTTTAGGTAGCATAGACATTTTCACAATATTTATTCTTCCAATCCAGGAGCATGGAACATTTTTCCATTTCTTTGTGTCTTCCTCAATTTCTTTCATGAGTACTTTATAGTTTTCTGAGTATAGATTCTTAGTCTCTTTGGTTAGGTTTATTCCTAGGTATCTTATATTTTTGGGTGCAATTGTAAATGGGATGGACTCTTTAATTTCTCTTTCTTCTGTCTTGTTGTTGGTGGAGAGAAATGCAACTGATTTCTGTGCATTGATTTTATATCCTGACACTTTACTGTATTCCTGTACAAGTTCTAGAAGTTTTGGAGTGGAGTCTTTTGGGTTGTCCACATATAGTATCATATCATCTGCAAAGAGTGATAGTTTGACTTCTTCTTTGCCGATTTGGATGCCTTTAATTTCGTTTTGTTGTCTGATTGCTGAGGCTAGGACTTCTAGTACTATGTTGAATAGCAGTGGTGATAACGGACATCCCTGCCTTGTTCCTGACCTTAGCGGAAAAGCTTTCAGTTTTTCTCCATTGAGAATGATATTTGTGGTGGGTTTTTCATAGATGGCTTTGATAATATTGAGGTATGTGCCGTCTATCCCTACACTTTGAAGAGTTTTGATCAGGAGCAGATGCTGTACTTTGCAAATGCTTTTTCAGCATCTATGGAGAGTATCATATGGTTCTTGTTCTTTCTTTTATTAATGTGTTGTATCACATTGATTGATTTGCTGATGTTGAACCAGCCTTGCAGCCCTGGAATAAATCCCACTTGGTCGTGGTGAATAATCCTTTTCATGTACTGTTGAATCCTATTGGCTAGTATTTTGGCGAGAATTTTTGCATCTGTGTTCATCAAGGATATTGGTCTGTAGTTCTCTTTTTTGATGGTATCCTTGTCTGGTTTTGGGATCAAGGTGATGCTGGCCTCATAAAATGAGTTTGGAAGTTTTCCTTCTGTTTCTATTTTTTGGACAATTTCAGGAGAATAGGAATTAGTTCCTCTTTAAATGTTTGGTAGAATTCCCCCGGGAAGCCGTCTGGCCCTGGGCTTTTGTTTGTTTGGAGATTTTTGATGACTGTTTCAATCTCCTTACTGGTTATGGGTCCGTTCAGGCTTTCTATTTCTTCCTGGTTCAGTTGTGGTAGTTTATATGTCTCCAGGAATGCATCCATTTCTTCCAGATTGTCAAATTTGTTGGCGTAGAGTTGCTCATAGTATGTTCTTATAATTGTCTGTATTTCTTTGGTGTTCGTTGTGATCTCTCCTCTTTCATTCATGATTTTATTTATTTGGGTCCTTTCTCTTTTCTTTTTGATAAGTCTGGCCAGGGGTTTTATCAATCTTATTAATTCTTTCAAAGAACCTGCTCCTCGTTTCGTTGATTTGTTCTATTGTTTTTTTGGTTTCTATTTCATTGATTTCTGCTCTAATCTTTATGATTTCTCTTCTCCTGCTGGGTTTAGGGTTTCTTTCTTGTTCTTTCTCCAGCTCCTTTAGGTGTAGGGTTAGGTTGTGTACATGAGACCTTTCTTGTTTCTTGAGAAAGGCTTGTACCGCTATATATTTTCCTCTCAGGACTGCCTTTGTTGTGTCCCACAGATTCTGAACCGTTGTGTTTTCATTATCATTTGTTTCCATAAATTTTTTCAATTCTTCTTTAATTTCCTGGTTGACCCATTCATTCTTTAGAAGGATGCTGTTTAGTCTCCATGTATTTGGGTTCTTTCCAAATTTCCTCTTGTGATTGAGTTCTAGCTTCAGAGCATTGTGGTCTGAAAATATGCAGGGGATGATCCCAATCTTTTGATACCGGTTGAGACTTGATTTAGGACCAAGAATGTGATATATTCTGGAGAATGTTCCATGTGCACTAGAGAAGAATGTGTATTCTGTGGCTTTGGGATGAAATGTTCTGAATAGATCTGTGATGTCCATCTGGTCCAGTGTGTCATTTAAGGCCTTGATTTCCTTGTTGATCTTTTGCTTGGATGATCTGTCCATTTCAGTGAGGGGAGTGTTAAAATCCCCTACTATTATTGTATTCTTGTCGATGTGTTTCTTTGATTTTGTTATTAATTGGTTTATATAGTTGGCTGCTCCCACTGTTAGGGGCATAGATATTTAAAATTGTTAGATCTTCTTGTTGGACAGTTCCTTTGAGTATGATATAGTGTCCTTCCTCATCTCTTATTATAGTCTTTGGTTTAAAATCTAATTGATCTGATATAAGGATTGCCACTCCTGCTTTCTTCTGATGTCCATTAGCATGGTAAATTCTTTTCCACCCCCTCACTTTAAACCTGGAGGTGTCTTCAGGGTTTAAGATGAGTTTCTTGTAGGCAACATATAGATGGGTTTTGTTTTTTTATCCATTCTGATACCCTGTGTCTTTTGATTGGGGCATTTAGCCCATTCACATTCAGGATAAGTACTGAGAGATATGAATTTAGTGCCATTGTATTGCCTGTAAGGTGACTGTTATTGTATATTGTCTCTGTTTCTTTCTGATCTACTACTTTTAGGGTCTCTCTTTGCTTAGAGTACCCCTTTCAATATTTCCTATAGAGCTGGTTTGGTATTTGCAAATTCTTTCAGTTTTTGTTTTTCCTGGAAGCTTTTAATCTCTCCTTCTATTTTCAATGATAGCCTAGCTGAATATAGTATTCTTAGCTGCATGTTTTTCTCATTTAGTACTCTGAATATATCATGCCAGCTTTTTCTGGCCTGCCAGGTCTCTGTGGATAAGTCTGCTGCCAATCTAATATTTTTACCATTGTATGTTACAGACTTCTTTTCCCGGGCTGCTTTCAGGATGTTTTCTTTGTCACTAAGACTTGTAAATTTTACTATTAGGTGACGGGGTGTGGACCTATTCTTATTGATTTTGAGGGGGGTTCTCTGAACCTCCTGAATTTTGATGCTTGTCCCCTTTGCCATATTGGGGAAATTCTCTCCAATAATTCTCTCCAATATACCTTCTGCTCCCCTCTCTGTTTCCTCTTCTTCTGGAATCCCAATTATTCTAATGTTGTTTCATCTTATGGTGTCACTTATCTCTCGAATTCTCCCCTCGTGGTCCAGTAGCTGTTTGTCCCTCTTTCGCTCAGCTTCTTTATTCTCTGTCATTTGGTCTTCTATATCGCTAATTCTTTCTTCTGCCTCATTTATCCTAGCAGTGAGAGCCTCCATTTTTGATTGCACCTCATTAATAGCTTTTTTGATTTCAACTTGGTTCGATTTTAGTACTTTTATTTCTCCAGAAAGGGCTTTTATATCTCCCAAGAGGGTTGCTTTAATATCTTCCATGCCTTTTTCAAGCCCGGCTAGAACCTTGAAAATCATCATTCTGAACTCTATATCTGACATATTACCAATGTCTGTATTGATTAGGTCCCTAGCCTTTGGTACTGCCTCTTGTTCTTTTTTTTTGTTGTGAATTTTTTCGCCTTGTCATTTTGTCCAGATAAGAGTATATGAAGGAGCAAGTAAAATAATAAAAGGGTGGCAACAACCCCAGGAAAATATGCTTTAGCCAAATCAGAAGAGATCCCAAATTGTGAGGGGGGAGAAAGGGGATAAAAAGGAGTTCAGAAAGAAAGAAAAAAAAGAAAGAATCTATTAAAAAAAGAAAGCCAATAAAGAAAAAATATAAAAAGAGGAAAAAAAAATATATATATATATATATATATATTAGATAAACTATTTAAAAAATGTTAAAAAAAGAAAACGGTAAAAGTTAAAAAAAATAGCAGAAGAAGAGAAAAAGAAAAAAAAAAATTGAAAAAGAAAAAAAAATTTAATTAACTGCAAGGCTAAAAAATCATGGGGAGAAAGCCATGAGTTCCGTGCTTTGCTTTCTTCTCCTCTGGAATTCCACCGCTCTCCTTGGTAGGTGAACTTGGTCCTGGCTGGGTTTCCTGTTGATCTTCTGGGGGAGGGGCCTGTGTAGTGATTCTCAAGCATCTTTGCCCCAGGCGGATTTGCACCGCCCTTACCTATGGCCGCGCTGAGTAATCTGCTCGGGTTTGCTGGGTTTTATTTCGGGAGCTTTTGTTCCCTGAGCGCTTTCCATACAGTTCCGGAGGACGGGAATAAAGATGGCGGCCTTCCGGTCTCCGGCCCGGAGGAGCCAAGAGCCCAGGGCCCCACTCCTCAGTGCGCCCTCAGAAACAGCGCCCAATGACTCTCGTCACCCTGCCTCTGGCCGCGCTCCGAGCTGACTGAGCCTGCGACCGGTTCAAGGCAACCCCGAGCTGAGAGTCACTCCTCGGCTCTGTCTCTGTAGCCTGCTTCCCCTTTCTAATACCGGTAAGCTCTGCGACACTCAGACACCCCTGATCCTTCTGCGACCCTGCGGGAGTTGAGGCCGCGCTGACCCCGCCTGGGCTTCACCCCAGTTAAGCCTCTGGAGCGATGTCCCTCAGCGGAACAGACTTTTAAAAGTCCTGATTTTGCTCCGTTGCTCTGCCGCTCGCCGGGAGCCGGCCCCTCCCCCCGCGTTCTATCTTCCCGTCGCTTTGCATTTATTTTTCTGCCAGTCCTACCTTGTAGAAAGTGGTTGATTTTCTGTTTCTGGAATTGCTGTTCTTCTTCTCTTCAATCTCCCGTTGGATTTGTAGGTGTTTGCAATCTTTAGATAAGCTATTTAGCTGATCTCCCGCTACCCGAAGTAGTCTCAGCCTGCTACTTCTCTGCCATCTTGACTCCTCCCCTGTCTTCACATTCTTTTAAAGTTTACCCTGAATCCTGTTCTTGACATGAGTCATATTTTGTCACTTTCTCCAACTGACCAAAATTTTTGGGTAGCAAGGGCAGGATGTCCAATGGACAGAGTACATTATGAGTTGGGGAGGAAACCCAGAAAACATAATCTTTCTGTGCCTCAGTCCAGACATGGCAGGAGTGTTCAATATGTGTTCTGGTACCAGTATCTCCCATGTATGGGGACTCAAAACCTCAACTACTGTGATGGTGAGACCTTAGTGGCCCCTGATCCTTTATCTGTTTCTATGTCTGACAGGTCTAGCTCCCTGACCATCAATCACTGATGTCTGATGACATCCTTCTCCCCATTCCCCCTCCTATGACAGCATCTCAGGGCGCTCAGTCTCCAGGGCAGTGGAAAGTGGGACCAGAGCCCCTTTCTCATCTGTCAGGAGGGGGAGCCCCAACAGCTGTTCAGGATTTTCCTGTGGCTTCTGCTTAGGGCCAGGGGCCAGGTCCATGCAAAGCCCTTGCCTGGGAGTAAGGGCTCTTCCTTTACTCCTATCCCCAAAGTCACTCACAGCATCTTCTCCCTTGACAAAGGGCCTCAAAGGACATAGAAAGATCATCTCCTTCATCAGGTTGGGACACAGGGTCTCTACACTGAGATTCATGGCCTGGGGGCGGCAGGTTGAGAGTGCTCATCTCCTCCTGAACTGTGAGGAATTTGGGATCTTCATTCTTGGTCATTTACCTATGTCTAGAAGTTTCCAGAACTATACAATTCCATTAGTCTTCCATAGGAATGACTGTTCTTTCTGCTCACTGGGCTGATTTCTTCTGTCCCTGCTGCACAAACAGGGAGTATTGAGGAATCATATGTTTGGGTCTTTTGGGATGACTCCATTTTTATTCTCATCATTGCTGAGATCTAACCAGTGATTTCTCTTGTTCATTTTAATTATCCAATACTTGCAGAAAAATATTGAATAAAAATGGAGTTAAGGACACTTATGCCTGCTCTTGATCTTGTTGAAATGTCCTCCTCCACCTCACCATAGTAGCTAATTTCCTTTCTGGGGGATTGAGTTCTAGGTGTGTAAGAGAGAATGTGTCACCACTGTACAAAAATGTGTCTTATCTGTTTCTATTTTATACCATTTTTGTTAGGACTTTGCTTTCTATTTGTCAAATATTCTTTCAAGATCTAGTGATATAATGAGATCTTCATTTATCTATACACTAATAGGATAACATATAAAATAATTTTTAATATGGAATTCAATTTGTACAACTGCAGTAAATTACATATGGTCATGATGTATGAAACTATGGATGTGATTTTAGAGTCTTACTGTTCATATTGTATTTAGATCATTCCATAATATGTCATTGCTGATCTGAAATTGTTTTTCCTATATATTATTTTTAAGGTGTAGGCATCAATTTTACAATTCTTTCTATAGGAATTTTAAAATTCCAGGGACAATTTTTCAGTTAGTTAGTAGAGTATGCTACTGGATCTCAGGGTCATGGGTTCAAGGCTGACATTGGACAAGGAATCTACATGAAATAGTAAAAATAAGTAAGTAAATAAATAAATAATATTTATTTATTTATTATATATTTATATATTATATATAAATTATATATTATATATAATATATTAGATATATATTATATATTATATAATTAATATAATAATTATATATAATATAATTATATACATTATATATAATATATAAAATATATTATATATATTAAATATATAATATTTATATATTATATTTATTTATTATATATTTATTATTATAAATAATAATATTTATTATTTATTCCATTGTTTTTCAAAATTTTGAAATGGAATATATATGAAGCAATCACATAAGTTTTTCTGAGATATTGTTAGTGTTTCCTGTGAAGCTAACATCATCTCATGTTTTGTAGAACAGTTCCAAATAGTATTCTTTTTTTCTTCTTTTCCTTAAAATGATCTTACTCATTTATTAGAAAGGAGAGAAAGAGTGAGAGAGAGCAAGCAGAGTAAGCATGAGCAGGGAGAGGTGCAGAAGGAAAAGCTGCTTCCCCACTGAGCAGGAAGCCCCACAAGGTGCTTGGTCCTAGGACTCTGGGATCATGACCTGAAAGGAAGGCAGAGAGTTAACCCACTGAACCACAAAGGAGCCCATATCTTTTCCACAAATTAGTCTATTTATTTACTTTTTTGGGGGGAACCATTTTTTTTTCTTCACAATAAAGTATATGTTTATGTCTTATTATAACAGAGCTTGGGGGAGGAGTCAAGATGGTGAAGTAGCAGACTGAGAGGACATCAGGTAGCAGGAGATCAGCTAGATAGCTTATCTAACCATTGTGAACACCTACAAATCCAATGGAAGATCGAAGAGAAGAAGAGCAACAATTCTAGAAACAGAAAATCGATCACTTTCTAAAAGGTAGAGCTGGCGGAAAAGTGAATCCAAAGTGACAGGCAGATAGACCGCAGAGGGAGGGGCAGGCTCCTGGCAAGCGGTGGAGCAACGGAGCACAAAATCAGGACTTTTTAAAAATCTGCTCCACTGAGGGACATCATTCCAGAGGCTAAACCTGGGTGAAGTCCACGTGGGGTCAGTGTAGCCCCAGGTCCCGCGGGGTCACAGAAGGACCGGGGGTGTCTGAGTGTCGCAGAGCTCACAAGTTTTAGAGAGGAGAAGCCAGCTACAGCAACAAAGCTGAGGAGTGAGTACTCAACACAGGGTTACCTTGAACCTGGCTCAGGCTGGGTGAGCTTGGAGCATGGCCAGAGGCCAGGGAGATGGGAGCAACAGAGTGCTTTACTCCAAGTGGGAGTGATTGAGCATTTTTCTCCTAGTGCGGCCAGAGTCCAGGGAGAAGGGTTGATTGTGCACTTTTCTCTGAGAGTGCACTGAGGAGTGGGGCCCCGAGCTTTCCTCTCCTCCAGGCTGGAGATTGGGAGGCCACCATTATCATTCCCATCCTCCAGAACTCTACAGAAAGCCTTCAGGGAACAAAAGCTCCCGAAAGCAAACCCAAGCGGATTACTTACCCTGGCCTCCAGTAAGGGTGGGGCAATTCCCCCTTGGGCAAAGACACTTGAGAATCAATACAACAGGCCCCTCCCCCAGAAGATCAACAAGAAACCCAGCCAAGACCAACTTCACTTACCAAGGAGAACAGTGGAATTCCAGAGGAGGAGAAAGCAAAGCAAGGAATTCATGGCTTTCTCCCCATGATTCTTTAGTCTTGAAGTTATTTTTTTTTCTTTTTTCTTCTGCTAATTTTTTTAAACTTTTACCCTTTCCTCTTTTCACGTTTTTTTTAACTAGTCTATCTTAACAATACCTTACAAAAAATAAATAAAAATAATGATCTTTTTTGAACCTTCATTATTATAGTCATATTTTATCCTCCATTGTATCTAACTATATTTTTTTGTATACAAATAGGGTTTTTTCTTCTAAAAAATTTGGGGTACAACTTCTCCTAATAGATCAAAATATACCCTAAATATAGCTCTGGACTTGTTCTAATCTCCAGCCCAAGCAAATTCTCTCCACTTTCTATTTTTCTTTATTCTCCCAACCAAATTGCTTTATCAACTCATTTTTTAGAAATTAAATAAAATCTCATCTTTATAGGGTTATTCCATCCCTTCATTGTGCCTACCCTTATATATGTTTTTCATCCTTTAAAATGTTGGGAGGTAGTTTCTTCTAAGAGACCAAAATACTCCCAAAATTAAGTGAATGACCCTGCTCTAGTCTCCAGTCTTATATAGTCATTTTTTTTTCTTTTTAAATATTTTTTCTTTATTTGTTTTCTTTTTTTTTCTTTCTTTATTTTTTCCCTGAACTTCTTTTTTACCCCCTTTCTCCCTCCCATGATTTGGGGTCTCCTCTGATTTGGTTAAAACATATTTTCCTGGGGTATTTGCCACCCTTTTAACATTGTATTTGCTCCTTTATATATTCTTATCTCGACAAAATGACAAGACGGAAAAACTCACCAAAAAAAAAAAAACAAAACAAAAAAAAAAAAAAAACAAGAGGCAGTACCAAAGGCTAGGGACCTAATCCATACAGACATTGGAAATATGAAATATGACAGATCTAGAGTTCAGAATAATGATTCTCAAGATTCTAGACGGGCTCAAAAAAGGCATGGAGAATATTAGAGATAACCTCTCTGGAGAGATAAAAGCCCTTTCTGGAGCAAAGAACTAAAATCTAACCAAGTTGAAATTTAAAAAGCTATTAGTGAGGTGCAATAAAAAATGGAAGCTCTTACTGCTAGGATAAATTAGGCAGCAGAAAAAGTTAGTGACAAAGAATACCAAATGACATAGAATTAAAAAGCTAAGCAAAAGAGAGACAAACAAATACTGGACCCTGAGGAGAGAATTCAAGAGATAAGTGGCACCATAAGATGACACAACATTAAAATAATTGGGATTCCAGAAGAAGAAGAAAGAGAGAGGGGGAGCAGAAAGTATATTGGAGAGAATTATTGTAGAGATTTTCCCTAATATGGTAAAGGGAACAAACATCAAAATCCAGGAGATGCAAAGAATGCCCCCTCAAAATCAATAAAAATAGGTCCACACCCCGTCACCTGATAGTAAAATTTACAAGTCTTAGTGACAAAGGGAAAATCCTGAAAGCAACTCGGGACAAGAAGTCTGTAACATACAAAGGTAAAAACATTAGATTGGCAGCAGACTTACCAGAGAGACCTGGCAGGCCAGAAAGAACTGGCATGATATATTCAGAGTACTAAACGAGAAAAACATGCAGCCAAGAATACTATATCCAGCTAGGCTATCATTGAAAATAGGAGAGATAAAAAGCTTCCAGGACAAACAAAAACTAGAAGAGTTTGTAAACACCAAATCAGCTCTACAGGAAATATTGAAAGGGATGTCTAAGCAAAGAGATGTACTAATAACAGTAGATAAGAAAGGAACAGAGACAATATACAGTAATAGTCACCTTACAGGCAGTGCAATGACACTAAATTCAAATCTCTCTATAGTTACCCTGAATGTAGATGGGCTAAATGGCCCAATCAAAAGAAACAGGGTATCAGAATGGATTAAAGAAAAATCAATATTCTGTCTACAAGAAACTCACTTTAGACCCAAAGACACATCCGGATTTAAAGTGACGGGGTGGAAAACAATTTACCATGCTAATGGACATCAGAAGAAAGCTGGGGTGGCAATCCTTATATCAGATCAATTCGATTTTAAGCCAAAGACTATAAGAGATGAGGAAGGACACTATATCATACTCAAAGGGTCTGTCCAACAAGAAGACTTAACAATTTTAAATATCTATGCCCCTAACATGGGGGCAGCCATTTATATAAACCAATTAATAACAAAATCAAAGAAACACATTGATAATAATACAATAATAGTAGGGGACTTGAACACTCCCCTCACTGAAATGGACAGATCATCCAAGCAAAAGATCAACAAGGAAATAAAGGCCTTAAATGACACACTGGACCAGAAGGACATCACAGATATATTCAGAACATTCCATCCCAAAATAACAGCATACACATTCTTCTCTAGTGCACATGGAACATTCTCCAGAATAGACCACATCCTCGGTCCTAAATCAGGTCTCAACTGGTATCAAAAGATTGGGATAATTCCCTGCATATTTTCAGACCACAATGTTCTGAAGCTAGAACTCAATCACAAGAGGAAATTTGGGCAGAACCCAAATACATGGAGACTAAACCGCATCCTTCTAAAAAAAAATGAATGGGTCAACCAGGAAATTAAATAATTGAAAAAAATCATGGAAACAAATGAAAATGAAAACAAATTGTTCAAAATCTGTGGGACACAGCAAATGTAGTCCTTAGGAAAGAGGAAAATATATAGTGGCATAAGTTTTTCTCAAGAAACAAGAAAAGTCTCAAATACACAACCTAACCTACAGCTAAAGGAGCTGGAGAAACAATAAAAAGGATTGTCTAAACCCAGCAGGAGAAGAGAAATCATAAAGATCAGAGCAGAAATCAATGAAATAGATACTAAACAAAGAAAATAATAACTAATGAAACTAGGAGCTGGTTCTTTGAAAGAATTAGTAAGATTGATAAAACCCTGGCTGGCCTGGGGGTGTCAGGTCCAGGGTGCTCATCTCCTCCTGAACTGTGAGGAATTTGGGATCTTCATTCTTGGTCATTTACCTATTTCTAGAAGTTTCCAGAAGTATCCAATTCTATTAGTCTTCCCTAGGAATGACTGTTCTTTCTGCTCATTGGGCTGATTTCTTCTGTCCCTGCTGCACAAACAGGGAGTATTGAGGAATCATATATTTGGGTCTTTTGGGATGACTCCATTTTTATTCCCATCAATGCTGAGATCTAACTAGTGATTTCTCTTTTTCATTTTCATTGTCTAATACTTGCATAAAGATAGTGAATAAAAATGGAGTTAAGGTCACTTATGCCTGCTCTTGATCTTGTTGAAATATCCTCCCCCACCTCACCACAATAGTTAATTTCCTGTCTGGGGAATTGCGTTATAGCTGTGTGGGAGAGACTGTGTCACCATGGTACAAAAATGTGTCTGTTTCTATTTTATGCATTTTTTGTTAGGACTTTGCTTTACATTTGTCAAAAATTCTTTCAAGATCTAGTGAGATAATGAGATTTCCATCTATCTATATATTAATAAGATGACATTTAAAATAATTTTTAATATGGAATTCATATTAAATTTTAAATATTTTTAATATGGAATTCATCCAAACTTGTACACCTGCAGTAAATTACATATGGTCACCATGTGTGAACATATGGATGTGATTTTAGAGTCCTACTGTTCATATTGTATTTAGATCATTGCATAATATGTCATAGCTGATCTGGAAATTTATTTTTCCTATATATTATTTTTCAGGTATAGGTATCAATTTTACAAATTTTTCTATAGGAATTTTAAAATTCCAGGGACAATTGTTCAGTTATTAGTAGAGTATGTTACTCTGGATCTCAGTGTCATGAGTTCAAGGCAGACATTGGACAAGGAGACTACATAAAATAGTAAAAATAAGTAAGTAAATAAATAAATAATAAATTTCCATTGTTTTTCAATATTTTGAAATTGCATGTATAGGAAGCAATCACACAAATTTTTCTGCTCTCTGAGATATTGTTAATATTTCCTGTGAAGCTAACATAATCTCATGATTTTTTGTAGAACAGTTCCTAATAGTATTCTTTTTTTTCTTTTCCTTAAAATGATTTTACTCATTTATTAGAAAGGGGAGAAAGAGTTTGAGAGAGTGAGCAGAGCAAGCATGACCGGGGGTTGCAGAAGGACAAGCCGATTCCCCATTGAGCAGGGAGCCCCTAAAGGTGGTTGATCCTTGGACTCTGGGATCATGACCTGAAAGGAATGCAGAGAGTTAACCAACTGAACCACAAAGGAGCCCATATTTTTTCCACAGATTAGTAGTATTTATTTACTCTTTTCTAGCAGAAACTTTTTTTTTCCTTCACAATGAAGTATAGTTTTATGTCTTATAAACAGAGCTTTAAAGTATGAGTCTTTTTTCTTTTTTGTCCAAGTGACATTTTGTAGTTTGCATATTTGGGTCTTATTCATTTTCATTCAAAAACAGTAAGTTGAGACAGAGAGAGAGAGATAATAGATAGATGATAGATGATAGATAGATAGATAGATACCCCATCATATATGTACATATGTACATATATGATGGGATATTATGCAGCCATCCAAAAACAGAAATCTTACCATTTGCAATAACATGGATGGAACTAGAGGGTATTATGCTAAGCCAAATAAGTTGATTCAAAGAAGGACAACTACCATATGATCTCACTGATATGGGAAATTTGCAGGTAGAAGATCATAGGGGAAGAGAGGAAAAAATGAAACAAAGACAATTCCAGAGTTGGAGATAAATGATAAGGGAACACTGATGTCAGGAAATAAACTGAGGGCTCCTGGAGTGAGGGGGGGGTGGGGGAGAAGGAGTGGCTGAGGGATGGACACTGGGGAGTGTATTGTGGTGGTGTATTGTGTAACACTGATGAGTCACAGACCTGTACCACTGAAACAAATAGAACATTTTATGTTAATAATAAAAATAAATTAAAAAAATAAAAATTAAATCAAATTTGTTATTCTCTGGACAAGAATGGGTGCTGTGGACCTGAGAAGAGCCTAGAGAGGGGTGCCTACCTCCCTCCCACGTGGGAGATGTCTGAGCCTGCACCAGTGGGACTGGGCAAAATGACTTCTCCAGGTATGTGACTGTCTTGCACTCTGACCCTCTAACCCCATGGAGAAATTGGATGCTAGTCTCCCTCAGCTCCTGGGTAACCTAGGTCATCTCCTCCTTCTTCCTGTGAGTGGAACCGTCACCAGCCCAGAGTGATGCAGTGACTGGACATGGGGATGGCTGAAGCAAATTTGCACGAAAGTCTGTTTCCAAGAACAATGGACACGAATGAGTGAAACTCAGTGCCTCCAGTCCCATCGTGCCCCTCAGGAGGCTTTGGTGTTCTATTTCCTACATGGCTCCACATTCACTTGTAACATACAATCCACAGGCGATAACAACCTGTTACCCAAGTACAGTTCACTGAAGAGTTCCTGCCTCACCTGCAGGTGGTGGTGCAGAACCAACCCCACCCCATGGGGGATTCAAAAGAATCCCCTGCTCCTTCCCTGGAGTCTGGATCATCAGGAACATCCAAGTCAGCACAATTAAAGTCCCTGCCCAGGTGAGCAAATGTCAGAGAGCACAGATGTAAAGAAGCCTCTTCTGATGGGGAGGAAGTGCTTTGGGGTGTTTTGAGAAAAGTATTGGTGTAGCACTCCCACACAATGGAAGACACAAAGTAGATGAAAGACAGCAGGATTTTCAGCTCCCAAGGGCATCTCTGAGCTGAGAGCATCCTGAGCAATGAATGGTTCAATCTTCTTCTTCCTCTTCTTTGTGTTACTTCCATCTCTCCTTATTCTCAATTCTCCTCCTCCTCCACCTCCTCTGCCTTCTTCTTATTCTTTTAAGATTTATTTATTTGAGAGAGAAAGAGTGAGAAGTGGGGACAAATGGAGAGGGAGAAAGAGGATCATCAAGCTGACTTCCCACTGAAAGTGGAGGGCAGTGGGGCCCCGGATCTGACAACCTTTAAATCAGTTCTTGAGCCAAAATCAGGAGTGAGACGCCTAACTGACTAAGAAACTCAAGTGCCACAGTGACTGGATCAGTCTTCTTACAGGTTCTCTGTGTCCGTCCAGTTTCCTCATTCCCTCAGCCATTAATTACATCACATTCATCAGGTTCCTCAGACAGTTACCCTCTGGAGGGGCAGGGGCTATGTACTGGAACCCTGCAATGAATTAGATAGCTCCTTTCTTAGATCCTTTCTCTCTGCATTCAATGCTCTTCCCTACTTTTAATCATCCTTATTTCACCTTCTTCCCACTCCAAGTCATCCCAAAACCTTGATATCCTTCCAAAAAGAGTAACTGACTCTGTTACACCTGTTATTCTCACAGAATCGGGATGAAATCCAACCTTCATCTGGGATTCCTTGAGGAATTTTTCTCCCCTTTTGTTAACAGTCTAAAGCATAGCTTTTCCCTGGACCACGTTCCTCTCTATCCCTTCTGAGAATCTGTTCCTTATTTCTGTTTCCACTTTCCCCTTCTCATATCTACCATTGTCCATGACCAGGAGCAGAGATGGGACACACATGTGGAATAGATGTTTGGTCATAAACAACTACCCCATACATAGAAGATGCATCATCACAGGGGAACCAATGTTCTAGTGGAGATTCATGTTTCTCCCTGAGTGTCCTCATTCAGGTCCTTCCTCAAATGGAGAGCTGAGTGGTGGGCCAGACCCACACATCATTGGGAAGTCTGATGATCTTTGGCAACTTTCTCACCTAAGGATTCGCTTTAATAATCTCCAACCCCTCAACATGAATTACCCACTGGCAAACATCCCTGAACTTTTGTCATGTGCATATCAGATCCTTCTGATATCTATTTATTTTAATATTGGGAAAATAGTGATATTGTATGGGAAAATTTTGAAATTAATGAATATCTGAGTCTTACTATACAAGAAAAATACCCAGCAGATTGTGTTACTGAACATACATAACTGAAAATGTCTCAGTAATGGAACATATGAATCAATAACATGAAAGTATAATTATCTGTGGATAATTTATAATCAAAATTTTACAGACTTCTAACTGCACAGTTACACTGTAAGTGTAAAATTGAATCAATGGGTGGAATACATTATTTTCTCCATCTTTATGTAATACTACAGTCCAAGTTGGGTGTCAAAGCTTAAGGGGACCTTTGGATATCACTTACCTTCTTAAAGAAAGAGGAATCTGGGTCCAGGAGGAAGGTGGTGGCAGATGCTAGAGGCTGGAGGAGGGTGTGGGGAACTGGTCAACCAGCAGATAGGAGCTGGGTGTGGAGATGTCCCATGCCCTCTCCCAGGGACCACACTCTGAATAGTCAGAGAGCTGAAGCAGAGCTCTCCCCTCAGTCCTGACATAACCACTGGGTCAGGAGCACAGAGATGGTTCCTTCCTGATCCTTCCTATTACTTCCTTACTGGCACCAATAAAAAAATAGGTGGTGCTTCTAAAATATGTATTTCAAAATAACTATATAAATTCTAGAACATATAAATGATTTGTTTCACAAACTAGACAATTAAAAAAAAACTTTATACTTTTCTGTTTTATCCATAAGAATTGGAGGCAGTGTGGGTTCAGTTTAGTTCTTAAACTCATCTTGTGCTCAGAATCTTACCTGTGAGATTGCTCACTTCATGTTCATGGAGGCAGAGCTTCCCTCTCATAGTCCCTTCTGCTTCATTACTTGTCCCTCCTCTTCCAAAATAGGGAACAAATTCTTTTATCTCCTCTAAGCTGTATCTGTTGAGAATCTTCTACAGGAGTTCATGTAGTAAATCACCTATAACAACTAGGTAATTTTCCCAAGAGGATATCAAAAAGGAATTTCAGTTAAGATAGCTTCAAAAAGAATGGAACTTTTAGGAATAAACTTAAAAATGTAGGCCAAAAAACGTGTGAACCGAAAAGCACAAAGGATTACTGAGAATACTAAAATGACTTAAATAAGTGAGAGGACCCCACATCCATCAGTTGGATGATTTATTATTATGAATGTATAAGCAACACCACCCAAATCCATGTCTACATTCAAAGCTGTGCTGCCATGAGCTTATTGCCCCCGTTTCAAAGCCATAATGTCTACAGACCACCCCGTGCTTATTGTAGAGTCTGGGAAAATGTCTAATCTTTGGACCCAGATTTTAGACACTCATCCTCCATGAGACCCACATTAGACCATGAGGGTTTTCATTGTAGGAGAGAAGGAAGAACCCCTCAATAGAGGAGGGCTCCTTTTGTACTGATGGAACCTTTCGATAGAGGAGGGCTCCATTTATAGTAATGTCCTCTGTATACCAATCTTTTTCCTAATTAAAATCATAAAAAATGTATATATTCATATATATATATATATATATATATATATATATATATATATACATTTAGAGAGAGATTTAGATGATATAGATATAGATAGATGATATAGATATAGATAGATATATACATAGATATAGATATAGATATAGATATAGATATAGATATAGATATAGATATAGATATAGATCCACCTCTGTCAGGTTAAGGTTAAATTTCAAGGAAACTTTGAACCCAGAAAAGTCAGCTGGAGCAGAAGAACCACTTCCCTGCAGCATTCTATTGTCAAGGAAGAGACTGGCATCATAAGTCCTTGCAGTGCAGGCTCAGGGGACCTCACAGGAGAATCTAAACCCACAACAACAACAAAAATGGTCAAATTGGAAGACAGGTTCATGTAGAATTACTATGATTTGTGAATCACCTTGGAATTCTGAAAACATTAAGGCTTTTACTTGGTTCAAGGTGAAGGAAGACTGGATATGAGCCCAAGCTCCTGAAAGAGGCAAACTCCGAACTCCAGTGACATCCAAACTCCAAAGGTAATCATGAAATTCCTGCTAACATAAGCACTATGCAACACAACATGTATGTAACCATCCAGAGGTCATTAGTGACTTGGGGGGGTGGGTAATGTCAGCCAGAGGACCACAGAGGGGACCTCTTCATTCTACTGCCCTTGCAGTGACATCATTATAGATCTCTTTGTGAAAGTCTCGACATCATTCTAGGAGCTCTGGGAAGTGTCAGAGGGGCTGAAGAACTTGGTGTCCACTCAGCTGGTGGTGCTATGGGACTGGGCCTGTGTGGACTGGCTTCTGGCTCAGACCAACTAGGGAAATACCTTTAAGAATTCTTGAACATGGGGCGCCTGGGTGGCTCAGTGGGTTAAGCCTCTTCCTTCGGCTCAGGTCATGATCCCAGGGTTCTGGGATCGAGCCCCACATCAGGCTCTCTGCTCAGCGGGAAGCCTGATTTATCCTCTCTCTCTGCCTGCTTCTCTGCCTACTTGTAACCTCTGTCTGTCAAATAAATAAATAAATAAATCTTTAAAAAAATTCTTGCACACTTGGCAGGGAGTGTCTTCACTGAAGTATGACTGGAGCTCCTGTGTCCCCACAGCTGCATGGGGGCTCAGCTCTGACTCAATCCCTCCTTCCTGCCTTATCCTCCACCCCATGGAGGGCATGCTCAGGCTGGTGTTCAAACATGGACAGACACACAAATTCGTGAAAAGTTTGCAACATGAAAAAATCTCACCTGCCATGCTACCGGGGGTCTAGGGTAAGAGACCTCTGGGGAGGGCAGGGGAGGGGGATGGATTCCAACACTGTGGCCTCAGCCAGCAGAACTCTGGACTTCTCTATCCTATCCTGAATCTGCTATCATCTCGTCCCTCATGGAAAAAGAGTCCCTTTTAGGCCTGAAGAGAAAAGATGCTGGGGTGGGGGAGGCATTTGCCCTGCATTGTTCTCAAATGTAGCCCGATTTTTTTCTGTCACCTTAAAATGTGCGGCTTTCCTTCCAGGGCCGAGTCAGACTGTGCTATCCAAAGCATCTGAGTCCTTGTTAGGAGGAAAAGGAGAAAAATATATATGGTATCTATTATAAATTAAAAGTAAATATTAACTATAAACATATATACTATATAAGCATATAAACATATATTAAATGTGTGCAATATGTTATATTGAATTATTGCATATCTCATTTTATTGTATATAATCTAGTAAATAATGATATCAGGTATGATATAAAATACTATAGATTATATATAAATATTTTATCATATGTATGGTACATTTTATAGGTTGCATATACATATCATATATTATAAGTTATACATTTAAATTCTGTAAGTGACATATACAGGGATGGAGAGGAATGCTAAGTTATTTCATGTGGGAACTGATATGAGTTTGCTCCATCCTGAGTTAAATTTAGAGACAGAGCCAGGTGTGTAGTCACACAAAGGAATCTGTATTTGCAGCAAATAAGGAGATTACAGGGAATAACTTGCAAAGCCTTGACTCTGGGAGCAGGAGAGAGTGGGTACTTTTTATTTAGTATTTGTGAAGAATATTCAGAAGGGGGACTTTGTCATCCTATGTCAAGGTTGGCATTAGGTGTGTCAGAAGGACTGAGAACACAAGCCTCTGCAGGCATCCTCAGCTATGTTACTGCAGGCTGAGCTCCTCCTAATGCAGAGACTATCACATTATAATGAAGAAGAGGTGGCTGTCACACAAGGGGAAGGGAGTAGGGACCTGCACCCAAAGGAAGGACACTGGAAAGGGTTTGAGCTCCTTTTCTGGGGTAAGGATTGTGGGGCCTGATTTCCTTTGAAACAGCTTTAGGGATTTCACTGATTTGATATGGTTAGACTGTTTCCTCCCCTGGGAGAGGCTATCAATTTTGCATTCCTTTGTTCCCTTAAAATCCTTAACTAGTGAAGTTTTGTATTGTTTTAATTTTATTTGTTCAGTGTTCTAAGATACATCGTTTATGCACCATATCCAGTGCTCTATGCAATACATGCCCTCCTTAGTACCCACCACCAGGCTCATCTAATCCATCACCTCCTCCCATCTAAAAACCTCAGTTGATTTCTCAGAGTCCAGAGTCCCTCATGGTTCATCTCCCCCGCTGATTTCCCCTAATTCACTTTTCCTTTCCTTCTCCTAATGTTGTCCATGTTATTTCTTATGCTCCACAAGTAAGTGAAGTTTTTTATTTTGTTTCTGTTTTCTTCCATTTCTTCCTAACTCTGACATCACTGAAGAGGATCTGTATGATGTGTGCTGGGATATTAGAGCTGCTTTGACAAAGATCACAGGAAATAGCTGAGAGGAAGGGGTTAATTGATTTCATTTGTGTCAGGAAAGCTGTATCCCATCTTTAGTTTCTTTGGTTTTGTTTTTCACCTGGGGACCCCTAGGGTTTTCTGCTCACACAGGGCCCAGAAGTCCCTCACAAAGTTGGAAAAATAACAGGGAGACTCCCACCTGTAGCCCCCTGTGGACCGTGCCCATCAGCATGGTCCTTCAGAGGTGAAAAAAAAAAGCCCAAGGACAGTTCTCTCCTGGGACAACCAGCATTGCCCTAGAGTCTGCAGGGGTTGGTGGGGAGTCTGCCTTTTCTTTCCAACACTGTGAGGGGCTCCTGGGCCCTGGGTTTTTCTCCAGCATCCAGTTCTCTGATCTTTGTGTTTACCACTGTCTCCAGACTTTCACAGTAACAAAGGATTTTCTGATCCATGGTAGGATGACTTGAGAATGTGTGTGAATGTTTCTCAGGACTCCTTTAAAGGTCAGGGATCCCGACTGATTACTGTGACTCCCCAATTTATTCATGATAAAATACATTTCATTAGTACTCAAACTCATGGTTTTTGTTGCTATTTCTAAGAAGTATGATATTGGTCATTTATTTCTGTATTTTATGGCGACTTACAGAAGCTATGAAGTTTCGTTTTGTTTTCTCAGATATGTCTATTATCCATACTATTTTTCCTTTTCCTTTTACGTTTGGGTGCTCTTTATCTTCAAATTTATTCCACATAAAATTACATATTTTTCTACAGTGTATCAAAGGATCTTTGTCAAACAGACACAAAGTGATTGGGTAGGAACCTTTGTGTGATATAAGCTGTGCTCTCAAACACAGGAATTGAGAAGGGTAAAGAGCAACCATGCACATTTTATGAAACAATGTATGAACAGTTTCGAAAAGAATACAAAATCCTAATTTATTCCTATTGTAAGGAACACTGTTTTGACACAGGTGGTCATTCCTTAAATGTGTATATCAAGAGTGTAGGGGAGGTACAGCTGGATGGGTCTGTGGGTGAAGCATCTGAGTTAGGTTCCAGTTATGACCTCAGGGTCCTGAGATCAAGCCCTGTGTCTGGCTCACCAGGGAGTCTGCCTCTCCCTCTCCTTCTGTGACTCCCCCAGCTTGTACATGCACTCTCACTCTCTCTAATAAATACATAAAATCTTTTAAAAATAAATAATATAGATGAGAATAAAAGAAAGAAAGAAAGAAAGAAAGAGAGAGAGAGAGAGAGAGAGAGAAAGAAAGAAAGAAAGAAAGAAAGAAAGAAAGAAAGAAAGAAAGAAAAAAAGAAAGAAAGACTAGTGCAGACTGAGCCCTCACAATGGTGGTTAGAGTATTAGTTGCATGCTTCCTATGAGGGAAAGAATATGTCTCCCAGCCCTGTTCATCTGTGTTTCCACACCTCTCCACAGGTCACACGTGGTCATCATGTGACAGAGGGACAACAGACTATCAGCAGGCCCTGCTCTCCCCCCTGATCTCACCTGTGTCAGTCTGGACACCCCATCGCGGTGGGCATTACTTTCCAACCATCCTTCCCACTCTCAGCCCAGGATCCAGTTGGTCACCTTCCTCTGTCACACCTGGAGACATGTGACATTACTCCCTTCCCTGTTTCCTCTGCTCTCTGCTTCCTCCAGCTGCCCTCCAGGTGTTACCTTCCAGGCCTCATTGTCCTGGTTCTGTCCTAGAACTTCCCACAGAGATAAATCCCGAATGAGCAGTACTAACTAGAAGCACAGCTTCTGGTCTCACAGCAAATGGAGGGGAGGTAACAGGATGGCCCATCTGTTGTTCCTGCCTGATACCCAGATGCTGCTCTGTCCTCACAGCCCTTGTGTGTCCTGTTAATCCTGCTTAGGAAGGGACCAGCATTCTCAGACTCAGTGTCCTCCTTTGTGAAGATGTGTGTCCCCTCCACAAGATCCTGTTTATACCAAGCCCCTAGAGACACCACCTTCCCTGAGGCCCTGCTACAAGGACAGATCCAGAGTCTCTCTGTTCCCTGTATCTTGACCTCAGCTCCACAGAGGTTCACAGGATCTCCTGGGTCAAGTCTGCTCATGTATTTTCCTCTAGAAACTAGTAGATGGAAGAAGTCTGATGAGGGACAGCACACCAGAACCTCTGTCTTTCCCTGGAGGGTCAGTGTCACATGGTGGGAACACAGGTTTCACAGAAGAAGGTGAAGAAGAAACATGCCATCTATGGGAATAAAGGAGAGATTTGTCCAGAGGTGAACAGGGGGCACTGTGAGACTGTGTCTGGGGGTTTCTGCAGGACAGGGTCTCCCAGCAGTTTCCCCTCCAATCTAGGAGGCCCCAATGATGGGTCCCTAGCTTTCAGTGGGAACAGGGCCACTGTAGCCTCTCTGATGCTGTGTAAGTCCCTGGATCAGGGCCTATTATGTGCCAGCAGCTGCTTCCTCCAGGCCCACCAAGGGGAAACTAGCACCTCAGGAATTCACCATGTCAAGGGGCCACAGACCTGGAAGTGCACAGGAAGTAGAAGCAGGGGTGGGTCATATTTATATTAGGAGCCCCTCCTCTGTGAAGACCATGGATCAGGAATAAGACAGGCTAAGGTCAGCCCAGCCTCAGCTCTGTGGCCTAAGAAGGAGCTCTGTCACCATGGCCTGGACCACTGTCCTCTCCATGCTGCTCTGTGACTGCACAGGTAGGGACAGACCCCATTCCAGGAGGATGGATCCCCGCACAGCCTGAGTCAGATCCTTCTGGCTCAGCTCCTCAACCACCCTATCCCTTTTCTTCATCTTTTAAAAAAATTTTTATATCTTTTCAGTGTATAAGTATTCATTGTTTTTGCACCACACCCAGTTCTCCATTTAATCCGTGCCCTCTCTAATACCCACCATCTGGTTACCCCATCTTCCCACGCACCTCCCCTTCAAAACTCTCAGATTGTTTTTCAGAGTCCATGGTCTCTCATGGTTCACCTCCGCTTCCAATTTCCCTCAACTCCCTTCTCCTCTCCATCTCCCCTTGTACTCCAAGCTATTTGTTATGTTCCATAAATAAGTGAAACCATATGATAATTGACTCTTTCTGATTGACTCATTTCACTCAGCATAATCTCTTCCAGTCCCATCCATGTTGCCACAAAAGTTGGGTATTCATCCTTTATGATGGTGGCATAATACTCCATAATGTATATGCACCACATCTTCCTTATCCATTTGTCCATTGAAGGGCATCTTGGTTGTTTCCACAGTTTCACGACTGTGGACATTGCTGCTATAAACAATGGGGTACAGAGGCCTTTCTTTTCACTACATCTGTAATTTTGGGGTAAATACCCAGTAGTGCAATTGCAGGGTCATAGGAAAGTTCTATTTTTAATTTCTTGAGGAATCTCCACACTGTTCTCCAAAGAGGTTGCACCAACTTGCATTCCCACCAACAGTGTAAGAGGGTTCCCCTTTCTCCACATCCCCTCCAACACATGTTGTTTCCTGTCTTGCTAATTTTGGCCATTCTAACTGGTGAAAGGTGATATCTCAATGTGGTTTTAATTTGAATCTCCCTGATGGCTAGTGATGATGAACATTTTTTCATGTGTCTGATAGCCATTTGTATGTCTTCATTGGAGAAGTGTCTGTTAATATCTTCTGCCCATTTTTTGATATGATTATCTGTTTTGTGTGTGTTGAGTTTGAGGAGTTTTTATAAATCCTGGATATCAATCTTTTGCCAGTACTGTCATTTGCAAATATCTTCTCCCATTCTGTGGGTTGCCTCTTTGTTTTGTTGACTGTATCCTTTGATGTGCAGAAGCTTTTGATTTTGATGAAGTCCCAAAAGTTCATTTTTGCTTTTGTTTCCTTTGCCTTTGGAGACACATCTTTAAAGAAGTTGCTGTGGCTGATATCTCTGATATCGAAGAGATTACTGCCTATGTTCTCCTCTAGGATTCTGATGGACTCCTGTCTCACATTGAGCTCTTTTATCCATTTTGAGTTTATCTTTGTGTACGGTGTAAGAGAATGGTCGAGTTTCATTCTACATATAGCTGCCCAGTTTTCCCAGCACCATTTATTGAAGAGACTGTCTTTTTTTGACTGCATATTTTTTCCTGTTTTGTCGAAGATTATTTGACCATAGCGGTGAGGGTCCATATCTGGGCTCTCTACTCTGTTCCACTGGTCTATGTGTCTGTTTTTATGCCAGTACCATGCTGTCTTGGTGATCAAAGCTTTGTAGTAAACTTTGAAATCAGGTAACACGATGCCCCCAGTTTTATTTTTGGTTTTCAACATTTCCTTAGTGATTTGGGGTCTCTTCTGGTTCCATTCAAATTTTTGGATTATTTGTTCCAGCTCTTTGAAGAATAACAGTGGAATTTTTATTGGAATGGCATTAAAAGTATAGATTGCTCTAGGCAGTATAGACATTTTAACAATGTTTATTCTTCCGATCCAAGAGCATGGAATGGTCTTCCATCTTTTTGTGTCTTCTTCAATTTCTTTCATGAGTGTCCTGTAGTTCCTCGGATAATTACTTCCGATGATCTTTTCTACTTTTTTGTTTTAGTTGGGATCTCTCCCTCTCCATTCATAATTTTATTAATTTGAGCCTTCTCTTTTTTCATTTGGATTAGTGTGGCCAATGGTTTCTCGATCTTATTGATTCTTTCAAAAAACCAACTGCTAGTTTCCTTGGTACGTTCTACTATATCTCTATTTTCTACCTCATTGATCACTGCTCTAATCTTGATTATTTCCCTTTTTGTGCATGGAGTTGGCTTAATTTCTTGTTGATTTTCCAGTTCTTTTAGGTGTAGAGACAGCTGATGTTCTGGATTTTTCAATTTTTTTGAAGGAGGCTTGGATGGCCATGTATTTCCCCCGTAGGACCACCTTTGCTGTGTCCCATAGGTTTTGGACCGAAGTGTCTTCATTCTCATTGGTTTCCCTGAATTGTTTCAATTCTTCTTTGACCTCCTGGTTGATCCAAGCATTCTTTAGCAAGGTGGTCTTAGCTTCCAAGTCTTTGAGTTCCTTCCGAACTTTTCCTTGTGATTGAGCTCCAGTTTCAAAGCATTGTGATTTGAGAATGTTCAGGGAATAATCTCAGTCTTTTGGTATCAGTTGAGTCCTGATTTTTGACCCAGTATGTGGTCTATTCTGGAGAAGGTTCCATGTGCACTTGAGAAGAATGAGTATTCTGTTGTTTTAGGGTGTAATGTTCTGTTTATATCTATGAGGTCCATCTGGTCCAATGTGTCATTCAATGCTCTTGTTTCTTTCTTGATTTTCTGCTTTGATGATCGGTCTATTTCTGAGAGAGGAGTGTTAAGATCTCATACTATTAATGTATTCATAGCAATATGACTCTTTATCTTGATTAACAGTTTTCTTATGTAATTGGCTGCTCCCATATTGGGGGCATAGATATTTACAATTGTTAGATCATCTTGGTGGATAGTCCCTTTAAGAATGATGTAGTGTCCTTCTGTATCTCTGACTACAGTCTTTAGTTTAAAATCTAATTTATCTGATATGAGAATCGCTACCCCGGCTTTTTGAGGCCCATTGGAATGAAAGATGCTTCTCCATCCCTTCACTTTCAGTATGGGTGTATCTTTAGGTTCAAAATGGGTATCCTGTAGACAACATATGGATGGGTCCTGTCGTTTTATCCAATCTGCAACCCTGTACCGTTTTATGGGCACATTTAGGTCATTCACATTAAGAGTGATTACTGATAGATATGTTTTTATTGACATCATGTTACCTTTGAATTCTTTCTTTCTGTAGATTGTCTCTATATTTCTGTTCAATGCTATTCTTAGGATTTTTCCTCTTTTATGGAACCCCCCCCCCAATATTTCCTGCAGTGTCGCTTGGTGTTTGCATAGTCTTTTAAGCCTTGCTGGTCTTGGAAACTCTTTATCTCTCTATACATTTTGAATTTCAGTCTTGCTGGATAAAGTATTCTTCGCTGCATGTTCTTCTCATTTAGTGCCCTTAATATATCTTGCCAGCCCTTTCTGGCTTGCCAGGTCTCTGTGGACAAGTCTGACGTTATTCTGATGGGCTTTCCTCTGTAAGTAAGAAGCCTCTTTGTCCTAGTGGCTTTCAAGAGATTATATCTACAATTATGATTCCTCAATTTGACTATAAAGTGCCTTGATTTTTTTTTTTGAATCTATAATCTTGGGGGGATACCGTTCAGCCTCTAATACATGAACGCTGGTTTTATTCACGATATTGGGAAAATTTTCATGAAGAACTTGTTCCACTATATCTTCTAGACTTCTTTCTTTCTCCTCCCCTTCAGGGATTCCAATAATTCTGACATTGGAACTTTTCATTGCATCATTTATTTCCCTCATTCTGTTTTCGTGGCTTCTAAGCTGTTTGTTCCAGGCTTCCTCCTGATCCTTTCTCTCTATCTGTTTGTCCTCCAGATCACTAATTCTATCTTCTGTCTCAGTTACCCTCCCTTTGAGAGAATTTAGATTAGATTGGAACTCATTGAGAGCATTATGAACCTCATCCCTGGTGGCTTTCAGTTCTGCCCTAACATTGTGTACATCATCCCTGGTGGCTTTCAGTTCTGCCCTAATCAGTTCTGTTTGGTCATCCATGGCTTTCTCCAACCTAGCTATTGCCTGGATAATTGTTAGCCTGAACTCTCTTTCGGACATACTGTCTATGTTGATAGCCATTAACTCTGTTGCCGAAGGCCCATCCTCTGTATTTTTCTTCTTTTGGGCATTCCTCCTCCTAGTCATTTTGGTGAGAAATGACTGAATGGATGTAGCTGGATGTATCAACCATGGTGCAGTCAAGGTGCACCCTGGAACTCTTCTAAGCAATCAGTATTCCCCACCCAAATGAGAGAAAAATGAAAAGAAAAAGAAAAAAAAAAAAAAGAGAGACAGAGAGAGAGAGACAGGAAAAAAAGGGATGATAAAAGAGAAGGTTCAGCCCAAATTGGCCCCAAGGTATGATTTATGAAGTATACAAAAAAAAAAAAGACAAACAATAAGACTGATAAAAGTATATGACAAGAGAAAAAAAATATATATATATATAAGCAAATAAAGGATGAACCTCATCAAAAAGATCCCCAAGTATAAGATTTATATACTATCAGGACAAACACAAAAACACAGAAACACTGGCAGAAGAAAAAGTTGGGAGAGTGGTAATAAATTCTCAGTGTGGGCGAGGAAGGTTGTTTTGATTCTTCCTGGATGTATCTTGTTATCTTTGTTAAAGGACTCCACTATCCTAAAATCAACGGGGTATTAAAAATTGGTTTACCCATGAAGGTAGCATTGACTGGGGAAAGGGAATTACCTTGAAGTTTAACTCTATATGAATATTAGAAAATAAAAATAAAAAAAGAATAAACTAGACTAAACTAAGCTAATATTTAAAAAAATTAAAAAACTTGAAATGCAAAAGAAAAACACAGGTGTATGTATCAAAAAGTTCAGGTGAGAAGGTTATTATGGAATTTGATGGACAGGACAAAGACATTACTGTGATGGTAAATAGGTTAAAAAAATCTATATTAAAAAAATGAACCAGAATAGTGGGAACGAGTTAAAAATAAAAGTTGTCCTATGAAGTAGTGGTGGTTCTTCTCTTGTCATCCTTTTTTTTTTTTTCTTCTTTCCTGGTTGGTTTTCTGGGGGAGGGGCCTGCCACGTGGGTTTTCAGTCAGTGATGTTCCCTGAGTTAAGTCCTCCCACACCTCTCAAGGGGGTGGGCTCTGAGGAAACCGATTTTTTCAGGCTTTTGTTCTCTGGAGGTTTTTAAGTTTGTTCATTTTTTTTTCTCTCGCCTTGACCACTTTTGATGGTTTTTGTAGGTTTACAGGAAAGCAAACTGCAACCGGACCTCCCTCCCAGAGAGAAGTCTCAGTCTGGTCCCCTGTGGGTGCTATAGAGCCCATGTAAATTCCCCCTTAGCCACTGGCAGAGCAGGTTCCGAGTTGCGGTCCCTGGGGACGCAGGATCTTCTGCTTGTACCCAAAACCATGGCAGCAGTGGCTGTCTGGGTAGCTCCAGACTGCCAGAGGGGGTCCAAGCAGCGACTGCACACTGAGAATTTCCCGCTGGCCCGGGCTGTGAGTGCCTGGTCTTTCTGGGTCTAAGAACGCCGGGTTTGCGTGCACCTCTCTCAGGGGAGGGTTTGGGGTGCGTGTGCACCTCAGGCTCTGGTAGAATGGCGCGGGTTTAAGAGCGCCGGTCTGGGCCTTCACGCACCTCTCTCAGGGGAGGGTAAGAGGCGCATGTGTCTCAGGCTCTGTTAGCAAGGCTCGGTGTTCTGTCAGCTGGCAAGGCTCCCAGCCCCTCACAGGTGTTGGACCCCATGTGTTCTCGGGCATGCTGGCGGCTCAGGGACCAAGACCTGATTTCTCTGGCAGGCACTCTCTCTGGCTCAGTGCCAGGGTGGCTGTCCTGGGTCCAGGGACTTAAGCCCCTGTCCCTAGCTGCCCTGATTCCCACAATCCCCCCCCCCATGATCCTTTGTTCTTTTTGATGCTTTCAACCAGTCTCCAAGTTAATGCTGGTCCCCAGATGCAGGGCACTCTCATATTGGGGTATTCCTTTCCAATCAGTCGCCTCTGGTGGCTCCCTACCCCCTTTTGTTTACCTTCCAATATCAGTCCGATGTTCCCACTCCGCTTTACCTGCCCACTGGTGTCTTCTGCCCCTGTAGAGATCCAGACTTGTATAATTCTGATCTCAGGTTGATTTCATTGGTGATCGGAGTTGTTTGGTAGGTAATCAGCTCATTTTAGGGTACAGTTTGAAATGGCGCCTCCTCCTACTTCCCCACCATCTTGTATCTCCCCTTTTCTTCATCTTGATGTGTCTGTGTTTACAGGTTCCCTTTCCCAGTCTGTGCTGACCCAGCAGTCCTCTCTCTCTGCATCTCTGGGATCATCAGCCAGACTCACCTGCACCCTGAGCATGGCCATCAGTGTTGGTGGTAAAAACATGTACTGGTACCAGGAGAAGTCTGGAAGCCCTCCCTGATTTTTCCTGTACTACTACTCAGTACTAAGTACTAATACTCAGACAAGTAGCTGGGACATGGGGTCCCCAGTCGTGTCTCTGAATCCAAAGATACTTCCACTAATATGGAAATTTTGCTCATCTCTGGACTGAAGCCTGAGGAGGAGACTGACTATTACTTTGCTATAGCTCATGGCAGTGGGAGTAACGTTCATTATCCACAATGTCTCAGATAATGAGGAAGTGAGACAAAACCCCCTGGATCCACAGACCTTGTCTCTGAGCCTCTTTTAGTGAGAAGCTTCTATGGGGCTTCCGGGCAGATGTATGCCAGTGGCACTAAGCACAGTGACATAAACAGTTGAGATGTGGGTCAAAGTCCTGAGGTCATAGGTTCCAAATGGTGACACATGTACTAAGGTGGTTAATCCCTTCACTGGTGACAGCAGTAGAACATACTCCCTGAGGACTAGGGCATGAAATGGGGACCCACTGGAACTGTGTCCTTTCCTTACACACAGACCCCATGGAACCTCTCAAATGTTAACCAAAGTGTATATTAGCACTAAAAACTATTAGCATAACTAGTGCATTTTCCTTTGTAAACATGTTGAAGAGAGGATGATAATCATCCAGAAGGCAGCACACATTATACTGTGTTTTAGGAGTCATTACAGATATAAGAATATTGACTTTTCTATTTCTTTTAAATTTAAAATAAATTTAAAATTCATTTTATTTTTACACAATCTCAGCACCAAGTGTGGAGCCCAAAATTATAGCCCTGAGATCAAGAGCCACATGCCGCAGGGACAGAGCCAGCCAGGATCCCACTATAAGCATATTTTCAGGAGAAAGTGTCATTTAGCGCTTATCTCAATCCCCAGGCTTGATGTTTGCTCCCAAATGCAAAATTAAATAAAGAGATGAACTTTATGTGGAGCCTCCCCTTCTGAGATTTCACCCTAAAGCAGTGTTTGTTTGTCCCTGAGAACTGGCAATGAGCTTAGAGTTCAGAACTCACATTGTCTGAATGCACCGCTTTTTTTTTTTTTAATTTTCTATTTCTTTTCAGTGTAACAGTATTCATTGATTTTGCACCGTACCCAGTGCTCCATGCAATCTGTGCCCTCTCTAATACCCACCATCTGGTTACCCCAACCTCCCACCCCCCGCCCCTTCAAAACCCTCAGATTGTTTTTCAGAGTCCATAGTCTATCATGGTTAACCTCCCCTTCCAATTTCCCTCAACTCCCTTCTCCTCTCCATCTCCCCTTGCTCTCCATGCTATTTGTTATGCTCCACAAATAAGTGAAACCTTATGATAATTGACTCTCTCTGCTTGACTTATTTCACTCAGCATAATCTCTTCCAGTCCTTTCCATGTTGTTACAAAAGTAGGGTATTCATCTTTTCTGATGAATGCACCGCTTTTAACCTAGAATTCTGTCTCTGGGTCCATTACATAAAAAGTCCTGGCAGCTCAGCTCAAGGGTGCTCTAACTTTGTGTGGTTGTTGTTGTTGTTTCTGTGTGTGTGTGTGTGGGGGGGGGTTCTGTCTCATTTTAGAGTCAAACACATCATCCCTTGGATCCACAGAATTCCCAGGGCCTCTCCAATGGGCAGTATCTTATTCCTGTAAAGTAAAACTGAAAATATAATGCTTTGGTACCTTTTTCATCACAAATTAAGTTTCCTGCCCCATCGGAGGTTTTCCTAAAGTAGGCTCTTAATTTTAACTTGAAATAAAGCAGAGCCTTTACTGTGAGAAAGAGAAATATTTTGTTTTTTGTTTTGTTTGTTTGTTTGTTTTAATTTAGATACAAATTTTTTTTAATTTATTTTTTTTTAATTTTATAAACATATATTTTTATCCCCAGGGGTACAGGTCTGCGAATCACCAGGTTTACACTCTTCACAGCATTCACCATAGCACATACCCTCCCCAATATCCATAACCCCACCACCCTCTCCCAGCCCACCTCCCCCCATCAACCCTCAGTTTGTTTTGTGAGATTAAGAGTCACTTATGGTTTCTATCCCTCCCAATCCCATCTTGTTTCATTTACTCTTCTCCTACCCCCTCAACCCCCCATGTTGCATCTCCTCTCCCTCATATCAGGGAGATCATATGATAGTTGTCTTTCTCTGATTGACTTATTTCGCTAAGCATTATACCCTCTAGTTCCATCCACATCGTGGCAAGATTTCATTTCTTTTGATGGCTGCATAGTATTCCATTGTGTATATATACCACATCTTCTTTATCCATTCGTCTGTAGATGGACATCTAGGTACTTTCCATAGTTTGGCTATTGTAGACATTGCTGCTATAAACATTCGGGTGCACGTGCCCCTTTGGATCACTACGTATGTATCTTTAGGGTAAATACCCAGCAGTGCAATTGCAGGGTCATAGGGTAGTTCTATTTTCAACATTTTGAGGAACCTCCATGCTGTTTTCCAGAGTGGTTGCACCAGCTTGCATTCCCACCAACAGTGTAGGAGGGTTCCCCTTTCTCCGCATCCTCGCCAGCATCTGTCATTTCCTGACTTGTTAATTTTAGCCATTCTGACTGGTGTGAGGTGATATCTCATGGTGGTTTTGATTTGTATTTCCCTGATGCCGAGTGATATGGAGCACTTTTTCATGTGTCTGCTGGCCATCTGGTAGTGTTCTTTGCAGAAATGTCTGTTCATGTCCTCTCCCTATTTCTTGATTGGATTATTTGTTCTTTGGGTGTTGAGTTTGCTAAGTTCTTTATAGATTTTGGACACTAGCCCTTTATCTGATATGTCATTTGCAAATATCTTCTCCCATTCTGTCAGTTGTCTTTTGGTTTTGTTCACTGTTTCCTTTGCTGTGCAAAAGCATTTGATCTTGATAAAATCCCAATAGTTCATTTTTGCCCTTGCTTCCCTTGCCTTTGGCGATGTTCCTAGGAAGATGTTGCTGCGGCTGACTTCGAAGAGGTTGCTGCCTGTGTTCTCCTCAAGGATTTTGATGGATTCCTTTCTCACATTGAGATCCTTCATCCATTTTGAGTCTATTTTCGTGTGTGGTGTAATGAAATGATCCAATTTCATTTTTCTGCATGTGGCTGTCCAATTTTCCCAACACCATTTATTGAAGAGGCTGTCTTTTTTCCATTGGACATTCTTTCCTGCTTTGTCGAAGATGAGTTGACCATAGAGTCGAGGGTCTATTTCTGGTCTCTCTCTTCTGTTCCATTGATCTATGTGTCTGTTTTTGTGCCAGGACCATGCTGTCTTGATGATGACAGCTTTGTAATAGAGCTTGAAGTCCGGAATTGTGATGCCACCAACTTTGGCTTTCTTTTTCAATATTCCTTTGGCTATTCGAAGTCTTTTCTGGTTCCATATAAATTTTAGGATTATTGGTTCCATTTCTTTGAAAAAAATGGATGGTACTTTGATAGGAATTGCATTAAATGTGTAGATTGCTTTAGGTAGCATAGACATTTTCACAATATTTATTCTTCCAATCCAGGAGGATGGAACATTTTTCCATTTCTTTGTGTCTTGCTCAATTTCTTTCATGAGTACTTTATAGTTTTCTGTGAATAGATTCTTAGTCTCTTTGGTTAGGTTTATTCCTAGGTATCTTATATTTTTGGGCGCAATTGTAAATGGGATGGACTCCTTCATTTCTCCTTCTTCTGTCTTGTTGTTGGTGTAGAGAAATGCAACTGATTTCTGTGCATTGAATTATATCCTGACACTTTACTGAATTCCTGTACAAGTTCAAGCAGTTTTGGAGTGGAGTCTTTTGGGTTTTCCACATATAGTATCATATCATCTGCAAAGAGTGATAGTTTGACTTCTTCTTTGCTGATTTGGATGCCTTTAATTTCCTTTTGTTGTCCAATTGCTGAGGTTAGGACTTCTAGTACTATGTTGAATAGCAGTGGTGATAACGGACATCCCTGCCGTGTTCCTGACCTTAGTGGAAAAGCTTTCAGGTTTTCTCCATTGAGAATGATATTTGCGGTGGGTTTTTCATAGATATTTGATATTGATATTTGATAATATTTGATAATATTGAGGTATGTGCCGTCTATCCCTACACTTTGAAGACTTTTGATCAGGAAGGGATGCTGTACTTTGTCAAATGCTTTTTCAGCATCTATGGAGAGTATCATATGGTTCTTGTTCTTTCTTTTATTAATGTGTTGTATCACATTGATTGATTTGTGGATGTTGAACCAACCTTGCAGCCCTGGAATAAATCCCACCTGGTCGTGGTGAATAATCCTTTTAATGTACTGTTGAATCCTATTGGCTAGTATTTTGGCGAGAATTTTTGCATCTGTGTTCATCAAGGATATTGGTCTGTAGTTCTCTTTTTTGATGGGATCCTTGTCTGGTTTTGGGATCAAGGTGATGCTGGCCTCATAGATGAGTTTGGAACTTTTCCTTCCATTTCTATTTTATGGAACAGTTTCAGGGGAATAGGAATTAGTTCTTCTTTAAATGTTTGGTAGAATTCCCCCGGGAAGCCATCTGGCCCTGGGCTTTTGTTTCTTTGAAGATTTTTGATGACTGTTTCAATCTCCTAACTGGTTATGGGTCTGCTGAGGCTTTCTATTTCTTCCTGGTTCAGTTGTGGTAGTTTATATGTCTCTAGGAATGCATCCATTTCTTCCAGATTGTCAAATATGTTGGCGTAGAGTTGCTCATAGTATGTTCTTATAATTGTCTGTATTTCTTTGGTGTTCGTTGTGATCTCTCCTCTTTCATTCATGATTTTATTTATTTGGGTCCTCTCTCTTTTCTTTTTGATAAGTCTGGCCAGGGGTTTATCGATCTTATTAATTGTTTCAAAGAACCAGCTCCTAGTTTCGTTGATTTGTTCTATTGTTTTTTTGATTTCTATTTCATTGATTTCTGCTCTGATCTTTATGATTTCTCTTCTCCTGCTGGGTTTAGGGTTTCTTTCTTGTTCTTTCTCCAGCTCGTTTAGGTGTAGGGTTAGGTTGTGTACCTGAGACCTTTCTTGTTTCTTGAGAAAGGCTTGTACCGCTATATATTTTCCTCTCAGGACTGCCTTTGTTGTGTCCCACAGATTCTGAACCGTTGTGTTTTCATTATCATTTGTTTCCATAAATTTTTTTCAATTCTTCTTTAATTTCCTGGTTGACCCATTCATTCTTTAGAAGGATGCTGTTTAGTCTCCATGTATTTGGGTTCTTTCCAAATTTCCTCTTGTGATTGAGTTCTAGCTTCAGAGCATTGTGGTCTGAAAATATGCGGGGAATGATCCCAATCTTTTGATACCGGTTGAGACTTGATTTAGGACCAAGAATGTGATCTATTCTGGAGAATGTTCCATGTGCACTAGAGAAGAATGTGCATTCTGTTGCTTTGGGATGAAATGTTCTGAATATATCTGTGATGTCCATCTGGTCCAGTGTGTCATTTAAGGCCTTGATTTCCTTGTTGATCTTTTGCTTGGAATATCTGTCCATTTCAGTGAGGGGAGTGTTAAAATCCCCTACTATTATTGTATTCTTGTCAATGTGTTTCTTTGATTTTGTTACTAATTGGTTTATATAGTTGGCTGCTCCCACGTTAGGGGCATAGATATTTAAAATTATTAGATCTTCTTGTTGGATAGTTCCTTTGAGTATGATATAGTGTCCTTCCTCATCTCTTATTATAGTCTTTGGCTTAAAATCTAATTGATCTGCTATAAGGATTGCCACTCCTGCTTTCTTCTGATGTCCATTAGCATGGTAAATTCTTTTCCACCCCCTCTCTTTAAACCTGGAGGTGTCTTCGGGTTTAAGATGAGTTTCTTGTAGGCAACATATAGATGGGTTTTGTTTTTTTATCCATTCTGATACCCGGTGTCTTTTGATTGGGGCATTTAGCCCATTAACATTCAGGGTAAGTATTGAGAGATATGAATTTAGTGCCATTGTATTGCCTGTAAGGTGACTGTTATTGTATATTGTCTCTGTTTCTTTCTGATCTACTACTTTTAGGGTCTCTCTTTGCTTAGAGGACCCCTTTCAATATTTCCTGTAGAGCTGGTTTGGTATTTGCAAATTCTTTCAGTTTTTGTTTGTCCTGGAAGCTTTTAATCTCTCCTTCTATTTTCAATGATAGCCTAGCTGAATATAGTATTCTTGGCTGCCTGCTTTTCTCATTTAGTACTCTGAATATATCATGCCAGCTCTTTCTGGCCTGCCAGGTCTCTGTGGATAAGTCTGCTGCCAATCTAATATTTTTACCATTATACGTTACAGACTTCTTTTCCCAGGCTGCTTTCAGGATCTTTTCTTTGTCACTAAGACTTGTCAATTTTACTATTAGGTGACGGGGTGTGGACCTATTCTTATTGATTTTGAGGGGGGTTCTCTGAACCTCCTGGATTTTGATGCTTGTTCCCTTTGCCATATTGGGGAAATTCTCTCCAATTATTCTCTCCAACATACCTTCTGCTCCCCTCTCTGTTTCCTCTTCTTCTGGAATCCCAATTATTCTAATGTTGTTTCGTCTTATGGTGTCATTTATCTCTCGAATTCTCCCCTCGTGGTCCAGTAGCTGTTTGTCCCTCTTTTGCTCAGCTTCTTTATTCTCTGTCATTTGGTCTTCTATATCCCTAATTCTTACTTCTGCCTCATTTATCCTAGCAGTGAGAGCCTCCAATTTTTATTGCACCTCATTAATAGCTTTTTTGATTTCAACTTGGTTCGATTTTAGTTCTTTTATTTCTCCAGAAAGGGCTTTTATATCTTCCAAGAGGGTTGCTTTAATATCTTCCATGCCTTTTTCAAGCCCGGCTAGAACCTTGAGAATCATCATTCTGAACCCTATATCTGACATATTACCAATATCTGTATTGATTAGGTCCCTAGCCTTTGGTACTGCTTCTTGTTCTTTTTTTTGTTGTGAATTTTTCCGCCTTGTCATTTTGTCCAGATAAGAGTATATGAAGTAGCAAGTAAAATACTAAAAGGGTGGCAACAACCCCAGGAAAATATGCTTTAGCCAAATCAGAAGAGATCCCAAATCGTGAGGGGGGAGAAAGGGGATAAAAAGGGGTTCAGAAAGAAAAAAAATAGAAACTATTAAAGAAAGCCAATAAAAAATATAAAAAGGAAATTATATATATATATATATATATACATATACATACATATATATATATATATATATATATATATATATATATATATATTAGATAAACTATTTAAGAAATGTTAAAAAAGAAAACGGTAAATGTTAAAAAAAATTTAGCAGAGGAAGAGAAAAAAAATTGAAACAGAAAAAAAATTAAATTAACTGCAAGGCTAAAGAATCATGGGGAGAAAGCCATGAGTTCCATGCTTTGCTTTCTTCTCCTCTGGAATTCCGCAGCTTTCCTTGGTATTGACACTGCACTCCTGGGTAGGTGAACTTGGTCCTGGCTGGGTTTCTCGTTGATCTTCTGGGGGAGGGGCCTGTTGTAGTGATTATCAAGCGTCTTTGCCCCAGGCGGAGTTGCACCACCCTTACCTGGGCCGGGCTGAGTAATCCGCTTGGGTTTGCTGGGTTTGCTTTCAGGAGCTTTTGTTCCCTGAGCGTGTTCCATAGAGTTCCGGAGGGCGGGAATGAAGATGGCGGACTCCCAGTGTCCGGCCCGGAGGAGCCAAGAGCCCAGGGCCTCACTCCTCAGTGCACCCTCAGAGAACAGCGCCCAATGGCTCCCGTCACTCTGGCCTCCGGTCTCGCTCCGAGCTGACCGAGCCTGTGACCGGCTCAAGGTAACCCCGAGCTTATAGCTTACTCCTCGGCTCCGTCTCTGTAGCCGGCTTCCCTGTTCTAATACCGGTAAGTTCTGTGACACTCAGACACCCCGATCCTTCTGTGACCCTCTGGGACCTGAGGCCGCGCTGACCCCGCCTGGGCTTCACCCCAGTTAAGCCTCTGGAGCGATGTCCCTCAGCGGAACAGACTTTTAAAAGTCCCAATTTTGTGCTCCGTTGCTCCGCTGCTCGCCGGGAGCCAGCCCCTCCCCCCGCGGTCTATCTTCCCGTCGCTTTGGATTCACTTCTCCGCCAGTCCTACCTTTCAGATAGTGGTTGATTTTCTGTTTCTAGATTGCTGTTCTTCTTCTCTTCAATCTCCCGTTGGATTTGTAGGTGTTTGCAATCTTTAGATAAGCTATTTAGCTGATCTCCCGCTACCGGAAGTAGTCTCAGCTGCTACTTCTCTGCCATCTTGACTCCTCCCCCTGATCTCTGGTTTTAAGTCAGATACATGACTTTACACAACATCTGGATATCCAGTCTGAGGATGGGGCTGATGGTAAATATCACACACAGCAGATACTTCAGTGCCCACACAGTGCTGTGTCTCCTGAAGGGACTGAGACATAAAACACCCTGTATGATCCCTGAGCAGATCCTCACTCCTCTGGGATTGTTGTCACCCTGTCACCAGTACCTGAGGTGACATGAGTAGGACTGAGGCCATTCTGAGTGTCTGTTGATCTGAGAATATCTCCTCCTTGGATCCCACCCAGCCTTCCACCTGGGACACTCCAATGACCCCAGTTGTTGCTGACCTTGTCTACACAGGAAAGAGATCCTGATCCAGGGGCTGGGGTCTAGAGAAGGACAAGGGAAGGCTTCATCTGTAAACATGGAGGACACAGAGACTGTACTGGACTACAGCCCAGCAGGCTCTAGCCACATGCAGATCTCCAACTACTGGTTACAACAGCGTTAAGAAGATCCTGGACTCACATTATCATCCAATCCTCCTCTCTGAGCTCCTGTGGATCCTCACCAGGGTCGCCAGCCACCAACCTTTGTGTTTTGAGTCTTGGCTTGTGTCCTTACCTCTGATCCAGGGATCCTGTCCCTGTGGGGACTTTACTTGATTCACCCTATAGATCATGCCTTATACACCACAGCACTGGGCAGAAGTCTTTGCCCAACTCTCTCATGCACACGTTATGTGCACACATGGGCACGATCCTCATACGTGTGTCCCAGTGGCTTGTTTCCTTCATGGTCCATACAATTACAATGCATGGCATCTGGAAACGTGAGACACAGTGAGAGCTCTAGGGATACGGTTGGCAGCAATAGAGCATTTTAAAATAAATCATAGTTTTCCAATGAAATAAATTTCCAAATGTGAGCATGTCACCATTCCATGAATGGACCTAGAAAGGCCCTTTTTCACTCCCTCTCTTGGGTCACTACATTGGGAAGCCAACGGTGAAAAGGAACCTTCTGCTGGGTAATCAGAGGGGTATGATAAGGCTGGAGGAGGTGAATGTTGAGGGCAATATGGGAGTTGAGGAAGCAGGGACTGCAGATGGTGGAGTCTGCAGGGACACTCAGCTGGAGAGAAGGAACTGGGAAATCTGTGGGCCCACTAATGTGTGACCTGCCTCCACTGGTTAGGGCCCATTGCCCTGTGAGCTCCTGGCTCTGGCTCCCTCTGAACACTGCTTCAAATGTAGATCATACCCCCCCTTTTTTTTTCCCTATGGGGTCTGGTAATATTAAGGTGTATAGGAAAGCAGCAGCTGCAATGCATGTACATGGAGGAAGGGGGCTCTCAAGAGAGTCTGCTCAGACAATAATAAAGCTTGTAGCCATAGGGTTGCTTGGGGGGCTCAGTGGATTAAAGCTTCTGCCTTAAGCTCAGATCATGATCCCGGGGTCCTGTGATCAAGCCAGGCATTGGACTCTCTGCTCAGCAGAGAGCCTACTTCCCCCTCTCTCTCTGCCTGCCTCTCTGCCTACATGTCAAATAAATAAATAAAATATTTTAAAAAAGAAACTTGTAGCCATAATCCCCTCAATGGAACGTCAGAAGACAGAGCTTGGTGGGATCCCCAACATGTCCTGGACACTCTCCTTCAGACCCATATGAGGGAGTGTATGCCAAATCTTACAGAAGGGATTCCCTAAGATCACCCGGAACTGCTCTTTCCTTAGTGCCAGAAGCAGATGCAGTGACACAGAACTCAGCCCATATCTCAGTGCACTGGTCTCTTGGGCAAAGGTCCCCAATTTCTGCACTGGAAATGTTAGCAGTGTGGGCTATGCTGGCTCTGGGACAGAAGCCCTATAAATGCAATGATTGATGTCACTTAGGACACAGCCTGTGTGGGAACAGATAATCACTTCATCAGTTCATCAGTTCATCAGGGTCACTGCCTCAAACTTCCATGGTTCTCTTCAATCTGGAGCAGTGAGCCAACTCATCTTCTCTGTTGTTCTTGTTCCATCCATCATGTCTCTGTTACTAAGTGTCACCAGGACTTGTCACAGCCAGTGACTAGTCACTCACTGGGGAGATCTCTGCTGTCACATCTTCACCAGCATTGGCTTGTCTAAGGTCATGAAGTCCGTTTGCATCTTTAAAAATGACTACTTGTCCTTTACCATCAATACCAAGTATTAACCAATGATTTTGTTTCCTTAACAATATTTTCTGATACTTGAGGAGTACTGTTGAAAAATAATGGAAGTGAGGGTGATCTTTGCCTTTTCCTGGTCTTTGTGAAAATGGCCCTCTTCACTACACCATGAACTGAGATGCTGGTCTTAGGGTTACATCATAATTGTGTGAGAGACTGTGTATTACTTTATTATAAATGTATCTGTTCATATTTCCATTTTTTTTTGTGATTTGGCCAAAAGCTCTTTCAAGAAAAATTGGGGCAATATAATCATATCTCTTGATGTGATAATATGACATTGATATGAAACATGTTCTTAATATGGAACATAACTTGCATCATTGGAGCAAATCACACTTAATAATGGTATTTCATGGATAAAAGAGCTCAGCCTGAGACAGGAATCCACCAGAATCCTAGAGGAGAACATAGGTAGTAACCTCTTTGATATCAACCACAGCAACTTCTATCAAGATATGTCTCCAAAGGCAAAGGAAACAAAAGCAAAAATGAACTTTCGGGACTTCGACAAGATCAAAAGCTTCTGCACAGAAAAGGAAACTGTCAACAAACAAAAAGGAAACCCACAGAATTGGAGAAGATATTCACAAATGAAAGTACAGATAAAAGGTTGATATCCAGGATCTACAAAGAACTCCTCTAACTCAACACACACAAAACAGACAATCATATAAAAAAAAAAAATGGGCAGAAGATATGAACAGACAATTCTCCAATGAAGACAAACAAATGGCTATCAGACACCTGAAAAAATGTTCATCATCACTAGCCATCAGGGAAATTCAAATTAAAGCTACATTGAGATACCACCTTACACCAGTTAGAATGGCCAAAATTAGCAAGACAGGAAACAATGTGTGTTGGAGAGGATGTGGAGAAAGGGGAACCCTCTTACACTGTTGGTGGGAATGCAAGCTGGTGCAGCCACTTTGGAAAACAGTGTGGAGATTCCTCAAGAAATTAAAAATAGAGCTTCCTTATGATCCTGCAATTGCACTACTGGGTATTTACCCCAAAGATACAGATGTAGTGAAAAGAAGAGCCATCTGTATCCCAATGTTTATAGCATCAATGCCAAGGTCGCCAAACTGTGGAAAGAACCAAGATGCCCTTCAATGGACAAATGGATATGGAAGATGTGGTCTATATACACTATGGAATATTATGCCTTCATCAGAAAGGATGAATACCCAATTTTTGTATCAACATGGACGGGACTGGAAGAGATTATGCTGAGTGAAATAAGTTAAGCGGAGAGAGTCAATTATCATATGGTTTCACTTATTTGCGGAGCATAACAAATTACATGGAGGACATGGGGAGATGGAGAGGAGAATGGAGTTGAGGGAAATTATAAGGGGAGATGAACCATAAGAGACTATGGACTCTGAAAAACAATCTGAGGGTTTTCAAGGGGAAGGGTTGGGAGGTTGGGGGAGCCAAGGGGTTGGTATTACAGAGGGCATGTATTGCATGGAGCACTGGGTGTGGGGCATAAACAATGAATTCTGTTACACTGAAAAGAAATAAATTAACAACATTAATTAATTAAAAATAATGTTACTTCAATTTATTAATATGATACTGATGCCTCTTTGTTAATATTTTGCATACAATATTTGTATCAATATTTAATGTTACAGGTGTGTAATTTTAATTTTTGTGACACGTAATTTGGTACATGTATTTTTCAGTGTTATAACTCTTAAAAGAACTAAGAAATATTCCATCCTTTTTGGTATTATGAAAAGAATACTAAGCAAAGAAAATTGGAACCATATTATCTCAGAATGTTTGTTATATGTCTCCAGTGAAAATGTCTGTAACTTATACATTTCTGTGGAGTGATTCTATAACCGCATTTTACACTTTCCTATTAAAAATTGATGTATTCACTCAAATTATTTCCAGTAGAACTAATTTTGTATCTTCCTTTTTCATTTTTTTAAAATTTAATTTAGAGAGACAGAGTGAGCGAGCAGGGGAGGAGCATAGGGAGAGAGAGAGAGAGAGAATTATAGGTGGACTTCTTACTGAGCATGGAGTCCCATGCTGGGTTCAATCCCAGGACCCTGAGATCATGAATTGAACCTAAACCAGGATTAAGACACTTAACTGACTTAGCCATCCAGCTGCCCCTAGTTTTGTATCTCCTTAAGAAAATATGAATTTTATTTATTCTTAGTAGGGATTATCTCCTACAAGTTTTGTTTTCCTTTCTTTCTTTTTTTTTTTTTTTTCATGTATCATTTTTCCATGGAATATTAACAGGGGATACTGTGAGACTGCCCTGTAGTCCCTACAAAGTTGCTCAGTGAGGACTAATCATTGAGGACATTCAGGTCTGGGAGCTCTGTGTGGTCTCACCAGAGGCTTCTTTCCAGGGCTCTCTGCAAGGGTGAGTAGAGATCCATCTTCCTCAGTGTGTGATGTTAACTGAGTTCGAGCACCATGGCTCAGGGAGGGGCCAGGCAGCTCCAGGGTGGACTCCACTTACATGGACATCTTGTCCTGTGGAAGAAGGTGGAGGAGAAAAGGAGGCCTGTGGCATCCCAGACCACTGTGGCATCAGGGGCTCTGTCACCATGGCCTGAAATCTTGTCCTCCTCATGATCCTATATTACTCTGCTGGTAGGGATGGGCCTCAGGGACACCTGCCTGACCTCTACCAGGCGTCAACCTCTCTGGCTGAGACCCTAGGGAAATTTATCTGGCCCCTGTCCCAACATACTTGAGTGTATGCATTTGCAGGTAGCCACAGGGCTCATGGAACCCAAGGTGGTCCCCAAATCACTCTTCCTGTGCTTAATGCCCTGATGATTCATTTTCTTCCTCTTCTCCATCACCCTTATGTCCTTGATTGCAGGTCCCCTGTCCCAGCCTGTGCTAATTCAGCTGCCCTTCCTCTTGGCATTGCTGGGAACAACGGCCACACTCACTTGCACCCTTAGCAGTGACTTCCGTGTTGGCAGCTACTACATGATCTGGTACCAACAGAAGCCACATAGTCCTTTCAGGTTTCTCTTGTGCTATTACTCAGACTCAATTTCGCAGTTGGGATCTGGGGTCCCCAGCCACTTCTCTGGCTCCAAATACACCTCAGCAAATGCTGGGCTTCTGCTTATCTCTGGGCTGCCTGAGGATGAGGGTGTCTGTTACAGTGTTACACCTCTTAGCAGTGGGAGCAGATTTCATTACCCTCAGTGTCTCAGATAACGAAGAAGTGAACAATAAGAACCCCTGGACAAGAGATCTTGTTTCTGAGCCTTCTGTGGAGGCTCATGTAGTGGAGAGTCCTCTCCTGAAAGACCTGTCCTTAAGGAGGGAGGAGTGACACACAGATTGTGCTGTTGCCTGAGATACTGCAAGTGTCCTCAGTGCACACCTGGGTGAGGAAACACAGTCTAATTGCACATGCCCTCGGTCTGCAATAAATTAAAAATAATATTTTATTTAGAAAAGGCCTCCTTCTTTCCTTGTATTTCCATTATATCTCCATTACTACTGATGTAAAACATGTCATGTCTGACACATCTGGTCACCTGTTGTGTGGATTTTCTTTTCCAAAGCAAACAATTCTCTGTGACACCTGCTTGGTGTTCTAAAATTTAATGCAATTTAACACAGCTTACCTGCCTTGAGATGGGGTCAGATGCACAGGATAAGGACTCAGTAGAATGCTCCCCACTTTGATGTCAACAACAACTTGTAGGTTCCTTACCATTTATGTCCCACTTGGCTACAAATCAGGTATTCCCACGACACTCTCCCCAGTTCACTTAATTTAATAGAGTGGCTCAAGGAAACTCTTACTTACTTTTACAAATTCTTTAAAGGATATGATGTAAACCGATGACCAGTCAGATGAAGAGACACTTAGGGCAATGACTGGGAAGGTCCCAAGCCCAGGATACTCTGCCCCCATGGAGTTGCAGTACATGACCCTCTGGCTGTGGATATGTTCACCAATCTGGAAGCACCTCAAAGCCCATATTTGGCATTACTATTGAGGCTTCGAGTAAATATCATTGATCCATATTCAGCTCCTCTCCACTTTCTGGATAATGGGGGTCTGAATATTCCCAACATCTGAACATGGCTTCAACTTTTAGGGGACCAGCCCAATCCCAGAGTCATCCATGAGTCCCCACTGTCACCTCAGTTGCACAAAGATTCCCCTAGTGACTTTTGTCACTTTGGATATGGCCAAGGTTTCAGGAGTCCGGTCTTGAGAACTTGGGACAGAGATGTGAATATAGTTCCTAAGATCTCACAGGACTGTTGTGTCAACTGAAAATGTTGGTTGCCAAATTTCTGTCATCCACAAATCTTATGGTACACAGTGTGACTCATGTTTTACTGATGACACGTTAGCTGGTGTATTAAAATTCACATTGATTACACTTTTTTTTTCTTTCCCTGATCCAGCCTCCTGACAGACTCACTAACGACGCCCATACACACGGACTCCTCTTTTCTGCTCCTCTCCCATGTCCCTCAGGCTGTCAACTCTCCCTCTGGCTTAACTTCATTACCTAGTGGGTTTTTAGAGAAAACTGTGAATGGCCTTGCTATAGTTTCCACTCTCCAAGGTCTGTTTCTAGGGAGAATTGGCAGATAGTAAACCAGCATGAAATCCCTTCATCTTTCCTGCCCTCATCTCTCACTGTGGTTTCCATATCCCACCAGCTTCAACCAGTTTCTTTAATATAACAACATGGTTATTCTGTCCCCTACAAATGAATATTATTCCAGCATTGGTGTATTTGTGCATAGAAGCTATTGGTGTATTTCCTTTTCCTTCTGCAGAATTACTGAGGCCTTATCGAAGGTCACTGTTGACCTAATTAACCAAGTTAAGATTGCTGCATATTTCAGTATATGGCAACTTTTTTCTTATTCTTGAAGATATTTGTTTCTAGGACTACCAGAACAATAACTTAGCCACATACACATTTGCCCTAATCAGTGAATACTCATATATAAGACTTTTTGAAAATTGAGAGTAGACACTCTCTCCTGGTCACCTGGAGGGAGGCATCAGGGAACCCTGGAAGCAAATGAGGAATGGTTGTGATGTTGGTTAGCATGAGGCAGAGTTGTCTGATCAAACCCTGCCCTGTGCTTTTGAGACCTGAAGGACCCACAGGAGTGGGACTTTTGTCTGCACAGATGAAAATGAACAGATACCTCACACCCCTTATGACTCAATGTCTGATACAGTGGAATCACTATTGGAGTGAATCTGCAATCAAATTCCCCTTCCTTGTGTATGTTTTATCCTTGTGCAAGAGAAATTGCCTTACAGGCGAAGTCTTTAGCTCCAAGCTTCAGGACAATGGAAAGTCTTACAGAGAGGCAGCTCTGGGATGGATTTGCATGGAGATCACACTCAGACAGTGGAGAGGACATAATATGGATGAGGACATAATATGGAGAGGACATAATATGGATTTCACCCATGCTTGGTCTTTACAAGAAAGTCTTCCTATGGGTACATGGGTGTATTCTTATTTTCTGTATCTCTCTCTCTTTCTCTCTCTCTATCTCTCTCTCTCTCTCTCTCTCTCACACACACACACACACACACACACACACCTCCTCTCTCTGAACATATCATGTCATGGACTCTGCAGTTTCCAGGGTTCTCTGTCTCTCCAGAAGTCAGGCTCAGTCTGGGTTTACCCAGTTGTCTTCAGTGTCACAATCTCTATTAGGCAGGATCCCCATCACCAGGAAACATCGAAGACATTGCTTGTGACTAATGTCCTGACATCAGGGTAGCCAGGATGTGCCCTGAACACCTGGATGGAGACTGATGCTCAGGAATCTCAGGGGGAGTCTCTGTCAATGGGGGCAGCTCTGCCCCTATCCATCTCAGGGCCACAGTCAGTGCTTGAACTGATCAGTAAATTGATTCTGGGATAGCAGCCTTAGTGTTCCAAACTCATTGAGATGTGACAGTCAACTGCCTGTCTCTCAGAGGGCTAGGCTGTCCCTCCCTACTTTACCCCAGTAATACAACCAGCCTGGACACTTGCTGAAAATTCTTCCTTACCAGTGCAGTACAACAGGGCCTGTGACTTCGGGGACAGAGTTCCCTTTTCTTCTGCCTCTCGCCCATGGCATGTAAGACCTCTGATGGGAAATTCTGGGTCAGAATGTCCTTGAGTAATAGAAATTCATTTCTCTAGTGACCATATGTGGCTGAATGAACAATGGCTCTATGCTGAATGTGCTGGACACAAGGTGCATGGACTACAGCTGTGCCCACCTCTGAATCAGGTCTAACTCCAAATCACTCCATCCTAGAAGCATTGTCTCTGGTAATTCCATCAGTGAGATTGTTCTTGGATTCATAGGAACAGAAAACTCCTCATAGGGTTTTGCTGGACACCATATTCAACTTTCCTACCTGCAGCAACAGAGCCAGGATACAAAACTGATGACTAAAATATACATATACGCAGAATTAGAATAAAAATCAAGCTTTATTAGTAAAATTTCATAGACTGTTTTTGAACCAAGAATAGAAGACATTCCCTTTGCATTGTTGTTTCATTTATTTTTTTTTCTTAAGATTTCATTTATTCACTTGAGTGAGATGGAGACAGAAAAGACATGCAGAGGGAGAGACAGAGGGAGAGGGAGAGGCAGGTTCCCCACCAAACAGGGAGCCCAACTTGGGGCTCAATTCCAGGACCTGGAAATCATGACTTGAGACAAAGGCAAATGCTCAGCTATCTGAACCACACAAAGATCCCTGTCCCATCTATGTTTTTAACCACAATTTCCATCCATATTTTTCCTGCAATAAACACAGGTCTGGGAGAAGTATACCAGCCATTAACTGCATGCGCACAATGACATTAACATTGAGATGTAATCAATTTGAATGAGATGAATTCTGTGTAACATTAACATGCACTCATTTTATGTATGTGGTTGTTTCAGTGGTGACTAACACATGAACTATGTCATTGAAAACCTGTCATAGCATCTACAGTTGTCAGTCTTGCTCTGCTAGGACATCTGGAAGGTTTGCCATCATGCTTTGGGGTCAATTGCACATATAGACTCACATGGAAGGAGTCCTTGTGTCTGTGTGATTGGAGAACAGATCCTAGGAGGAAATCACTGTCCACAGTGTATAAAAACTGTTGTTTCATGGAGTTGTAAAGACTAACAGGTGACAAATATTTTGTGTGTTACCCCTCTGGGAATGCACACAAGTGCTTCTTCCCTCAACGTGGTGAGAAGTGCTTTCCATCTCCTCAGTGGTATGGGAATGCCCGAGGTGGGGACCTTTGGAAATTGGGAAGGATCACATAAAAGGAAAGGAAAGACCCAGTGTCTTGCACGGAAGCGATCATATGTCCATGGAGACCCATCATTGTTCTGTATTTACACTTTATCCAGGAGGAGTTTGTGTAGAGAAAATATGTCAGTCCTGACCAAGTACTGATCAGCCAAGGGAGTTGTAAAAAGACTCACCCTGAGGAGTCTGAGTAGAGCACAAAGTCTGTCCTCAGGTGGTGGGAAGACACATAATGGGAAACAAGTCCTGGACCTAATTCAGGAGATAGTGATCAGAGCAGTGGGGAGTCAGGAGTCATGTCCAATGGGCTCCATTCACCATTTCAGCAGCTCCAGACCAGGATCACTATGTGACCTGCATCCACCAGAGGGCGGGGGTGTTCCCCAGTACCCTGTCTCCCTGCCCCTTGCAGGAGGTCCTTTGTCATCCCTGGGGTGAAGCCCTGTCAAATTCCTACACTTTCTTTTGTTCCAGTGTATCCCAAGTTATGTCAAAGGAGGTGATTGAACTGCCTTAAGAAAGGGAAAGATTTTCAAGGAGACTCCCATCACCACCCTGAGGATCAGGAGGACACATACGTTTTGGTGAGCTCAAGCAGAGCTATAGGGCCCAAGAAGAAGATTCTGGAGTGTGTCTATCAGGTCCTGGGCTCCTCTGGTTCTCACCTTTGTCACCTGCTGCACAGGGATTTCCAAATATGCCTTGGGAGCAAAACAACGCCAGAGATCTACAGGTGAAATAACGTATTTTGAGCTCTTAGGCATCCTTTGCTTTATTTACTTCTTATGCCCTTCACTGAAGAGAGGTCTGATGAGAAAAAAAAAAAAAAGACATATTTAAGTCTCTGGACAGATCTGGAATTCTGACTCAGTAAATTTTTAAGAGGTCTGTTCTCATGTGAGTACTTGGTGACTAAATATATCCTCTTACATGGAGATTGTCTTTGAGACAATTGACCTCTAAATCCATAATCAAATTCTTGAAGAGCCATAATTCAGAAGGAGGCATAAGAGACACAGTGGGTCACTTGACCTTATTTTTGGTCAGACACACACACACACACACACACACACACACACACACACACATCTCTCTCTTCACCCTCTGATTGTACATTGTCCAGGTCTGCAATTTTGGGGCTTCCCTGTCCATCCAGAAGTCATGCTCAACATGTGTTCACCCAGCTGTCCTCTGTGTCACAGTCTCCAGGAGTCAGAGTCCCATCAAAAAGGAAACCATGGGGATGTCAAATGCAATTGAGGTCTCATCAATAGGGCATCTAAGACATGGTCTGAACACATTTTCTCCTAGGACAAGGTTAATGTTCAGGAACCTTAGAGGAGTCTCTTTCCCCATAGGCAGCTCTGTCCCCAACCATCTCTGGTCTCAGTCAGTGCCTGAGGCTGATCACTACAACATCAGGGCTGTCCCCTTGGAGTTCAGGTCCTGTAGGAATGTAAGACACACACTTCCTGTGCTCTCAGGGATGGGCTGTCAGCCCCTCATCCAACCTAGTGTACCTCCAAAGAGGATGAACCTCTGCTGAAACGTCTTCAGTCCCAAGCTCAGGCTCCCTGACCATCACTGGGCTCCAGGCTGAGGATGAGGTTAATTATTACTGCACAACATGGGACAAAAATCTCAGAGGTCACACAGTGCCCCAGGCCTGTGGGGAAGTGAGACAAGATCCCACCTACTCATCCGTAAAGAGGGGGACACACACCAGCAGTTCCTCCTCAGCTTAGCCTCTGATTCTGCTTATCCTTTGGCTGAGGCCCTGGGCCCCGGTCCATCCAGGGCACCACCTGGGAGTGAGGCTCTCCTGTCCTCAATGTCACGGGGAGCAGCACATTCCTAGACAAAGTCTTCATGTAAACATACATTTCTTGTCTTTTTCAGGGGAGGACATTTTATTTCTAGGCTTGTTCATATTTCTATTTACCTTCTGATTGTAAATTAAGTGAAACAATTTCTGTTGTCCTTTAAAGTATCATGGGGCATTGACTCTATGTAGCCCTGAAAAACAAAGTCAGCCCTATTTGCTTTTATTATTATTATTATTATTATTATTATTATTATTATTATCTGAATGACTATAAGAAATGCTGGTAGTTTTCTTTAAAATATTTCCTTGTAAATTTTGACAGATGGGGAGGGGCATAGGGAGAGGGAGAGAAAGAATTTCAAGCACACTCCTCACTGAGATCAGAGCCAGAACATAGGCTCAATCTCCCAACCTCAAAACAATGACCTGAGCTGAAATCAAAGTTAGAAGTTTATCTGACTGAGCCACCCAGGATCCCTGGCTGGTTTGTCATGTATTCTGACTTTTGTGAAACAGATTCCAACTTACAAGTATAAAATTATTTTAAAACTTCATAGAGAAAAACCTGAAAGTAAATGTTAACGTAAGCTTATTCATAATCACTAAAAACTGAAAGTGACCCAAAATTGGCATACAGATATTTATTCCAGGTCCAGATATAGTCCCCCAAACCAGGAACCAAGTAAGTTGTCACCCAATATGTGGCACATTTACAAAACAGGGTAACTTTCATAGTATGATCATAATTACATCATATACTGGAAGAGGGGATAAAAGAGAGAGAGAACAAACATCTGCTGCTTCCAGAGGGGCAAAAGGAAGAAAAAGAGTTGAATGTGTGATGAAAGGAAACTGCTTTGGATCAAGGGATCTATTTTCTATGATATTGTAAAGTCATGGAAAAGCCAGAATCCACTGAACACTGTACGGCCCATGACAGAAACTTAATCTATGAATTAAAAAAACAAAACAAAACAAAAAATGCATGTTTTAGGTATTTGGGGGCACGTGATGGAATGTAGAATGTAAAAAATCCATCTGTCTTCAATAAAAACCTGTGAACCCACCTCAGTGCCAGGCTTGGGGGAAACCTGCTGAGCTGAGTGACTGTGAACCTGAGTGGAGCCTCTCTGTGGAAAGTCATAGGAGACTGCACCTGAGTGCTGTGCTGTAGTAGGTAAGGTTGTGTCCCCTGGGGAACGTGGATGATGTTTTGGTGTGTTATATGTACAGGAATTGAACAAGTAAGTAAGTGGGTAGATGGAGGTGGAACCAGATTCCTCACTTTTGGAAAGGGAATTCAGATATAAACAAGGGAGGACACTTGAGTGAAGCCTGTGTTTGGTCACGGATTACAGAGATGGCAGTTTGGAATCATGTTTAGTTTGATGGTGTCAGATAATGGCATTTGTGATTAGTCAGCACTATGTGCATGTTCCTGGGTTAGTTGACTCATCTAAATGTCATTTGTCTGTCAGCTGAATGGGACTGGAAGCAGTGGCACCCCATAACCAGTAGATACATTTCCCCACATTTTTCTTTTTAATACCACTCTCCTGGGAAGAGATCCAGACTTCTTTGGAGAAAATTTAATTCCCAGGGGCACCAGAGTGTCTGAGTAGGTTATGTCAGGTCATGATCCTGGGGCCCTGGGATCCAGGCTGGCATCAGGCTCCCTGCAGGGAGCCTGCTTCTCCCTCTCCTTCTGTTCCTCCCCTGATTGTGTTCTTTTGTGCTCACTCACTCGCTCTCTTTCTCAATCTCTCTCTCTCTCTCTCTCTCTCTCTGGAAAAATAAATAAATAAATAAAAATGTTAAAAAATGATTTAATGCCAAGATCAAGAATTTCACAGGATGAACACGGAGCACCTTGTAGTGTCAGAAGGTGAAGAATCCTTTAAAACATACACAAACACACCAGTGCAACTCCACCACACACATGATTGTGCAAGAACATACACGAACACATACACACAGGACAGGGAGCCGAGGAGTTCAAGAGTCAACTCAAGGCGCTCCCATCGGGAAAAAATGGAAAGATTTGAGGATTCCATAAATGTAGGAGTATAGGGATGTATCAGGTTTAACTAGATGTCTGTGGTCCATGTTGTTCACTGGTTTTATAAGTGAATGAATGGAAGGAGAAGAGACACATTCCCATGCAGAGGTTTCGAAGAACATGTATAAATACTCAGCTTTGAGAGGGCATTGTTCTGAGCTTAGCCAGCAGGAAAATCCGTGTCTAGCTCTCATATCCTAAGGCAAGCAGTGTCCTTGCTGCAGTGTGGTTGTCCCATATGTGCAGCACAGGAGCCACAGGAGCCCTCAGACTGACACCCTCCCCACATCGAATTGCTCATTCCACCCCCATGGTGTGCTTCTCCACACCTGAGGCCAGGCACACACAGATGGATCCTCACACAGAACAAACACATTTGCATGAATAATCTGGATCAGGAAGACACTCAGGGGAGACAATAGTAGAAAAGTAAGGAAGAGGGGTCTCAAGGCTAAAACTGAAGCTTCAACAGCTGAGTTCTGAAGGGATCTACCCCGGCCTACACATTTGTCCCCTTAAACTTACTCTTCAATCACTGGCCAGGGAGGTACTTTGGGGCAAATGGAAGGATGTACAGGACAAATTTTTGCTACCTTTCATGCAGGAGCCCAGGGCAAGTGTTCAGGCATCCCATTCTTCAAACCACGTTCTCTCTCTACTTCCAGGTGAGACTGTGCTGGTCTCACCATTTACAGAGTTTGGGAGTCTGCATACAAAATAAAAATATAACTGTGTGTGTGCTTGTATATACATATGAGTGAGCATATATAATATTTGTATTATATGTTGATATATTTATATGTTTATATAACACACACACACACACACACACACACACATATATATATATATATATATATATATATCACATATAATGTGCAGTATATAATCAGTAATAAAATACTTTCATAGAAAAAGCAAAGCAGAAGGCATCATGAGAGAATGATCACAAATATGCAAGACAAGTTCCAAGAATTTTTCAATAGAGAGCATGTGGCCCAAAATCATTTATAATCCTAGAAAATCCATGACACACAACCCAACAGGAACAACAGGAACATTCAGGGCACTTGGGTGGCTCAGTCGGTTAAGAACCTGCCTTTGGGTCAGATCCTGATCCCAGGGTCCTTGAATCCAGCCCCACATCAGGCTCCCGGCTCAGTGGAGAGCCTGTTTCTCCCTTTCCCTCTGTCTGCCACTTGTGCACTCTATCTCTCAGTCAAATAAATAAACTATTTTTTTAAAGAAAAACTTAGGACAATTCCATGTGTTAATATAGAGACACAATCTTGAGCATATTAGCAAGAAGAATCCAACATTGATCGGTACAATTCCCCATTGTCCTCCAGGGAAGAATGGCCTGAAAATATGGCCTTTGTGTGCTCTCTGGAGGTGAATTTACAGGGATTGTGGAGAGGGCAACAGATAGCATGAGGTAATGAGTCATGTGTCCACTGTCCCAGTTAGAGTCTTAGGCTCTCAGTGTGGATTCCTTAAACCCTTTGGGAGAGAGGTGGGGATATCAAAATACTGACAAAAGATAAAATACTCTTCTAGCCTGTGTTGGGCAGCATACAACATGGTCATTCTTAGATCAAACACACATTTTGATTGGGTCAAGCCACATCTCCCAAGGGCCACCAGAGGAGCTGCTCTCTGTTCTTTCCTGCATTGCCATAGGCTCATGGATCACTGGATTTTTTTGTAATACCTGTTTTGCATGTTATACCATTTACTTCTGGATTAGGGATAACGGGGGTTTGTTTAATGGGTACACAGTTCCTATTTGGAATTATGAGAAAGGTCTGGAAATGGACAGTGGTGGTGGCGCACAGCATTGTAAGAGCGCATAGTGCCACTGAATTGGGCAGAAGAAGTGATTAAAGGTTTGCATTTTACATTTATGCACATGTTACCATAGTTAGAAAATTACTAGTTCAAAGTCCAAACTCTATGTAAAAGTTATTCTCACAAAAATCTCTGCAGCTAAATACCAACATTATGATACCATGAGCTTCTTTTAAATTAAGATATGATAGACTGGTCTTCCTCCACTACCCCTATGATCCATCTCTTGCCTGTCCCTGTCTGTGACCCACATCTGCTCATGTTTACCATCTACAGTCACTTGTGGAGGTCTGGTGCTGTTACCTAGATCAGTGTTTATGAGGTTAATGAAGTGCTGTAGTTGACCTCCACAGGATCCAAAAACACAGCTCTAAGAGGACAAGGTTAAGGGGCCAGGTGTTCTCAAGAATATGGGTTGAGAAACCCACCAGATGTACTACATGAATTAGCCAAGTTCTTCTCAAAACTGGAGGAGAACCTAGAATGAGTAGTGGAAGTGAAGCCTATTTTCATTCTGTGTATCCTTGAGATTAAATTCAGCAGCAGGGCCTGTCATTCACAACAGTAAATGATACCTTGCACATTTCCCACAGTGTAAGTGATTAAAAACATCCAGGAGGAGCTGTTCTCATGACTTATGCTATGAAGTTTGGGGATTGGAGTAGTGCAAGGGCTGTGGTGTCATCATATAGTGGTGGCCTCCCTGTGGCTCTGTCATTTACCAACCTGTCTCAACTGAACCCCTTTATGGGTCTTGTCCTTGGGTATGCATTCACTCAGTCACTGATTCTATTTCACTCCAAGTCACTAATTCTAAGTCACTAATTCACTGATTCAGGCAGCCCACATGCAATGACTGACTAATGCCTGGTTCCATGAGTTAGTCCTTGGATTTCCCCCCTCTGGACTATAAAAAAACATCCCATCTCCAGTCTCTGCACAGAAGGGGCTGAGCTTATTGAAACCATATCACAGTGCAAATCCTTCTTCTGCCCCATTATGCACCCTTCACTCCTGACCTGTTGGTGAACCTGACAGCATTCTCCATCATCCTTATGGAAAACATCTCCATTTCAATGATAGTTTCTCAGGAAATGATGGGGACTGGGAACATCTGACTCTTATAGGAATGGAGCCTGGTAATGGCTCCTGCATGATCCATGAAGGTCTAGTGAGATAGTTACAAGAGTCCTTAGGGGCAGGAACACGGGTATTCCCCATCCCTGTAGCTCTGGGGAGTAAATATTAAATTTGGGCATGTCTCTCCTAATTTCAGGGAAGTCACAACATACCTGTCACACATACCATCCTGTAGCAAAGGATTGCAATAATGAGGAAACATGAGACAGAGGCTTCTTCTCGTACATTTGTTTCTACTGCAAATTGAAAGTGATTTAAGGAAATATCTATTATATTGTTTTTAAAAATAAGTCTTTGAATTATAAAAATTTCTAAGGGGCACCTGACTGGCTCAGTTGTTAAACATCTGCCTTTGGTTCAGATCATGATCCCAGGGTCCTGGGACCAAACCCCATATAAGAGTCCCTGCTCAGTGGGAAGCCTGCTTCTCCCTCTCTCTCTGCTTGTGTTCCCTCTCTCCCTATGTCATTCTGTGTTAAATAAATAAATAAAATATTTTAAAAAGAAAGGAAGGAAGGAAGGATCGATCTAAGTAAAAAGTGCAAATGATCTGAACAAAGATGACATACAGATGGCAAACACACTTCAGAAAAGATGTTCAACATCATATGTCAATAGAGAATTGTAAAATGATACAGCAATGAGATAGTGTTTTATATCAATGAGAATGGATAAGATCCAAACACAGATGACACCAAAGGCTGTCCAGGACTTGTAGTGACATGAACTATCTTTCATTACTGATGGGAATGCAGGTTGTACAGTCACTTGAGAAAAGGGCTTGACTATTTCCTTAAAAGTAAACATTTTCTTTCTTTTTTTATAAAGACTTTATTTATTTATTTGACAGACAGAGATCAAAAGTAGGCAGAGAGGCAGGCAGAGAGAGAGGAGGAAGCAGGCTCCCTGCTGAGCAGAGAGCCTGATGCGGGGCTCGATCCTAGGACCCTGGGATCATGACCTGAACCAAAGGCAGAGGCTTTATTTTTTTTTTTTTTAAGGCAGAGGCTTTAATCCACTGAGCCATCCAGGTGCCCCAAAAGTAAACATTTTCTAACTTGAACAATACAGCAACCATACCTCTTGGTATTTACTGAAAGGAGTTCAAAACAACAAATAACATGGAGAACATAGGGAGATGGAGAGGAGAAGGGAGTTGAGGGAAATTGGAAAGGGAGGTGAACCATGAGAGACTGTGGACACTGAAAAACAACCTGAGGGTTTTGTAGGGGGCAGGGGGTGGGAGGTTGGGGGAGCCAGGTGGTGGGTATTAAGAAGAGCACGAATTGCATGGAGCACTGGGTGTGGTGCAAAAACAATGAATACTGTTACACTGAAAAAAAAAATAAATTTTAAATAAATAAATAAATAATTAAAAAATAATTTAGATGAATATGAATGAATGAAATAAAGAAAAAGAAAGAATGAAAGAACTAATGAATAGTGCACACTGAGCCCTCACATTGGTGGATACAGTACTTGTTGCATCCTTCCTATGAGGGAGGGAAGATGTTTCCCAGCCCTGTTCATCTGTGTTTCCACACCTCTCCACAGGTCACACATGGTCGTCATGTGACAGAGGGACAACAGACTATCAGTCTGCTCTCCCACCTGACCTTACCTGTGTCAGTATGGGCAACCCATCACGGTAAGCATCACTTTCCATGCACTTGACACTCTCAACCACCATTCCCACTCTCAGCCCAGGGTCCAGTCGGTAACCTTCCTGTGTCACACCTGGAAACACATGACATTTCTCCCTTCCCTGTTTTCTTTGCTCTCTGCTTCCTCCAGCTGCCCTCCTGGTGTCACCTTCCAGGTCTCCCTGTCCCAGGTTCTTTCCTACAACTTCCCACAGAGATTAATACCTAATAAGAAATACTGACTAGAAGCACAGGACCTGGTCTCAGAACAAATGTAAGGGAGATCACAGGATGGCTCATCTGTTGTTCCTGCTGGATAACCAGATGCTGCTCTATTCTCACAGCCCCTGTGTGTCCTGTTAATCCTGCTTAGGAAGTGCCCAGCATTCTCAGACTCAGTGTCCTCCTTTGTAAAGATGTGTGTCCCCTCCACAAGCTCCTGTTTACATCCAGCCCCTAGAGACACCCACCTCCCCTGAGGCCCTCCTGCAAGGACAGATTCAGAGTCTCTGTGTTCCCTGTGTCTTGTCCTCAGCTCCACAGAGGTTAGCAGGATCTCCTGGGTCAGGACTGCTCATGTATCTTCCTCTAGAAATAAGTCCATGGAGGAAGCCCGATGAGGGACAGCACACCAGAACCTCTGTCTTTCCTTGGAGGGTCACTGTCACATAGTGGGAACACAGGTTTCACAGAAGCAGGTGAAGAAGACACATGCCATCTAAGGGAATAAATGAGAGAATTTTCCAAGAGATGAACAGGGGGCATTGTGAGACAGTGTCTGGGGGTTTCTGCAGGACAGGGACTCCCAGCAGTTTACCCCTCCACTCTAGGAGGACCCAAGGCTGGGTCCCTAGCTTACAGTGGGGACAGGGCAGCTGTTGCCTCTTTGATGTTGGTTAAGACCCTGGATCAGGGCCTGTTACGTGCCAGCAGCTGCTTCCTCCAGGCCCACAAGGGGGAAACTAGTGCCTCAGGAATTCACCCTGTCAAAGGTCCACAGACCTGGATGTGCACAGGAAGGAGAAGCAGGGGTGGGTCATATTTACATGAGGAGCCGCTCCTCTATGAGGACCATGGATAAGGAATAAGACATGCTAAGGTCACCCCAGCCTCAGCTCTGTGGCCTAAGAAGGGGCTGTGTCACCATGGCCTGGACCACTGTCCTATTCATGCTCCTCTGTCACTGCACAGGTAGGGACAGACCCCATTTCAAGAGGGTGGTCCCCCAGCCTGAGTCAGATCCCTCTGCCTCTGCTCCTCAACCAACATATCACTTTTCTTCATCTTGATGTGTCTGTGTTTACAGGTTCCCTCTCCAGCCTATGGTGACCCAAGCCACCCTCCCTCTCTGCATCTCTGGGATCATCAGCCCACTCACCTGCACCCTGAGCAGGGACACCAGTGTTGGTGGTAAAAACATGTACTGATACCAGCAGAACCCTGGAAGCCCTCCCCAATTTTTCCTGTACTACTACTCAGACTCAGAAAAGGAGCTGGCACCTGGGGTCCCCCGTCATATCTCTGGATCCAAAGATACTTTTAACAATATGGCAATTTTGCTCATCTCTGGACTGCAGCCTGAAGAGGTGGCTGACTATTACTGTGCTCATGGCAGTGGTAGCAATATTCATTATCCACAGTGCCTCAGACAATGAGGGAGTGAGATAAAAAAACCCTGTACCCACAGACCTTGTTTCTGAGCCTCTTTTATTGAGAAACTTCTATGGGTCTTACTAGCAGATGTATGCCAGTGGCATTAAGCATAGTGACAGAAACAGTTGAGGTGTGGGACAAAGTCCTGAGGACATAGGTTCGAAATGGTGACACATGTATTGAGGTGGTTAATCCCTTCACTGGTGAAAGCAGTAGAACATATTCCCTGGGGACTAGGGCATGAAATGTGGACTCACTGAACTGTGTCCTTTCCTTAAACACAGAACTCGTGGAGCCTCTCAAATGTTAAACAAAATGTATATTAATACTAAGAAATATTGACATCACTAATGCATTTTCCCTTGTTAAACGTGTTGAAGAGAAGATGAAAATCATCCAGAAGGCAGCGCATATCATACTATGTTTTAGGAGTCATTACAGATATATGGATATTGTCTTTTCATTTCTTTTAAATTTAAAATAAATTTAAAATTTATTTTATTTTTACATAATCTCCACACCAAGTGAGGAGCCCAAAATTACAGCCCTGAGATCAAGAGCCACATGCCCCAGGGACAGAGCCAGCTAGGATCCAACTATATGCATATTATCAGGACAAAGTGTCATTTAGGGCTTATCTCAGTCCCCAGCCTTGCTGTTTGTCCCCAAACAAGAAAATTAATTAAAGAGATGAACTTTCTGAGGAGACTCCCCTCCTGAGATTTCACCCCAAAGCATTGTTTGTTTGCCCCTGGGAACTGGCAATGAGCTTAGAGTTCAGAACCCATATTGTCTGTATTTTTTTTTTTAAGATTTTATTTATTTATTTGTCAGAGAGAGAGAGGGAGAGAGAGCAAGCACAGGCAGACAGAATGGCAGGCAGAGGCAGAGGGAGAAGCAGGCTCCCTGATGAGCAAGGAGCCCGATGTGGGACTCGATCCCAGGACGCTGGGATCATGACCTGAGCGGAAGGCAGCTGCTTAACCAACTGAGCCACCCAGGCGTCCCAGAACCCACATTGTCTGAATTCACCACTTTTAACCTAGAATTCTGTCTCTGGGTCCATTACGTAAAAAGCCCTGGCAGCTCAGCTCAAGGGTGCTCTCACTTTGTGTGGTTGTTGTTCTCTCTCTCTCTCTCTGTGTGTGTGTGTGTTTTCTGTCTCATTTTAGAGTCAAAAACAGCATCCCTTGGAGCCACAGAATTCCCAGGGCCTCTCCAATGGGCAGCAACATATTCCTGTAAAATAAAAGCTGAAAATATAATGCTTTGGCACATTTTGCATCACAAATTAAGTTTCTTGCCTCATAGGAGGTTTTCCTAAAGTAGGCTCTTAATTTTTAATTAAAATAAAGCAGAACCTTTACTGAGAGAAAGAGAAATGTTTTGTTTTAATTTAGAGGCAAATTTAAATATTAATGAGAAATATGCCTCCCTTTGAAAGTTCCTAGTTCAATATGGTAATGCCAGAAGCTTCCACCATGAATATGTCAGGGGGTTATAATTTCAGTAATTGTCAAAATTCTCATTTAAATATTACTCTGTTGGTAACCTATGGAAGGAGGTCACAATGCAGAGATCAACAGCCCAGATTTAGACCATTGTCTAAAGGACACTAGCTTCCTATGCATACCAAGTTAATCTTCATTATTTCAACATTTAGCTCTTATTTTCCTTAAAAACACTTTGGTGAGGGGTATTAAGGAGGACACATAATGCAATGAGCACTGGGTATTACATGCAAATAATGAATCATGGAACACTACATCAAAAACTAATGAAGTACTGTACTCATTCTTAATTAATTAATTTTTAATGAACCAATATTGATTAATATAAGAATAAATAAATAACATTTAAAAAAATAAAACATTCTATGTGTTGTGGATTTCCAGTGCACAAAAAGATTCCATATTTACATTCTATTTCTGTACCATTGTGGACAATAAGCAGACAGGCTGTATATTTTTTGTCCATTTTTATTTCCATTCTACTACACATATAGGTATGTTGCATTCTCTAATTAAAATCTTTTCATGCAACTATTTGTAATCTGTATATCTTCCTTAGTGAATGTTGCTTAGATTAAAAAAAGGGAAGTAGTTTATGTTGTGATTGTTAACTTTTTATGAATACTTTGTATATTCTGTGCGCACATATTGAGATTAAATGAAAAAAGGGAAATGCAGGAATATTCCTTTTATGTGCTAGTCCAATTGTTCACAGTCATGTGATAGAAGAGAAGAAAAGTTGCCAAACTTCATTTTGGTGCAAAGGAACACTTATTCTCTTGAATTTTAATTAAAGGGAAATTAAAGATTGGCCTTAAAGCAAAAAAGAAACACTGGGAAATTACCATACCTTAGGGCTTAGAGGACAATCCATTAAAGTGGAGAATGAAATTCTCATTAAAATAAGGAAATATGCAAAGGGACGTGCATTGCCCAGTTCTGAAGGAGACAGAAGGAAAAAGGAGGGAAGGAAGGAAGGAAAGAAAGGATGGAGGAAGAAGGAAAGAAAGAGGATGTCCCTAATCAATGACTCACACAATATAATCTACCAGGTTACATTCCTGACCTGGAGATACCTCTCCAGGGACCCCATTTCCTTGTTTCCCAAGTCTAACATGCAGTCCCTGCTTCTGTTCCCCAGGGTCCTTGGGCTGGCCTTGGCTGCACTATCAGGTCTCCAAGCCTGGAGGAAAGAAGAGGAGGGAAATGGCTGTCAGGTGGAGGCTTTGGGTCAGAACTCCTGGATCCACAGACCTGAGGAAAATGAATGCTAAAAGAGGGCTACCCTGCATGGGTCCCAGAGTGTCCTGGGGACCTCTCCTTGCCACCCTCCCTCTCTGTAGTGGATCCAGTCACAGGGATCCCATGCATAATCAGGCTCTCCTGGGATATATCTGGGTACAAGGTAATCTCTCCTAAGGGCCTTGCAGAGGATGAGCATTTATGCCTGCCTGGGAGGACCTGGATCCTCAGCTGTAACCACAGGGTTTCACCAGCATGGTGGCACTGCCAAATGTCTTCCACACACATTTCATTGATTATCACCTCTACATGCTGTTTCTATTGCCCCATCCTCACATGTGGGTGCCCGCATCTTCTTCACAGTCTCAAAATTGAGTGATAAGATTCATATTTATCCCCTATTTCCTTCAACTCAGAGATACATGAAGACATGGATCCTATGGGAACTCCTCCTCAGCATGTCTGACATGCCCCTTCTTTATTTTCCCATTTATTTTCCTGCCATGGATTTCTCATGGCCACACATAATCCTCTTGTCTGATGTGATTTCATGTGCCTGTAAGACGTCTGGTCATACACACATTCTAGTGTGTGATATCTCCCCTGCCAGGTCTCTGCTGCCACATGAAAAATGATTTACTCAGTGGTCTTCCCTACAGTACTCTGCACCCACCACCACCACCACGGTCACTGTCACATGGCACTCTGCTCATGTGAGGGTCTCTGTCTACTGTCCCACTTGGTCTGTGTTATTTAAAAGGAGGGAGAGGATTAAAATGATATTGCAGCCTCCTCCATAGCAGCTGAATTTTAGAATAAGCCAAGCTATGTATAGACAATATTCTGTGAGAATGTACTTGTGTTTTACTTTATGTTTGGTGGTGGTGGTGGTGCTCCCAAAAGAGATTCTTTTAGATTCAGAAGACCATTGTGGAGACAAAACATTCTTTCTATGTCTGTAAAGTTCAACTTGTAGTTATTTCATTACATCTACAAGTCCACAAAATTGAAAAATGACCTTAGTGGTCTTTCATGTCATTGGTCCATTTGTATTGTCAGCTGATTCAGTGCCTTGAAATTTAAATTTCATATATTATTTTACATATTGTTTTTTCTTAACTAAGTAAATTGTTTTATAAAATTAATCATCCTGATTCCTGAAACCAAGTTAAAATGAAATATATTAAATTTATATATCTGTGGAACTAAATAATGTTCATCAATGAAATAAGATTTTAATGGAAAACAGATTTAAATAGTTATGTAATTTAAAATTGGATTTTCAATCATGTCTTTATACTACATTTTAGTAAATATTTCAGAAGAGAGTGAAGTACACATAATCCTTCTTATCACAGTTAAATTAATTAAATATTTGATTTATCTCCACCTGCCTGTTATACATGTCCTGTGGTTGACCAGCAGGATCCTACCATGGAGAATGTCATCAGCAGGAACCAGCTATGACACTGACACCTGTTTTCTGGGACCTGCAGCTGTCATGTTCCAGAATAATTCTTTTTCCTTCCTAGTTTGTTGCCTGAGCCTGTTGTGAAAGGTACTGAGTTGTGTGGTTCACATGCAACAAGAAGTGGATCTGCCATCCAGTTACCTGATCTGTCAGCCTAGGTGTCTGTACATTTATGTCTGCTCACATCTGAGGAAAAGTGAAGGTGTTGTGCACTGGAGGCCCATTCACAGGCTCCAGAACTGCTCACAATTCACACAGACAATCAAGAGCTGAGACTGAATTCCCCTGGGACTGACTCCTTCCTCAGGGACACCCAAGAGCCTTCACAGACTCAGATCTTGACCCAAATTAGATTCTATGTCATAATGTTCATGTGATTCCTCCCCTGCATCCCCCTCCCTAGACATTCCCACCATGCGGAGGGCAGAAGGAGAGTGACCCTCAGACAGGTCCATATGTGAGCCCCCTCCTGATGACTTTGAGTTGTTGGGTTTCTCCAGGTGTTGGGGGTTGGATGTGCATGAGGACCCCTTGCTCTGGGATGTGGGTGGCAGTGAGAGAGACTGTGCGGGGAGGTCCCAGCAGATCTGTAGATCTCAGAGTGAATAGGTCACAGCTGTCTGTACCTTGGCCTGGGCGTGTCCCCTCCCAATGGTACCCAGGTTCTGCACAGGTGACAGCAATGGTGCAGAAGGGGACATAACAACTCTCTCCACTTATGCCAAGGTATCCCCTCATGGATAGATCTGAAGCAGACAAACATGGCCCTGATCCACCAGCACTCAGCTCCAGGGCTCCTATTCAAACCTCCTTCTATACCTGACACGAATGTGATGATCCTTAATCCAAGAACCACAATGGGGACAGTGGTGGCTGCATCTCCATGGCCTGGCCAGTTATTGTCATGACACAGCCCCTCTCTGTCTCTTGTCATCTGAGTCCTCAGCGAGGATATGGACACATATGGCAAATTTTTTTGTCTCATCGGGAGAGACCAAGGCCTCCTCAGCAGGACTGCGATGGAGATGTGGAGCACTCAGATTGGTCCTAACCCAAGGACCTCATTCACGGAAAAAAAGATCAATTCTGATTATACCCAAGACATTAAGTACCTTTTAGTACACTGACAAAATGCTCTGATTGTCCCGTTCCCTATAAGGTGGCACCTCTCACTCTGAAAGTCTCACAGCAAACTCCAGGAATACCTATAGAGGTCGAGAATTTCAGGAACACAATGGCTAGATACCTGGAAAACATGAAGGCAGATGGTCCATGAACTTGAGCTGGTCAGTGGGAAGAGAGAACTGGTGATGTTGAGATGTCACAATCCTCAGCCACAAAATGTAGGGGAGATGGTGTTTTTTGCTCTGAGCCTATATGGTTCATGGGGGTGAGACACCAGCAGATGCTTTCAATCTTACCACAGAAATCCTCCTGAGGTGTATAATACTGACTTCAAGAGGCAGTTGGTTTGTAGGGGTGCCCTGAATTACCCATCAACCTGTCTCATAAAATTAGGTTTGTTATCGACACGGGGATGTTGATCAATGAGTTATTGTTAATAAATGCACTCATTGCTGTGCTGAGGCTTGTACTATGTGGCATGTACAAGGTCCTCTGTGTCAGCAGTGTGTAGACTGCATAGCTGTTTCTCATGATAGCCTTGCTTTCTCTGACAGATTTCAAACTCTTGCCCATCACCCATTGTCTTGCTCTGACCACAAAATCTCCTCAGAGGAAGCACATGCTACTTGCTGCTGTGGGGTCAGAGCCCATGCTCACCCTGCCCTCATTCTCCACATTTGCCTCGTTGACCAGCATTATTCCAAGGAGGGCTTCTCATCCATATCAACACGAGAGATACCAGAGCACACACAGGCTTGTGGAGGGAGGGCAGCTTCCGTAAGAGGTGGGGATGTTGTGACACTTCAATTTCTCATGAATTCAGTCCAGGTGAAAATCCTCCCCCTCTTTGCTAATACAAAGCCCAGACAAGGACCTGTATGACCCTATGAAATCACTGGGACTCACTGAAGAACATTCCCTGAGCCCAGAGTTTGCAGAGGAGAGGTCTGAGGCAGTGGGGATTTAGTTTAGGTGGGCTGAAAGCATGGGGATCAAGGCTGCCCCCGCACTAGGCTGACAGAATCTAGCTGGGCTCTCAGCCTTCAGGCTATGATGAGATTTTTGTTGTTGTTGTTGTTGTGGTGGTGGTGGTGGTGGTGGTGGTGGTGGTGTGTGTGTGTGTGTGTGTGTGTGTGTGTCTGTGTGTGTGTGTTTGTTTTGTTTTGTTTTGTTTTGTTTTTTCCTGAGACGAGAAGGGGGCGCTACGGAACTGTTCTGAGGTCTTTACCCAGCTGCTCTGAGGACAATTCAAGCAAAGGTCCCTGGAATTGGAGGCTGGATTCTGGGCTTCCTGATGGGGACTCAGCAGCTGTGTCCTCTCAGTCCTCTGAGCAGGGACCTGTGTGTGGTCTCAGCAGGTGCTTCCTCCCAGGGATCTCCAGAGGCTTGGAGCCAGTTGCTATCATACTCCCCATGTGCTGTGGGTTGAGCTCCAGCACCAAGGCTCAAGGAGGTGCTGGACAGTCACTGGATGGAACCCAAGTGCATGGACTGCATGTCCCATGACAGAGTGTGTGGGAGAAAAAAGGCCTGGGGCAGCCCAACTCCTTGTGGGAACTCGAAGCTGTGTCACCATGGCCTGGATATTTACTTTATCACATTCTCTCACTGCACAAGGAAGGACTAGCCCCAGGGACACAGAGCAACCTGACAGACTATATCAGCCACTCTAGCTTAGAGGTTTGAGGAAATTTAATCTGGCCCCTGATCCAACACCCATGAGTATTTGTTGGTTCTCTATCCCAGCCTGAACTGGCTGAGTCAACCACCCTCACTTCCTGAATCTCTGACATCATCAGCAGGACTCACATGCACCCCAAGCAGTGGCTTCAGTGTGGGGACTTCTGCCTTATCCTTGTTCCAGTAGCTGCCAGGAAGCCCTCCCAAGAATCTGCTGAGATGTTACTCAGAGTCAACAGCTCTCTGGGATCTGCAGCTGCTTCTCTGCATCCAAAGATGCCTCGGCCCATGAAGCGCTTCTGCTTATCTCTGGGCGGCAGCCTGGGGATGAGGCTGACTCTCACTGGGCTACAGCTCATGGCTGTGGGAGCAGCTTTCATTCCTCACAGTGTCTCAGATAAGGAGGAAGTGAGATGAAGACTCTTGAGCCCACAGACCTTGGCTTCAGATTATTTTCAGTGAGAAACTTAACCTGGAGACACACAGGGGGTACATATATGTCGGTAGATCTCTTCTTGGACAGAGGATATTCAGATTATGCATTTGAGGTGACACATCTCAGGGCATCCCCCAGACGGGAGGGACAGAAGAGGTATCAAGCCCAACTGAACATTTCCACTAAGTCTGGGGAAGAAGGGCAGGGAAAACCACAGTGTCTGTTCCCAAAGCTGATGTCCAGTGAATATCCATCCACAACCAATACTATCATCTTATTCCATAAAGATTTACTTCTTGTCACTCCTGAGGTATCCATCCCCCCTGGTGTTGGATTGTGCTTCCCCTCCCGTTTGGGAAATATTTGAGCTGCTGAACTATTTCTCAACTCAATCTGCATCTCCTGCTTTCTCTCTCTCTCTCCTTGACTCTCTGAAAACTGGATTAATTTCTTCCAAATAGATGGGACATCCCTAAATTGGGTTGGGCACTCCTTCCTGGGGCTCAAGGCTGGGATGGGAAGGGGCCCCTGCCCACTCCTCAGCTACTTCCAGGATATGCCAGAATCCCCAGAGGACTCAGATGTGTCTTGGGATTGGAGACAACATAGCCAGAGTCCATGGGGAGGCAGATGTTTGGGAAGCTGGAGAGGGAAGTGAGGGCAGGTAGAAAGAAGCCCTCCCTCCCCTTGAGGCTGAGGGTGTACTGGTCATTTGTAACATTGGACTTGCTGGCTGGTACTGTATCTGAGTTTGGCTGGACTCTGCTTGTCCAGCTTCTACCCGACAGAGACCTGCCAAGGATACAGTGTGGCACTGAGGAGGCTGGGCCCAGCTGGCTACAGGTGCTGTGGTGTGGGACCCACTCAGGTCTGCTTGCAGGGCCTGCCAGTCCTGAAGTTCACTCCAGCTTTTGGTCTCTCAAGGTGGTTGTATTCCCCCGGGATTAAGTTAAGTTAGAACCACCTCCATTAATGTCGATTATAGCAAGATCCTTGTCAGCCAGTTTGTTCCTCCCTCAAACACAGTTCTTCCCTAGCATGGCCCAAGGACCTGTAGGACTTCAGGTGGGGATGGGGCAAGCAGGGGGCTGCTTTCTACAACAGCAAAGAAAAGAGGAAGTCTCGGGTTAGGCTGACATGAGGTGGGTTAAGGGCCCATGGAACTTGGGGTCCTTGGAAGGCCATGCCTTTGGCAGTGACGTGTTACCCCTCACATCTCCAAGTGCTCCAGGCTTGTTGCAGTTAAAGATTCAGGATGCCCTTTGGCTCCTCTGGCCCATATATCCTGGGCACCCAGATCCCCTCAATCCTTCTGGGCTCTGAATGAAACGGGGGGACAGCAGGGTGACAGACCAGGGTGGTGGGGAAGGCAATGAAGGTGCCTCTAAGTAGAGCTCAAAGATACCCCTAGGACAAGACCCACCTGCCAGCAGATGGAGGAAAGATGGAGGTGGCTCTGTCGTGGTGGAGGAAGCACATGCAGTGCAGACACCAGGGACAGGCAGGAGTCTGCAGGTTCATTCCTGAGCATGCTGCCCCTCCCTACATGGGTGGGGGCCAGGCAGTGCACTGGGAAGGGCTTTCACTGGATTTGAAAACCCCAGGTGGTGGGCCAAAGACTAGAGATCTCCCCTAAGGGCAGGGCCTGGAGAAGACATCCTTCCTGACCAGAGTTTGACAGCTTCCTTTGCCAGGGGCTGGGGGCCCTGATTTACATGGTGACGAGACTGCAGGGCAGGTCCTGGGAGAAGTACTTGGAGGCCTTGGGGTGGTCCCAGGTCATATAGTCAGCCCCAGCTCCTCCAGCTCCTGCAGCTGCCCCAGGCCCCAGCTCCCCATGGATGTCAGCAGCCAGCAACCTGCCAGAGACAAGAGATGCACTCTCCTTCTGGCCAGGAGCTAATGCAGCTTGAAGTCCCGCATCTGGCAGCACCATCACAGGTAGAGGCTGCAGAGAGATGATATGGTGGCCAAATAGCTGAGGCCAGTATCTGTGATGTGTTCACAACCTGGATCATGGGGGTCATTTATTTATTTGTTTGTTTTAATTTTAGAAAATAACTTTCCCTCAGAGAAGTTATGGTTCATTGCTTTGTAACCTCCAGTGTTACTCTTGAGGGGTTAAAAAACCTCTCTCTCTTTTTTTTTTAAGATTTTATTTATTTATTTGACAGAGAGAGATCACAAGTAGACGGAGAGGAAGGCAGAGAGAGAAAGAGAGAGAGGGAGAGAGAGAGGGAAGCAGGCTTCTTGCTGAGCAGAGAGCCCGATGTGGGACTCGATCCCATGACCCTGAGATCATGACCTGAGCCGAAGGCAGTGGCTTAACCCACTGAGCCACCCAGGCACCCCAAAACCTCTCTAACTTTTTAAAACATTTTATTTATTTATTTTTCAGAGAGTGAGAAATAGAGAGGGGGAGAGAAAGCGCAAACAGGGGAACAGCAGACAGAGGAGAAGCCCAGTCCCCACGCAGCATGGAATCCAGTATTGACAGTAACCCTGGCCACAAATACATTCTCCTCTCTCTGAACCAGCTACACATAAACTTGGACCAGATCCTAGAGACTCCCCCTGACAACACCCCCTGCACACTTCTCTTCTTCTGTCTGCTCCTTGTGTCCCTCAAGCTTCAGTCCCTCTCTCTGGCTCTGCAGTCTGAACTCCATCTCCATGTCAGGATTTCAGAGAAAAATGGAAGTGCTTGCGCTGTAGTTCCCTGTCTCCAAGGTCAGTCACTGGGGAGGAAAATGACTAGAAAATTGAGCTGCATGGAACCCTTCATATTCTCCAATTTGTTTCTTTCACTTGAGAAAACCTGGACTTCTGAGTCAGTGAATTGTAAAAAGTCTGACTTCACATCAGTCCTCGCTGCCTAAATAAATCCTTCCCATGGAGAACATAAGACCCCAGGCTCAGTGCTGCTCCCCTGGAACTCAGGGCTCCTGGAGATATAGGGCACAATCCCCTGTGCTCTTTAGGCTGGGCTATGACTTCCTCAGTTATCCTCATGACACCTCCAAGGAGGGTGGACCTCTGCTGAGACTCTGCTGTCCCAATCTAGGTCCTCAGGGCTGTGACATCATGGACACTTATCTCCAACTTCTCCTCAACTCAGATGTGGGCCCCTGGACATACACTTCTGCATTGTTTGGTCTTGGGTAACAGAATTTTCTTCTTCTAGTCATAGGTGGCTGAGTGAACAATTCTCTGTTCTGAACTTGCTGAACAAAAGATACAGGGAGTACAGGTATGCTCACCCCTGAGTCCAGTCTGATCCCAAATATTTCTTTCCTGGAGGCACTGTCTGTGTTTGGTCATTCTATCTCTGAGATGGCTCTGAAGCTCATAGGAATGGCTACTTCTTGGATTTCACTGGGTACCACATCAGCTTTTTACCTGCAGGATGAGACCCATGTTACACAATTCCTAACTACAATAATAATAATAAATCAAATGATTTCAGAAAGAAGTTTATAGACTCCTATTCAGCTGAAAATAGAAGGCATTTGTTTTCTATAATTTTTCCATCCATGCTTTCAACCCTAAATTCCAGCCACTTTCTATCCACAACAAACAGATATGACAAAAGTACAATAATCATTGTAGTTGCAACTTCTCCTTGTCTTTGTTCCTGAGTTTAAATCATTGTGACTGAGTTAAATTGGGATAAACTAAACTGCATCCATTTCAAGTGCTCAGCTGGCAAAGTGGTTACTAATAAATAAAATATGTCACTCCATCTCTGTTACATCAGCAGTGTCACTCCTGTCTTAGAACCTTCTGCAGTTTTGCCCTTTGTGATCTGAGGTCAGAGACACTAACAGCCTCACGTGGTAGGGCTCCTGCAGACTAGTGTCTGTGCTGGGAGGACAGATCCTAGGAGGAAATCACTGTCCATGGTGTGTGGAGAACTGTTGTTTCAAACAGGTATACATAGTAACCGATGACAAAGATGTTCAGTGAGTTACCCTTCTAGGAAGACACACCATGGTTTCTTCCCACAACCTAGAGAGAAGACTCCATATCCTCGTGCTCCCACTAGAAACCATGGAGGAGTCCCATAAAAGAAAGGGCAGGGAAGGGGTCTACAGAGAAGGAGCCATGCATCCTTTGGTAGATGTCACTGTTCTGAACTTCATCCTGATCTCAGGGGAGTTTGTGCAGTGACACCATTTGGGTTCTGACCCGTGAGAGCCATGGACAGACTCACCTTGAGGAGTCTAAGTAGATGATAGAGGATAATATCTGTCCTGTGAAGGTGGGAGGACAAGTAAGGGGAGCCCTGGCCTGACTCTAATGCAGCAGATAGTGGTCAGTGCAGTGGGAAGGCCAGAAATCTCTGATGAGCTCTGGTTACCATGTCATGCAAGGGTGTTCCTGGCCTGGACATCAGAGCTGCTCAGGTCCATTTTCTGAGGGATCAGAGGTGACCAGAGCTGGGACCTGTCATATGGCCCTGCCTGTGCACTCTGCTCTGGACCCACCCAATAGTTCTACACAACAACACTCCCTGCTTTCCACTCTGTTATCTTCTGGTGAGGAACCTGACTCAGGACAAGTAAGGGCTCAGAGAGCCTGAGTCTCATTTGCATGGACAGTCCCCCCCTCTCTCACAGGTAGAAGAAAGGAAGGGAAAGATTAGGGAAAGTCTGAACACTAAATATTTGCCAGGCAAGATGCTCTGACATAGACAGAGTTTGAACATGGTAGGGACATCCTTTGTCCCCATGTAGGTGAAACCGTCATGAGAGAGAAGGAAGACACACAAGTATTTATATCAATGCAAAAATATTTTAATGGAGTGTGAGGTGGGGTGAGGTTTATGGGGTGGAGCTTCAGCACTGGAGGGGATGACGGAGCCTGGATTCTGATGTGCTGTGATGATGTCCTGAGGCTGCACTGATGGTGAAGACCCGGAGTTGAGCATGAAGACAGACTGGGTGGCGGCTGTGAATGGTGCCCACGTTATACTAGGAGTCTTGATGAGGGATGGGGTGTGAGGCAGGGAAGAAGGATCAGATTCCCCATGATATGGAGGATTCAGGGACTGAGGATGAGGGCAGGAAGGACAAGGAGACATTTCAGGGTCTTGGGAATGGAGAAGGGATGGGCTCCATCCGCCAGAGCAGTGGGAGGACCCATCTCTGATGCAGGATGACTTCTATCCCTGGGTCCCAGGAAACAGGATAAGCCCTGACCCAGGAGACTGTTCATCAGACTTCCAGGATTGCAGAGGTTTGCTTTACTTTCATCTGACACATGATGAAACTTCACCCATGCCCATTGAAAATCAGGGAATTTTTACAATAACACCACATGGGGATGAGCTCAGTCCCTTTGTTTATGAACACATGTAGTGAACGTGATGGAAAGTGCACTGAACCAGGCACAGGGTCCCCATCATAGGGGAGAGAGCCTCATCCTGCAGAGGCTCAGCGTGGGCCTTACAGTCTTTCATCTGGACAGTTTTCTCAGGGGAAGGAGGCACCGAGGGGCACAGTGGTCCTGCATCAGCACTCCTTTCTCCAGAGTGACTTCAGAGCTTGGGCTGAGATGGCAGGAAGCTGAGCGGCCATGTTTCAGAAGACACCACTGTTGGCAGGGCGACTGGGTGATCCTGAGTCTCTGTGATATTCTATCTCCCCTCCTGCACCCCAGCACCTCCAGCTGCAGCTGGCTCTTGACCATTTTGCTGGTCCCTCCACAGAGCAACTGCAGGCCAGTCCAGGCTCAATCCCACCTGCAGGGCTTGATCTGAAATTCTGGTAGTGTCATGTGAGGAAGAAACAGAAAATAAATTCCTCATGATGGAATTCCTCTGACCACCTGCATCTTGCTCACACCTGGAGCTGGGCACACTGCTTGTCAGGGGTTGTTCCTGCCCAAATTCCAATCAGGTGAAGACTGCTCCATATAATTCCAGACTTTTTTCTAGTTAAAATATATACTTTTATAATCTGTTGGTAAGTGAGATCTGTTTTTCCACTTTGTGATTGTTACTGTTGATGTCTGTTTGTTTTTGCTTTAGTTGATCTTTCTGGAAAGATAATGATGAACTGCAGGTAGATTTTCAGGCATAAGTATGTAAATTCTTCTCATTTTTAGCAACCCACATAGCACTCATTCTTTTTTTTTTCTTTTCCACTTCTTTTATTTATTTTCAGCGTAACAGTATTCATTGTTTTTGCACCACACCTAGTGCTCTATGCAATCTGTGCCCTCTCCAATACCCACCACCTGGTTTCCTCAATGCCCCACTCCCTGCCCGTTCAAAGCCCTCAGATTGTTTTTCAGAGTCCACAGTCTCTCATGGTTCACCTCCCCTTCCAATTTCCCTCAACTCCCTTCTCCTCTCCAACTCCCCATGTCCTCCATGTTATTTGTTATGCTCCACAAATAAGTGAAACCATAGCATAATTGACTCTCACTGCTTGACTTATTTCACTCAGCATAATCTCCTCCAGTCCTGTCCATGTTGCTACAAAAGTTGGGTATTCATCCTTTCTGATGGAGGCATAATACTCCATAGTGTATATGGACCACATCTTCCTTATCCATTCGTCCGTTGAAGGGCATCTTGGTTCTTTCCACAGTTTGGCAACCATGGCCATTCATAGCACTCGTTCTTAAGTGTGGACTATATTTTTCTCAACCCTGCATTTGGAATGCTGATCAAAACAACCATCATACATCAGGCTCTCCTGGGAACACAGTCTGCTCAAGGAGTAAGGAGTTCTGAGAGGGATGCCTTTGTGGCTCGGTCACTAAGCTTTTGTCTTTGGCTCAGGCCATGGTCCTGTGGTTCTCAGGTGGAGCTCTGCATCAGGCTCCCTGTTCAGCAGGGAGCTTGTTTCTCCTTCTACCTGCTGCTGCCCCTACTTGTATCTCTCTCTCACTCTCAAATAAATAAATAAAATCATCAAAGAAAATGCTTCAGAAAACTTCATTTGTCAAGGCTCCCTGCAGACCAGTGTCCTCTTCCAGAAAAGATTCCTAGGAGTGAGTCACTGGATGACTTGGATGCCAATGTCTGTGGTCCTTGAGTGTGTGGGGTCATTGCCAGATGGTGAAGATTCACCCAGCATCACCTACTGGAGATGCACACCTGGCCTCTTCCCAAGACCTCCTATGCCTACAGTGAGGCTCTCTCTCCCCTCAGTGCTGCAGGGGATCCATAGTGAGGGGGGGACCTGGTCATCAAGGGCTCCCATGTGAGGAAAGAATGTCCGTCCTGCACAGGAGAGGTTGTGTCCTTGGAGACCTGCATTGCTCATCACACTGTATACCTTATATATGCACAGTATTTATTTGTTAACTATCCATCTATGCATCTGGAAGGTAAAACTATTGGTATTTCAGTTTTGTTTTATTAATTTTATTTTACTTCATTCCATTTTGTTTATAATATTTTATTTTTTAAAGGTTTTATTTATTTATTTAACAGAGAGAGATCACAAGTAGGCAAAGAGGCAGGCAGAGAGAGAGAGAAGAGGAAGCAGGTTCCCCGCTGAGCAGAGAACTGGATACAGGACTCAATCCCAGGACCCTGAGATCGACCTGAGCCGAAGGCACAGGCTTTACCCATTGAGCCGCCCAAGTGCCACAATTTTTTTTTTTTAATTTAAATTCAAATAGCCACGGTGTAGTACATTAATTTTTGGTATAATGTTCAATGATTCATTAGTTGAGTGTAACATCCAGTATTTCAATTTAAAAGCCAGATTTAACTCATCTAGAATGATCAAGTTCTTTCAATTGTTCCCTCATTATCTGTACATATTACCTGTTTGTTTTGTGTATGCAGGTATGTCTCTGTACTTAGTTAAGTCTCTCTGTGAATTCATGAACCATCTCTTTCATTAGGTACCTGAGAGGTCCCCTTTCATTGATAATTCAGAAAGATATATCACAATATTCCCTAGGTGCCTTTCTATTATAAATAGGGTGGGTAAAAATATATAGTCATGTAATTAATTACTTCACAAGTGGAAATTATTGGATAATCACAAAAACTACATTTAAATGTGTGCTCTATTAATAAATTGGTAACCAATCATACACCTTCTTATAATCAGTTCATGATAACTTGCCACAGGGAGGTAAGTGACCATAGATAAAATTCATAGAATAAGTTAAAATTTTAGGAGAGTTGACACATTTCCAACAAAGTCAGTGTCATTCATGGTATGAAATTCTATAATACCCATGCCAATTACAGCTGATTCAGCCCACATCTCTATGTGTGTGTGTGTGAGAGAGAGAGAGAAAGAGAGAGGCAGAGAAAGAACAGAAAAAAAGTACAGATTTCTTAATGTTTTTTATGAGAAGATGAGTGCTGGGAACAGTTAGAGGTTGCTGTGTGGGTCCCAAGTCATCTCTCATGACACCTCCTCAGAACAGTCCATCACCAGTCCTTGTGATCTAATGGGTAGTGCATGTCATGTTATGTGATTAAGGCCCTCTCAGAGCAGAGGAAGGGGTAAATCCTCCCTTTACCTGTTACTCAGCCTGGTTCAGGTGCTCAAAGCCCAGATTTGAGATCTCTAGGGGCCCCCATCCTCATTCCCCTTCCCTCCTCAATCTGTCCTTCCTCTGGGTCCCTGGGACTAATCCGAAGAAAGGGATTTTCTCTGATCAGAGTGAGGGAAGGGATAAGAGAGGATTGGGGATATCTGTCTTAGATGGGGGACAGGAAGAGCTTTGGGGGCATCTGCACACAGGCTGAACAATTCTCCTCCTAATACTCCTCAGACAGACGACAGGGTTCTGGCATCAGGGGAGGACCCTTGAGTGGATATGTGGCCCATTCTTTCTCCTTGATCCTCAATTCACTGTGACTCACCTCTGTGACTGTCTTTCAGTTCAAGGTCCTGGGCATGTCTTTGGTGACCCAGCTATGTTGGTATCAGACATTCTAGACCAGGAACTCTCGCTCCATAACCTGCTTTGGGAGCAGTAGTAACACTGGATCAGATAAGGTGTGTGGGTTTCAGTTTTTAGGGCTGCTACCCCAAAATACTGACTCTTGCAAGTAGAAGCCCATCAGGGATTCTAGATTGACCTTCTGGCTCTAAATCAGACACATGATTACACAGAACATCTGGAGATCCAGTCTGAGGATGGGGCTGATGGTAAATATCACACATGACAGAGACCTCAGTGCCCACACAGTGCTGTGTCTCCTGAAGGGACTGAGACATAAAACACTGTATAGGATCCCTGAGCAGATCCACTGTCCCCTGGGATAGTTGTCACCCTGTCACCAGTACTTGAGGTGATATGAGAAGGACTGAGGCCATTCTGAGAGTCTGTTGATCTGAGAATATCCCCTCCCTGCATCCCATCCAGCCTTCAGCCTGGGACACTCCTATGACCCAGCTGTTGCTGACCTTGTCTACACAGGAAAGAGATCCTTATCCAGGGGATAGGGTCTGGAGGGGGACAAGGGAAGGCTAATCCTAGACATCTGTAAACATGAAGGACCCTGAGACAACACTGGACTGCAGCCCAGCAGGCTCTGGCCACATAGAGAATACCAGCTACTGGATACAACAACATTAAGAAGATGCTGGACTCATGTGATCAGCCAGTCCTCCTCTCTGAGCTCCTGTGGATGCTCACCAGTGTCACTAGCCACCAGTCTTTGTGTTTTTAGTCTTGGCTTGTGTCCTTACCTCTGACCCAGGGATCCTGTCCCTGTGGGGACATTACTTGATTCACCCTATAGATCCTGCCTTATACGCCACAGCACTGGGCAGAAGTCTTTGCCCAACTCTCTCATGCACATATCATGTGCACACATGGACACAATCCCCGTCCATATGTCCAGTGGCCTCTTTCCTTCATGGTCCATACAATTACAATGCATGGCATGTGGAAACCTGAGACACAGTGGGAGCTCTAGGGATACAGTTGGCTGTGATACAGCATTTTTAAACAAAACAGTTTTCAAATAAATAAATGTCCAAGTGTGAGGGTGTCACTGTTCCATGAATGGGCCTAGAAAGACCCTTTCTCACTCCCCTCTCTTGAGTCACTACATCAGGAAGCCAATGGTGAAAAAGAACCTTCTGGTGGGTGCTCAGAGGGGTATGATAAGGCTGGAGGAGTTGAGTGATGAGGGCAACAGGGGAGCTGTGGAAGCAGGGACTGCAGATGATGGGCAAAACACTCAGATGGAGAGAAGGGAACTGGGAAAACTGTGTCCCCACTGATGTGTGACCTGCCTCCACTGGTGAGGGTCCATTGTCCTGTGAGCTCCTGGCTCTGGCTCCCTCTGCACACTGCTTCAAATGTAGATCATCCCTCGCTTTTTTCCCCCTATGGGGTCTAGTAAGATTGAGGTACATAGAAAAGGAGAAGCTGCAATGCATGTACAAGGAGGAAGGGGTCTCTCAGGAGAGACTGATCAGACAATATTAAAATTTGTAGCCATAATCCCCTCGATGGACCCTCAGAAGTCAGAGCTCAGTGGGATCCCCACAATGTCCTGACGCCTCTCCTTCAGAACCTTATGCAGTAGTCTTTGTCAAATCTTACAGAAAGGATTTACTAAAGTCACCCAGAACCAGCTTTTCTTCAGTGCCAGAAGAAGACGCAGTGACACAGGACTCACAGCCCATGTCTCAGTACACTGGTCTCTTGGTTAAACGTTCCAAGTTTCTACACTGGAAACATCAGCAGTCTGGACTATGCTGGCTCTGGGATAGAAGCCCCATAAATGCAATGATTGATGCCACTTAGGATACAGCCTGTGTGGGAAAAAGATGATCAATTCAGATCAGGGTCACTGCCTTAAACTTCCATGGTTCTCTTCAATCTGGACAAGTGAGCTAACTCATCTTCTCTGTTGTTCTTATTCCATCCACTGTGTCTCTGTTACGAAGTTTAAGCAGTACTGGTCACAGCCAGTGACTAGTCTCTCACTGGGGAGATCTTTGCTGTCATGTTGCACCAGCATTGGCTTGTGTAAGGCCATGAAGTCCATTTGCATCTTTAAAAATGATTATTTTGTTGTGCAAAAACTTTTGATCTTGATGAAGTCCCAAAAGCTCATCTTTGCTTTTGTTTCCTTTGCCTTTGGAGACATATCTTGAAAGAAGTTGCTGTGGCTGATAACAAAGAGGTTACTGCCTATGTTCTCCTCTAGGATTCTGATGGATTCCTGTCTCACATTGAGGTCTTTTATCCCTTTCGAGTTGATCTTTGTGTACGGTGTAAGAGAATGGTTGAGTTTCATTCTTCTACATATAGCTGTCCAGTTTTCCCAGCACCATTTATTGAAGAGACTGTCCTTTTTTTCCGCTGTATATTTTTTCCTGTTTTGTCGAAGTGTCGAAGATTAACTGACCATAGAGTTGAGGGTCCATATCTGGGCTCTCTACTCTGTTCCACTGGTCTATATGTCTGTTTTTATGCCAGTACCATGCTGTCTTGGTGATCACAGCTTTGTAGTAAAGCTTGACATCAGGTAATGTGATGCCCCCAGTTTTATTTTTGTTTTTCAACATTTCCTTAGCGATTCGGGGTCTCTTCTGATTCCATACAAATTTTTGGATTATGATTACTTGTCCTTTAGCATCAATACCAAGTATTGACCATTGATTTTGTTTCCTTAGTCATATTTTCTGATACTTGATGAGTACTTTTGAAAAATAATGGAAGTGCGGATCATCTTTGCCTTTTCCTGATCTTTGTGAAAATAGTCCCCTTCACTACACCATGAACTGAGATGCTGGTCTTAGGGTTACATTATAAGTGTGTGAGAGAGTATGTATCACTTTATCATAAATGCATCTGTTCATATTTCCATTTTTTTGTGATTTGGCCAAAAGCTCTTTCAAGAAAAATCAGGGCAATATGATCATATATCTTGATGTAATAATATGGTATTGATATGAAACATGTTCTTAATATGGAACACAACTTGCATCATTGGAACAAATCACACTTAATAATGATATTTCAGTTTATTAATATGATGCTGATGCCTCTTTGTTAATATGTTGTATACAATATTTGCATCAATATTTAATGTTACAGATAACATTTTTCATATTGTGAAATGTAATTTGGTACATGTATATGTCAGTGTTATAACTCTTTTGAAAGAACTAAGAAATATTCCATTCTTTTTGTTGTTATGAAAAGAATATGAAGCAAAGACATTGGAACCATTTTATCTCAGAAGGTTTGTTAGATTTCTCCTGTGAAAATGCCTGTAACTTACACATTTATGTGGAGTGCTTCTATAATCACATTTTCCACTTTCCTATTAAAAATTGATATAGTCACTTAAATTATTTCCAGTAGAACTGATTTTGTTTCTTCCTTTTTAATTTTTAAAATTCAATATAAAGAGATACACTGAGCAAGCAGTGGAGGAGCATAGGGAGAGAGAGAGAGAGAGAGAGAGATTCCCAAGTGGACTGCTTGCTGAGCATGGAGTCCCATGCTGAGTTCAATCCCAGGACCTTGAGATCATGACCTGAACCTAAACCAGGAGTCAGACACTTAACCAACTTACCCACCCAGGTGCCCTTAGTTTTGTATCTTCTTAAGAAATTATGAATTTTATTTATTCTTAATAGGAATAATCTCCTACATTTTCTTCTTTTTTTTTTCCTTTTTCATTTTTCTATGTAAGATTGACAGTGGGCATGGTAAGACTGCCCTGTAGTCCCTACAAAGTTGCTCAGTGAGGACTAGTCATGGAGGACATTCAGGTCTGGGAGCTCTGTGTGGTCTCAGCAGAGGCTTCCTTCCAGGGCTCTCTGCACGTGTGAGTAGAGCATCATCTTCCTTAGTGTGTGATGTGAACTGAGCTCCAGCATCATGGCTCATGGAAGGGCCAGGCAGCCCCTGGGTGGACACCTTTACATGGATAGCCCCTCCTGTGGCAGGGGGTGGAGGAGAAAAGGAGGCCTGTGGCAGCCCAGCCCACTGTGGCATCAGGGGCTGTCACCATGGCCTGAACTCTTGTCCTCCTCATGCTCCTATATTACTCTGTAGGTAGGGAGGGGCCTCAGGGACACAGGTCTGAGCACTCTAGCAGGTATCAGCCTCTCTGGCTGAGACCCTAAGGAACTTTATCTGGCCCCTGCCCCATCATACATGAGTGTCTGCATTTGCAGGTTGCAACAGGGCTCATGGAACATAAAGTGGTCATCAAATCACTCTTTCTGCGCTTAATGTTCTGATGAGTCATTATTTTTTTCCACTTCTGCATAATCCATATGTCTGTGTTTGCAGGTTCCCTGCCCCAGTCTGTGCTAATCCAGCTGCCCTTCCCCTTGGCATTGCTGGGAACAATGGCCAGACTCACCTGCACCCTGAGCAGTGGCTTTCTTGTTGGCAGCTACTATATCAGCTGGTACCAAGAGAAGCCCAGGATTCCTTCCAGGTTTCTTTTGTACTATTACTCAGACTCAATTTCACAGTTGGGATCTGGGGTCCCCAGCCACTTCTCTGGCTCCAGATACACCTCATCAAATGCAGGCCTTCTGCTTATCTCCGGGCTGCAGCCTGAGGATCAAGCTGACTATTACAGTGTTATGGCTCAAAGCAGTGGGAGCAGCTTTCATGACCCTCGGTGTCTCAGAAAATGAAGAAATGAGCAATAAGAACACCTGGAACAAGAGATCTTGTCTCTGAGCCTTCTGTGGAGGCTCATGTAGTGGAGAGTCCTCTCCTGAAAGACCTGTCCTTGAGGAGTAGGAGTGACACACAGATTGTGCTGTTGCCCGAGACACTGCAAGTGTCCCAAGTGCACACCCAGATGAGGGAACCGTCCAATTGCACATGCCCTATGGTCTGAGATGAATTAAAAATAATAAATATTTTATTAAATTAAAGCCTCATTCTTTCCTTGTATTTCCATTGCATCTCCGTTACTACTGATGGAAAACATTTCATGTCTGACACATCTGGTCACCTGTTGTGTGGATGTTCTTTTCCAAAGCAAGCAATTCGTTGTGACACTTTCTTGGTGTTCTAAAATTTAACTCAATTTAACACACAGCTTACCTGCCTTGAGATGGTGTCAGATGCACAGGGTAAGGACTTAGTAGACTGCTCCCCACTTTGATGTCAACAACAACTTGTAGGTTCCTCACCACCTATGTTCCACTTGGCTACAAATCAAGGATACCCACGACACTCTCCCCAGTTCACTTAATTTATTAGAGTGGCTCAAGGAAACTCTTACTCACTTCTACAATTGTTATAGAATATGATGTAAACCGATGACCAGATGAAGAGACACATAGGGCAAGGTCTGGGAAGGTCCCAAGTGCAAGATATTCTGCCCCAATGGAGTTGTGGTCCATCACACTCTGGGCATGGACATGTTCACCAATCTGGAAACTCCTCAAAACCCATATTTGGCATTACTATTGAGGCTGAGGTAGTCATCACTGATCCACAGTCTGCCCTTCTCCCCTTTCTGGATAATGGGGGTCTGAATATTCCCAACATCTGAACATGGCTTCAAATTTCAGACCAGCTCCATCCCAGAGTCACCCATGAGTCCTTATTGTCATGTCATTTGCACAATGATTCCCCTAGTGATTTTGTCACTTTGGATATGGCAAGGGTTTCAGGAGCCCAGTCTTGAGAACTTGGGACAGAGATGTGAATATAGTTTCTAAGATCTCACAGTACTTTTGTGTCAACTGAAAATGTCCATTGGCAAATTTCTGTCATCCACAAATCTCATGCTATACAGTTTGACACTTGTTTTACTGATGACACATTAGCTGGTATATTAATATTCACATTGATTACAGTTTTTTTCCCCTGATTCAGGCTACTGACAGTGAGTCACACTTGCTTCAGACTCACTAACATCACCCATACACATGGACTCCTCTTTTCTGCTCCTCTCCCATGTCCCTCAGGCCTTCAGCTCTCCCTCTGGCTTAACTTCATCTCCTTGTGGTTTTTTAGAGAGAACTTTGAATGGCCTTGCTATAGTTTACACTTTCCAAAGTCTATTTCTTGGGGGAATTGGTAGATGGTAAACCAGCATGAAATCTCTTCATCTTCCATGCCCTCATCTCTCATTGTTGTTTCCATGTCCCATCAGCTTCAACCAATCTCTTTAATATGACAACATGGTTATTCTGTCCCCTACAAATGAGTGTTTATCCAGCCTTGGTGTATTTGTGCATAGAGGCTATTGGTGTCTTGCTAATTTTGGCCATTCTAACTGGTCAAAATTAGCAAGACAGGAAACAACATGTGTTGGAGGGGATTTGGAGAAAGGGGAACCCTCTTCCATTGTTGGTGGGAATGCAAGTTGGTACAGCCACTTTGGAAGACAGTGTGGAGATTCCTCAAGAAATTAAAAATAGAACTTCCTTATGACCCTGCAATTGCACTACTGGGGATTTACCCCAAAGATACAGATGTAGTGAAAAGAAGGGCCATCTGTACCCCAATGTTTATAGCAGCAATGGCCACGGTTGCCAAACTGTGGAAAGAACCAAGGTGCCCTTCAATGGACGAATGGATAAGGAAGATGTGGTCCATATACACTATGGAGTATTACGCCTCCATCAGAAAGGGTGAATACCCAACTTTTGTAACAACATGGACGGGACTGGAAGAGATTATGCTGAGTGAAATAAGTCAAGCAGAGAGACTCAATTATCATAAGGTTTCACTTATTTGTGGAACATAACAAATAGCATGGAGGACATGGGGAATTAGGAGAAGGGAGTTGGGGGAAATTAGAAGGGGAGGTGAACAATGAGAGACTATGGACTCTGAAAAACAATCTGAAGGGTTTGAAGAGGTGGGGGGTGGGAGGTTGGGGGAACCAGGTGGTGGGTATTAGTGAGGGCATGGATTGCATGGAGCACTGGGTGTGGTGCAAAAACAATGAATTCTGTTATGCTGAAAATAAATTTTTTTTAATATTTTATTTATTATTTATTTGACAGAGAGAGATCACAAGTAGACAGAGAGGCAGGCAGGCAGAGAGAGAGAGAGAGGGAAGCAGGCTCCCTGTCGAGCAGAGAGCCCAATGCGGGACTCGATCCCAGGACCCTGAGATCATGACCTGAGCCGAAGGCAGCGGCTTAACCCACTGAGCCACCCAGGCGCCCCAATGCTGAAAATAAATTTAAAAAATGATTTAAAAAAAGAAGCTATTGGTGTATTTCCTTTTCTTTCTGCAGAATTACTGAGGCCTTATCCAAGGTCACTGTTCACCTTATTAACCAAGATAGGATTGGCTACATATTTCAATATATGACAATTTTTTCTTATTCTTTAATATGTTTGTTTCTAAGACTACCAGAACAATAACTTAGCCACACACACATTTGCCCTAATCAGTGAATACTCATACATAAGACTTTTTTTTTATTAAAAGATTTATTTATTTTTTTGACAGAGAGATCACAAGTAGACAGAGAGGCAGGCAGAGAGAGAGAGGGAAGCAGGCTCTCTGCCAAGCAGAGAGCCCGATGCGGGACTCGATCCCAGGACCCTGAGATCACGACCTGAGCCAAAGGCAGTGGCTTAACCCACTGAGCCACCCAGGCGCCCCAAGACTTTTTGAAAATTGAGAGTAGACACTCTCTCCTGGTCACCTGGAGGGAGGCATCAGGGAACCCTGGAAGCAAATGAGGAATGGTTGTGATGTTGGGCAGCATGAGACAGAGTTGTCTGATCAAACCCTGCCCTGTGCTTTTGAGACCTGAAGGACCCACAGGAGTGGGACTTGTGTCTGCACAGATGAAAATGAACAGATGCCTCACACCCCTTATGACTCAATGTCTGATTCAGTGGAATCACTATTGGAGTGAATCTGCAATCAAATTCCCCTCATTGTGTAAGTTTGCACAAGTTTATCCTTGTGCAAGAGAAATTGCCTTACAACTTCTTTAACTCCAAGCTTCAGGACACTGGAAAGTCTTACAGAGAGGCTGCTTTGGGATGGATTTGCATGGAGATCACACTCAGGCAGTGGTGGGGACATAATATGGATGGGGGACACTTGTCTCCATGCTTGGTCTCTACAAGAAAGTCTTCCTGAGTGTACATGAGTGTATTCTCATTTTCTGTATCTCTCAAATGCTCAACCTTCTGAACCACACAAACAACCCTGTCCCATTTATGTTTTTAATCATAATTTCCATCCATATTTTCCTGCAATAAACACAGGTCTGGAAGAAGTGTACCAGCCATTAACTACATCTGCACAATGACATTAACATTGATATGTAATCAGTTTGAATGAGACGAATTCTGTGTAACATTAACATGCACCTATTTTTTGAATGTGGTTGTTTCAGTGGTGACTAACACATGAACTGTGTCATTGAAAACCTGTCATAGCATCTACAATTCTCAGTCCTGATCCCATAGAACTTCTGGAAGGTTTGCCATCTATGCTTTGGGGTCAATTGCATGCATATACTTACATGGCACGGGTCCTCGTGTCTGTGTGATTGGAGAACAGATCCTAGGATGGAATCACTGTCCACAGTGTATACAGAACTGTTGTTTCAAGGAGGTTAAAAGACTAACAGGTGACAAAGGTTTTGTGTGTTACCCCTCTGGGAATGCACACAGGGGCTTCTACCTACAACGTGATGAGAAGTGCTTTCCATCTCCTCAGTGCTATGGTAATGTCATAGGTGGTGACTTTTGGAAACCATGAAGAATCACACAAAAGGAAAGACCCAGTGTCTTGCACGGAAGTGAACATATGTCCATGGAGATCCATCATTGCTCTGTATTTAAACCTGACCCAAGAGGAGTTTGTGTAGAGGCAATCTGTCAGTCCTGACCAAGTACTGATCAGCCAAGGGAGCTTTAGAAAGACTCACCCTGAGGAGTCTGAGTAGAGCACAAAGTCTGTCCTGAAGTGGTGGGAGGACACATAATGGGACACAAGACCTGGATCTTACTCAGGGGATAGTGATCAGAGCAGCGGGGAGACAAGAGTCATGTCCAATGGGTTCCATTCACCATTTCAACATCTCCAGCCCAGGATCAACATGTGACCTGCATCCACCAGAGGGCGCAGGTGTTCCCCAGTCTCCTGTCTCCCTGCCTCTTTTTTTTTTTTTTTCATATATGAACAATTCCCTTTATATCTAATTTTAAATATTACATTATTATGTAAAGTGGTTTCATTTTAACTGATATTTATGACAGTTGAATGATTATTATCACTTTTGCAAAGTCAGGGGAACTACACAAAATAAAAATAAAAGATTGCAGTTAAAATGGCTGATGCCAAGTTATAGTGATGAGAGTAAAGGGCAGGTATCATGTAATTTCCCTGTATACATTTCTTTCTTTCGTTCTTTCTTTCTTTATTTTTTGGAGATTTATTACCTTTTTATTTTTTTTTAAATTTCTTTTCAGTGTAACAGTATTCATTGTTTTTGCACAACACCCAGTGCTCCATGAAATCCATGCCCTCTCTAGTACCCACCACCAGGTTCCCCCAACCTCCCATCCCCCGCCCCTTCGAAACCCTCAGATTCTTTTTCAGAGTCATAGTCTCTCATGGTTCACCTCCCCTTCCAATTTCCCTCAACTCCCTTCTCCTCTCCATCTCCCCTTGTCCTCCATGTAATTTGTTATGCTCCACAAATAAGTGAAACCATATGATAATTGACTCTCTCTGCTTGACTTATTTCACTCAGCATAATCTCTTCCAGTACCATCCATGTCACTACAAAAGTTGGGTATTCATCCTTTCTGATGGAGGCATAATACTCCATAGTGTATATGGACCACATCTTCCTTATCCATTCGTCCGTTGAAGGGCATCTTGGTTCTTTCCACAGTTTGGCAACCGTGGCCATTGCTGCTATAAACATTGGGGTACAGATGGCCCTTCTTTTCACTACATCTGTATCTTTGGGGTAAATCCCCAGTAGTGCAATTGCAGGGTCATAGGGAAGTTCTATTTGTAATTTCTTGAGGAATCTCCACACTGTTTTCCAAAGTGGCTGCACCAACTTGCATTCCCACCAACAGTGGAAGAGGGTTCCCCTTTCTCCACATATTCTCCAACACATGTCGTTTCCTGTCTTGCTAATTTTGGCCATTCTAACTGGTGTCTGGTGGTATCTCAATATGGTTTTAATTTGAATCTCCCTGATGGCTAGTGATGATGAACATTTTTTTATGTGTCTGATAGCCATTTGTATGTCTTCATTGGAGAAAGGTCTGTTCATACTTCTGCCTGTTTTTTGATATGATTGTCCGTTTTGTGTGTGTTGAGTTTGAGGAGTTCTTTAGAGATCCTGGATATCAACCTTTTGTCTGTACTGTCATTTGCAAATAACTTCTCCCATTCCGTGGGTTGCCTCTTTGTTTTGTTGAGTGTTTGTTGTGCAGAAGCTTTTGATCTTGATGAAGTCCCAAAAGTTCATCTTCACTTTTGTTGCCTTTGCATTTGGAGACATATCTTGAAAGAAGATGCTGTGGCTGATATCAAAGAGGTTACTGTCTATGTTCTCCTCTAGGATTCTGATGGATTCCTGTCTCACGTTGAGGTCTCTAGCTCCTCTGTCATCCCTGGGGTGAAGCCGTCTCAAACTCCTACACTCTCTTTTTTCCCACTGGACCAAAAGTTAGGTCAAAGGAGGGGAAGTACAGCCTTAAGAAAGGGGAAGATTTGCAAGGAGACTCCCACCACCACGCTGATAACCAGGGGGACACATAAGTTTTGGTGAGCTTAAGCAGAGCTATGGAGCTCAAGAAGAAGTTTGGGGTGTGTCTACAAAGTCCTGGGCTTCTCTGGTACTCACCTGCATCACTTCCTGCACAGTGGATTTCCAAATATACCTTGGGAGCCAAACAACACCAGAGATCTACCAGGTGAAAAAACACATTTTGAGCTATGAGACAGCCTTTGCTTTATTTCCTTCTTATGCCGTTCACTGGAGAATGGTCATACGAGAAAAAAAAAAATGTGCATATTTATGTCACTGGACAGATCTGGACTTCTGACTCAGTAATCTGTTAAGAGTTCTGCTCTCATGTGAGTCCTTGGCGACTAAATATATTCTCTTACATGGAGATTGTCTTTGAGACAATTGACCTCTAAATCCAGAATCAAATTCTTGAAGAACCATCTTTCAGAAGAAGCCATAAGAGGCACAGTTGGTCACTTGTCCTCATTTGTGGTCAGACACAGACACACACAGACACACAGACACACGGACACACAGACACAGAGATACACACACACACATCTCTCTCTCTCTTCTCTCTTTCTCTCTCTCACTCTCTCTGAGTGTACAGTGTCCTGGAATCTGCAGATTCTGGGTTTCTCTGTCCACCCAGGAAAGCATGCTCAACCGGTGTTCACCCAGTTGCCCTCTGTGTCACAATATCCAGGATTCAGAGCCCCCATCAACAAGTAAACCACAGGGACATCAAGTGCATTTGAGGTCTCATCAATAGGGCATCCATCATGTGCTCTAAGCACCTTTTCTCCTAAGATGTGGCTGATGCTCAAGAATCTGAGAGGAGTCTCTGTCCCCATGGGCAGCTCAGCCCCCAACCATCTCTGGCCTCAGTCTGTGCCTGAGACTGATCACTACAACATCAGGGCTTTTCCCCTGGAGTTCAAGTCCTATAGGGATGTAAGACAAACACTTGCTGTGCTCTCAGGGAAGGGGTGTAAGCACCTCATCCAACCTAATATACCTCCAAAGAGAATTAACCTCTGCTGAAATGTCTTCAGTCCCAACCCAGTGCCACAGGAGCTCTGACCTAGGGCCAAATTCCCTCTTATCTCTACCTTCCCTTCACTCAGATGTGGGAAATTTGACAAATATTATGGATCCATGTGGTCTTGGGTAATAGGAATTAATTCCTCTCATCATGGATGACTGAATGATCATTTACTCTATCCTGAGTATGTTGGACAGAAGCCATAGGGGCTAATGCTGTCCCCACTCTTATGAGGATTCTGACACAAAATTTCTGTGTCCTGGAAGCTCTGATTGTGTGTGGTAATTCCATCACTGTGATGGCTCTGCGATTTGTAGGTAGAAGTTTCTCTTGAGGTCACATAGGCTATCATGTTGGGCTCTCCTTTTTTTAAAAAATATTTTTATTTATTTATTTCACAGACAGAGATCACAAGTAGGCAGAGAGGTAGGCAGAGAGAGAGATGAGAAGCAGGGTCCCTGGCAAGCAGAGAGCCAGGTGTGGGGCTTGATCCCAGGACCCCGGGATCACTACCTGAGCTGAAGGCAGAGGCTTTAACCCACTGAGCCACCCGGGCACCCCTGGACTCTCCTTTTTGTTGTAAAACAACAACAACAAGAAGATACTAAACTCATGACCAAAAAAAAAAAAATGATTTCAGAAAAAGTTTATCTAACCTTTTCTTCAACATGAACAGAAGGAATTTTTTGTTGTTGTTGTTTATTGTTGCATCCATGTTTTTACCACAATTCCATCCATATTATCTCTGCAATGTACTCAGGACCTGGGAACTGTATACTGATGATTTCACCTGTAGCTTCTCAAATATATTGTCAATATGTTTAAATCAATCTTACTGAGAGAATTTATATACAGAACACTCATCCATTTTAAATGTGCAGCTGGCTAAGTGGTGACTAATACATGAATTCTATCACATGGCTACTGTCAGAACATTTGCAACTGTCACTACTTCCCTCCGAGAACTGCTGGCATATTTGCCCTTTATGTTTTGAGGTCAGTACCATACAACTCCCTTGTTAGGCAACTGCAGACTTTTATATGTGTCCTTGGAGAACAGATCCTAATAGGGAACAACAGCCAAATCTGTATGTAGAACTACTGTGTCAAGCATGTGGAAAGAATGACAGATGAGAAAGGTTTTGAGTGTGTGTCCTTCTAGGAATGAATCAAGTTCTATTCACAATCTAGACAGGACTTCTCCCTGTTTCTCATTTATTTAAAACCTAAGAAGAAAGAGTACTTTAGAAACCAGGGAGGAATCACATAACATAGGAAAACACAGCATCCTGTACAGAAGGGTCTGTATGTCCATGGGGACCCATCACTGCTCTGAACCTCAGCCTGATCTGAGAGAAGTTTGTGTAGAGACACCACATCATGTCTGATCTATGAACAGCGAGGGAAGCTATGGACAGACTCACCTTCAGGAATCTGAGATGAGAAGAAAATATGCACTCGGGTGATGGGAGGACACATAAGGGGACACTTAGCCTGGCTCTACTTCAGGGAACAGTGTACAGAGCAATTGGGAGGCAAGAACTCCCTCTAATGGTTTCTGGTCATAATGCATACGGCAGTATGTCTGGTAGTCTACAACAGGGGACAGTCAGGGCATTTTCCTGAGAGCCAAGGGTGATCAGAAGTTGGATCTACTATGAAGCATAGCCTGTGCCCACTTCTTAGGGCTCACAGCTGTGACCTCCTCAGCCCCTGGCCCCACACAGAACATCCCTGCCTATACCCATGACATCCTCATGCAGAGGGACCTGACCCAGGGCCAGGGAGGAGTCAGAGAGCTGGGGTCTCATTTGCATGGATGGGCCCTCCCTTTCTCGGAGGATTAAGAGGGGAAGGAGAGATTAGGGGAGATCTGCTCAGCTTTGGGCCACAGAAGGCAGGATTGGTCATGACCTCCACCATGGCTTGGTCACCTCTCCTCCTCACTATCATTGCTCACTGCACAGGTGACTGGATGCAGGGTCAGGGGAGGGGGCCTTGGGAGAAATGTGGGCCCTGCAGCCTTCTCTTGTCTCTAGACCACAGGTCACCCTGTCTGTTTCTCTCCCCCTTCCAGGGTGCTGGGCCCAGTCTGTGCTGACTCAGCCACCCTCCGTGTCTGGGGCCCTGGGCCAGAGGATCACCATCTCCTGCACTGGAAGCAGCTCCAACATTGGGGGTGGTGAATATGTGTCCTGGTTCCAACAGCTTCCAGGCACAGCCCCTAAAGCTATCATCTACAGTAACAGCAATCGACCCTCATGGGTCTCAGATCGATTCTCTGGCTCCAAGTCTGGAAGCTCAGGCTCCCTGACCATCAATGGGCTCCAGGCTGAGGATGAGGCTGATTATTACTGTGCAACATGGGACAAAAATCTCAGAGGTCACACAGTGCTCCAGGCCTGTGTGGAAGTGAGACAAAAATGCACTTACTCATGTGTGAAGAGGGAAACACACACCAGCAGTTCCTGCTCAGCTTAGCCTCTCATTCCACTTATTCTTTTGCTGAGGCCCTGGGCCCAGGTCCATCCAAGGGCATCACCTGGGAGTGAAGATCTCCTGGCCCTTCTATCCCCAGAGTCACTGAGAGGAGCCCATTCCTAGACAAAAAGTCTTCGTATAAATAGAAATTTCTTGTCTTTATCAGGTGGGGATAATTTATTTCTAGGCTGGTTCATATTTCTATTTACTTTCTGATTTTTAAAAAAGTGAAACAATTTATTTTGTCCTTTAAATTGTCATAGGATCTCAGCTCTAACTATATAGCACTGAAAGACTAAGTCAGCCCTATTTGATTTATTATTTATTTTTATCTGAATGACTATAACCAATGCTGGTATTTTCTTTTAATATTTGCTTTTTTTAACTTTTATTTATATTTTCAGTGTTTCAAGATTCATTGTTTATGTACCACACCCAATGTTCCATGCAATATGTGTCCTCCTTAATCAGGCTCACCTAACCACTCACACCCCTCCCCTCCAAAACCCTCAGTTTTTTATTCAAAGTCTCTCATGGTTCATCTCCCCCTCGAATTTCCCCCAATTCACTTTCCCTTATCTTCTCCTAATATGCTCTGTTTTATTCCTTATGCTCCACTGATAAGTGAAACCTTATGATAATTGACTTTCTCTGCTTGACTTAATTCACTCAGCATAAGCTCCTCCAGTCCCACCCATGCTGATACAAAAGTTTGGTATTCATCCTTTCTCAGAGAGGCTTAATATTCCATTGTATATATGGGCCATATCTCCTTTATCCACTCGTCTGTTGAAGAGCATCTTTACTCTTTCCACTGTTCAGTGACTGTGGCCATTGCTGCTATGAACATTGGGGTACAGATGGCCCTATTTTTACTACATCTCTATTTTGGGGGTAAATACCCAGTAGTGAGTTTCAGGGTCATAAGGTAGCTCTAATTTTAATTTCTTAAGGAATCTCCACACTGTTTTACAAAGCAGCTGCACCAACTTGCATTCCCACCTACAGTGTAAGAGAGTTCCCCTTTCTTCACATTTTCTCCATAACTTACTGCTTACTGTCTTGTTTATTTTAGCCATTATAACTGGTGTATGTTGGTATCTCAAAGTGGTTTTGACTGTAATCTCCCTGATGGCTAATTACGTGAACATTTTGTCATATGTCTGTTAGCCATTTGTATGTGTTCTTTGGAGAAGTGTCTGTTTATGCCTTCTGCCCATTTTTTATGTGATTATTTGTTTTTTGGGTGTTGAGTTTGAGGAGTTCTTTATAGATCTTGGATATCAGCCCTTTGTCTGTAGTGTCATTTGTGAATATCTTCTCTCATTCTATGGATTACCTCTTTCTTTTGTTGAATGTTTTGTTTGCTCTGCAAAAGCTTTTGATCTTGAAGAAGTCCCAAAAGTTCATTTTCGCTTTTGTTTCCTTTGCCTTTGGAGACATGTCTTGAAAAAGTTGCTGTGGCTGATGTCGAAGAGGTTATAGCTCATGTTCTCCTCTAGGACTCAGAAAGTTCCCTGCCTTTTAACCACTTTGAGGTTATCTTTGTGTATGGTGTAAGATATGGGTTGAGTTTCATTCTTCTAGACATAGCTGTCCAATTCTCTGACCACCCTTTATTGAAGAGATTGTCTTTTGTCCACTGGATGTTTTTCCTGCTTTGTTGAGGATTATTTGACCATAGAGTTGCAGATCCATATTTGGGCTGCCTACTCTGTTCCCATGGTCTATGTGTCTGTTTTTGTGCCAGTAACAAGCTGTCTTTGTGAACAAAGCTTTGTAGTAAAGATAGAAATCAGTCAATGTGATGCCCCCAATTTTGTTTTTATTTTTCTACATTTCCTTAGCAATTCGGGGGTCTTTTATGGTTCCACACAAATTTCAGGATTGTTTGTTCCAGCACTTTGAAGAATGCCAGTGGAATTTTGTTTGGGCTGGCATTGAAAGTATAGATTTCTCCAGGCAGTATAGATATTTTAGCAATGCTTATTTTTCTGATCCATGTTCATAGAATGCTTTTCCATCTATTTGTGTCTTTTTCAATTTCTTTCATAACTGTTCCATAGTTTTTCGAGTACAGATCCTTTACCTCTTTTGTTAGGTTTGTTCCAAGTTATCTTATGGTTCTTGGTGTTATCATAAATGGAGTCAATTCCCTAATTTCCCATTCTATATTTTCATTGTTAGTGTGTAAGAAAGCAACTGATTTATGTGCCTTGTTTTTGTATCCTGCCACATTCCTGAATTGCTTTATGAGTTCTAGTAGTTTGGGGGTGGAGTTTTCCATATAAAGTATCATGTCATCTGCTTTTGGGTTTTCCATATAAAGTATCATATCTTCTGGGAAAAGAGAGAGTCTGACTTATTTTCCAATTTGAATACCTCTTATTTATTTTTGTTGCCTGATTGCTGTTGCTAGGACTTCTAGTACTACGTTGAACAACAGTGGCAACAGTGGGCATCCTTGTGATCTTCCTAATCTCAAAGCGAAGGTTGTCAGCTTTTCTCCAATGAGAATGATATACACTGTGGGATTTTCATTGATAGATTTTATGAAGTTGAGGAATTTTCCCTCTATCCCTGTACTTTCAAGAGTTTTAATCAGGAATGCATGTTGTATTTTTGTCAAATGCTTTTTCTGAATCAATTGAGAGGATAATGTGGTTCTTCTCTCTTCTCTTATTGACTTGTTTTATCACATTGTGAATGTTGAACACTTGTATCTCAAGGATAAATCTCACCTGGTCATGGTTTATAATATCTTATTTTTTTAGGAGTTTGCAAATTTGAACTTTATTTTTTTTTATTTTTTTATTTCTTTTCAGCCTAACAGTATTCATTGTTTTTGCACCACACCCAGTGCTCCATGCAATCTGTGCCCTATCCAATACCCACAACCTGGTTCCCCCAACCTCCCACCCCCCGCCCCTTCAAAACCCTCAGATTGTTTTTCAGAGTCCATAGTCTCTCAAAGTTCACCTCCCCTTCCAATTTCCCTCAACTCCCTTCTCCTCTCCATCTCCCCTTGTCCTCCATGTTATTTGGTATGCTCCACAAATCAGTGAAACCATATGATAATTGACTCTCTCTGCTTGACTTATTTCACTCAGCAACATCTCTTCCAGTCCCGTCCATGTCACTACAAAAGTTGGGAGATTATGCTGAGTGAAATAAGTCAAGCAGAGAGAGTCAATTATCATATGGTTTCACTGATTTGTGGAGCATAACAAGTAGCATGGAGGACAAGGGGAGTTAGAGAGAAGAAGGGAGTTGAGGGAAATTGGAAGGGGAGGTGAACCATGAGAGACTATGGACTCTGAAAAACAATCTGAGGGTTTTGAAGGGGTGGGGGGTGGGAGGTTGGGGGAACCAGGTGGTGGGTATTGGAGAGGGCATGGATTGCATGGAGCACTGGGTGTGGTGCAAAAACAATGAATACTGTTAAACTGAAAATTAATTGAAAAAATTAAAAAAAATGTTCGGTATTCATCCTTTCTGATGGAGGCATAATACTCCATAGTGTATATGGACCACATCTTCCTTATCCATTCGTCCGTTGAAGGGCATCTTGGTTCTTTCCACAGTTTGGTGACCGTGGCCATTGCTGCTATAGACATAGGGGTACAGATGGCTCTTCCTCGCCCACACTGAGAATTTATAACCACTATTCCATCTTTTTCTTCTGCCAGTGTTTCTGTGTTTTTGTGTTTGTCCTTATAGTATATAAATCTTATACTTGGGGTTCTTTTTGACGAGGTTCTTCTTTTATTTGCATATATATATATATATATATATATATATATATATATATATATATATATTTCTCCTGTCATATACTTTTATCAGTCTTTTTGTTTGTTTGTTTTTGTTTGTATACTTCATAAATCTTACCCTGGGGCCCATGTGGGCTGAACCCTCTCTTTTATCTTCCCTTTATTTCCTGTCTCTCTCTCTTTCTTTTTTCTTTTTTTTTTCTTTTTCTTTTCTTTTTTCTCTCGTTTGGGTAGGGAACCCTGATTGCTCAGAAGCATTCCAGGGTGCACCTTGACTGCACCACAGTCAATACATCCAGCTACATCTGTTCAGTCATCTCTCACCATAATGACTAGGACAAGGAATGCCCAACAGAAGAAAAATACAGAGGATGGGCTTTCTGCAACAGAGCTAATGCCTATCAACATAGACAATATGTCAGAAAGAGAATTCAGGCTAACAATTATCCAAGCAATAGCTAGGTTGGAGAAAGCCATGGATGACCAAACAGAATTGATTAGGGCAGAACTGAAAGCTACCAGGGATGAGGTTCACAATGCTTTCAATGAGTTTCAATCTAATCTAAATTCTCTCAAAGCTAGGGTAACTGAGACAGAAGATAGAATTAGTGATCTGGAGGACAAACAGACAGAGAGAAAGGATCAGTAGGAAGCCTAGAACAAACAGCTTAGAAGCCATGAAAACAGAATTAGGAAAATAAATGATGCCATGAAACGTTCCAACGTCAGAATTATTGGAATCCCTGAAGGGGAGGAGAAAGAAAGAAGTCTAGAAGATATAAGTTCTTCATGAAAATTTTCCCAATCTCACAAATGGAACCAGCGTTCATGTACTAGAGGCCGAACGGTCTCCACCCAAGGTTTATAATCTTTTTAATGTAATGTTGGATCCTATTAGCTGGGATCTTGTTGAGAATCTTGGCATCCATATTCATGGGCAAAATTGGTCTGAAATTCTCCTTTTTAATGGGATCTTTGCCTGGTTTGGGGATCAAGGTAATGCTGGCTTCATTGAAAGAGTCTGACAGTTTTCTTTCTGTTTCTATTTGTATAGAAACAATACAGTTTCTATACTTTGAAACACCAAAAAGAAAGAAAAAAGAAAAAGAGAGAGAGAGAAAGAGGAAAGAAAAGAGAAAGCCCAGCCAAAATGAGCCCCTAAAGTAAGATTTATAAAGTGCATAAACAAAAACAAACAAAATACCTGACTAAAGTAAATGACTAAAAAAAAAAAGCCAAGATGAACCCCAAGAATAAGATTTATATGATACCAGAACAAAAACAAATGCACAGAAAAACTGACAGAAGAATCAGACAAGAGGATGGTTATAAATTTTCAATGTGGGTGAGGAAGGTTATTTCAGTTTTTCCTGGGTGTATCTTGTTATCTTTCTTAAAGGACTCAACCTTCCAGGGGTACAGGGAGATTAAATCTTGTTTATATATAGGTGTAGTACTGAATAGGGAAAAATGATTACCTTGAAACTTATATCTATATGTATATAACAAAAAGAAAAAGAAGATGAAACGCAAGTATATCTATGAAAAAGTTCATGTTAAAAAGTTATTATGAAATATGTTTTATTAAACCTCTAGTTGTAATCAAAGTAGGTTAAAAATTTAAAAGAACAAGAATCACGAGAATGTATTTAAAAAAAGCTGTATCTATCAAATATACAGGTTTTGGTGCAATACCGTGATCTTAATATGTTGTTTTCCCCTGATGTTGGGGTTTTACAGTTTTAGGGGGACCGTGTTGGTTGTCTTCTTGCTCTTTTGGCTTGTCTTCTGGGGGAGTCGTCTGCTATGCTTTTTTCCAGTCAATCTTGCTTGGGTTGAGTTATCCTGAAGGTTATCAAGGTGCTGGGCTCTGGAACCACATTTTCAGAGTTTTATTCTCTGGAGGTTTTTGCTTTTGGGGACTTTTTGCTGCTTTTCAGAGTGTCAGTGCAATGAACCTGTCTGCACCCAGACCTCTGCCTCAGAGAGAAGCCTCAGACTGTTCCCCTCTGGGTGGTCCAGAACATATAAATTCCATGTCTGCAAACTCTGCTGACAGCACAACCTCCCACAAGTGGTGTGCACCCACAGCCACCATCCCAGTGGTTGCCCAAGTCCCCTGCTTGTCTCTACACCCATGTGCCACTAAAACCATCAGCAATATTGGTCTGGGGAGTATGCTCTCAACAACTTCCTTTGCCAAAACTACTGTCTGGAGTGCAGGCCCATGCCAGGTGTGCTCACACCCTGCAGCCACACAGGCCACATGAAGCTGCAAGCCAAGGGATCCCGACCAGATATCACACAGGTTCTCTCAGGTGCAGGCTGGGAGTGTTCAGACCCCACATCACGCAGGCTGCTGAAGGCTGTGGAAGGAGGGATCCCAAGAAGAGTTTGCACCAGGCCCTCAGGTATGGGTGAGAATGCACCAGGCTGAAAGGTGGTGCAAGCAGTGCAATACCACAGGCTCAGGGACAACAGACGGGGAGACTTGCTGGATTATCTCTGGCATGGGTGGTTCTTTGGTGGTGACCATCCTGGGACCATGGGCTTAGGCCCATGCCCGTGATTGCCCCTTCCACCAATTGCCCCTTAAAATCTTTTGCTCTTTTTGAAAGCTTTTATCCAGTTAACTTGGGTACAAGTTAATGCTTGTCCCCAAACACAGGGCACTTTGGTATTGGGGCATTACTTTCCAGTGGCTCCCTCCCCCTTGTGTTTATCCTCTGATAAAGGTATGAATCTTTCTACTCTGCTTTACCTCTCCACTGATGTCTTCTGCCCCCATAGAGATCCAGCAGTGTATAATCTTACATCTATGCAATGTATAATCTTACATCTTATGTATAATCTTACATTTATGCAGTGTATAATCTTACATCTCAGGCTGTTTTCATGGGTGTTAATAGTGTACTGGTAGATACTTAGCTCACTTTATGAGACCAGTTGAAGCAGAGTCTCCTACTTCTCCTCCATGTTACCCATAATCTCCTGCTTATTAATTTTTTTACACACACAAAGAAAGAGAGAGAGAGAGAGAGAGAGAGCAGGGGAGAGGCATAAGGAGAGGGAGAGAGAGAATCTCAAGCACATTCCTCACTGACCTCAGAGCCAGAATTCAGAGCCAGAATTAGGCTCAATCTCCCAACCTCAAAATCATGATCTGAGCAGAAATCAGAGTTAGAAGTTCATCTGACTGAGCCACCCAGGATCCCTGGCTGGTTTTTCATGTATTCTGACTTTTTGTAAAACAGATTTCAACTTAACAATTATAAAATTATTTTTAAAATTCATTGAGAAAGACTTGCAAGTGAATGTTTATATAAGCTTATTCATAATCACTAAAACCTGAAAGCAACCCAAAATCTGCATACAGATATTTATTCCAGATTCATATATAATCTCCCAAACCTGGAACCAAGTAAGGTTTCACCCAAAAGGTGGCACATTTACAAAATAGGGTAATTTTCATTGTACGATCATAATTATATCACATATTGGAAGAGGGAAAACTCAAGAGAGAGAACAAACATCTGCTGTTCCTGGAGGGACTAAAGGAAGAAAAAGAGTTGAATGTGTGAAGAGAGGAAACTGTTTTTGATCAATGGAACTATTCTCTATGATACTGTAAAGTCACAGAAAGGCCAGAATCCACTGAAACTTAATCTATGCATAAAATATCTTTTAGGAATTTTTGGGCCTGTGATGAAATGTAGAATTTTAAAAATCAGTCTACCTTCAGTACAAAACTGTGAGCCAACCTCAGTGCAGGAGTTGGAGGAAAGCTGCTGAGCTGAATGACTGTGAGCCTGAGTGTAACCTGTCTGTGGAAAATCATGATAGATTGCACATGAGTGCTGTGCTGTAGTAGATAAGATTGTGTTTCCTGGGGAACAGATGGATTGTTTTGATGGGAGTGTGATGTGCCCAGGACACATCACAAATAAGAAAGTGGATGAATGGAGGTGGAGACAGATTCTTCACTTTAAGAAAGGGAATTCAGATATAACCAAGAGAGGACACTTGAGTGAACCCTGTTTTTGGTCATGTATTAGAGGTGGAGATGGCAGTTTAGAACCATGTTCATCTGATGGTGTCAGATAACTGCATGTGGAAATAGTCATCACTATGTTCATGTTCCTGGGTTAGTAGTCTTCTCATCTGTCACTTGTCTGTCAGCTGAGTGACACTGGAATCAATGACATCCCATAGCCATGAAATACATTTACCCACATGTTTCTTTCTGATACCACTCTCCTGGGAAGAGATGCAGGCTTCTTTGGAGACAGAAATTCCCAGGGGCACCTGGGTGCCTCAGAAGGTTTAGTGTTTTCCTTGGCTCAGGTCATAATCCTGAGGTCCTGGGACTGAGCCCTGCCTCAGGCTCTCTGCTCAGCAGGGAGCCTGCTTCTCCCTCTTCCCCCACCCCCGCTGTGTACTCTTGCTCTCTCTCTCTGTCTGAAAATTAATTAATTAATTTTTAATTACATTAAAAAAAGATATCATGCCCAGATCAGGAATTTAAGAGGATGAGCATGGAGCACCTCGCAGTGTCAGCAGGTGAAGAATCCTTTAAAATAAACACAAGCACACCAGTGTAACTCCAACAAACACATGTTTGTGCATGAGCACATGAACACACACACACACACACACACACACACACACACACAACAGGGAGTCAAGGAGCTCAGGAATCAATTCAAAGGGCTCCCATTGGGAAAAACTGGAATGATTTGAGGATCCCATAAATGTAAGTGTATAGTGCTGTATCAAGTTTAACTAGATGTCTGTGATCCACGTTTTTCACTGGTTGTATAAATGAGTAAATTGAAGGAGAAGAGACATATTCTCATGCAGAAGTTTCAATGAACAGGTATAAATACTCAGCTCTGAGAGGGCAGGGTTCTGAGCCAGGCCAGCAGAAATATCTATGATTGACTCTCATATCCTAGGCAAGCAGGGTCCTTGCTGTGGTGTGACTTTCCCACAACTGCACTCCAGGAGCTACATGAGCCCTCAGACTGACTTATTCCCTCACATTGAGTTTCTCCTTCCACCCCCATGGTGTTTTTCTCCACACCTGAGGTCAGGCACAGACAGATGGACCCTCACACAGAACAAACACATTTGCATGAAGAGCCTGGATCAGGAAGACCCTCAGGAGAGAGAATAGTAGAAAAGTGGGGGAAGAGGGATCCCAAAGCTAAAAGTGAGGTCTCAGCAGCTAGTTCTGAAGGCATCTCCCCATGGCCTGGACATTTCTTCCCTTCACCTTCCTCTTCAATCACTGGCCAGGTAAGTCCTTTGGGGCAAATGAAAGGACATAGAAGACAAGTTCTTAACTACATTTTCTCCAGGAACCCAGCACAAGTGTTCAGGCATCCCATTCTCTACACCACATTCTTTTTGCTTCCAGGTTCTGGGTCAGACTGTGCTGGTCTCACCATTTACAGAGTTTAGTTGCCTTCATGGAAAATAAAAGAATAACTATGTGTGTGCTTGTATATACATATGAATGAGCACATACAATATTTATAATATTATGTTAATATATTTATGTGTTTATATAATATGTATATATCACATATAATGTGTAGTGTAGTCCATAATCAGTAATAAAATACTTTCATTCAGACAAAAAGCAAGGCAGAAGACATCATAAGAGAATGATAACAAATATGTAAGATAAATTCCAATAATTTTTCAATAGAAAGCATGTGGCCTAAACTCATTTCTAATCCTAAAAAATTCATAATACACAACCCAACAGGAACAATATTAGATATGAAATTTCAGGGCACTTGGATGACTCAGTCAGTTAAATGTTTGCCTTTGGCTCAGATCTTGATCCCATGGGGTCCTGAGATCAAGCCCTGCATCAGGCTCCCTGTTCAGTGGAGAGTCTGCTTCTACGTCTCCCTCTGTCTGCTGCTCTTCCTACTTGTAATCTCTCTCTAACTCTCAGTAAAATAAGTAAATAAAATTAAAAAAAAAGAAAATTTTAGGACGATTCCATATTTTATGATAGACACACAATCTTGAGCATATTAGCAAGAAGAATCCAAATTTGATCGGCACAATTCCCCTTGAACTCCAGGGAAGAATGGACTAAAAGCATGGCTGTGTGGTCTCTGAGGTGAGCTTACAGGGATTGTGGAGCAGAACGCAGATAGCACGAGATAACAAGTAATGTGTCCACTGTCCTAGTAACTCTCACTGCTGATTCTTTAAACACTTTGGGAGAGAGGGATGGGGATATTAAACATGCTGACAAAAGACACAATGCTCTTCTAGCCTGTGGTGGGCAGCATACAACATGGTCATTCTTGGATCAAAAAGACCTATTGCTTCGGTCAAGCCACATCTCCCAAAGGCCACCAGGGGAGCTGCTCTCTGCTCCTTCCGGCATGGTCATGGGTTCTGGGAACCTTGGATTTTTCTGTAATACTTGGTTTGCAGATTCCACAATTCACTTCTGGATAAGGGGGAATGGAAGAATTTATGAATACACAGTTCCTGTTGGAATTATGAGAAAGTTCTGGAAATGGATAGTGTTGGTGGTACACATCATTGTGAGAGTGCATAGTGCCACTGAGTTATAAAGTTGAAGTGATTAAATTTTTGAATTTTACATTTATGCACATTTTGCCATAATAAAAAATTACTAGTTCAAAGTCCAAACTATATGTAAAAGTTATTCTCAAAAAACCTCCACAGCAAAATACAACCTTGTGACACCATGAGCTTCTTTTTAATTAAGATGAGATAGACTAATGTGTCCTCCACTACCCCTATGATCCATCTCTTGACTGTCTCTGTCTGTGACCTACACCTGCTCTTGTTTAACTTCCACTGTCACTTGAGCTACTAACATCAGGAGGCCTAGTGCTGCTACCTAGATCAGTATTTATGAGGTCAATGAAATGTTGTGGTTAACCTCCCTGGGATCCAACAACACAACTCTAATAGAACACGGTGAATGGGCAAGGTCTTCTCAGGGATGTGGGTTGAGGAAGCCCACTAGATGTGCCACCTGGACCAGCCCAGCTCATCATCAAATTAGAAGTGAATCTAGAATGGGTAGTGGAGGAGAAGGCCTATTTACATTCTGTGTGTCCTTGAGATTAACTTCAGCATCAGGACCTGTCATTCACAGCACTAAATGATGCCTTGCAAGTTTCCCACAGTGAAAATGATTATAAAGTATCCAGGAGGAACTGTTCACAGGACTCATGCAATGAAGCTTGGGGATTGGAGCATTGCAAGGGCTGAGCTGTCATCATATAGCCGTGGCCTCCCAATGGCTGTGATTCACCAACCTGTATCAACTGAGCCCCTTTATGGGTCTTGTCCTTGGGTAAGTGATCACTCAATGCCACTAATTCTTCCAAAGGCAGCCCACATGCAATGACTAACTGATGCATGGTTCCATGAGTTAGTCCTTGGGTTCCTTCCTTGAGGACTATGAAAGGCCATCCAAGCTCCAGACTCAGCACAGAAGGGCTTGAGCTTGTTGCAATGATATCACAGTGCAAGTCCTTCCTCTTCCCCATTATGCACTCCTCACTGCTGACCAGCTGGACCCTGAGAGTTTTCCCTATCATCCTTGTAGACAAAATCTCCATTTCAGTTAGAGTTGCTCAGGAAATGATGAGGATCAGGAATGTCTGACCCTTATAGGAATGTAGCCTGGTGATGGCTCCTCCATGACCCATGAAGCTTGCGTTAGTTAGTTAGTTACGAGTGTCCTTAGGGCTGAGTGGGGGCGGGGATGTTCACCATCCCTGTAGCTGGGGGAGTAAATATTCAGTTTGGATGTGTCTGTCCTTATCTCAGGGAAGCCACAGCAGACCTATCACACATATCAGCCCATAGTGAATGATTGGACTAATGAGGAAATGTGAGACATAGACTTCTTTTTGCATGTTAGTTTCTATAGGAAACTGAAAGTATCCTATTTAAGGATAAGAAATAAGAAATAAGAAAGTATTCCTATTTAAGGAAATATCTATTTTTTATTAAAAAAAAGAAGTTTCTCAATAATAATGAATCTAAGTAAAAATGCAAATGATCTGAACATTCAAAGATGAGATAACAGACGGCAAACACATATTGAGAAAGGATGTTTGACATCATATGTCAGTAGAGATTCTAAAATAATACAACAATGTGATACTGTTACATTACCAATGAGAATGGACAAAATTCAAAACACAGATGACACAAAAGGCTGTCCAGGACTTGTAATGACAACAACTCTCTTTCATTGCTGGTGAGAATGGAGATTATACAGTTACTTTGAAAAAAAGACTTGGCTGTTTCCTTAAAAGGAAACATTTTCTCACCTGAGCAATCCACCAACCATACCTCTTTGTATTTACGTAAAGGAGTTCAAAACAATGTGAACAACAACAACAAAAACCATCTGTGCAGGTATGTTGACAGTGGCTTTATTCATAACTGTCCAAACTCAGAAGCAGCCAACTGAGATGATGTCCCAGAAGTGATGGATGAATAAGTTGGGGTGCACCCAAATAATAAACTATTGATCAGTGATAAGGTCTGAACCATCAAGCCATTAAGTGACATGGAGTACATTTCAACGCATATTGTTCAGTGAAAGAAGCCAACTTGAAATTGCTGCACTCCATATGACTCCAAGGATGTAACATTCTCAAGAAAAAAAAAATCTAGGGACACCTAGGGGCTTGGTTTGTTGAGTGTCCAACTCAGTTTCATCTCGGAATATCATTTCACGTTCATGGGATTGGGTCACGTGCTGGGCATGTGCAATGTGACTTTGTCCTTTTGCTCCCTGAACTGGGTTTGTTTCTGACACTCTTTCTAACCCCAATAGTGTAGAAAGCACTGCAGCAGTGGGACAACTGGGCACAGACCTCAGTCAGAAGTCACCAAAGGGGTTTCTGAGTTCAGTGTGGCCATGAGGCTGAGGCCTCAGGATGGCCTATGCATGGCCTGTTCTCCATGGATAGTGGGAAGGGGATCCACAGCAATGGAGGTGGAGGGTTAACTGCTCTGACCTCCAGCCTCCTTGACTCAGCCGGGGGGACACAAGAGTGGGGCAGAGGGGCAGTGTAAGCCTGTCTTACTGGGTCCCTGGGGTGATGTCAGCTGGGAAAGCAGCCCCTTCCTGAATGTGTGCCTACTCTCTAGCTGACGTCATTTTCAGGACCTCAGTGCTCATATGGGTTTTCCTATCCCACTCCTCATGACAGATACCAAATAGAGGAAATGGAGTTGAGGAGTGGGGAACAGAATGTAGTGCTCCTTCCCCCAGAGGCTAAGGGGAATAATACAGAGTTTGCAGCTCTACCTCCCTGTGCCTGAAAGTCAAGTGGATGTGCAGGTGGGGTGAGAAGTTTGTTTCTTCTCCATTCCCACTTCCTCCTTATGTACACCGTCCCAGGCACTTCAGCCTGACCCTGGATGCTCCACACTCATGCATCCTTGTGACTCTTCCTGAGATACCCCTGGGATATGAAGGTCTACAAAATCACTACCAGACAGATCTTCACTGTCTTCAGCCTTTCCTGGAACGTTTACACGGGAAAGACAAAGAGGGGCTGGTCTTACCTAAACGGTCACCCAACTAATCACTTGGGAGCCTGAGAAGAAGGTAGGAGGTCACTAACACACACACTGCAGGAATGGTGATGAAACTGAACACAGGAGACAGCCCGGACTGAGAGACTCTCCTTCTGGGACTCTTTTCACCTATTTTAGACACAGGGATGGTGAACAGCGTTGTGTTCCAGGACCCTATCCTTCCTACATGTCCACTTCTGCATCAAGGACTGCTCCCCAGCCTGGACACTAGCGTGAAGCTGTGGTCATGGCATTCTGTCACTCAGAGTCAAGATCCACCATTTCTGAGCTTGGAATTCACTATTTTCTTATGCTTCAGGTCCTCCACACTTTTATGAACAGGGAAGCATCTTATTATCTAGTGTTCCACTACAGTAAACAGCAGCACCATCTAATGGGCCAGTAAAAACAGAAATGCCCACATCAAACTCTACCCTTCCTCCTTCTCTCCCTGAGTTCCTCATGTTCCACAGTCATGGGCATCTTCTGTGAGCACAACCACCTGCATCCCTACCTCCCATTTTCCTATCTTATTTGTTCCTCCCCGGCCACATAGTTTCCTCAGTTCTGCCCTGTTTTGTCTACCCTTTTGTTCCCCTGTGCACGTTGTCACCAGATGGTTTCCCCACTCTGTGAAATTGCTGTCTCCCTTCATGTTTTGAGAATCTTCACACCTTGTTTTGATTTTTTTTTTTTCTTCTGTGAACCCATTTGGAGAACACAGTCATTCCTCTCTTGTGACATACAGTGAAGCCCCCCTGTGAGGAGATCCCTAAATGTCCCAAGGGTGAGATAATCTCATTCTTCTCTATGTTCCTTTTCTTCTCTATGTTCCTTTTTTTTTTTTTCCAGATTCTTATATTTACAGGAGTATTTATTTCTGGATAACCGTTCCCTGAATGTTTCAGGACTCTCAAATCACAGATGTGTATCCATGTTCTTTAAATCAGACCCAAGATGGTATTTCACACAATTATTCAGATCACTGTTGAATGCTGGTTTCATAAGTGTAGACATTAACCGCAGGACATTGAGGATCCCACAGGGAGGCATATAACCATCAAGGGACACTGTGCATCTCTCTGGGCCATTCAAGGTGACCCTCAAGTTGGGAGAGGCCCTACCCTCAAGGCTTGGCAGAGGGTGATCTGCCCTCTGTACTCCCTAATGAAATCCAGCAGCCTGTTCCCTCAGGGCCAGGCAGAAGCTCCTGTGCAGGGTTCTGTGGGTGTCCCCACAGCTGCTCCCTCTATCCCCTTCTGGGTCTGATTCAGAGCAGGAAATGCCCTCAGCTTCTTCTGTCTTCAGGTCCTGAATCAGTTATCACATGGACTCTGACAGAGTCTATAAGGGGGTGCCAATTTGTTTAAACAAATTACCTTCCCCAGGGAATGTTAGAAGGAAAAGACAAGGATGGGAAAACCCAAGCCAACTGTGGAGACTAGAGTCTATGTCACCATCATGCAGACCAGACCTTTCTCCTTTTCTACCTCCTTCTATGCTCATGTAGGGACAAATCAGACTTTTGGGTGAGCACCCAGACAGTATCAGCCTCAATACCAAGAAACTCCCAACACCATTGCCCCATCATCCATGAGTGCCTGTGTTTTCAGTCTCTCTATCCCAGCCTGTGCTAACCAAACTACCCTCTCTCTCTGCATTTAGGTGTACAAGAGACTTACCTGCACACAGTGCAGTGGTTTAAGTGTTGGGAGCTAGTACATTTACTGGTTCTGCAGATGTCACAAAGCACCCCCACACTATCTCTGGAACTACTGAGACTCAAGAATGGAGATGTTATCTAGGATCCCAAGCTGCTTCTCTGGGTCCAAAGTAGTCTCAGTCAATGCAGGGCTTCGGTTCATCTCTGGGCTGCAGCCTGAGGTTGAGAGTGACAACTACTGTGTGATTGGACAGCAGTGCTTCCCACAGTGACACAGGCTGATAGAGAACTGGGACTGAACCCTCATCTGCTCAGTGTCTTTTTCGATGACAGTCAAAAACTTATAAAAAATGTGTATACACAAAATGTGATTGTATTTACCACTTTGTTTATGATGTGTCTAAGAAACACAGAACAAGAATATCAGCAAATACCTCAACGTCATGATGACCCTGGTGTTTCCTGCTTATTCCTATGGGATAAAACCAGGTTCAGTGCAGCCTAACTTTTTTTCTCTTGAAATAAGAAAAACAAGCTTTTCATTACCTTTACCTTCAGCAGAACCCAAGGACAATTCCAGCAGGTGGACAGTCTTCCAATGCATGGACTCTACCCTTCCAGGTGTCAGAGCACAGTCCCAACCTTCCCTCCCAGACTCCTGTGCTTAGGACTGGCTGAGGCTCCCTGTGTCCCATGGTTGAGGCTCTAGGTTGTGAGATTCTGTGTGAGAACACAGGTCTGGGAAGTGTTTGCCTGGAATACTTGCTTGGCATCTGAGCTTTCAGTTGTGAAGTTAAGGAGATGGAAAATTTGTGGGCTTGAAGCCAGGAATCCTCTTATGATCCAGCAGTAGGGAATGTTGCATCATTGTTGGAAAAGGGAGAATAGTTGGGGGAATGGGGTCCATAAATGAGTCTCTGCTACAGCTGACATCATGTGGGCACATGGGGCTCCTCTTGAATGGGTTTTCCTGAACCCACAGTTAGGATCTTTGTCCTGATCACTTTTCATACATTATTAGAGTTCCTGTGAGGTCATTCAGTTTGATGTCCAGATCAGAACCCCCCCACCATGTGCATGTGTCACTGCTCCTGTGAAGCTCTTGATGACTCCAGATTTGAGGTCGCCATCACCTGCACAGGACAAAATAAGCACTGGGTGTTCACATAAATTGGTACCAAGGCTCAGACAGCCCCTATGCTTATGCTTGAGACAGCATGAAGGACTGTCTTCATTTCCAACCTCATTCTCCAGATCCAACTGTGTTATCAGGAACTCTTTTATGATCTCTTGGCTTCATCATGAGGAGAGGCTGATTATCATTTTTATAGAGCTGATACAACCAAATGTCACACAGAGCTCCTGGTCCATGGGCAAATGTAGTAATATTCTCTCTAACCCCATTCTTGTCCTACTGATCGTTCCCATGTTCCCGTATGGGATCAAACACAGTTCAGATTATGGTTTCTACTGTTACCTGTCCTACTCAGATCAGAAGACTTCATGCCATAGATTTTGTGGATATTTATGAGGTCAATAAAAAAACATATTTTATATTTATTGGTCACCCAATGCAGTGGAATTACTTTGTTTCCAGAAGCAAAATGATCCCCATAATTTCCGGGTGACAATGACAAAAAGGACTTTGGGTCAGGATGTGTGACCCAGGAGAACCAGGTGGTCCTTTGCCCAACGTCTTACATGCCTCTGTTGATAGCCTTGCTTTATTGAGAATTTTGTGATGTGTGAAATCATAGAGATGCTCAGTTTCTTTTTTTTCGCCTGAGATTTGGGAAAGACAACACACATATATTGATGTGAGAAATGTTGGCATCCCTGATTTTTTGCACAAATCTTTTGGAACATTGAACATGTAGGTAACATGTTAAATTTCATGAGATTCATATACCACACATTGATGGAGTGTTTGGGAAGGAAGTCATGTTCAGGAAGGGAGTAGGACAAGGGACAAAAAAGGGTGAGATAGACAAGATGAGTCATATCCCTGACCTTGTGTTGGGATATGGGTGAAAGCTGTTCTTTGTCTAATAATCTATTGTCTACAGTTTAACTTGAATATATAAAAATGTATCTATATTTTATTTATTTATCCCCTCTTGAATACAAACAACAGACAAACACACCCACACATGTGTATGTATATATATATATATATATATATAATATATTAATATATACACACACACACACACACACACACATATATATATATATATATATATATGTATATATTATTTGTATTTATAGATTCTCTTTGGCCATCTGTGAGGATATGTGTATATCAAGTAATGCAGGGCCACTGACTGCCACTCGGATTTGACAAAATACATGTTTTCACTATGATTACAAGTGAAAACCCATCTCCCCAGAGCCTGAGGAGGACATGGCTTGGAGACCAGGGAAGGGGCTGAAATTCAGGGTTTTGTATTTTTTTTTTAAGATTTTACTTATTTGGGGGGCGCCTGGGTGGCTCAGTGGGTTAAGCCGCTGCCTTCGGCTCAGGTCATGATCTTGGAGTCCTGGGATCGAGTCCCGCATCGGGCTCTCTGCTCAGCAGGGAGCCTGCTTCCTCCTGTCTCTCTGCCTGCCTCTCTGCCTGCTTGTGATCTCTCTCTGTCAAATAAATAAATAAAATCTTAAAAAACAAAAAAGATTTTACTTATTTGTTTGACAGAGATCACAAGTAGGCAGAGAGGCAGGCAGAAAGAGAGCAGTTATAAATATATATGTATATATAAAACATATGTATGTGCATGAATATGTAATGTATATGTAAATATATGTATGCACATACACGTATATACACATATATGAAAATGTATGTATGTACATATATACATACATATATGAAAATGTATGTATGTACATATATATATATATATATATACACTCTTTTTTTAATTTTTAATTTTTTATTGTGTTATGTTAGTTACCATAAAATACATCATTAGTTTTTGATGCAGTGGTGGTATATATTACACTTTTGCTGGGTAAATTTTAGTGAAGCCAACAAAAGCCATTATGTGTATTTATTTATTTATTAATTTTACCCATCATTTAATCAAATGAAATCTCCACTATCATTTTCAGTGCAATGTTTTGAAATGTTTTCTGCATTGTCCTCTTTAGAATACAACATTGAGCAAGTGTATTCCTACAAAATCCCCTGTCTATACCTTTCCTAGAAACAGCCCATACACTTTCCACAAAGCAGCTCAGGTGTTTCCCCTGAACCTGGTTCTGTATCACCTGGTACGAATCACACGTGGGTGATGCAGCGTTTTCTAGAATGTTCTCTAACTAATTATATATGCACATATTTACACATTCCATGGACCAAGCCTCCTCCAAGAGAGAGAACTTACAGGAAGCAAGCACAAGCATTAGATTAATAGTACAGCTGTCCCCAACCATTGAAAGTTATCTTTACACCACTTAGCTTTTATGAAACATTTAAGTACCTGCTTTTACTGATAAAGGAAATCTGAAGACGATTTTCAGTTTTATATTTAACAAATAAAGTAAAGCCAAACTAACATTCAGCATTTATTTCTCGGGGAGACTCTACAAAACTGTGCATCACTCAGAAAGCAGGAGGGTGGCCATCCAACTCCTTCCCAAGAACTACACCCAGCAGCTCAGTACCAGGACACCAGCACTTTGAACTGTGTAGGTTATCATATTTGCTTTATCTCCATTTATTTTTGCACATCTGACAACAAAATATGTCCTTAGGTATAAGAGAAGACTAGGAAAGTCTTTTTGGTATGGAAACATGCAAGTTTGTGCATATAAATTAATTGCTTCTTTGTCTTATGTCATCGTGGCTTACTATAGGACCCTTGTAATATGTACTTTCAGAGGGCAGGAGAAACATACTAAGAATTGTACGATGGATGTGTGTATACACAGGGAATTGAGGAGCTGCAGAAAATCAGCTGGGCGCTCAGGGTTTTGGGCTACTGGGACTGCTGCAACCTGTGACAGCAGGGGGTGTTGTGGGACTGCCCTGTGATCCCTATATGGAGGTTTACTGAGGTACATTCACTCAAGGGAAATGACCTGGCAACTGGGCAGTGCTCTCCTTGATGGGGACTCAACAGCTGTGTCTTCTCTGGTCTGGCAGAATCCCCTGAGAGGGAGCTGTGTGGTCTCAGCAGGTGCTTCTTCCCTTTACTCTCCCCAGGGGATGAAACCAAACACATCCTCCTGAGTGTGTGGTGAGAACAGAGCTCCACCACCAGGGCTCAGGGAGGGGCTGGGCTGTCACTGGGTGGACACCATTTACATGGATAGCCCTGCCTATGGCACAGGATAGAGGAGAAAGGAGGCCTGGGGCAGACCAGCCCATTGCGGGGACCAGGGTCCTGTGTCACCTTGGCCTGGATTCCTGTTCTCCTCATGCTCCTATCTCACTGTACAGGTAGGGAAGGCTTCAGGGACACAGGGGGCCCCATATGATATTTTCCATTTTCAGCATTTTGGGGCTTTTGGGAGATTTTTTTATTGTTATTTGTTTGTTGTTTGTTTTGTTTTCCGCACTTATAATTCCATCACCCATGAGTGTCTGTGCTTGCAGCATCTTTGTCCCAGCCTGTGTGACCAGCCATCCTCACTCTCTGCATCTCTGGGAACAACAGCCAGACTCACCTGCACCTTGAGCTGTGGCTTCAGTGTTGGCAGCTACTACATTTACTGGTACCAGCAGAAGCCAGGGGACTCCTCCCCCCAGTTTCTCCCTGTACTCAGACTCAATACACAGCTGGGACTGGGATTCCCAGTCGCTTCTCTGGCTCCAAGGACACCTCGGCCAATGCAGGAATTCTGCTCATCTCTGGGCTCCAGAGGATGAGGATGTGGCTGACTATATTACTGTGCAGTCTGGCATAGTACTGCTGGTCACAGGACACACACAGAAGGGGAGTGGGACAAATACCTCAGCCTGCTCAGAACCTTGCACTCTGACTCTCTTCCAAATTAAAATAACTAGAGTACACATAGGCTGTACTTGGAAGTGGCTAATAGATCACAATACCCTTTCTACCAGGGTTCCTATGCAAACTAAAGTGATCTCTCAGGTGGGAAAACAAAACAAAACAAAGACAACCAAAAATGCATGGTAATGGAGAAACTTTGGTAACCCAAGTGTAGAATTCAGAGCCTGTAGAGCTCACATTTTTTCTCTCTTTATAAAGACACATAAGCTTTCCTTAGTTTTCTTGAACAGAACCTGGACATCATTCAAGTAGGTGGACAGTCCTCCACAGCATGGACCCTGTTCCTACAGGGCTCAGAGCACAGACCCTCCTTCCTTCCATGCTCCTGTGCTCCAGACCAGCTGAGTAGCTCTGTGTCTCAGGAACAAGGCTCTAAGATTGGTGCTGAGTGAGGACTCAGAACAGGAGGCATTCTCGGGGCACAACTGACTTGGAACAGATGCTGGATTCTATCATTTCACTGTGATGTCAGGAGAGGGTGTTTAGCCCTGGGAGGAATGTTGAGTGTCTCTTCGCAGATCTCTCAGTGGGGCTTCTGGGGCTAAGGGAAAGGCTCCAGACCTGCTATAAAATGCTGACCCTTGCTCTCTGATGCCCAGGTCATGATCCCAGGGATGGGGCCCTGCATCAGCTTCTCTGCTTTGTGGGGTGACTGCTTTAACTGCTCTCTTTCTGCCTGCCTCTCTGCCTACTTGTGATCTCTGTCAAACAAATAAATAAAATCTTAAAAAAAAATACAAACCCTGAATTTCAGCCTCTTCCCTGGTCTCCAAGCCATGTCCTCCTTAGGCTCTGGGGAGATGGGTTTTCACTTGTAATCATAGAGAAAACATGTATTTTGTCAAATCCGAGTGGCAGTCAGTGGCTCTGCATTACTTGATATACACATATCCTCACAGATGGCCAAAGAGAATCTATAAATACAAACTATATATATATATATATAATATATATATATATATATATGTGTGTGTGTGTGTGTGTGTGTGTGTGTGTATACACACACTATATATATACACACACATGTGTGTGTGTTTGTCTGTTTGTATTCAAGAGAGGATAAATAAATAAAATATATAGATACATTTTTATATATTAAAGTTAAACTGTAGACAATAGATTATTAGACAAATCAGGTATGAAGATCTACAAACATCATTGCCAGACTGACCTTCACTGTCTTCAGCCTTCCCTGAAAGAATTACACAGGAAAGACAAAAACGGGCTAGTCTTACCTGAACTGACACCCAGCTCATCACTTGGGAGCCTGAGCAGAATGTAGGACATTACTAACACGCAAACTGCAGGAATGGTGAAGGAACTGAACATGGGAGCCAGCCCAGACTGAGAGATTATGCCTCCAGAACTCCTATCAGTCATTCTGGACATGGGGATGGTGTACAGGGTTGCATTTCAGTATCCTGTCCATCCTAGGTACCCACACCTGAACCAGGACTGCTCACCAATCTGGACACCATCATCAGGCTGTTGTCATGGCATGCTGCCACTCAAGGTCAAGGTCCACCATTTCTGAGCTTGGAATTCACTATTTCTACTTATGTTTCAGATCCTAAACTCTTTTATGAACAGGGAAGCTTCTTATTATTTAATAGTCCACTACAGTAAACAGCAACACCACATAATGGGCAAGTCAAGCAGAAACCCCCATATCATAACACTATACTCTTCCTCCTTCTCCCTTAGTTCCTTCCGCTCCAATGTACTGAGCATCTCTTATGAGCACAATCACCTGCATACCTGCCTCCTGTTTTCCTGTCTTAGTTCTTCTTCCCTGACCACATAGTTTCTTCAGTTCTGCCCTGCTGTGTCCACTCTTCTCTTCCCCTGTGCACTCTGTGACCAGATGGATTCCCCGCTCTGTGAAATTGCTGTGTCCCTTCATGGTTTGAGAATCTTCACAACCTGATTTGATTTTTTCTTCTGTGAACCCATTTGGAGACCACAGTCACTCCTCTCCTGAGACATATTAGGAGATCCCTAAATGTCCCAGGAGTAAGATAATCTCATTGTTTTATACGTTCCATTTTTAAACAGATTCTTATACTCACAAAAGGGTTTATTTCTGGATGACCATCCCCGCGTGTTGCAAGCCTCTCAAATCACAGACATGTGTCCTGGTTCTTTAAATCAGACCCAATATGGTGCTTCACACAGTGATTCAAGCTACTATGGAGTGCTGGTGGCACAGGTGTAGACATTAACCTCAGGAAACTGAGGATGCTATAGGTAGGTATATAGGCATCAGGGAGCACTGTGCATCTCCTTGGGCTCTCAAGTTTGGAGAGCCCCTTACCCTCAAGGCTTGGCAGAAGCTAATCTGCCCTCTGTACTCTCTGATGAGACCCAGAAGCCTGGAACCTCAGATCCTGTCAAGGATCCTGTGTAGGTTCCTGTGGGAACCTTCACCTCTTCTGGGTCTGGCTCAGAGCAGGAAATGCCCTCAGCTTCTTCTGTCCTGGGTCCTGAATCAGTGATCACAGGGACTCTGACAGAGTCTGCAGGGGGGTGCAAATTTGTGTAAACAAATTACTTACCTTTGGGAATGTGAGAAGGAAAAAACAAGGCTGGGAAAATCTAACCCAACTGTGGAGACTAAGGGTTCTGTCACCTGGCCCAGACCAAACCATTCTCTTTCTTTTCTTCCTCCCTCTGTGCTCAGGTAGGGACAAATCAGATTTTGGGTCAGGTGTCAGACAGTATCAGCCTCAAGACCAAGAACCTCCCAGCTTCATTGCCCCATCACCCATGAGTGTTTATGTTTACAGGCTCTCTATCCCAGTCTGTGCTGACATAGCTGCCCTCCCTCCTGCATCTAGGGGAAAGCAGTCAGATTCACCTGCACCCATAGCAGTGATTTAAATGTTGGAAGCTACTACACTTACTGGATCCAGCAGATGCCAGGAACCCCTCTCCACTGGTACTATTCAGACTCAGGAATGGAAATGTGATCTAGGGTGCCCAGCAGCAGGGTCTAAAGTTGTCTCAGAAAATTCAAGGATTCTGCTCATCTCGGGGTTGCAGCCTGAGGATGAGGCTATTACTGTGTGATTGAACAGCAGTGCTTTTCACAGTGACAGAGGCTGATGGAGACCTGGGGCTGAACCCTCCAACTGCTCAGTTTCTTGTTCAATGACAATTCAAAACTTGTTAAAAAATGTGTATACACAAACTGTAATTGTATTTCCTACTTGGTTTATGATGGGTCTACTCTCTATTACCCATTCAATGATGCCATGGCTTTGAGAAAAACAGAACAAGAATATCGGCAAATACTTCAATGTCATGATGACCCTGGTATTTCCTACTTATTCCTCTGTGATAAAATCAGATTATGTGCAACAGAACTTTTTTTTTTTCTCTTGAAATAAGAAAAGCTAGCTTTTCATTGACTTTATCCTCAGCAGAGCCCAGAAACACCCCAGCAGGTTAAGAGCCTTCCATGCATGGACCCTGCCCTTCCAGGTGTCAGAGCAGAGACCCATCCTTCTCTCCCAGGCTTCTGTGCTTTAGGATGGGACAAGGCTCCGGTGCCCCATGGATGAGGTTCTGGGTTGTGAGTTATTGTGTGAGAACACATACCTGGGAGGGGTTGGGTTGGAATACTTGCTTGGGATCTGAGCTTTCAGTTGTGAAGGTTAAGGGAAGGGAAAATTTGTCGGCTTGAAGCCAGGAATCCTCTTATGATCCAGGAGTATGGGAAATGTTGCATCATTGCTGGAAAAGGAAGGGCATGTCCCTGAGAAATTAGGGGAATGGGGCACATAGATTAGGCTCTGCTGCAGCCAACACCACTCTGGGCCCATGGGGCTCACTTGAATGGCTTTTCCTGAGCCCACAGTCAGGATTGTGTCCTGCTCAATTTTGTACATTATTAGAGCTTCTGTGAGGTCAGGCGTGGAACCTCCAGATCAAGAACTCCCTCATGTGCGCATGGTCACTTCCCTTATGAAGCTATTTGTGACTCCAAATTTGAGGGCACCATTACCTGCACAGGACAGAATAAGCAAATATATATATATATATATATATATATATATATATATATATATATATATGTATATATGTATATGTACATATACATATATAGATATAGATATAGATATAGATATAGATATCTGCTTTTATATATATACATGCTTATATGTATTTGCAGATATCTATATCTATCTATGTATAGATATCTGCTTTTACAGATAAAAGAAATCTGAAGAGGATTTTCAGTTTTATATTTTTAAAAAAAGAAAGAAATACCAAACTAACATTCAACATTTGTTTTTCAGGGAGACTCTATAAAACAGTGCACCACTCAGAAAGCAGGAGGTGTGCCATCTAGCTCCTTCCCTGGGAAATACACAGCATCTCAGTATCAGGATACCAGCACTTTGAACTTACAGGAAGAACTTACAGGAAGTAAGCACGAATATATATATATATATATATATATATATATATATATATATATATATATGTGTGTGTGTGTATAATATACATATAAAATATTATATATATTTGCATTTATATGTGTATTATATATTATTATAATATATATATATATAATTATGTTATTATATATTAAACTTATATGTGTGTTTTGTACATATTCTCTTTGGCCATCTGGATGATTTGTGTTTATCAATTAATGAAGCCACTGACTGCCACTCAGTTGTAAAAATACATGTTTTCTCTATGATCACAAGTAGAAAACCATCTCCCCAGAAACTGAGGAGGACATGGCTTGGAGACCATGGAAGGGGCTGAAATTCAAGAAAGGAGGGGAGGGGAGTTGGGAGTCAGATAGCAAGGCGTGGGGCTGTATGGTGGGTGCAGCCAGAGTATGATGGTCACTTTGGGGAGGGAAAGGATTGTGTTTTCTGCCAAGAGCAATAGAAGATTCACTAGAGTGGGTGCCTGCCTGAGCTCAATGAGGTGAATCTCTCTGCCTGCCTTTAGGACAGAGTGTCTGAGGAAAGTTAGTGATCCTAATGACAGGAAATTAACAGAAGGACCTTGAATCTAAATGTTTGGAGAACATTTGTACAGTGAAAGCTGAGCTGGATCCGTGGGGCACTGAGGAAGGGAAAGTTTATGGAACCAACTGCTCAGACATTGAACACATCTGGAAAACACTAACATCTCACATTTAACTACTACTAAACTAAGACAAAGCATCAAGTAGATTTTTTTAATATGAAGTAGATTTTTTTAATATGAAGAAATATGAAAACTAAGAAAGAATCCTGCCAAGAAATATATGCCACAGATAAGTAGAACCTATAAAGATGGGAATATAAACTCTATTTATTTATTTATTTATTTATTTATTTATTTATTTATTTACTTACTTACTTATTTATTTTCAGCATAACAGTATCATTGGTTTTGCACCACATCCAGTGCTCCATGCAATCCATGCCCTCTCCAATACACACCACCTGGTTCCCCCAACCTCCCATCCCCGCCCCTTCAAAACCCTCAGATTCTTTTTCCGAGTCCATAGTCTCACATGGTTTACCTCCCCTCCCCAATTTCCCTCAACTCCCTTCTTCTCTCTAACTCTTCTTGTCCTCCATGCTATTTGTTATGCTCCACAAATAAGTTAAACATAGGATAATTGACTCTCTCTGCTTGAGTTATTTCTCTAGCATAATCTCTTCCAGTCCCGTCCATGTTGCTACAAAAGTTGGGTATTCATCCTTTCTGATGGAGGCATAATACTCCATAGTGTATATGGACCACAGCTTCCTTATCCATTCGTCCGTTAAAAGGCATCTTGGGTCTTTCCACAGTTTGGCGACTGTGGCCATTGCTACTATAAACATTGGGGTACAGACGGCCCTTCTTTTCACTACATCTGTATCTTTGTGGTAAATACCCAAGAGTGCAATTGCAGGGTCATAGGGTACCTCTATTTTTAATTTCTTGAGGAATCTCCACACTGTTTTCCAAAGTGGCTGCACCAACTTGCATTCCCACCAACAGTGTAAGAGGATTCCCATTTCTCCACATCCTCTCCAACACATGTTCCCTGTCTTGCTAACTTTGGCCATTCTAACTGGTGTAAGGTTAGATATCTGCTTTTATTTATATATATATATATATATATATATATATATACAGATATCTACATGCAGATATCTATATCTATATCTATCTATATCTATATCCATATCTATATCTATCTATCTATCTATCTATCTATCTATCTATCTATCTATATCAATGTGGTTTTAATTTGCATCTCCCTGATGGCTAGTGATGATGAACATTTTTTCATGGGTCTGATAGCCATTTGTAGGTCTTCATTGGAGAAGTGTCTGTTCATATCTTCTGCCCATTTTTTATAGGATTGTCTGTTTTGTGTGTGTTGAGTTTGAGGAGTTCTTTAGAGATCCTGGATATCAACCTTTTGTCTGGACTGTCATTTGCAAATAACTTCTCCCATTCCGTGAGTTGCCTTTTTGTTTTGTGGACTGTTTCCTTTGCTGTGCAGAAGCTTTTGATCTTGATGAAGGCACAAAAGTTCATTTTGCTTTTGTTTCCTTTGCCTTTGGAGACATATCTTGAAAAAAGTTGCTGTGGCTGACATCGAAGAGGTTACTGCCTATTTCTCTTCTAGGATTCTGATGGATTCCTGTCTCACGTTGAGGTCTTTTATCCATTTTGAGTTTATCTTTGTGTATGGTGTAAGAGAATGTTCGAGTTTCATTCTTCTGCATATAGATGTCCAGTTTTCCCAGTACCATTTATTGAAGAGACTGTCTTTTTTCCACTGTATATTTTTTCCTGTTTTGTCGAAGGTTAACTGACCATAGAGTTGAGGGTCCATATCTGGGCTCTCTACTCTGTTCCACTGGTCTATGTGTCTGTTTTTATGCCAGTACCATGCTGTCTTGGTGATCATAGCTGCGTAGTAAAGCATGAAATCTGGTAACGTGATGCCAGAGTTTTATTTTTGTTTTTCAACATTTCCTTAGAGATTCAGGGTCTCTTCTGACTCCATACAAATTTTAGGATTATTTGCTCCAGACCTTTGAAAAACACAGGTGGAATTTTGATCAGAATGGCATTAAAATTATAGATTGCTCTAGGCAGTAGAGACATTTTAACAATGTTTATTCTTCCGATCCAAGAGCATAGAATGGTCTTCCATCTTGCTGTGTCTTCTTCAATTTCTTTCATGAGTGTTCTGTAGTTCCTCGAGTACAGAACTTTTACCTCTTTGATTAGGTTGATTCCCTGGTATCTTATGGTTCTTGGTGCTATAGTAAATGGAATCGATTCTCTAATTTCCCTTTCTGTATATTCATTGTCAGTGTAGAAGAAAGCCACTGATTTCTGTACATTGACTTTGTATCCTGCAACATTGCTGAATTGCTGTATGAGTTCTAGTAGTTTGGGGGTGGAGGCATTTGGGTTTTCCATACAAAGAATCGTGTCATCTGCGAAGAGAGAGAGTTTGACTTCTTCGTTGCCAATTTGGATACCTTTTATTTCTCTTTGTTGTAAGATTACTGTTGCTAGGACCTCTAATACTATGTTGAACAAGAGTGGTGAGAGTGGGCATCCTGGTCGTCTTCTTGATCTCAACGGGAAGGCTGAAAGTTTTTCCCATTGAGGATGATATTTGCTGTGGGTCTGTCATAGACAGGTTTTTTGAAGTTCCGGAATGTTCCCTCTATCCCTATACTTTGAAGCGTTTTAATCAGGAATGGAGGCTGGATTTTGTCAAATGCTTTTTCTGTATCAATTGAGAGGACCATGTGCTTTTTCTCTCTTCGCTTATTGATTTGCTCTATCACACTGATTGATTTGCAAATGTTGAACCATCCTTATAGGCCAGGAATGAATCCCAACTGGTCATGGTGGATAATCTTCTTCTTTTTTTTTTTTTTTTTTTACACTTCAAGTAGATGTAATTTATTGGCTGTAAATTATTTCTCCATAAAGTTGACCAATAAATAAATAAATAAATAAAAGTCTCTTCTCTAGACACAGAAAGAGCAGTGCCCACCTTTCCATGACAGATATTAGGGTTAGAATAGTGATAATAGTACTAATGGCGAAAAGCTAACTAGTGCTTACTTTGCACCAGGCACTGAGTATAAAAAAAAATAATAATCTTTTTTAATGTGCTGTTGGATCCTGTTTGCTAGGATCTTGTTGAGAATCTTAGCATCCATATTCATCAGTGATATTGGTCTGAAATTCTCCTTTTTGGTAGGGTCTTTTACTGGTTTTGGGATCAGGGTAATGTTGGCTTCATAGAAAGAGTCTGGAAGTTTTCCTTCTGCTTCAATTTTGTGAAATAGCTTCCGGAGAATAGGTGTTATTTCTTCTTTGAAAGTTTGGTAGAATTCCCCATGGAATCCATCAGGTCCTGGGCTCTTGTTTTTTGGGAGGTTTTTGATCACTGCTTCAATCTCGTTACTAGATATCAGTCTATTCAGGTTGTCAATATCTTCCTGGTTCAATGTTGGGAGGTTATAGTTTTCCAGGAATGCATCCATTTCATCTAGCTTGCTTAGCTTATTGGCATATAACTGTTGATAATAACTTCTGATGATTGTTTCTACTTCCTTGGTGTTAGTTGTGATCTCTCCCTTTTCATTCATAATTTTATGAATTTGGGCTTTCTCTCTTTTCTTTTGGATTAGTGTGGCCAATGGTTTATCGAACTTATTGATTCTTTCAAAACACAAACTTCTAGTTTCATTGATACGTTCTACTGTATCTCTAGTTTCTATCTCATTAATCTCTGCTCTAATATTGATTATTTCCCTTCTTATGTGTGGAGTTGGTTTGATTTGCTGTTGACTCTCCAGTTCTTTAAGGTGTAGAGACAGCTGCTGTGTTCTTGATTTTTCAATTTTTTTGAGGGAGGCTTGGATGGCTATGTATTTCCGCCTTAGGAGCACCTTACCGTATCCCATAGGTTTTGGACTGAAGTGTCTTCATTCCATTGTTTTCCATGAATTGTTTAAGTTCTTCTTTGATCTCCTGGTTGATTCAAGCATTCTTGAGCAAGGTGGTCTTTAGCTTCCAGGTGTTTGAGTTCCTTCTGAACTTTTCCTTGTGATTGAGCTCCAGTTTCAAAGCATTGTGATCTGAGAATGTGCAGGGAATAATCTCAGTCTTTTGCTATCAGTTGAGTCCTGATTTGTGACCCAGTATGTGGTCTATTCTTGTGAAGGCTCCATGTGCATTTGAAAAGAATTAGTATTCTGTTGTTTTTGGGTGGAATGTTCTGTATATATCTATGAGGTCCATCTGATCCAGTGTGTCATCAATGCTCTTGTTTCTTTATTGATTTTCTGCTTCGATGTTCTGTCTATTTCTGAGAGAGGCGTGTTAAGATATCCTACAATTAATGTATCATATCAATGTGACTCTTTATTTTGATTAAGAATTTTCTATGTAATTGGCTGCTCCCATGTTGGGGGCATAGATATTTACAATTGTGAGATCATCTTGGTGGATAGTCCCCTTTAAGAATGATGTAGTGTCCTTCTGTATCTCTGACTACAGTCTTTAGTTTAAAATCTAATTTATCTGATATGAGAATCGCTACCCCAGGCTTTTTTTGAGGCCCATTGACATGAAAGATGCTTCTCCATCCCTTCACTTTCAGTCTGGATGTATCTTTAGGTTCAAAATGGGTCTCTTGTAGACAACATATGGATGGGTCATGTCATTTTATCCAATCTGCAACCCCGTGTCATTTTATGGGCACATTTAGGCCATTCACATTGAGAGTGATAATTGATAGATACGTTTTTCTTGACATCGTGTTACCTTTGAAGTCTTTCTTTCTGTAGATTGTCTCTATATTTCTGTTCAATGCTATTCTTAGGATTTTTTCCTCTTTTATAGCAACCCCCTTAATATTTCCTGCAGTGTCGGCTTAGTGGTTGTATATTCTTTTAAGCCTTGCCGGTCTTGGAAACTCTTTATCTCTCCATCCATTTTGAATGTCAGTCTTGCTGGATAAAGTATTCTTGGCTGCATGTTCTTCTCATTTAGTGTCCTGAATATATCTTGCCAGCTCTTTCTGGATTGACAGATTTCTGTGGACAAGTCTGATGTTATTCTGATGGGCTTTCCTCTGTAAGTAAGGAGCCTGTTGTCCTAGCGGCTTTCAAGAGATTATATCTACAATTATGATTCCTGAATTTGACTATCAGGTACTTTGATGTTTATCTGGAATCTATCATCTTGGGTGGAGACCGTCTGGCCTCTAGTACATGAACGCTGGTCCCATAAGCGAGATTGGGAAAATTTTCATGAAGAACTTGTTCCACTATATCTTATAGACTTCTTTCTTTCTCCTCCCCTTCAGGGATTCCAATAATTCTGACATTGGAACTTTTCTTGGCATCATTTATTTCCCTGATTTTGTTTTCGTGGCTTCTAAGCTGTTTGTTCCAGGCTTCCTCCTGATCCTTTCTCTCTATCTCTTTGTCCTCCAGATCACTAATTCTATCTTGTGTTTCAGTTACCCTAGCTTTTAGAGAATTTAGATTAGATTGGAACTCATTGAGAGCATTGTGAACCTCATCCTTGGTAGCTATCAACTCTGCCCTAACATTGTGTATATCATCCCTGGTCGCTTTCATTTCAGCCCTAATCAATTCAATTTGGTCATCCATGGCTTTCTACATAATTTCTAAGTTGATAGCCATTAGCTCTGTTGCAGAAGGCCCATCCTCTGTATTTTTCTCCTGTTGGTCATTCCTCCTCCTAGTCATTTTGGTGAGAGATGACTGAACAGAAGTATCTGGATGTATCGACTGTGGTGCAGTCAAGGTGCACCCTGGAACACTTCTGAGCAATCAGGGTTCCCCACCCAAACAATAGAAAAAAGAAAAGAAAAAAAAGAGAGAGAGAGAGAGAGAGTGAGGAATAAAAGGGAAGATAAAAGAGAAAGTTCAGCCCAAATGGGCCCCAAGGTAAGATTGATGAAGTATTTAAACAAAAACAGACAAACAAAAAGACTGATATAAGTGTATGACAGAGAAAAGAAAAAAAAAATATATATATATATGCAAATAAAGAAAGAACCTCGTCAAAAAGAACCCCAAGTATAAGATTTATATACTATCAGGACAAACACAAAAATACAGAGACACTGGCAGAAGAAAAAGTTGGGGAGTGGTTATAAATTCTCATTATGGGCAAGGAAGGTTGTTTTGAGTCTTCCTGGATATATCTTGATATCTTTGTTAAAGGACTCAGCTTTCCTAAGATAAAGAGGGATTAAAAATTGGTTTACCTATAGAGGTAGCATTGATTGGGGAAAGGGGATTACCTTGAAATTTTACTCTATATGAATATTATAAAATAAAAATAAAAAAGGAATAAACTAGACTAAACTAAACTAAAATTTAGAAAAAAAATTAAAAAATAGAATTGCAAAAGATAAACACAGGTCTATGTATCAAAAAGTTCAGGTTAGAAAGTTATTATGGAATTCAATGTACTGGACATCTCATTGTGATGGTAAATAGGTTAAAAATTATCTATATAAAAAATGAACCAGAATAGTGGGAACGAATTAAAAATAAAAGTTGTCCTATGAAGTACAGACATTGTTCTCTTGTAGTATTTTTTTTTTCTTTTTCTTTCCTGGTTGGTTTTCTGGCGGAGGGGCCTGTCACGTGGGTTTTTAGTCAATGATGTTCCCTGAGTTAAGTCCTCCTACCCCCCTCAAGGGTTTGGGCTCTGAGGAAACCGGTTTTTGCAGGCTTTTGTTCTCTGGAGGTTTTTATGTTTGTTCATTTTTTTTTTCTCTTGCCTTGACTGCTTTTGATGGTTTTCGTAGGTTTAGAGGAAAGCAAACTGCACCCTGACCTCCCTCTCAGAGAGAAACCTCAGTCTTCTCAGAGAGAAGCCCTGTAGGTGTTGCAGAGTCCATATAAATTCCCCCTTGGCTGCTGGCAGAGCAGGTTCTGAGTCATGGTCACTGGGGGCGCAGGATCTTCTGCTTGTACCCAAAATCACAGCAGTGGTGGCTGTCTGCGAAGCTCCAGAACGCCAGAAAGGTTCCAAGCAGCAATTGCACACTGAGATTTTCCCATTGGCCTGGGGTGGGAGTGCCTGTTCTTTCTGGGTCTAAGAGCTCAGGGCTTGCACTCACCACTCTCAGGGGAGGCTGTGGGTCACATGCGCATCTCAGGCTCTGAGAGCAGGGTGCAGGTCTGGAAGCACCAGGCTGGTCCTTTGCGCACCTCTCTCAGGGGAGAGTTTAGGGTCCGCATGCATCTCAGGCTCTGAAACAATGGCGCTGGTCTAAGAGCGCTGGGGTGGGCCTTTTGTGGACCTCTCTCAGGGGAGGGTGAGGGGTGCGCGCCTCTCAGGCTCTGTAGCACAGCTCGGCGTTCTGCTGGCTGCAAGGCTCCCAGCCCCTCACAGGAGCTGGACCCCACGCATTCTCAGGTGCACTGGCGGTTCAGGGACCAAGACCTGGTTTCTCTGCTGCACTCTCTCTGGCTCATCGCCAGGGGAGTCTGTCCTGGGTCCGGGGACTTAAGCCCCTGTCCCTAGCCTTCCCGATTCCCACAATTCCCCCCCCACACACACACACCCTGTGATCCATTGCTCTTTCTGAGTGCTTTCAACCAGTCTCCAAGGTAATGCTGGTCCCCAGATGCAGGGCACTCTCGTATTAGGGGTATTACTTTCCAATCGGTCGCCTCTGGTGGCTCCCTCCCCCTTTTGTTTATCTTCTGATATCAGTGGGACATTCCCACTCCACTTTACCTGCCCACTGGCATCTTCTGCCCCTGTAGTGATCCAGTCATGTAAAATTCTGATCTCAGGCTGATTTCATGGGTGATCGGAGTTCTTTGGTAGGTAATCAGCTCACTTTAGGTACAGGTTGAAAAGGAGCCTCCTCCTACTTCCCCAACATCTTGTACATTATTAATTTTTAAAATATTTTATTTACTTATTAGAGAGAGATTGAGTGCATGTACAAGCTGGCGGGGGCATAGAAGAAGAGGGAGAGGTAAACTCCCTGGTGATCCAGACACAGGGCTTGATCCCAGGGCCCTGAGGTCATAACTGGAACCTAAGGCAGATGCTTCACCCACTGACCCAATCAGGTCTACCCCCCCTACATTCTTGAAATACACATTTAAGGAATGCCCACCTGTGTCAAAGCAGTGCCTTTACAATAGGAATAAGTTACGATTTTGTATTTCAAAACTGTTAGTACATTGTCAGTTTCTTACAATTTGCATGGTTGCTGTTTGCCCTCCTCAATGCCTGTGTTTGAGAGCCCAACTTATATCTCACAAATTTCTTACCCAATCACTTTGTGTCTGTTTGACGAAGATCCTTTGATACACTGGAGAAAAATATGCAATTTTATGTGGAATAAATTTGAAGATAAAGAGGACCCAAACTTAAGAGAAAAAGGAAAAATTAGGATGAATAATAGACATATTTGAACAATAACAACAACAACAACAACAAAAACACACAAAAAAACTTGACACCCTCTGTTAAGTCACCATAAAATACAGAAATAAATGACCAATATCATTTTTCTTAGAAATAGCAACAAAAACCATCAGTTTGAGAACTAATGAAATATATTTCATCATGAATAAATTGGGGAGTCACAGTAATCATCCAGGATCCCTGACCTTGAAGGGAGCCCTGAGAAGCTGTCACACACATTCTCAAAGCATCCTACCATGGATCAGAAAATCCTTTTTTACTGTGAAGTTCTGGAGACAGTGGTGAAGACAAAGATCAGAAAACTGGATGTTAGAGAAAATCCCATGGCCCAGGACCCCTCACAGAGTTGGAAATAACAGGCAGACTCCCCCACCAACCCCTGCTGACTCTAGGGCAATGCTGGTTGTCCCAAGAGAGAACTGTCCTTGGGCTGGGCTTTTCATCCCTGAAGGACCATGCTGATGGGCACTTTCCACAGGGGGCTACAGGCAGGAGTCTTCCTGTTCTTTTTCCAACTTTGTGAGGGACTCCTGGGCCCTGTGTGAGCAGAAAACCCTAGGGGTCCCAGGGGAAAAACAAAACCAAACAAACAAAAGATGGGATACAATTTTCCTGACACAAGAGAAGTCAATAAACCCCTGGCCCCAGCTATTTCCTGTGATCTCTGTCAGAGAAGCTGTACCTTCCCAGCACACATCATACAGATCCTCCTCAGAGATGTCAGAATTAGGAAGAAATGGAAGAAAACAGAAACAAAATCAAAAACTTCACTTACTTGTGGAGCATAAAGAATAACATGGAGGACGTTAGGAGAAGGAAAGGAGAACTGGGGGGAAATCAGAGGGGGAGATGAACCATGAGGGACTCTGGACTCTGAGAAACAAACTGAGGGTTTTATTTTATTTTTTTTAAAGATTTTATTTATTTATTTGACAGAGAGAGATCACAAGTAGAAGGAGAGGCAGGCAGAGAGAGAGAGAGAGAGAGAGAGAGAGAGAGAGAGGGAAGCAGGCTCCCCACCGAGCAGAGAGCCCGACACGGGACTCGATCCCAGGACCCTGAGATCATGACCTGAGCCGAAGGCAGCGGCTTAACCCACTGAGCCACCCAGGCACCCCACAAATTGAGGGTTTTAGAGGGGAGGGGGGGAGGGTTAGGTGAGACTGGTGGTGGGTACTAAGGAGGGCATGTATTGCATAGAGCACTGAATATGCATAAACAATGTATCTTAGAACACTGAAAACATAAAATTAAAACAAAACAAAACAAAATAAAACTTCATTAGTTAAGATTTTAAGGGAACAAGGGGAATGCAAAAATTGACAGCCTCTCCAAGGCCAGGAAACAGTCTAACCACATCAGAAACAACAAGTCAGTGGAACCACTAATGCTGTTACCAAGGAAATCAGGTGCTACAATCCTTACACCAGACAAGGAGCTCAAACCCTTTCCAGTGTATCCTTGCTTTGGGTCCAGGTCCCTAGCCCTTTCCCCTTGTGGGACAACCACCTCTTCTTCATTCTAGTGTGAAAGTCTCTGCACTAGGAGGAGCTCAGCCTACAGTAACATAGCAGAGGATGCCTGCAGAGGCTTGTGTTATCAGTCCTTCTGACCCACCTTATGCCCACCTTGACATGGGATGACAAAGTTCCCCTTCTGAATATTCATACCAAATACTAAATTAAAAGTACCCACTCTCTCCTGCTCCCAGAGTCAAGGCTTTGCAAGTTATCACCTGTGATCTCTTAATTTCTGCATATACAGATTCCTTTGTGTGACTACACATCTGGCTCGGTCTCTAAATTTAACTCAAAATGGAACAAACTCACATCAGTTCCCACACGCAATAACTTTGCATTCCTCTCCTTCCCTGTATATGTAACTTACAGAATTTAAATGTATAACTTACAATATATGATATGTATATGCAGTATGTATCATGTACCATACATATGATACAATATTTATATATAATATATAGTATTTTATATCATACCTGATATCTATATTTACTAGATTACATACAATAAAATGATGTATGCAATAATTCAATATAACATATTGCATATATTTAATATATGTTTATATGCTTATATAGTATATATAAGTTTATAATATGCAATATTTACTTTTAATTTATAATAAATACCATATATATATTTTTCTCCTTTTCCCCCTAGCAAGGACTCAGATACCACAGTCTGACAGGGCCTTGGAGGGAAAGCTGAAAGTTATAAGGTGAGAGAAAAAATATAGGGCTACATTTAGGAACAAAGCAGGGCAAATGCTTCCCCCACTCCAGCATCTTTTCTCTTCAGGCCTGAAAGGGACTCCTTGTCCATGAAGGAGGAGGTGATAGAGTAATCAGGACAGGACAGAAAAGTCCAGAGTTCTACTGGCTGAGGCCACAATGTTGGAATCCCCCATCCCCTCCCCTCCCCAGTGGTCTCTTGTCCTAGACCCAAGTAGCATGGCAGGTGAGTTTTCTACATGTTGTGAACTTTTTGGGTATTTGTGTGTCTTTCCCTGTCTGAAGACCAGCCTGAGCAAGCCCTCCATGGGGTGAAGGATAAGGCAGGAAGGAGTGATTGAGTCAGAGTAGAGCCCCCATGCACCTGCGGGGTCACAGGGGCTGCAGTCACACTTCAGTGAAGACACTTCCTTCCAAGTGTGCAAGAATTCAGTGAAGACACTTCCTGCCAAGTGTGCAAGAATTCAGTGAAGACAATTCCTGCTTAGTGTGCAATAATTCAGTGAAGACACTTCCTGCTTAATGTGCAAGAATTCTTAGAGTGTTTCCCTAGTTGGGAAGCCAGTCCTCACAGGCCCAGTCCCACAGCGCCACCAGCTAGGTGGATACCAAGTACTCCAGCCCCTCTGACACCTCCCAGTGCTCCTAAAATGATGTCCAGACTTTTGCCATTAGAACTTGAATGATGTCACTGCCAGGAGAGTAGAATGAAGAGGTGCCCTCTATGGTCCTGTGGCTGACATTCCCCACCCCCAGGTCACTGATGACCTCTGGATGGTTACATACAAGCTGTATTGCACAGTGATTATCTTAGCAGATATTTCAGGATTACTTTTGGAGTTTAGATTTCACTGGAGTTTGGAATTTGCCTCTTTCAAGAGCTTGGGCTCATAACCAGTCTCCCTTCATCTTGAACCAAGTAAAAGCCTTAATGTTTTCAGAGTACCAAGGTGATTCACAAATCATAGTAGTTCTACGTGAACCTGTCTTCCAGTTTGACAATTGTTGTTGCTGTGGGTTTAAATTCTCCTGTGAGGTCCCCTGAGCCTGCACTGCAAGGACCATGATGTTATTCTCTGCTATGAGAACAGAATGCTCCCAGGGAAATGGTTCTTCTGCTACTGATCACTTTTCTGGGTTCAAAGTTTCCATGAAATTTAACCTTAACCTGACAGGTGTGGAGTGTGAAAGATGTGACAGATATGGAGTTATATATACATATCTATATATTATATACAATTTATATATATAATATACATATATATTAGATACATAATATATAGATATTGATACATAATATAGAATATATAGATATGTATCTATATATAATGTATACATATAGATATAGATATATATCTCCATTTTTATGATTTTAGTTAGGAAAAAGATTGGTATACACAGAACATTACTATAAATGGAACCCTCCTCTATTGAGGGGTTCTTCCTTCTCTCCTACACTGAAAACCCTCATGGCCTAATGTGGGTCTCATGGAGGATGAGTGTCTAAAATCTGGGTCCAAAGATCAGACATTTTCCCAAACCCTCCAATAACCAGGAGTGATCTGTAGACATCATGAGTTTAACATGGGGGTCGTAAGCTCATGGCAGCACAATTCTGAATGTAGACATGGATTTGGGAGGTGTTGCTTGTACATTCATAATACTAAATCATCCAACTGATGATTGATGATGTCCTCTCACACATTTAAATCTTTTTAGAATTTTCATCAATCCTTTGTACTTTTCGGTTCACACGTTTTTTGCCTACATTGTTAAGTTTACTCCTAAAAGTTCCATTCTTTTTGAAGCTATCTTAACTGAAATCCCTTTTTTATATCATCTTGGGAAAATTCCCTAGTTGTTATAGGTGATTTACTACATGAACTTTTGTAGAAGATTCTCAACAGATACAGCTTAGAGGATATAAAAGAATGTGTTCCCTATTTTGGAAGAGTGGGAACAAGTAATGAAGCAGGAGGAGCTATGAGAGGGAAGCTCTGCCTCCGTGAACATGAAGCAAGCCATCACACAGGGTAGATTCTGAGCACAGGATGAGTTTAAGAACTAAACTGGACCCGCACTGCTTCCAATTCTTATGGATAACACAGAAAAGTATAAAGTTTTTTTTAATTATTTAGATTGTTAAACAACTCGTTTATATGTTGTAGAACTTATGTAGTTATTTTTGAAACACATATTTTAGAAGCACCACCTATTTTCTGATCGGTGTTGGTAAGGAAATAATAGGAAGGAACAGGAAGGAGCCCTCTCTGTGCTCCAGACCCAGTGGTTATGTCAGGACTGAGGGGAGAGCTCGGGTTCAGCTCTCTGACTCTTAAGGGTATGGTCCCTGGGAGAGGGCATGGGACCTCTCCACACCCAGCCCCTCTCTGCTGGTTAACCAGTTCCCCACACCCTCCTCCAGCTTTCAGCATCTGCCACCACCTTCCTCCTGGAACCAGATTCCTCTTTCTTTAAGAAGGTCAGTGACATCCAAAGGTAACCTCGAGCTTTGACACCCAACTTAGACTGTAGGATTACGTAAAGATGGATAACATAATGTATTCCACCCTATTGATTCAACTTTACATTTACAGTGGAACTGTGCAGTTAGAATCCTGTAAAATTCTGATTATAAATTATCGACAGATAATTATTCTTTCATTTCATTGGTTCATATATTCCATTCCTGAGACATTTTCACTTATGTATATACAAGTGACACAATCAGATGGGTATTAATCCTGTACAGTAAGACTCAGATATTCATTAATTTCACAATTTTCCCATACAATATCCTATTTTTGCTAATATTAAAAATAAACAGATATCAGTAGGATATGACATGCACATGACAAAAACTCAGGGATGTTTGCCAGTGGGTAATTCATGTTGATGGTTTTGAGATTATTTAAGTGAAACCTTAGGTGAGGAAGTTGCCAAAGATCATCAGTCCTCCCCACGATGTGTGGGTCTGGCTCACCTCTCAGCTCTCCATGTGAGGACGGACCTGAATGAGGACACTCAGGAAGAAACATGAATCTTCACTAGAACATTGGTTCCCACTTGATGATGCATCTTCTATGTATGGGATAGTTGTCTATGATCAAACATCTATTCCACATATGTGTCCCATCTCTGCTTCTTGTCATAGACAACAGTATATATGAGAAGGGGAATGTGGAAACAGAAATAATGAACAGATTCTCAGAAGGGATAGAGAGGAACTTGTTCCAGGGAAAAGCTATGCCTCAGACTGTTCACAAAAGGGGAGAGAAGCTCCTCAAGGCATCCCAGATGAAGGTTGGATTTCCTCCCGATCCTGTGAGAATGACAGGTGTAACAGAGTCAGTTACTCTTTTTGGAAGGATATCAACGTTTTGGGATGCCTTGGAGTGGGAAGAAGGTGAAATAAGGATGATTAGAAGTAGGGAAGAGCATTTAATGCAGAGAGAAAGAATCTAAGAAAGGAACTATCTAATTCATTGCAGGGTCCCAGCACATAGCCCCTGCTCCTCCAGAGAGCTGTCTAAGGAACCGGAAGAATGTGGTGGAATTAATGGCTGAGGGAATGAGGAAACTGGAAGGACACAGAGAACCTGTAAGAAGTTTGATCCAGTCACTGTGGCACTGAGTTTCTCATTTAGGCCTCTCAATCTTGATTTTGGCTCAGGACCTGATTTCAAGTTTGTCAGATCCAGGGCCCCATTGCTCTCCACTTTCAGGGGGAAGTCAGCTTGATGATTCTCTCTCTCCCTCTCCATTTGTTCTCACTTCTCACTCTTTCTCAAATAAATAAATAAATCTTAAAAGAGGAACGAGAAAGCAGAGGAGGTAGAGGGGAGGAGAAGAATAGAGAATAAGGAGAGATGCAAGTAACAAGAAGAAGAGAAAGAAGAAGATTGAACCATTTATTGATCAGGATGCTGTCAGCTCAGAGATGCCCTTGGGAGCTGAAAGTCCTGCTATATTTCATCTACTTTGTGTGTTCCATTTTGTGGGAGTTCTACACTAATACTTTTCTCAAGACACCCCAAAGCACTTCCTCCCCATCAGAAGAGGCTTCTTTCCATCTGTGCTCTCTGACATTTGCTCACCTGGGCAGAGACTTTAATTGTGTTGACTTGGATGTTCCTGCTGATCCAGACTCCAGGAAAGGAGCAAGGGATTCTTCTGGAATACCCCATGGGGTGGGGCTTGGTCTGCACCACAACCTGCAGGTGAGGCAGGAACTCTTCAGTGAACTGCACTTGGGTAACAAGGAGTGATCACCTGTGGATTGCATGTTACAAGTGAATGTGGAGCCATGTAGAAGATAGAACACCACGGCCTCCTAAGGGCCACTATGGGACAGGAGACACTGTGTTTCACTCATTCGTGTCCATTGTTATTGGAAATAGACTTTCGTGCAAATATGCTGCAGCCACCCCGATGTCCAGTCACTGTATCACTCTGAGCTGCTGATGGTTCTAGTCACAGGAAGGAGGAGATGACCTAGGTTCCCTAAGGGCTGAAGGACACCAGCATCCAGTTTCTCCATGGGGTTAGAAGGTCAGAGTGCAAGACAGTCACATACCTGGTCATCTCACCCAGTCCCACTGGTGCAGACTCAGACATCTCCAATGTGGGAGGGAGGTGGGCATCACTCTCCATGCTCTTCTCAGGTCCACAGAACCCCTTGATATCCAGAGAATCACAAATTCTATTTAATTTTTTTAATTTATTTTTAAAATATTTTATTCATTTATTTGACAGGCAGAGACCACAAGTAGGCAGAGAGGCAGGCAGAGAAAGAGGGGGAAGCAGGCTTCCAGCTGAGCAGAGAGCCCAACATGGGGCTCGATCCCAGGACCCTGGAATCATGACCTGAGCCAAAGGCAGAGGCTTTAACCCACTGAGCCTCCCATGTGCCCCTAATTTATTTTTTATTACTTACATAAAAACTATTATTTGTTTCAGGGGTACATATATGTTACTCATCAGTCTTACACAATACACAGTGCTCACCACAGCATATACACTCCCCAGTGTCCATCCCCAAACACTCTTCTCCCCTACCCTGCTTCACTCTAGCAACCCTCAGCTTATTTCCTGAGATTAGTACTACCTTATCATTTATCTCCCTCTCTGGAATTGTCTTGTTTCACTTTTCCTCTCCTCCTCTGTGATCCTCTGCCTTCAAATTCCCCATATCAGTGAGATCATATGGTAACTGTCTTTCTCTGATCGAGTTATTTGGCTTAGCATAATACCCTCTAGTTCCATCCATGTTATTGCAAATGGTAAGATTTTTGTTTTTGGATGGATGCATACTATGCCATCATATACATACATATACACACATATATGATGGGACATCTATCTATTTATCTATCCATATCTATATCTATATCTATATCTATATCTATATCTATATCTATAATGTCTATCTATATCTATCTATATCTATCTATAATGTCTATATATCTATAATGTCTATATCTATATCTATATCACATCTTCTTTATCGACTCATGTGTAGATGGACATCTGAGCTCTTTCCATGCTATTTTGGACATTGCTTCTATAAACATTAGGGTGCTGGTTCCCCTTCAGATCACTACATTTGTATTTTTATGGTAAATGCACAGTAGTGTTCTTGTTGGGTCATAGGATAGCTCTATTTTCAACTTTGAAATTGGTTCTTCAAAATCCTGCTTTTAAGAGACATAATAGAACCACACCTTACTGTTTTTTAATTAAAATGAATAATACCCAAATATGCACACTATGAAAGGTCACTTGGACAAAAATTAAAAAAAATATATAAAGACTCACAGTGTTAACCTCTGTTATAATAAGACATAAAAGCATACTTTATTGTGATGGGAAATAATGATTCCATTAGAAAAAAAAGTGAATAAATAAGCTAATCTGTGGAAAAAATATGGGCTACATTGTGGTTCAGTTGGTTAACTCTCTGTCTTCCTTTCAGGTCATTATCCAGAGTCTTAGAATCAAGCAACTTCTGGGGCTCCCTGCTCTGTGGGGAATCAGCTTGTCCTTCTGCCCCTCCCCCTGCTCATGCTTTTTCTGCTCTCTCTCTCTCACTCTTTCTCTCTCTTTCTAATAAATTAATAAAATCATTTTAAGGAAAAGGAAAAAAAGAGAATACTATTAGGAACTGTTTTACAAAAATTCATGAGATAATATTAGCTTCACGGAAAAGATTAACAATACCTCAGAGAGCAGAAAAATCATGCAATTGCTTCATCTATATGTCATTTTAAAATATTGATAAACAATGGAAAATTATTATTTGTTTATTTATTTACTTATTTTCTCTCTTTATTAGATATTTATTTTTTAAATTAATTTATTTTTTTCAGCGTAACAGTATTCATTGTTTTTGCACCACACCCAGTGCTCCATGCAATCCATGCCCTCCCTAATGCCCGCACCCTGGTTCCCACAACCTCCCACCTCCTGCCCCTTCAAAACCCTCAGATGGTTTTTCAGAGTCTATAGTCTCTCATGGTTCACCTCCCCTTCCAATTTCCCTCAACTCCCTTCTTCTCTCCATCTCCCTTTATCCTCCATGTTATTTGTTATGCTCCACAAATAAGTGAAACCATATGATAATTGACTCTTTCTGCTTGACTTATTTCACTCAGCATCATCTCTTCCAGTCCCGTCCATGTTGCTACAAAAGTGGGTATTCATCCTTTCTGATGGAGGCATAATACTCCATAGTGTATATGGACCACATCTTCCTTATCCATTCCTCCGTTGAAGGGCATCTTGGTTCTTTCCACAGTTTGGCAACGGTGGACATTGCTGCTATAAACATTGGGGTACAGATGGCCCTTCTTTTCACTACACCTATATCTTTATGGTAAATACCCAGTAGTGTAATTGCAGGGTCATAGGGAAGCTCTATTTTTAATTTCTTGAGGAATCTCCACACTGTTCTTCAAAATAGCAGCACCAACTTGAATTCCCACCAACAGTGTAAGAGGGTTCCCCTTTCGCCACATATTCACCAACACATGTTGTTTCCTGTCTTGCTAATTTTAGTCATTCTAACTGGTGTAAGGTGGTATCTCAATGTGGTTTTAATTTGAATCTCCCTGATGGCTAGTGATGATGAACACTTTTTCATGTGTCTGATAGCCATTTGTATGTCTTCACTGGAGAAGTGTCTGTTTATATCTTCTGCCCGTTTTTTAATATAATTGTCTGTTTTGTGTGTGTTGAGTTTGAGGAGTTCTTTAGAGATCCTGGATATCAATCTTTGGCCTGTACTGTCATTTGCAAATATCTTCTCCCATTCCGTGGGCTGCCTCTTTGTCTTATTGACTGTTTCCTTTACTGTGCAGAAGCTTTTGATCTTGATGAAGTCCCAAAAGTTCATTTTCACTCTTGTTTCCTTTGCCTTTGGAGACATATCTTGAAAAAAGTTGCTGTGGCTGACATCGAAGAGGTTACTGCCTATGTTCTCCTCTAGGATTCTGATGGATTCCTATCTCACGTTGAGGTTTTTTATCCCTTTTGAGTTGATCTTTGTGTTTGGTATAAGACAATGGTCGAATTTTGTTTTTGTTTTTCAACATTTCCTTAGCGATTAAGGTCTCTTCTGACTCCATACAAATTTTAGGATTATTTGCTCCAGCTCTTTGAAAAATACCGGTGGAATTTTGATCAGAATGGCATTAAAAGAATAGATTGCTCTAGGAAGTAGAGACATTTTAACAATGTTTATTCTTCCGATCCAAGAGCATGGAATGGTCTTCCATCTTTTTGTGTCTTCTTTAATTTCTTTCAAGAGGGTTCTGTAGTTCCTCGAGTACAGACCCTTTACCTCTTTGGTTAGGTTGATTCCCAGGTATCTTATGATTCTTGTTGCTATAGTAAATGGAATCGATTCTCTAATTTCTCTTTCTGTATTTTCATTGTTAGAGTATAAGAAAGCCACTGATTTCTGTACATTGACTTTGTATCCTGCCACGTTACTGAATTGCTGTATGAATTCTAGTAGTTTGTGGGTGGAGTCTTTTGGGTTTTCCATATAAAGAATCATGTCATCTGCGAAGAGAGAGAGTTTGACTTCTTCATTGCCAATTTGGATGCCTTTTATTTCTCTGTGTTGTCTGATTGCTGTTGCTAGGACTTCTAATTCTATGTTGAACAAGAGTGGTGAGAGTGGGCATCCTTGTCGTGTTCCTGATCTCAATGGGAAGGCTGCATGCTTTTTCCCATTGAGGATGATATTTGCTGTGGGTTTTTCATAGATAGATTTTATGAAGTTCAGGAATGTTCCCTCTATCCCTATACTTTGAAGCATTTTAATCAGGAACGGATGCTGGATTTTGTCAAATTCTTCTTCTGCATCAATTGAGAGGACCATGTGGTTCTTCTCTCTTTTCTTATTAATTTGTTCTATCACATTGTTTGATTTGCGAATGTTGAACCATCCTTGTAGCTCAGAAATGAATCCCACCTGGTCATGGTGGATAATCTTTTTAATGTGCTGTTGGATCCTGTTTGCTAGGATCTTGTTGAGAATCTTAGCATCCATATTCATCAGTGGTATTGGTCTGAAATTCTCTTTTTGGTAGGGTCTTTTCCTGGTTTGGGGATCAGGGTAATGCTGACTTCATAGAAAGAGTCTGGAGGTTTGCCTTCTGCTTCAATTTTTTTGAAACAGCTTCAGGAGAATAGGTGATATTTCTTCTTTGAAAGTTTGGTAGAACTCCCCAGGGAATCCGTCAGGTCCTGGGCTCTTGTTTTCTTGGACGTTTTTGATCACTGCTTCAATCTCTTTACTAGTTATTGGTCTATTTAAGTTGTCGATTTCTTCCTGGTTCAATTTTGGGAGTTTTAGTTTTCCAGGAATGCATCCATTTCATCTAGGTTGCTTAGCTTATTGGCATATACTGTTGATAATAACTTCTGATGATTGATTCTACTTCCTGTTGTAAGTTGTGATCTCTCCCTTTTCATTCATAATTTTATGAATTTGGGCTTTCTCTCTTTTCTTTTGTATTAGTGTGGCCAATGGTTTATCGATCTTATTGATTCTTTCAAAAAACCAGCTTCTAGTTTCATTGATACGTTCTACTGTATCTCTGGTTTCTACCTCATTGATCTCAGCTCTAATCTTGATTATTTCCCTTTTATGCGTGGAGTTGCTTTGATTTGCTGTTGATTCTCCAGTTCTTTAATGTGTAGAGACAGCTGCTGTGTTGTGGATTTTTCAATTTTTTTGAGGGAGGTTTGGATGGCTATGTATTTCCCCCTTAGAACTGCGTTTGCTGTATCCCATAGATTTTGGACCGAAGTGTCTTCATTCTCATTGGTTTCCATGAATTGTTTAAGTTCTTCTTTGATCCCCTGGTTGATCCAAGCATTCTTAAGCAAGGTGGTCTTTAGCTTCCAGGTGTTTGAGTTCCTTCTGAACTTTTCCTTGTGATTGAGCTCCAGTTTCAAAGCATTGTGATTTGAGAATATGCAGGGAATAATCTCAGTCTTTTGGTATTGGTTGAGGCCCGATTTCTGACCGAGTATGTGGTCTAATCTTGAGAAGGTTCCATGTGCACTTGAGAAGAATGAGTATTCTGTTGTTTTAGGGTGGAATGTTTTGTATATGTCTATGAGGTCCATCTGGTCCAATGTGTCATTCAATGTTCTTGTTTCTTTTTTTTTTTTTTTTAAGATTTTATTTATTTATTTGACAGAGAGAAATCACAAGTAAGCAGAGAGGCAGGCAGAGAGAGAGGAGGAAGCAGGCTCCCTGCTGAGCAGAAAGCCCGATGTGGGGCTCGAACCCAGGACCTGGGATCATGACCTGAGCCGAAGGCAGCGGCTTAACCCACTGAGCCACCCAGGCGCCCCTATGTTCTTGTTTCTTTATTGATTTTCTGCTTCGATGATCTGTCTATTTCTGAGAGAGGCATGATAAGTTCTCCTACTATTAATGTATTCATATCAATATGACTCTTTATCTTGATTAACAGTTTTCTTAAGTAATTGGCTGCTCCCATATTGGGGGCATAGATATTTACAATTGTTAGATCATCTTGGTAGATTGTCCCTTTAAGAATAATGTAGTGTCCTTCTGTATATCTCACTACAGTCTTTAGTTAAAAATCTAATTTGTCTGATATGAGAATCGCTACCCCGGCCTTCTTTGAGGCCCATTGGCATGAAAGATGCTTCTCCATCCCTTCACTTTCAGTATGGGTGTATTTTTAGGTTCAAAATGGGTCTCGGGCCGCCTGGGTGGCTCAGTGGGTTAAGCCGCTGCCTTCGGCTCAGGTCATGATCCCAGGTCCTGGGTTCAAGCCCCACGTCAGGCTTTCTGCTCAGCAGGGAGCCTGCTTCCCCCTCTCTCTCTGCCTGCCTCTCTGCCTACTTGTGATTTCTCTCTGTCAAATAAATAAATAAAATCTTAAAAAAAAATGGGTCTCTTGTAGACAACATATGGATGGGTCCTGTCATTTTATCCAATCTGCAACCCCGTGTCTTTTTATGGGTGCATTTAGGTCATTCACATTGAGAGTGATTTTTGATAGATACATTTTTATTGACATTGTGTTACCTTTGAAGTCTTTCTTTCTGTAGATTGTCTCTATATTTCTGTTCAATGCTATTCTTAGGATTTTTCCTCTTTTATAGCAACCCCCTTAATATTTCCTGCAGTATCGGCTTGGTGGTTGTAGAGTCTTTTAAGCCTTGCCGTTCTTGGAAACTCTTTATCTCTCCATCCATTTTGAATGTCAGTCTTGCTGGATAAAGTATTCTTGGCTGCATGTTCTTCTCATTTAGTCCCCTGAATATATCTTGCCATCACTTTCTGGCTTGCCAGGTCTCTGTGGACAGGTCTGACGTTATTCTGATGGGCTTTCCTCTGTAAGTAAGGAGCCTCTTTGTCCTAGCGGCTTTCAAGAGATTATACCTATAATTATGATTCCTCAATTTGACTATCAGGTGCCTTGATGTTTTTCTGGAATCTATAATCTTGGTTGGAGACCGATCGGCCTCTAGTATATGAACGCTTGTTCCATTTGCGAGATTGGGAATATTTTCATGAAGAACTTGTTCCACTATATCTTCTAGACTTTTTTCTTTCTCCTCGCCTTCAGGGATTCCAATAATTCTGATGTTGGAACATTTCATGGTGTCATTTGTTTCCCTGATTCTCTTTTCATGGTTTCTAAGCTGTTTGTTCCAGGCTTCCTCTTGATCCTTTCTATCTCTTTGTCCTCCAGATCACTAATTTTATCTTCTGTCTCAGTTACCCTAGTTTGAGAGAATTTAGATTAGATTGGAACTCATTGAGAGCATTGTGAACCTCAGCCCTGGTAGCTTTTAGCTCTGTGAACATCCTGTCTGGTCGCTTTCAGCTCGGCCCTAATCAATTCCGTTTGGTCATCCTTGGCTTTCTCCAACCTAGCTATTGCCTGGATAATTCTTAGCCTGAATTCTCTTTTTGACATATTGTCTATGTTGATAGCCATTAGTTCTGTTGCATAAGGTCCATCCTCTGTATTTTTCTTCTGTTGGGCATTCCTCCTCCTAGTCATTTTGGTGAGAGATAACTGAACAGATGTAGTTGGTTGTATTGACTGTGGTGCAGTCTGCATACACCCTGGCACACTTCTGAGCAATCAGGATTCCCCACCCAAATGAGAGAAAAAAGAAAAGAAAAAGAAAAGAAAAGAGAGAGAGAGTGAGTGATAGGAAAGAAAGGGAAGATTAAAGAGAAGGTTCAGCCCAGATGGACCCCAAGGTAAGATTTATGAGGTATACAAACAAAAACAGACAAACCAAAAGACTGATAAAAGTATATAACAAGAGAAAAAAATATATATATATATATACAAATAAAGGAAGAACCTTCTCGAAAAGAACCCCAAGTGTAAGATTTATATACTATCAGGACAAACACAAAAACACAGAAACACTGGTGGAAGAAAAAGATGGGAGAGTGGTTATAGCTTCTCAGTGTGGGCGAGGAAGGTTGTTTTGATTCTCCTGGATGTATCTTGATATCTTTGTTAAAGGACTCAACGTTCCTAAGATAAAGGGGGATTAAAAATTGGTTTAGTTATAGGGGTAGTATTGATTGGGGAAAGGGGATTACTTTGAAGTTTAACTCTATATGAATATTAGAAAATAAAAATAAAAAAGGAATAAACTAGACTAAACTAAATTTAAATTTAAAAAAATTCAAAAAATAGAAATGCAAAAGAAAAACACAGGTGTATGTATAAAAAAGTTCCGGTTAGAAGGTTATTATGGAATTTGATGTACTGGACAGCTCGCTGTGATGTTAAATAGGTTAAAAAATTATCTATCTAGAGCTTGAAGTTCGGAATTGTGATGCCACCAACTTTGGCTTTCTTTTTCAATATTCCTTTGGCTATTTGAGGTCTTTTCTGGTTCCGTATAAATTTTAGGATTACTTGTTCCATTTCTTTGAAAAAAATGGATGGTACTTTGATAGGAATTGCATTAAATGTGTAGATTGCTTTAGGTAGCATAGACATTTTCACAATATTTATTCTTCCAATCCAGGAGCATGGAACATTTTTCCATTTCTTTGTGTCTTCCTCAATTTCTTTCATGAGTACTTTATAGTTTTCTGAGTATAGATTCTGGCACAAAAACAGACACATAGATCAATGGAACAGAATAGAGAGCCCAGAAATAGACCCTCAACTCTATGGTCAACTCATCTTCGACAAAGCAGGAAAGAATGTCCAATGGAACAAAGACAGCCTCTTCAATAAATGGTGTTGGGAAAATTGGACAGCCACATGCAGAAAAATGAAATTGGATCATTTCCTTACACCACACACGAAAATAGACTCAAAATGGATGAAGGATCTCAATGTGAGAAAGGAATCCATCAAAATCCTCGAGGAGAACACAGGCAGCAACCTCTTCGACGTCAGCCGCAGCAACATCTTCCTAGGAACATCACCAAAGGCAAGGGAAGCAAGGGCAAAAATGAACTTTTGGGATTTTATCAAGATCAAAAGCTTTTGCACAGCAAAGGAAACAGTGAACAAAACCAAAAGACAACTGACAGAATGGGAGAAGATATTTGCAAATGACATATCAGATAAAGGGCTAGTGTCCAAAATCTATAAAGAACTTAGCAAACTCAACACCCAAAGAACAAATAATCCAATCAAGAAATGGGCAGAGGACATGAACAGACATTTCTGCAAAGAAGACATCCAGATGGCCAACAGACACATGAAAAAGTGCTCCATATCACTCGGCATCAGGGAAATACAAATCAAAACCACCATGAGATATCACCTCACACCAGTCAGAATGGCTAAAATTAACAAGTCAGGAAATGACAGATGCTGGCGAGGATGCGGAGAAAGGGGAACCCTCCTACACTGTTGGTGGGAATGCAAGCTGGTGCAACCACTCTGGAAAACAGCATGGAGGTTCCTCAAAATGTTGAAAATAGAACTACCCTATGACCCTGCAATTGCACTGCTGGGTATTTACCCTAAAGATACAAACATAGTGATCCGAAGGGGCACATGCACCCGAATGTTTATAGCAGCAATGTCTACAATAGCCAAACTATGGAAAGAACCTAGATGTCCATCTACAGACGAATGGATAAAGAAGATGTGGTATATATACACAATGGAATACTATGCAGCCATCAAAAGAAATGAAATCTTGCCATTTGCGACGATGTGGATGGAACTAGAGGGTATCATGCTTAGCGAAATAAGTCAATCGGAGAAAGACAACTATCATATGATCTCCCTGATATGAGGGAGAGGAGATGCAACATGGGGGGTTGAGGGGGTAGGAGAAGAGTAAATGAAACAAGATGGGATTGGGAGGGAGACCAACCATAAGTGACTCTTAATCTCACAAAACAAACTGAGGGTTGATGGGGGGAGGGGGTTGGGAGAGGGGGTGGGGTTATGGATATCGGGGAGGGTATGTGCTATGGTGAGTGTTGTGAAGTGTGTAAACCTGGCGATTCGCAGACCTGTACCCCTGGGGATAAAAATATATGTTTATAAAGCTTTAAAAAAAAAAGAAAGAAAGAAAGAAAGAAAAGATGAATACCCAAGTTTTGTAGCAACATGGACGGGACTGGAAGAGATTATGCTGAGTAAAATAAGTCAAGCAGAGAGAGTCAATTATCATATGGTTTCACTTATTTGTGGAGCATAACAAATAGCATGGAGGACAAGGGGAGATGGAGAGGAGAAGGGAGTTGAGGGAAATTGGAAGGGGAGGTGAACCATGAGAGACTATGGACTCTGAAAAACGATCTGAGAATTTTGAAGGGGTGGGGGGTGGGAGGTTGGGGCACCAGGTGATGGGTATTGTAGAGGGCACAGATTGCATGGAGCACTGGGTGTGGTGCAAAAATAATGAATACTGTTATGCTGAAAAAATAAAAAATTAAAAAAAAAGTGAAAAAAAAAAAGAAAGGATGAAAACACAACTTTTGTATCAACATGGATAGAACTGGAAGATATTATGCTGAGTGAAATAAGTCAAGAAAAGAGAGTCAATTATCATATGGTTTCGCTTATTTGTGGAACATAAGGAATAACACGGAGGACATCTGGAGATGGAGAGGAGAAGGGAGTTGGGGGAAATTGGATGGGAAGATGAACCATGAGTGACTGTGGACTCTGAAAAACAGTCTGCGTGTCTTGGAGTGGTGTGGTTTGGGAGGTTGGTTTGGCCTGATGATGGGTATTAGGGAGGGCAAATAATACATGGAGCAATGGTTGTGGTGCATAAACTGTGAGTTCTGGAACACTGAAAAAAAAATAAGAAAATAAATAAAAATTTAAAAAAAAGAAAAAGGAAACCAAGTACTTACCCATTAACTAGCATTGAGTAAGTGGAGTGTGAAATATACATAATTTATACTAGCACTGAAAAGGGGGAAGTTCTTAGGTATAAATCAAACATAATATGTGTAAAATCTGCAATTGCAGGGTCATAGGGAAGTTCTATTTTTAATTTCTTGAGGAGTCTCCACACTGTTCTCCAAAGAGGCTGCACCAACTTGCATTCCCACCAACAGTGTAAGAGGGTTCCCTTTTCTCCACATCCCCTCCAACACATGTTGTTTCCTGTCTTGCTAATTTTGGCCATTCTAACTGGTGTAAGGTGGTATCTCAAGGTGGGAATGCAAGTTGGTCCAGCCTCTTTGGAGAACAGTGTGGAGATTCCTCAAGAAATTAAAAATAGAACTTCCCTATGACCCTGAAATTGCACTACTGGGTATTTACCCCAAAGAGACAGATGTAGTGAAAAGAAGGGCCATCTGACCCCAATGTTTATAGCAGCAATGGCCACGGTTGCCAAACTGTGGAAAGAACCAAGATGCCCTTCAACGGACGAATGGATAAGGAAGATGTGGTCCATATACACTATGGAGTATTATGCCTCCATCAGAAAGGATGAATACCCAACTTTTGTAGCAGCATGGACGGGCCTGGAAGATATTATGCTGAGTGAAATAAGTCAAGCAGAGAGAGTCACTTATCATATGGTTTCACTTATTTGTGGAGCATAACAAATAGCATGAAGGACATGGGGAGTTAGGAGAAGGGAGTTGGGGGAAATTGGAAGGGGAGGTGAACCATGAGAGACTATGGACTCTGAAAAACAATCTGAAGGGTTTGAAGAGGTAGGGGGGTGGGAAGTTGGGGGAACTAGGTGGTGGGTATTAGAGAGGGCATGGATTGCATGGAGCACTGGGTGTGGTACAAAAACAATGAATACTGTTATGCTGAAAATAAATTTAAAAAATGATTTAAAAATATGTGTAAGATCTATATAAGGAAAATAGCACATTTCTGAAGAATGAAATCAAAGAAAAACTAAATAAATTGAGTGGTATTCTGTGTTCATTGATGAGAAAGCTCATTACTTCCAAGATATCGCTTCTTCTGAATTGGATGCATAGATTCAATGCAACCATTAAATCCCAGCAAGTTTTTATATAAATCCTGAAGAACTGACTCAAATGTTTATGAAAAGAGGGAAAAGATCTAATTTAGCAATATAATATTGAAAGGGAAGTACAAAAGTTAGAAGGTTGACACTTGAACTTCAAGATCTATTATAAAGCTATTGTATTCAAGAATAATAAAACGTTTTGGAGAGAAGGAGTGTGAGAGATTAGGTGAGCCTGATGGTGGGTATTAAGGAGGGAATATAGTGCATGGAGCACTGGTTGCGATGCATAAACAATGGATCTTGGAACACTGAAAAAATAAAATTAAATTAATAAAAGGAAGACAAATATGAAATATAAATCACAGTGTGTTATATTTTATGTCTGTTCTGTTTACAAGAGATGCTCAATGTTGCCAAAATATGTGTGTCTATCATGATCTCCAGTTGAAATCCATATCTTTCCGAGGGAAACTTGTGTGGAGACCAAGGGAAAGACTGAGTTCCAAGATTTCAACATCAGAGGAGGGATGAGGCTGGCGCCTCATCTTAAGATCTTATGGTAACATCATAAGATCTTATGGTATCTTATGGTTTTGGGTGCAATTGTAAATTGTCAATGGGATAAACTACTTAATTTATATTTCTTCTGTCTTGATTTATAGAAATGCAACTGGTTTCTATGCTTTGGTTTTATATCCTGACATTTTACTAAATTCCTGTAGGAGTTCTTGCAGTTTTGGAATGGAATCTTTTGGGTTTTCCACGTAAAGGATCATATCATCTGCAAAGAGTGAGAGTTTGACTTCTTCCTTCCTGATTCAGATGCCTTTTACTTCCTTTTGTTCTCTGGTTACTGAAGCTAGGACTTCTAGTACTATGTTGAATGGCAGTGGTGATAGTGAACAGCCCTGCAGTGTTCCTGACCTTAGGAGAAAAGCTCTGTTTTTTTTTTCCCCCCCAGTGAGAATTATATTCATTGTGGGTTTTTCATAGATGGTTTTTACGATATTGATTATGTACCATCTGTCACTATGCTCTGAAGAATTTTGATCCAGAAAGGATGCTGTACTTTGTCAAATGCTATTCTCCATCTATTGAGTGTATCATATGGTTCTTGTTCTTTCTTTTATGAACGTATTGCATCACATTGATTGATTTGTGGATGTTGAACCAAACTTGCAGCACAGGAATAAATCCCACTTGGACATGGTGAATAATCATTTTAATGTGCTGTTGGATCTTATTGGCTAATATTTTGGTGAGAATTTTTTCATTCATATTGATATAGGATATTGGTCTCTAAATTCTCCTTTTTAATGGGGTCTTTGTCTGATTTGGGGATCAAGGTAATCCTGGCCTCATAAAATGAGTTTGGAAGTTTTCCTTCCATTTCTATTTTGTGGAACAGTTTCAGGAGAACAGGTATTAATTCTTCATTAAATCTCTCGTAGAATTTCCCTGGGAAGCCATCTGGCCCTGGGATCTTGTTTGTGGGGAGATTTTTTTTTTTTAATTACTGGTACAATATCCCTATTGATTATGTGTCTATTAAGGTTTTTTATTTATTCCTGATTAAGAATTGATAGTTCATACTTCTCTAGGAATGGATTAATTTCTTCCAGATTGTCAAATTTGCTGGTGCAGAGTTGCTCTAATATGTTATCATAATTGTTTTTATTTCTTTGGTGTTACTTTTGATCTCTCCTCCTTTATTTGTGATTTTTTTTAAATTTGGGTCCTTTCTCTTTTCTTTTTGATAAATCTGGCCAGGGGATTATCAATTTTATTAATTCTTTCAAAGAATCAGCTCCTAGTTTAATTGATCTGCTTTACTGGTCTTTGGCTTCTCTTTCATTGATTTCTGCTCTGATCTTTATTATTTCTCTTCTTTTTCTGGGTTTAGGCTTTCCTTAGTGCTCTTTCTCCAGTTCCATTAGGTGTAAGGTTAGGTTGTGAATTTGAGACCATTCTTGTTTCTCCAGAAAGACTTGTATTGCTTTATACTTCCTCTCAGGACCACCTTTGCTGCATCCCAAAGATTTTGAACTGTTGTGTATTCATTTCCATTTGTTTCCATTATTATTTAAATTCATTTTTAATCTCCTCATTGACCCATCCATTCTTTAGTAGGATGCTGTTTTGCCTCTATGTATTTGAGTTCTTTCCAACTTTCCATTTGTGCTTGAGTTCAAGTTTCAAAGCATTGCGGCCTGAAAATAGGCAGGAAATTATCCCAATCTTTTGGTACTGGTTGTGACCTGATTTGTGGCCCAGGATATGATCTATTCTGGAGCATGTTCCATGTGCACTAGAAAAGAATGTGTATTCTGTTGCTTCAGAATGGAATGTCCTGAATATATTGGTGATGTCCATCTGGCCCGATGTGCCATTTAAAGCCTGTATTTCCTTGTTCATCTTTTGCTTAGATGATCTGTCCATTTCAGTGAGTGGGGTGTTCATGTCCCTTACTATTATTATATTATTTTGATGTATTTCTCTGATTTTGTTATTAATTGGTGTATATAATTGGCTGCTCCCAAGCTAGGGGCATATATATTTAGAATTGTTAGATCTTGTTTGACAGACCCTTTATTATGATATAGTGTCATTCCTCATTTGTTTTTTTATAGTCTTTGACTAAAAATCTAATTTGTCTGTTATAAGGATTGCCACCTTGGCTTTCTTTTGATGTCCATTAGCTTGGTGAATGGTTTTTTCACCCACTTACTTGAAACCTGAAGGTGACTTTGTGTCTAAAATGAGTTTATTTCAGACATCATATCAATGGGTCTTTTTATTTTTAAATTTTTAATCCATTCTGATACACAGTGTCTTTTGACTGGGGCATTTAGTCCATTTATATTCAGGGTTACTATTAAAAGATATGAATTTAGTGTCATTGTATTTTATGTAATATTATTATGCAATACTATTACTGTATATTGTCTCTGTTCTATTCTTGTCTGTTAATTTTAGGCTCTCTCTTTGCTTAAGGACCCCGTTCAATATTTCCTATAGGCCTGGTTTGGTGTTTGCATATCTTTTAATTTTTGTTTGTCCTGGAAGCATTTTATCTCTCCTTCTATTTTCAATAACAGCCTAGATGGATATAGATTTTTGGCTGCATATTTTTCATTTAGAGCTCTGAATATATCATGTCAGGCCTTTCTGGACTGACAGGTCTCTGTGGATAGGTCTGCTGCCAATCTAATATTTCTACCATTGTAGGCTACAGACCTCTTGTCCAGAGGCAATTTCAGGATTTTCTCTTTGTCTCTGAGACTTGTAATTTTTATTATGAAATGACAGGGTGTTTACCTATTATTATTGATTTTGAGGAGTGGTTCTCTATGCTTCCTGGATCTTTATGCTTGTTTCCTTCCCCAAATTAGTGAAGATCTCTGCTATAATTTGCTCCAATATACCTTCTTCCCCTTTCTCTCTTTCTTCTTCTTCTGGGATCCCAATTATTCTAATATTGTTTCATCTTATGGTATCATTTATCTCCTGAATTCTCCCCTTGTGATCCAGTAGTTGTTTATCTCTATTTTTCTCAGCTTCTTTATTCTTTATCACTTGGTCTCATATATCATTGATTCTATCTTCTGCCTCATTTATCCTGGCAGTAAGATCCTCCAATTTTTATTGCACCTCATTAATAGCTTTTTGAATTTCAATGAGGTTAGATTTTAGTTCTTTTATTTCTCCAGAAAGGAATTTTATTTTGTCAGAGACGGATTCTCTAGAACCTTCTTTGCTTTTTTAAAGCCAAGCTAGCATTTTTATAATCATCATTCTCAACTCTAGTTTTGACATCTTAGTAATGTCCATATTGATTAGGTCCCTAATAGTCAATACTGCCTTTTGTTCTTTTTTGTTGGTGATCTCTTCAGCCTTGTCATTTTATCCAGAGAAGAATAGTTGAATATGAGAAAGATGTTAAAATGGTAACAAAGTGCCCAGAAAAACATACACTAAACAAATCAGAAGAGACCCTAAACTCAGGGATAAAGAAAAGACAAAAAAAGGTATGTATATCTATATCTATATCTATATATCTATATCTAAATCTATATCATCTCTCTCTCTCTCTCTCTCTCTCTCTGGTGAATAGAACAAAATAACACACTTAATTTTTGGTATATTATGGTCTGTTAGAGTAAGTTGCCTGCCAAAATTTTAAGGAAAGGAAAAAACTTTTCTCTTTCTCTCTCTTCTCTCTCTCTCTCTCTGAAAGGATGGAACATGAATGTAAAGATGAAAATTTAGATTTTTAAAAATGTATTTATTAGATAAAAAGTTAGTTTATAAAAGAAAAAAAAATAAGAGAGAAAAAAAAGGGAATATTATCAGGCCAGAGACTAGAAAAAAGCCATGCACTAGATTTAGGGTATATTTTGGTCAGTTAAAAGAAGCTGTATTCCTAAATTTTAAAGGAAAAAATAAAACTCTCCTATATATACAAACAAAGTAAGGATAAATATGATGAAGGGGAAGAATATGACTATAACAATGAAAATTTAAAATGTTTTTTAAAAGGTATTGATAAGATAAAATAACGTAGGTTAATATAGAAAAGAGGAAAATTTTTTAAAAATAGAAAAAGAAAAAAGTAACAAAAGTTTTTAAAAAATTAACTTTGAAAGACTAAAGAATTATGGAGAAGAAGCCATGAATTATATGTGCTGTGTTTCCCTAGTGCTCATGTTTTGCAGTTCTTATTGATCAGTCAACTTGGCCTTGGCTGGATGTCCTTGATGACCTTCTCAGGGAGTACCCTCTTGCACTGATTCTCAAAGGTCTGCCCAAGGTGGAGTTGCACCTCCCTTGCCAGGGCCAGTCTACAAAATCTGGGCATGTTTGCTCTTAGTAGCTTTTGTTCCCTGAATTCTTTCCTTACAGCTTTGAAGGATGAGAATGAAAATGACGTCCTCCCAATCTCTAGCCCTGGAGGATCCTACAGCTATGTGCTGTCCTCTTCAGTGAGCCCTCAGAAAAAGTAGTCCACCATCTCTGCCTTCCTGGTCTTTGGCCACACCCTGAGCTCACCAGTCTGTGACCGGGCCTTTCTATCTCTGCCAGATGGCCCTGTTTGTATCCTTCAGTGTACTCCTTTGCCACTCCTCCTGGTGGAGGAATGGAGGGTCCCCAGTTCTGCCACATGTGGGGTAATTGTTCAGAAAGTAGTGGCCCAACTATGCCTTGGATCATGGTTTATGGCAACCCTGAGCTCAGCGGTCCCTCCTTGGCTTTGTCTTTGCAGCCAGCTTCCCCACTCTGATAACTGGGATCTCTGCCACAATGAGGCACTCCTGATGTTTCTGTGACCCCAAGAGTCCTGAGAACATATTGACCCAGTGAGGATTCCAACCCCTGATTAGCCACTGGTTTATTGTTCCCCAATGGAGCAGAATTTTAAAAGTTCTGATTTTGTGCTCCACTGCTCTGTCACTTGCTGGGAACTGACCCCTCCCACCACAATCGATTTTCCCATATATCTCTTGGATTCACCTCTCTGCATGACCTACTTCCAGAAAGTGGTCATTATTCTGGTGATAGAATTGTTGCTATTCTTTTATTTGATCTCCTATTGAGTTTGTAAGTGTTCAGAATGGCTTGATGACTATCTAGCCTAAGTCCTGGGACCAGATGGAATTTAGGTCTCCTACTCCTCTGTCATCTTGCTCCTCCTCCTCTTCTGATTTTTTAGCAAATGAAACATTTGGGGGACTCTGAACTTCCATGGGGCCTCAATTAGTACCTGCTCTGCTTGGTGGATATGTCAGTTCCCTTTACATTTAGTATCATTATTTGCTTAACTTTAACCAGGTCTCAATTTGTTTATATTCTGACATTCTTGGGGAATATGGGAAATGTGCCAAAGTACAAATTAGAAAAGGTGAAACCAAAACAAAGTTTTTATCCAAAGAAAATCCTGCATGTGAACGTTTATAAAATATTTATTCATAATCACCACAAGTGAAAACAATCAGAAGTGCACATGGGTGTTTATACCACATTTTAATTAATCCCTAAGACTTGATGTAATAAAGATGCCACCCCAATAAGTTATATATTTGTACACTAGGATATTAGTCAGCATCCTACCCCATGATCCAGCTTGCACTACTAGTGCAAATACTAGATATTTACCAAACGATATACAAAAATGATTTGAAGGGACACATGCACCCAATGTTTAGAGCGGCATTATCAACAACAGCCAAACTATGGAAAGAGCCCAGATATCCATCTACTGATGGATGGATAAAGAAGATGTGATATATCACATCTTCTTTTATATATATATATATATATATATATATATATATATAATTTATAGATTTATATTTATATTTATTTATATTTATATTTATATTTATAAATTTATATAATTTATATAATTTATATATATAATTTATATTAATATATATATAATTTATATATATATATATAAAGATGTGTGTGTGTGTGTATATATATATATATAATTGTTCAGCCATCATTTGATTCTCAAAGGTCTGCCCAAGGTGGAGTTGCACCTCCCTTGCTAAAAAGAATGAAAGCTTGCCATTTGCAACAATGTGGAAAGTGCTAACATGTATTATGCTAAGCAAAATAAGTCAGTCAGAGATAAACAAATTCTGTATGATTTCACTCACAAGTGGAATCTAAGAAATGAAACACATGATCATATGAGAAGGAAAAAGAGAGAAAAGGAAATCAAAACATAAGACTATCTTAACTCTTGAGAATAAACAAGGTTGATGGAAGGAGGTGGGTGGGAGATGGGCTAAAAGGATGATGGGCGTTAAGGAAGGCACTTGTGATGAACATTGTGTGTTATATGTAAGAGAAAAATCACTAAACTCTGCACCTGAAACCAATTTACCATATATTTTAAATATAGTTTAAATTTAATAAATTGGAAAGATAAAAAAAAAATAAAACAAAAAAAGACCTACAAAGTCACAATAGTATACATGAATTTGAAATGCATTTTCTTCAAAAAGAAAAGCACTTAAAGTGCTACACTTAATATAATTATAATTGAAGTGAATTTTAGAAGAGGCACAAATCTAGAGATCCTAAAAAGGTCAGTGATGGAGAGGAAGTGGAAAAAGGAGCAGGGGAAGGAATATGCGAAAACAGTTTTTATGGTGTGGTCACTCTTGTACCGGACACTGTTAGGGTGGCCACACCACACTGCTGTATTGTTACAGCTCAGTAAATTCTACAGTACAGTGACAACACCTTAGTGCATGTACACATAGTTATCTAGGAAATCTGGGATCCATAATGGAGTGCACATTGTGACATCATCCCATTTGCCCCCACTCCCCCACCTCAGTCCACTCCTGATGACAGACACCAAAAAGATGAAGTGGGGGTAGGGAGTAATCTCCAAAATGCAGTGCTCTGTTCCCACAGGCAGAAGGGGATGAGACAGCATGCTGCTCTGTCTCCCTGTTACTAGAAATCCCAGGGATGTGCAGGTGAGATGAGACATTTGGCTTCTTCTCCATCCCCACTTTTTCATGATGCCCACTGTCCAAACCATTTCAGACTGACCTTGAATGCTCCACCCTCATGTACCCTCATGAACTGTCCTGAGATCACCCTTTAGTGTAAAGGTCTGTAATCATCACCACCAAAAACAGCTTAACTATTCTTAGTCCTCCCTGACCTACCTGTATATGGGTAAAGACAACTCACCCAACTCACCACTATATATCCTAAAGAGAAGGTAGGATGTCACTCACACACACACTGCAGGAATGATGAAGGGTCTGATAAGGGAACAAGCAGGGTAATTCAGCTTCCAGGACTGAGGGATGCTGTTTCCAGGACTCCTCTCATACACTCTGTACAAGGGGATGGTGCCCAGGGTTACGCCCCAGGCTCTTGACCCTCCTATGTGTCCACATCCACATTCAGGACTGCTCACTACACTTGGACACCAGTCTTAAGCTGTGGTCACTTCTTACTGCCACATTAGGTCTTAATCCACCATTTCCAAATTTGGAATTCAGTATTTTGACTTTTTTTTTTTTTCTAGATCTTCAATTCTTCTATCAGTAGAGAAACATCCCATTACCTAATGCTCCACTACAGTAAACAGTAGCACCACCTAATGTGTTAGTCAAAGTAGAAACCCCCAGTTCACACTGTAGTCTTCCTCCTTCTCTCCCTGAGTTACTCTGTCTCAACATTCTTGAGCATCTCCTATGACCACAGCTGCCTGCATCCTGGCTCCTGTTTTCCCAACTCAGTTTTCTTCCCTGACCAAATACTTTCTTCAGTCCTGTCCTGTTGTGTTTACCCTTCCTTTCCCCCGTGCACTCTTTCACCAGATGGTTTCCCCCATTCTGAGAAATTGCTGTGTAAGTTCATCATTTGAGTAACTTCACACCCTGCTTTGATTTTCTCATTTATAATCCCATGTGGAGCACATGGTCACTCCTCTCCTGAGACATACTTGAAAGTTTTCTTAGAAGAGGTGTTCCCCAAATGTCCCTAAGGGTGGTTTAGTAGACATTCGCATTCTCACAGAAGTGTTAATTTCTCATGATTTTTCCCTTTATATTTTAAAGCTCTCAAATCACAGACATGTATCCATTTTCTTTAAATGAGACCAAACATGGTGCTTACCACAGATCCTCCCTTAAACCCCTCCTGGGCCCCATTTGGAATATGACCTGCCCTTAGTCTCCCTGTCTTTGTGTACTCTCTCAATTTACTGAATCAGTGATCAGGTAGGGATTGACAGAATCTGGAAAGGGGTACACTTTTGCATAAAAGTACCCTCTTTTGCATGGGGTCAGTGTGGAGGATAAGACAAGCCTGAGACAGTCTGTCTCAACTGTGTGGACAAAGAGCTTGGTCACCATGGCCTGGGATCCTCTTCCTATTCTACACTCTATGCTCAGGTATGGACAACATCTGACTTCTTGATATCTTCCCAGATATTTTCAGCCCCTAAGACTGAGAAACTCCCAATGTAAATGATCCATCAGCCATGAGTGTCTGTGTTTTCAGGTTTCCTATCCCTTCCAGTGCTTACCCAGCCACCCTCCTTCTCTGCATCTCTGGGAACAACAGCCAGACTCTTCTGTACCTTGAGGAGTGGTTTCAGTGTTGAGAGATATGTCATAGGCTTGTTCCATCAGGATTCAAGTAATCTTACCTGGAATCTGCTGAGCTTCTAATCAGTCTCAGCTTAATACCAGTTTCCTGGAGTCTCCAGTTGCTTCTCATGCTTCAAAGATGTCTCAGCCTATTCAGAAATTCTGCTCATCCTGGGCTGCAGCCTGAATATGAGGCTGACTATTACTGTTTTGATGGAGAGAATGGCGCTTCTCACAGTGACACAAACAGAATGGAAAATAGAACAGAAACCCTGCCCTGCTCTTAGTGGGACCAAGGAAGGGGTGGAGGGAGCAGGCTGTGGAGACAAACACAACATCCAGCCCAGAACTTTTTTCCAGACCCTAGAATCTTCTGTCAATATCCCATCAATTAAACTTTCATCTTAGGCAAAAATGTAGCCATAAAAATAATAAGAAACAAGCAAATTCACAGCAAAACTGAATTTATACCCAGTGAAAGAAACAAGCAAGTCTACTAGCTTTCTTGTTCAGAGCAAGGCACATCCCAACAGGTGGACAGTCCTGTAGGCATGTCTTCTGCTCCTGAATCTACAGAGAATCCTTCCCTCCCTGACCCATTTGAGAAGCTGGCTAAGGTGCACTGTGCTCCTTATATAAGTCAGGAAGATGGCAAATGCAGGCATGGGGGTGGGGGGGTCAAGGCACAGAGCTAGCCTGGCTCACTACTGTGATATCTGTCTTCCACTGTCATGTCAAGGAGATGGGTGTTAGACATGGGGAACATTTCTAACTGAGGCCAGCAAACCTAGTTTAGGGGCTAGGGAAGGAGAAGATGGGGCGCTCCTGCATTCCCAGGAAACTGCTCTGTCCCAAATGTGACTTCCCACAGGTGAGACTGCTTGATCCACATGAACTGGCAGGTTCCTCTTCTCCTTTTCTGCCCTGTAAGAGCTTTCAAGGATGGAGAGTGTCAGCCAGGATTGTGGGTTATCAAAAAACCTCTAGGATGTGCAATAACACTCCCTTTGAAACTCTAATTATGGTTCAATGAGGAGTTCACCCTTGTCACACAGAGTACAACAGAAACATTGGAGGTTATCATGGTTTCAGGTAACAAGGTCTACCAGGCAAATCCCTTAAGTCTGGGAGTTAGTAAAGCAGTGATGGGTCTTCAGGAGTCCCAAGTAAATATTCCTGCTCCTGGTTTATCAAAATGACCTCCTTGTTCATCCCTGGCCTGCAGCATGAGGATGAGACTGGCTCCCAATATCAGAGAGATGAGCATAGCCTCAGAGACATCAAGAGCTACCCTTTCACATATGCCCCACCATCAGATATTCTTCCCTATCTTCCCCTATCCAAGCCTGTGGCCATCAGCTCTGCTTCTCTAGTGTCATTAATGCTTCTGAAACCAGAGAACGTCACATACTTGACACTGCTTATCTTATGGTCTCAATGAAATTAACTTACTTTCATGGCACCTGAATGGCTGTGTTGGTTAAATGTCTGCCTTAGGCTTAAGTCATCAACCCAGAGCCCTGAGATCAAACGCAGTATCAGGCTGTCTCCTCAGCGGGGAGTCTTCTTCTGCTCTCGCTCTGCATTGCCCATTATGTGTTCTCTCTCTCTCTCTCAAATAGATAAATTGTGAACTGGAGCAAACAATTCTAAAATTTGTATGGAATCAGAAGAGACCCCAAATTGCTAAGGAAATGTTAAAAAAGAAAAACAAAGCTGGTGGCATAACGTTGCCTGATTTCAAGCTTTACTACAAAGCTGTGATTACCAAGACAGCATGGTCCTGGCACAAAAACAGACACAGACAGAGGAACAGAATAAAGAGCCGAGATATGGACCCTCAATTTTATGGTCAACTAATCTTCAACAAAGCAGGACAAAATATGCAGTGAAAAAAAAAGACAGTCTCTTTAATAAATGGTGCTTGAAAAATTGGACAGCTATGTGTAGAATAATGAAACTCGAACATTCTCTTACACCATACACAAACATAAACTGGAAATAGAAAAAAAAAGCCTTAAAGTGAGGCAGGAATCCATCAGAATCCTAGAGGAGAACATAGCAGTATCCTACATCAGCCACATCAACATCAGCCACAGCAACATCTTTCAAGGTATATCTCCAAAGGCAAAGGAAAAAAAAAAAGTGAAAATGAATTTTTTGGACTTCATTAAGATCAAAAGCTTCTCCACCACAAAGGAAATTGTCAAAAAAATGAAGTGGCAATCCACAGAATGGGAGAAGGTATTTGCGAATGAAACTACAGATAAATGGCTGTTACCAAGATCTATAAAGAACTCCTCAAACTCAACACACACAAAAGCAGATAATCATGTTGAAAAATGGACAGAAGACATGAACTGACATTTCTCCAAAGAAGACATACAAATGGCTAACAGACACATGAAAAAATGTTCATCATCACTAGCCATCAGGGAGATTCAAATCAAAACCACATTGAGATACCACCTACACCAGTTAGAATGGCCAAAATTAACAAGACAGGAAGCAACACGTGTTGGGGAGGATGTGGAGAAAGGGGAACCCTCTTAGACTGTTTGTGGGCATGCAAGTTGGTGCAGTCACTTTGTGTTGGAGAAGATGTGGAGAAAGGTGAACCCTCTTAGACTGTTCCTGGATGCAAGTTGGTGCAGTCACTTTCATTTTTTTCTTAAGAAATGAAAAAATAGACCTTTCTTATAACCCTGCAATTGCACTACTGGATATTTTCCCCAAAGATACAGATGTAGTGAAAAGAAGGGCCTTTTGTATCCCAATGTTCATAGCAGCAATGGCCATAGTCACCCAACTATGGAAAGAACCAAGATGACTTTCAACGGATGAATGGATAAAGAATATATGTTCCATATATACTATGGAGTTATGCCTCCATCAGAAAGGATGAATACCCAACTTTTGTATCAACATGGATGGGACTGGAAGAGATTATGATAAGTGAAATAAGCCAAGCAGAGAGAGTCAATTATCATATGGTCTCGCTTATTTATGGAGTATAAGGAATAACACGGAGGGCATAAGGAGATGGAAAGGAGGAGGAGTTGGGGGAAACTGGTGGGGGAGACGAACCGTGAGAGTCTGTGGACTCTAATAAACTGAGGGTTTTGGAGGGGAGAGGTTGGGAAGCTGGGAGAGCCTGGTGGTGGGTATTATGGGGGGTATTATGCACTCTTGGTGTGGTGCATAAACAATGAATTATGGAACAATGATAAGAAATTTAAAAATAAATAAATAAAAATTAAAAAAAAGAACCTACTTTCTTTTTTTTCAGTATTTTTTCCAGTTTTATTGAGATATGACTGACATACAACATTGTATAAGTTTAAGGTGTACAATGTGATGGTTTAATACATGTATATATTGCAAAATGATAACCATAATAAAATTAGTTAACACCTCCATCACCTCACATAATTACCATTTTGTACTGTGCTAAGAACAAAAGAAGATTTAAGATCTATTTTCTAAGCAACTCTCAACTATATAATACAGTATTCTTTTTTTATTTATTTTTTTATTCCATTGGTATTCTTTATTTCCTATTTCTTATTTTCATCATTTCCATCCTTCCATTTACATTAGGGGTAATTTGCTCTTCTTTCCAGAGGTACTTTTTTTTAATTTATTTTATTTATTTTTTTTATTTTTTTATAAACATATATTTTTATCCCCAGGGGTACAGGTCTGTGAATCACCAGGTTTACACACTTCACAGCACTCACCATAGCACATATCCTCCCCAATGTCCATAACCCCACCAACCCCTCCCAACCCCCCCTCCCCCCATCAACCCTCAGTTTGTTTTGTGAGATTAAGAGTCACTTATGGTTTGTCTCCCTCCCAATCCCATCTTGTTTCATTTATTCTTCTCCTACCCCTTTAACCCCCCATGTTGCATTTCCTCTCCCTCATATCAGGGAGATCATATGATAGTTGTCTTTCTCCGATTGACTTATTTCGCTAAGCATGCAACCCTCTAGTTCCATCAACATCGTCGCAAATGGCAAGATTTCATTTCTTCTGATGGCTGCATAGTATTCCATTGTGAATATATACCACATCTTCTTTATCCATTCGTCTGTTGATGGACATCTAGGTTCTTTCCATAGTTTGGCTATTGTAGACATTGCTGCTATAAACATGCGGGTGCACGTGCCTCTTCAGATCACTACGTTTGTATCTTTAGGATAAATACCCAGTAGTGCAATTGCTGGGTCATAGGGTAGTTCTATTTTCAACATTTTGAGGAACCTCCATGCTGTTTTCCAGAGTGGCTGCACCAGCTTGCATTCCCACCAACAGTGTAAAAGGGTTCCCCTTTCTCCACATCCTCGCCAGCATCTGTCATTTCCTGACTTGTTAATTTTAGCCATTCTGACTGGTGTGAGGTGATATCTCATTGTGGTTTTGATTTGTATTTCCCTAATGCCGAGTGATATGGAGCACTTTATCATGTGTGTTGGCCATCTGGATGTCTTCTTTGCAGAAATGTCTGTTCATGTCCTCTGCCCATTTCTGCTTTTTTTTTTTTTTATAATTTTATTTTTTATAAACATATATTTTTATCCCCAGGGGTACAGGTCTGTGAATCACCAGGTTTACACACTTCACAGCACTCACCAGAGCACATACCCTCCCCAATATCCATAACCCCACCCCCCTCTCCCAACCCCCCTCCCCCCATCAACCCTCAGTTTGTTTTGTGAGATTAAGAGTCACTTATGGTTTGTCTCCCTCCCAATCCCATCTTGTTTCATTTACTCTTCTCCTACCCCCTCAACCCCCCATGTTGCATCTCCTCTCCCTCATATCAGGGAGATCATATGATAGTTGTCTTTCTCCGATTGACTTATTTCGCTAAGCATGCAACCCTCTAGTTCCATCCACGTCGTCGCAAATGGCAAGATTTCATTTCTTCTGATGGCTGCATAGTATTCCATTGTGAATATATACCACATCTTCTTTATCCATTCGTCTGTTGATGGACATCTAGGTTCTTTCCATAGTTTGGCTATTGTAGACATTGCTGCTATAAACATTCGGGTGCACGTGCCCCTTCGGATCACTACGTTTGTACCTTTAGGATAAATACCCAGCAGTGCAGTTGCTGGATCATAGGGTAGTTCTATTTTCAACATTTTGAGGAACCTCCATGCTGTTTTCCAGAGTGGCTGCACCAGCTTGCATTCCCACCAACAGTGTAGGAGGGTTCCCCTTTCTCCACATCCTCGCCAGCATCTGTCATTTCCTGATTTGTTAATTTTAGCCATTCTGACTGGTGTGAGGTGATATCTCATGGTGGTTTTGATTTGTATTTCCCTGATGCCGAGTGATGTGGAGCACTTTTTCATGTGTCTGTTGGCCATCTGGATGTCTTCTTTGCAGAAATGTCTGTTCATGTCCTCTGCCCATTTCTTGATTGGATTATTTGTTCTTTGGGTGTTGAGTTTGTTAAGTTCTTTATAGATTTTGGACACTAGCCCTTTATCTGATATGTCATTTGCAAATATCTTCTCCCATTCTGTCAGTTGTCTTTTGGTTTTGTTCACTGTTACCTTTGCTGTGCAAAAGCTTTTGATCTTGATAAAATCCCAAAAGTTCATTTTTGCCCTTGCTTCCCTTGCCTTTGGTGATGTTCCTAGGAAGATGTTGCTGCGGCTGAGGTCGAAGAGGTTGCTGCCTGTGTTCTCCTCAAGGATTTTGATGGATTCCTTTCTCACATTGAGATCCTTCATCCATTTTGAGTCTATTTTCGTGTGTGGTGTAAGGAAATGATCCAATTTCATTTTTCTGCCTGTGGCAGTCCAATTTTCCCAACACCATTTATTGAAGAGGCTGTCTTTTTTCCATTGGACAGTCTTTCCTGCTTTTTCGAAGATGAATTGACCATAGAGTTGAGGGTCTATTTCTGGGCTCTCTCTTCTGTCCCATTGATCTATGTGTCTGCTTTTGTGCCAGTACCATGCTGTCTTGATGATGATAGCTTTGTAATAGAGCTTGAAGTCCGGAATTGTGATGCCACCAACTTTGGCTTTCTTTTTCAATATGCCTTTGGCTATTCGAGGTCTTTTCTGGTTCCATATAAATTTTAGGATTATCTGTTCCATTTCCTTGAAAAAAATGAATGGTACTTTGATAGGAATTGCATTAAATGTGTAGATTGCTTTAGGTAGCATAGACATTTTCACAAAATTTATTCTTCCAATCCTGGAGCATGGAACATTTTTCCATTTCTTTTGTCTTCCTCAATTTCTTTCATAAGTACTTTATAGTTTTCTGTGTATAGATTCATAGTCTCTTTGGTTAGGTTTATTCTTGGGTATCTTATAGTTTTGGGTGCAATTGTAAATGGGATGGACTCCTTCATTTCTCTTTCTTCTGTCTTGTTGTTGGTGTAGAGAAATGCAACTGATTTCTGTGCATTGATTTTATAGAACCTCTTTTTATCCCCTTTCTCGCCCCTCATGATTTGGGATCCCTTCTGATTTGGTTAAAGTATATTTTCCTGGGGTTGTTGCCACCCTTTTAGTATTTTACTTGCTCCTTCATATACTCTTATCTGGACAAAATGACAAGGCGGAAAAATTCACCACAAAAAAAGAACAAGAGGCAGTACCAAAGGCTAGGGACCTAATCAATACAGACATTGGTAATATGTCAGATATAGAGGTCAGAATGACGATTCTCAAGGTTCTAGCTGGGCTCGAAAAAGGCATGAAAGATATTAGAGAAACCCTCTTGAAAGATATAAAAGCCCTTTCTGGAGAAATAAAAGAACTAAAATCGAACCAAGTTGAAATCAAAAAAGCTATTAATGAGGTGCAATCAAAAATGGAGGCTCTCACTGCTAGGATAAATGAGGCAGAAGAAAGAATAAGCGATATAGAAGACCAAATGACAGAGAATAAAGAAGCTGAGCAAAAGAGGGACAAACAGCTACTGGACCACGAGGGGAGAATTTGAGATATAAGTGACACCATAAGATGAAACAACATTAGAATAATTGGGATTCCAGAAGAAGAGGAAACAGAGAGGGGAGCAGAAGGTATATTGGAGAGAATTATTGGAGTTTCCCCAATATGGCAAAGGACACGAAGCATCAAAATCCAGGAGGTTCAGAGAACCCCCCTCAAAATCAATAAGAATAGGACCACACCCCATCACCTAATAGTAAAATTTACAAGTTTTAGTGACAAAGAGAAAATACTGAAAGCACTCCGGGAACAGAAGTCTGTAATATACAATGGCAAAAATATTAGATTGGCAGCAGACTTATCCACAGAGACCTGGCAGGACAGAAAAAGCTGGCATGATATATTCAGAGCACTAAATGAGAAAAGCATGCAGCCAAGAATACTATATCCAGCTAGGCTATCATTGAAAATAGAAAGAGAGATCAAAAGCTTCCAGGACAAACAAAAACTGAAAGAATTTGCAAACACCAAACCAGCTCTACAGGAAATATTGAAAGGGGTCCTCTAAGCAAAGAGAGACCCTAAAAGTAGTAGATCAGAAAGGAACAGAGACAATATACAATAACAGTCACCTTACAGGCAATACAATGGCACTAAATTCATATCTCTCAATAGTTAACCTGAATGTCAATGGGCTAAATATCCCAATCAAAAGACACAGGGTATCAGAATGGATAATAAAAAAAAAAAAAAAAAAAAAGAAACATCTATATGTTGCCTACAAGAAACTCATCTTAAACCTGAAGACACCTCCAGATTTAAAGTGAGGGGGTGGAAAAGAATTTACCATGCTAATGGACATCAGAAGAAAGCAGGAGTAGCAATCCTTAGATCAATTAGATTTTAAGCCAATGACTATAATAAGAGATGAGGAAGGACACTATATCATACTCAAAGGATCTGTCCAACAAGAAGATCTACAATTTTAAATATCTATGCCCCTAACATGGGAGCAGCCAACTATATAAACCAATTAATAACAAAATCAAAGAAACACATCAACAATAATACAATAATCATAGGGTACTTTAACACTCCCCTCACTGAAATGGACAAATCATCCAAGCAAAAGATCAACAAGCAAATCAAGGCTTTAAATGTCACACTGGACCAGATAGACATCACAGATATACTCAGAACATTTCATCCCAAAGCAACAGAATACACATTCTTCTCTAGTGCACATGGAACATTCTCTAGAATAGATCACATCCTGGGTCTTAAATCAGGTCTCAACTGGTATCAAAAGATTGGGATCATTCCCTGCATATTTTCAGACCACAACACTCTGAAGCTAGAACTCAATCACAAGAGGAAATTTGGAAAGAACCCAAATTCATGGTGACTAAACAGCATCCTTCTAAACAATGAATGGATCAACCAGGAAATTAAAGAAGAATTGAAAAAAATCATGGAAAGAAATGATAATGAAAACGCAACAGTTCAAAATCTGTGTGACACAACAAAAGCAGTCCTGAGAGGAAAATATATAGCGGTACAAGCCTTTCTCATGAAACAAGAAATGTCTCAGGTACACAACCTAACCCTACACCTAAAGGAGCTGGAGAAAGAACAAGAAAGAAACCGTGAATGTAAACAGAGCAGGAGAAGAGAAATCATAAAGATCAGAGCAGACATCAATGAAATAGAAACCAAAAAAACAATAGAACAAATCAACGAAACTAGGAGCTGGTTCTTTGAAAGAATTAATAAGATTGATAAACCCCTGGCCAGACTTATCAAAAAGAAAAGAGAAAGGACCCAAATAAATAAAATCATAATGAAAGAGGAGAGATCACAACTAACACAAAAGAAATACAGACAATTATAAGAACATACTATAAGAAACTCTATGCCAACAAATTTGACAATCTGGAAGAAATGGATGCATTCCTAGAGACATATAAACTACCACAACTGAACCAGGAAGAAATAGAAAGCCTGAACAGACCCATAACCAGTAAGGAGATTGAAACAGTCATCAAAAATCTCCAAACAAACAAAAGCCCAGGGCCAGACGGCTTCCCCGGGGAATTCTACCAAACATTTAAAGAAGAATAATTCCTATTTTCCTGAAACTATTCCAAAAAATAGAAATGGAAGGAAAACTTCCAAACTCATTTTATGAGGCCAGCATCACCTTGATCCCAAAACCAGAAAAGGCTCCCATCAAAAAAGAGAACTACAGACCAATATCCTTGATGAACACAGATGCAAAAATTCTCGCCAAAATACTAGCCAATAGGATTCAACAGTACATTAAAAGGATATTCACCACGACCAAGTGGGATTTATTCCAGGGCTGCAAGGCTGGTTCAACATCCGCAAATCAATCAATGTGATACAACACATTAATAAAAGAAAGAACAAGAACCATATGATACTCTCATAAATGCTGAAAAAGCATTTGACAAAGTACAGCATCCCTTCCTGATCAAAACTCTTCAAAGTGTAGGGATAGAGGGCACATACCTCAATATTGTCAAAGCCATCTATGAAAAACCCACTGCAAATATCATTCTCAATGGAGAAAAACTGAAATCTTTTCCACTAAGGTCAGGAACACGGGAGGGATGTCCGTTATCACCACTGCTATTCAACATAGTACTAGAAGTCCTAGCCTCAGCAATCAGACAACAAAAGGAAATTAAAGGCATCCAAATCGGCAAAGAAGAAGTCAAACTATCACTCTTTGCAGATGATATGATACTATATGTGGAAAACCCAAAAGAATCCACTCCAAAACTGCTAGAACTTGTACAGGAATTCAGTAAAGGGTCAGGATATAAAATCAATGCACAGAAATCAGTTGCATTTCTCTACACCAACAACAAGACAGAAGAAAGAGAAATTAAGGAGTCCATCCCATTTACAATTGCACCCAAAACTCTAAGATACCTAGGAATAATCCTAACCAAAGAGACTAAGAATCTAAACTCAGAAAACTATAAAGTACTCATGAAAGAAATTGAGGAAGACACAAAGAAATGGAAAAATATTCCATGCTCCTGGATTGGAAGAATAAATATTGTGAAAATGTCTATGCTACTTAAAGCAATCAACACATTTAATGCAATTCCTATCAAAGTACCATCCATTTTTTTTTCCAAAGAAATAGAACAAATAATCCTAAAATTTATATGGAACCAGAAAAGACCTCGAATAGCCAAAGGAATATTGAAAAAGAACGCCAAGGTTGGTGGCATCACAATTCCGGACTTCAAGCTCTATTACAAAGCTGTCATCATCAAGAGAGAAGGGTACTGGCACAAAAACAGACACATAGATCAATGGAACAGAATAGAGAGCCCAGAAATGGACCCTCAACTCTATGGTCAACTAATCTTCGACAAAGCAGGAAAGAATGTCCAATGGAACAAAGACAGCCTCTTCAATAAATGGTGTTGGGAAAATTGGACAGCCACATGCCGAAAAGTGAAATTGGATCACTTCCTTACACCACACACGAAAATAGACTCAAAATGGATGAAGGATCTCAATGTGAGAAAGGAATCCATCAAAATCCTTGAGGAGAACACAGGCAGCAACCTCTTCGACCTCAGCCGCAGCAACATCTTCCTAGGAACATTGCCAAAGGCAAGGGAAGCAAGGGCAAAAATGAACTATTGGGATTTCATCAAGATCAAAAGCTTTTGCACAGCAAAGGAAACAGTGAACAAAACCAAAAGACAACTGACAGAATGGGAGAAGATATTTGCAAACGACATATCAGATAAAGGGCTAGTGTCCAAAATCTATAAAGAACTTAGCAAACTCAACACCCAAAGAACAAATAATCCAATCAAGAAATGGGTAGAGGACCTGAACAGACATTTCTGCAAAGAAGACTTCCAGATGGCCAACAGACACATGAAAAAGTGCTCCACATCACTCGGCATCAGGGAAATACAAATCAAAACCACCATGAGATATCACCTCACACCAGTCAGAATGGCTAAAATTAACAAATCAGGAAATGACAGATGCTGGCGAGGATGCGGAGAAAGGGGAACCCTCCTACACTGTTGGTGGGAATGCAAGCTGGTGCAGCCACTCTGGAAAACATCATGGAGGTTCCTCAAAATGTTGAAAATAGAACTACCCTATGACCCAGCAATTGCACTGCTGGGTATTTACCCTAAAGGTACAAACGTAGTGATCCGAAGGGGCACGTGCACCCGAATATTTATATTAGCAATGTCTACAATAGCCAAACTATGGAAAGAACCTAGATGTCCATCAACAGATGAATGGATAAAGAAGAAGTGGTATATATTCACAATGGAATACTATGCAGCCATCAAAAGAAATGAAATCTTGTCATTTGCGACGACGTGGATGGAACTAGAGGGTTGCATGCTTAGCGAAATAAGTCAATCGGAGAAAGACAACTATCATATGATCTCCCTGATATGAGGGAGAGGAGATGCAACATGGGGGGTTGAGGGGGTAGGAGAAGAGTAAATGAAACAAGATGGGATTGGGAGGGAGACAAACCATAAGTGACTCTTAATCTCACAAAACAAACTGAGTGTTAATGGGGGGAGGGGGTTTGGGAGAGAGGGGTGGGGTTATGGACATTGGGAAGGGTATGTGCTATGGTGAGTGCTGTGAAGTGTGTAAACCTGGCGATTCACAGACCTGTACCCCTGGGGATAAAAATATATTATATGTTTATAAAAAATAAAATAAAATAAAAATAAAATAAATTTAAAAAAAATCAATCTAACAGTAGGGGGAGAGATATTTGCAAATATCTTATCACATAATGGGCTAGTGTCCAAAATATATAAAGAAATCATCAAACTCACCACCCAAAAAACAAATAATACAGCCAAAAAAGGAAAGAAAACTTGAAAAGATATTTCGCCAAAGAAGACCTAAATATGGCCAGGAAATACATGAAAAAATGTTCCACATCATTTTCATAAGGGAAATACAAATCAAGACCCTGAAGTGATACCACTACAGTTCAGTCAGAATGGCTACAATTAAGACAGGAAACAGAAGATATCAGGAAAAGGGGAACCCCCTTATGATGCTGGTGGTGTTGCAAGCTGCTACAGCCATTCTGGAAAATGGTATGTAGTTTTCTCAAGAAGTTAAAAATAGGGACATCTGGGTAGCTCAGTCAGTTAAGAAGTTAAAAACTAGAGCTATCCTATGACCCAGCAATTGTCCTCCTAGGTATTTACACAAAGGTTATAAATATAGTGTTGGGAAGGTATATCTGCACTCCAATATTTATAGCAGTAATATGCACAATATCTATACTGTGGATATAGCCCATATATCCATCAATAGATGAATGCATAAAAACATGCATATATATATATTCATATATAATATACATATATTATATGTATATGTATATGTATAAAAGCCATATACATAATTCACTTCATACATATATATACATACACATATATACACCATATTTTATGTATTATATATAATGCATATATAATATGCACTATATATAATATATATACATATTTTATGTATTTTATGTATTATGTATAATGCATATATAATATGCATTATATATATTTATTATATATATTATATAAATATATATTATATTTTATATAATATATATACATATTTTATGTATTTTATGTATTATGTATATAATTATATATATAATACATAAAATATGAGGCTCATTCTTTCTGCGTAATTCCCTCCACTGTGAATAGACACCTATGGATGTCACTAGGGGGTGCTGTGAACCTGCCCAGAACTGGCAAAGCCTAAAACAAATTGAAATGGCTCCACCTGACTGGGCCCTGCATTCCTGTTCAGGCCCTAAGTGAGAGGTGACACCACCTGCTTCCTCCCAGGGGACAAATTCATAACTCTTGAACTCCCCAGAACTCCTCTTGGGAATGAAGCTACTAGCTAAGCGATGCCCACATTCATATGGCAGTATGGGCTCATATTTACATAATGCACCACGAAACACTCCATTTACCCTTGAAGCTCTGGAGGTTACAAAGGACACATGCCAGACCAGCACCAACTGTAAGGCCAGGGAAACTATGGAAAGTGCACATAATGAACTAGACTCCTCTCCTTCTCCTCCCCTCCTCATCCACTACCTAGGTTCATGGAGATTTCAAAAGCCATCCTTTGGAGGGATCCCTCTGCCTTTATTCTTCATTACTAACATGTATCTATTTTCATTTCAGAGACAAGTTCTCAGGCTGTGGTGACTCAGGAACTCCCACTGACTGTATCCCCAGGAGGGAAAGTTACTCACATATGTGGCTCTAGCCCTGGAAGAGTCACCAATGGTCACTAGTTCCAGCAGAAGCCTGGCCAAATACCCAGGGCATTGATTTAGGATATAAGCAACATACAATCCAGGAACCCCACCAAATTCTCAAGTTAAATCTTGGAAGCAATACTCCCCTGACCCTAGCTTGTGTCCAGGCCCGATAAAGCTGGGTACCACTGGGGGCTAGGATTTTAATGGTACTTTGTGCAGAGGGAGACCCAGATGAGGAAGCAAGGTGTAAAGTGTTTTCACCAAGTGTGGAGACAAATATGATCATGCTATATTGACATTACATGACCAGACACCATACTTCCAGGATAAACTATATGTTAGTCATCCATGCAGAGATGGGATGGGATGGGTCTGAATGTTTACAAATTATTGAAACAATCTTGGAACATATAATTTTGATATTTTATCAAAATATTAAATATATACATAGTGTGACTGAGAATTATTTTTTTAGAAAACAATTATTAAAGAAAATGATCTACCTAAGACACTGAAGAATGAATATACAGCTATGTCCAGTTCAGAATTATTGACAATGAAAAATAACTGAAGCCAGCAGGGATGTTTTTCACTAATTACAGCAAGTCAACCTATGGAATAAAGATGAACTATGAATCAAGATGAGACAGATGTGCATATATTTTATTTTTTTAAAGAGTTTATTTATTTATTTGACAGACGGAAATCACAAGTAGGCAGAGAGGCAGGCAGAGAGAGAGAGGAGGAAGCAGACTCCCTGCTGAGCAGAGAGCCCAATGTGGGGCTCAATCCCAGGACCCTGGGATCATGACCTGAGCCGAAGGCAGAGGCTTTAACCCACTGAGCCACCCAGGTGCCCCAGATGTGCATATATTTTAAACAAACATCATTAATATCATTTTATGTGGAAATGCCAATCATGGAACAATGGAACACAAATGCAGCATTTCATTATGTAATTATAAAATGTATTTTATATGTTCATATATAATTTTCATATACAAATATATATTATATATTTATACATATATTTGTATAACATATATCAAATTTATATAAATATATATAGTACATATACTATATATGCTTATATATAGTATATATAAATTAAATATATGTAAATTATACATGCACATTTTATAGTATACATTTATTAATATATGATCATATAATGTATATCAATATAACATATTGCATATTTACATATTTATATATTTCATATATTTATGCATAATTTAAATATGAAAATGCATTGCACGTGTATGATTAAATATATTATATATGTATGAATTTATATATAAATTAAATGTATACATATATAGATTATATATATGTAGATATATATGTGCGTGTGTGTGTGTATATATATATATATATATACATATATATATATATATATAAAATTTTTATTTATTTATTTATTTTTGCTACAGAACATCCTTTAAAGTATTAACAGTTATCCATTCAGGATGGAAGTGGCAGTGGAACAGAGGAGTAGATTTTTAGAGGACAGCATCATATTAATTTTATAGACCACTTATAGAAATGTTATTAAATATCAATCCTTGTACTGAGATAATTTAGAAAATTAGAGAAAAACATCTTAAATATATGAGAGTTAGTACAAATTATTATAAGGATATAGTAGTTATTAAAGCATAAATGAGAACCCACAAAAGTAAACACTTATGAACATATGTATGTATGTACATATGTATGTATGTATGTATGTATGTTTTCCCTCACAGTATATTTTTGTGAGAAAGATGAATATATGGACAAGGTATATGTCATGAGGGCTAGTAAACCTAACATGAGACCCTAACAACAACAACAATAACCAAATAAGTCAACCTGTAAGGGTAGCCTAGGTAGAATTATTATCATGGTTGAACCAATAGCCTTCTCTGGGGAACTTAAGCCTTGAGCTTGGTTCAAGTGAGTAACAACCCAGTAATGAAACCAGGGAAAGACAGAAGCAAAGTCAAATAATTAGGTAATTCTGAAATTTCTCATAACATAAATATTTGCCCTAGCCATCTAATTGAGGGTCCTGATGCCCTGGAAAAATGAATAGCTGAACCCCAGAGTTGACCTCCTCATTCTCCTGCCCAGGGTTTAGACATCAGAAAGGTCCACTTGAAAGTTCAGAAAGTCCTTCTAGGAGTGCTGGGCACTGTGGCATAGGCTGGGGAGCATAGCGTCTGGGGCCAGCAAGAGGAGATGGTGGGATGATCCTGAGAGATCAGGTGCCTAGGTTTGGGTCAGGAAAAATAGGAAAATCTATCACTGGCCCTTGCTACACTTAGAAAGCAGGGTCCTTACTGTGTATGACTATCCTGCACCTGGACACACAGAAACAACATGAGCCCTCAGCTGTGAATCACACAGGCCTCATATTTTGTCCTCCACTGCATCATGAAGTAACCTTATTTTTATGGAAAGATAGATGGGCAACAAAAATGAATTTGCTTCCTAAACAGACTGGCAATACTCCCTGGGCAAAGGATAGGACACACCAGTGTAGGAACTGTCTCTATGATAATTGGTCCTCAGCAAGCAGAGCTCTAGGGCTTCTCCACCATGACCTGGATTCCTCTCTTCACTTCCTCACTAATTGAATACAAAGTTTCCTTTAGGGGAAACTGAAATCTGGGAAAATGAGGAGGTGCATTGGCTCTGGGCATTGCTCCCATGATCTGGGCACAGGTGATCATCATCCCATTCTTTCTGTCACCTTCTGACCCTCTTCCCAGGATTGGGAGACTGATGGACTGGTTCTACCATCCACAGTGTCTAAGTCTTTGCTTTTTAAATGGTTTAAAATATATATTAAAATAAGAGATGTGGAGGGGCGCCTGGGTGGCTCAGTGGGTTAAGCCTCTGCCTTCAGCTCAGGTCATGATCTCAGGGTCCTGGGATCGAGCCCCGCATCGGGCTCTCTGCTCAGCAGGGAGCCTGCTTCCTCCTCTCTCTCTGCCTGCCTGTTTGCCTACTTGTGATCTCTGTCAAATAAATAAATAAAATATTTTTAAAAAATAAGAGATGTGTATCCTAAACTCATTTTCTCACTCTAGTAAATCAGTGGAGGCAGCATAACCCAACAGAAGATTATGAGATCTGAAAATTACAGGATAATCTCATTCATGAACATAGTTGATAGTTGCACAAATGACTCATCACATGGGCCACTAGAATCATATTATCTCAGAAAAAATTCACCTTGATCACCAAGGAGGATTAAGACAAAGACCAGTTGTGTACCGACTCTCAGTGATGAGGAATATGGAATGTGGGGGACCAGATGTGAAGATACTGTGCCCTGTATCAGTTCCTTGAACCAGGTAAGGGCTCTTGAGCTCCCAATGCTGGTTTCCTGTCGTTGGGAAAGAACACTGAAGTCACCAGACACACCCTTTGAGGCACAGTGTTCTCTAGAGCACACGGTCAGCCTGCATCCACAAGTCCTCTCAGATACAGGTGCAGACCAGAGAAATATCCTTTCTGATTCCTACAAGAGAAATTCAGGACCCACAGGGGGAACTGCTTTACCAACTTTCAGTGTATGAGGTATCCCTGGCATACTGGGTGCTTCTCCCATCTCCAGCCAATCAATCCCACAATTACCTTGATTGCAGATCCCTACCCAGGTCCACCCGTTGGGTAAGTAAATGGGACCTTGGTGTCTGGGGAATGCCAGAGATAATGTGTCTCGGTAGCCACATTCAGGGACCTTTGCTGCTAATTATGATTTAAAATGTGCCATGATGAAATATGCAGTAAGAGTGTAAGACATTAATCTTCCATCATTTCAGTTGTTATTGTGTACTGATCTTTTTCATTTATGCCAATACTTTGTAGGGATTTATATAAACTGATAGTAATCAGTTTTTAGTTCCCTTTTTTAAAATTTCTTCTTGAGTGTCAATATTGTTCTTTACTTCAAAACTTGATAGTTATGAAAGTACCCATTGGTCTCTAAAGTGTCCAGGGCATTAGTTTAATAAGAATATCATTTTGTATGTGTATTTTTCTCTGAAATGAGTTGCAGTTCTCAAGCATATGCCAAGAGACAGGAAAAGTATTCTGAAAGAATTATCAAACCGGCAATCTACTAGTGATTCCAATATTCCAATCATATTTATAACTCATCCTGGGAGGAGCACCAACCCTGAGCCTCACCACCCCCTTAATCCTCCTGCAAGTCCTCCTAACTACCAGGCCATTCTCCAAACTTCTAAGTCATACTCCTCAGCAGAGCACAAAGGGAAAGGGATTTGAAAATGACCCTAATAGCCACATCCATTTGTTTACACAGTGTTTATTTTTTCATTCGGTTTCATTAATTATTTTTAAAGTAAGTTTTATGCCCAATATAGGACTTGAACTTGCAATCCTGAGACCAGCGTCATATCCCATATCAGAGTGCAATGAAGCACACATTATCTTTTTTATTTCTGATCAAGTCACACTTGTCTCTATTTGTTACATCCTATGTAGACAGTTGTTTCAGAATTTCATGTTGACCCTCTGACCTTTCCTCCTCAAAGACTACAGTTACATTGATGGACTTCATGGAATGGACAGTTTCTTAAGGGTCACTCAGTATGGGTAAACTTATCTTTGATATGCTTCCCCATGACTACCAGAAACAGGTTCTAGGACTGAGTCTGAGGAGACCCCATTCCTTCATACCAAAGATGGGGGCTCTGAGATTCCCAGTGGACTCACTGTTGGAGGAGTTACCACTAAGATCCACCAAGGAGACAATCAGGGATGTCTCTGGGGAGGATAGAAAATGTTCCCAGGGCTGTGATAGATTTGGGATGAGCTAGAACCAAGGTCAGGATGTGGAAAACACACTAATGTCCTCATTCAGTCTCAGCTTTCCCAGAGAAGAGACTTGGAACTGAGGTCACCAGACATGTGGGGGAGCTGACTTGATGGAAGATGCCATCCCTGTCATTCAGTGTTCTAGTCACCCTACAGTCATGGTCTGTATCAGTTCCCAACATACGCCTCTTTTAAATTCTCTGTCAGGGGAGAGCAGGGTGACACTGGTGCAGGAAGAAAAAGGAAGATGATTTGCATGAAACACCTTCACTTAATGGGTCTGAGAGGCATGAAAAGACCTGGGGAAACCACACTTACCAGCCCAGGAGCCTGAGGTGGCTGCAACATCTAAGGGTCCCCATCATGGTCTGGACAGTGCTACTTCTGCTCCTCACTTATGGTTCAGGTCAGGAGAGTGGACTCTGCATCCTTGAAGGGCACAGGATATCAAGGTGACCCATGTCTCCCATAATAACACCTGTATCTCCTCTTTGTTTTAGGGGCATATTCTCAGACTGTCATGACCCAGGATCCATCACTAATGGTGTCTCCAGGAGGGACATTCACACTCATCTGTGCCCTTAGTTCTGGTTCAGTTACCACAAGTCAATACACTGGCTGGCACCAGCAGACCCCAGGCCAGACTCCTCGCACAATTATCTATAGCACAAAGAGCCAACCCTCTGGGGTCCCTCATCACTTTTCTGGATCCATCTCGGGAAACAATGCAGTCCTCACCATCACAGGGGCCCAGCCTGAGGACGAGGCTGACTATTACTGTGTTCTGTATATGGGTAGCAACACTTACACAGAGATTTAAATTAATGGGAAAGTGCAGCCAGAACCTCTTCATGGGTTCAGAATGACTCAATCTTAGTGTAGGAGGGAATGTGGAGGGGATAATCAATACCAACATGGGAAAGGAGACTCTCTGATCCCATTCTTCTGTCCAGTGTTTCCTGCTCATGTGTCCCATCTCAACTCTACCAGGATTTGTCCATCAGTCCAGTATGACTGCACAATCCTGAATATCATCTCCCTTTATGTGTTTATGGTGATGGGGAGGGGGTTTGGTCAAAAATATATCCACAAATAGTGAGACTCATCAAGCTTATTGCTCTTTGTCAAATGTTTCTTGTTAAAATGACATTAACAGACATGTCTTCAGGAACATGATAAAGGTAGCCAGATCTACAACTAATACCAAGGAAATAAAAACAATCATCAGAAATTAATATCAACAGTTATGTGCCAATAAGTTAATGAACACATTCCCAGAAACATGTAAACTGCTAAAACTGAATCAGGAAGAAATTAATAACCTAAATAGACCAATATCTAGTAAAGAGATTGAATCAGAGATCAAAAACGTCCCCAAAAAACAAGAGCCCAAAACCTGATGGATTCCCTGGTGAATTCTACCAAACTTTCAAAGAAGAAATAATACCTATTCTCCTGAACCCGTTTCAAAAAATTGAAGCAGATGTGGTCCATACACACTATGGAGTGTTATGCCTCCATCAGAAATGGATACCCAACTTTTGTAGCAACATGGATGGGACTGGAAGAGATTATGCTGAGTGAAATAAGTCAAGCAGAGAAAGTCAATTATCATATGGTTTCACTTATTTGTGGAACATAACAAATAACATGGAGGACATGGGGAGATGGAGAGGAGAAGGGAGTTGAGGGAAATTGGAAGGGAAATTGAACCCTGAGAGACTATGGACTCTGAAAAACAAGCTGAATGTTTTGAAGGGGTAGGGGGTGGGAAGTTGGGGAAACAGGTGGTGGGTATTAGAGAGGGGCACGGTTTGCATGAAGCACTGGGTGGTGCAAAGTGCAAAAAAACAATGAATACTGTTACACTGAAAAGAAATTTAAAAAAAAGTAAAAATAAATAAATAAATAAAAAATAATTGAAGCAGAAGGCAAACTTCCAGACTCTTTTTTTAAAAGATTTTATTTATTTATTTGACAGACAGAGATCACAAGTAGGCTGAGAGGCAGATAGAGAGAGAGGAGGAAGCAGGCTCCCCACCAAGCAGAAAGTCCAATATGGGGCTTGATCCCAGGATCCTGAGATCATGACCTGAGCCAAAGGCAGAGGCTTTAACCCACTGAGCCACCCAGGCACCCCCCCATACTCTTTTATTGAAGCCAGCATTACCATGATCCCCAATCCAGGAAAAGACCTAATTAAAAGGGAGAATTTCAGATAAATATCTCTGCTGAATATGGATGCTAAGATTCTCAACAAGATCCCAGCTAATAGGATCAAACAGTACATTAAAAAGATTATCCACTATGACCAGGTGGGATTTAACCCTGGATTGCAAGCATGGTTCAACATTCACAAATCAATCAATGTGATAGAACAAATCCATAAGAGAAGAGAAAAGAACCGCATGGTCCTCTCAATTGGTGCAGAAAAACCATTTGACAAAATCCAGTATCCATTCATGATTAAAACACTTCAACCTATAGGGACAGAGGGAACATTCCTCGACTTCACAAAAATCTATCTATAAAAAACCCACAATGAATATCACCCTCAATGGGAAAAGCTAACAGCCTTCCCTTTGAGATCAGGAACTTGACAAGGATGCCCACTCTCACCACTCTTGTTAAACATAGTATTAGAATTCCTAGAAACAGCATTCAGATGAGAAGGAGAAATAAAAGGTATTCAAATTGGCAATGAGGAAGTCAAACTCTATCTCTTTGCAGATGACATGATATTTTATATGGAAAACCCAAAAAACTTCAACCCAAAACTACTAGAATTCATTTAGCAATTCAGTAATATGGCAGGATACAAAATAAATGTACAGAAATCTGTTGCTTTCTTATACACTAACAATGAAAATACAGAAATGGAAATTAGAGAATCATTCCATTTACTATAGCACCAAGAACCATAAGATACCTTGGAATAAACCTAACCAGAGAGGGAAGGTTCTGTACTCAAGGAACTACAGAACACTCATGAAAGAAATTGAGGAAGACACACAAAGATGGAAGACCATTCCATGCTCATGGATCCAAAGAATAAACATTGTTAAAATGTCTATACTGCCTAGAGCAATCTATACTTTCAATACCATTCTGATCAAAATTCCACTGACATTTTTCAAAGAGCTGGAGCAAAATATCCTAAAATTTGTATGGAATCAGAAGACACCCCGAATTGCCAAGGAAATGCTGAAAAAGAAAAACAAAACTGGGACGATCATGTTGCCTGATTTCAAGCTTTACTACAAAGCTGTAATCACCAAGACAGCATGGTTCTGACACAAAAACAGACCATAGACCAGTGGAACAGAGTAGAGAGCCCAGATATGGACCCTCAACTCTAGTCAAATAATCTTCGACAAAGCTGGAAAAAAAGTATACAGTGGAAAAAAGACAGTCTCTTCAATAATGGTGCTGTGAAAATTGCACAGCTATGTGTAGATGAATGAAACTTAATAATTCTCTTATACCATACACAAAGGTAAACTTGAAATGGATGAAAGACCTGGAGGAGAACATGTCAAGTAATGCCTTCGACATCAGCCACAGCACCTTCTTTCCAGATATGTCTCCAAAGACAAAAGAAACAAAAGCAAAAAGGAATTTTTGGGACTTCATCAAGATCAAAAGCTGCTGCACAGCAAAGGAAACAGTCAACAAAACAAAGAGGTAACCCACGGAATGGGAGAAGATATTTGCAAATGCCAGTTCAAAGAGATGATATCCAAGATCTATAAAGAACTCCTCAAACTCAACACACACAAAATAGATAATCATGCCAAAAATTGGGCAGAAGACATTAAAAATAGAGCTTCCCTATGACCCTGCAATTGTACTACGGGGTATTTACCCCAAAGATACAGATGTAGTGAAAAGTAGGGCCATTTGTACCCCAATGTTCATAGCAGCAATGACCACGGCTGCCAAACCATGGAAAGAACCAAGATGCCATTCACAGAGGAATGAATAGGAAGATGTGGTCCCTATACACTATCAAATATTATGCCTCCATCAGAACGGATGAATATGCAACTTTTTATCAACATGGACGGGACTGGAAGAGATTATGCTGAGTGAAATAAGTCAAGCAGAGAAAGTCAATTATCATATGGTTTCACTGAGTTGTGCAGCATAAGAAATAACACAGAGGACATAGGGAAATGGAGAGGAGAAAGGAGTTGAGGGAAATTGGAGGGGGTATGAACAATGAGAGACTATGGACTCTGAAAAACAATCAGCGTTTTGAAGGGGTGGGAGGTGGGAAGTTGGGTGAGCCTTGTGGTGGGTATTATGGAGGGCATGTATTGCATGTAGCACTGGGTGTGGTGCATAAACAATGAACTCTGGTACACTGAAAAGAAATTTTTTAAAAAATTTTAAAAAATGGGCAGAAGATATGAGCAGACACTTCTCCAATGAAGACATACAAATGGCTAACAGACACATGAAAAAATGTTAATCATCACTAGCCATCAGGGTGATTCAAAACAAAACCTCATTGAGATACCACCTTAAACCAGTTAGAATGGCCAAAAGTAACAAGAGAGTAAACAATGTGTGTTGGAGAGGATGTGGAGAAAGAGGAACCCTCTTACACTGTAGGTGGGAATGCAGGTTGGTGCAGCCATTTTGGAAAACAGTGTGGAGATTCCTTAAGTAATTAAAAGTAGAGTTTCCCTATGACCCTGCAAATGCACTACTGGGTATTTACTCCAAAGATACAAATGTAGTGAAAAGAAGGGCCATCTGTACCCCAACATTCACCCAGTAATGTTCACAGTTGCCCAGCTGTGGCAAGAACCAAGATGCCCTTCAACAGATGAATGGATAAGGAAGATGTGGTCCATATATACTATGTTATTTGTGAAGCATAAGGAATAACACAGAGAACATAGGGAAATGGAGAGGAGAAGGGAATTGGGGGAAATTGGAGGGAGAGATGAACTATGAGAGACTGTGGACACTGAGAAACAAACAGGGTTTTGGAGGGGCGGGGGTTGGGAGGTTGAATGAGCCTGGTGGTGGGTATTATGGAGGGCACATAGTGCATGGAGTACTGGTTGTCATGCATAAACAATGAATTCTGGAACACTGGGAAAAAATTTAAAAAATTTTAAAAAAAATTAAAAACAAAGAAAAAACAAAGTAACCAGATCTACTGAGCATTTGTTCACATGGGTGACTTGAGCTGGATCCATAGTTCATCTGCTTTTCTGTTCCACATGCCAGAGGCTTCCAATCTGTGTGCAGTCTCCTTATAAAAGAGAGGAAGAATTTGAGCAGTTCATTTGTGAATGTTGGCTAAGAAAGTTACTTGTTTTCTGATGCCCATGTCCCACACTTCTCATTTCTTCTATTTTGGGTCGTCACTTAATTAACTATTGCAATGTTTACCTTATTAATAATATAGTTTATAAACATCTTGAAAAGTTAACAACAAATATGAGGTATACTCATAAAATCATTTCTTTAAACTCTGGAAAGCACGTGCTCTTTGAGAAATTTAGAAAGTCAATTTACAGCCAGGGCATAGCCCGTGGGTGTTTGTGGGCTGACACTTAACAGACCCTCAGTTCTGCCCCAACATCTTTTCCAGGCAAAGCAGAAGTTTGGCCAGTGGATAATAGGGGGCACTGAGTGCCTTCCCCATCATCTGCTCAGTGAAGCTCCCTGCTGTATAATTCTCCAAACTCCCCAGGCTAAGGAATTGGTATCTGTGTTTATTGGTGGGAACTCAGAACCTGGGGCTGTTCTGGCTGGGCAGAGTGTCCTGCTCACTGGTCTGCAGAAGATCCCAGCAGCTGCTTCCTGCCTCGTCCCTCCCTGGGGACAAACTCTGAGGCTCCCCCTAGACTCCATTCTGTCTAGGATCCAAGCTAATACTATAGCTCATGCTCAGGATGGAATAGACTGTCGTGTAGGAAAAAGGTCATGTGAGCAGCCCTCCCTTTTGGCCACTGGAGAAGACAAAAATATCTGTCCAACCAGCCCCAGTTTGTCATTCAGGACAGCTGTGTCCCATGTCCTCAATTCCTGCCCTCTTCATGCTCCCCTCTCACTGTTCATACACAGACAGGCCTCAGAGAACTGAGTTTGACATGTGCCACAGTCAGATGACAGGAAGGGACTAGAAAAGAACATGATTGTCAGAGGGAACTTCTGGTGATGGATCACTGGGGACAGAGTTGGAGTTGGAGGAAGAACCTGTAGCTATAGCTCTGACCCCTGGAAGGAGATAAGGAAGGAAGTATCAGGTAGGAAGAGCCTGAGTTCACAGGCCTATTCCTGTCAGTAGGGATGAGGAAGGTCCTGGTATCTTGGAGGCATTATTGGATTCTTCATCCCCCAGGGAAACCTGGATGCTGTAATTCCTGAGCTCATACTTGTGTGTAGGCAACAAAGGGGAAATGGGGATTATGTTACCTAGTAACCTCGGGGTCTTCTGAGGTGGGGGAAGGAAGACTGAGGCCTTAACTTCCAGGGCCAACACCACCAGCCTTTGCAGCTGTCTGTCATCCTCAGAACAAGGCTGTTCTCCTTCTGCCTCCTCCTCCACCTGGACCCCAAATCATGTCAAGCTGAGGTGCCTGAGGGTATTAAAGTCTCTGTCCTTTTCCAGGTCTTTGCAGGCACAGGGACCACCACTGCTGCACCAACCCACTTGCTGGGAGGGAAAGCTCTGTGGGAGAGCCACTCCTCTTCACACTCAGCACCTCTGGGGACACAATGCAATCCTCAGGGCCTGGAATATCCATGATTGGGGCCCCTTTGTCTCTGAATTTTTCAAACCCTTCTCCACTCTTTCACACCATGATCACCATGGGACACAGTACAACTAACATATCATCAGCACCCCACCTGTTCTCTCACCTGACCTCACCCATATCAGTCAGGGCATCCCATCCCTGTGGGTATCACCCTCCATCCACCTGACATTCTGGACCATCCCTCCCTCTCCCATAGCCTAAGGTCTAGTCAGTTACCTTCTTGTGTCCCACCTGGGGATATGTGCCATTTCTCCCTTCCCTCTTTCTTCTGTTCTCATCTTCCTCCAGTGGACACCTGGGGTCCCCAGTTGAGACTGGATCCACAGATCCTTCCACTAATTCAGCAATTCTGCTCATTGCTGGGCTGCAGCCTAAGGACAAGTCTGACTATTACTGTGCTATAAGTCACTGGAGTGGGAGTAAGTATACTAAGTCAAGGTGTCTAAGACAATACAAAAATTGAAGTGAAAAAAATGCTGTGCACACAAATCATAGCTCTGAGCATAGTTTAAGTGAGGAAATTAAGTAGAGATACAAGATCCTAGATCCAATCTCTGCTAATAGCCACCATTGGTGCCTGGGGCCCTAAGTCAGAGGGTCACCATCTCCTTCACCATAAGCAGCAGCAACATTAGGTATGGTTACCTGTGAACTGGTACCAGCAGTTCCCAGGAACAACCCTCAAACTCCTTATCCATAGTCATAATAATTCAATTTCAGGAGACACAGATCCAATCACTGGCTCCAGTCTGGCAGCCTAGGATCTCTGACCATCAGCAGCCTTCTTGCTGAGGACAAGGCTGACTATTACTGCCCATGTGAGAAAAGGTTCTCAGCTCTTTTTCCTCGGGCTCTAGCCTGTGGAAAAGCAAACCAAATTTCTACTTACTTCTCTGCAAAGAACATGGAGAGCCCAGCACCTGGCTCCTCAGGTTAGGTTGTGATTCTTCTCATTCCAATGCTGACACCCTGTGCCCATGTCCATTCAGGGACACTATGTAGGGGTGAAGGCTCTTCCTCTACCTTTTGTCCTTAGAGTCGCTCAGATAAGCCCATTCCTACACAAAGGGTCTCAAGGAAATATAAATTCCTTGTGTTCATGAATTGGAACAGTTTCCTTCTCATCACATGTAAATTCCATAATTTTCTTCCAATTTTTCAAAACAAAATGAAACATTTTGTGGGCTCTGAGTCTTTTTAGGCTTCAGGACCATCCTGCTCTGCTTCATAGATACATCAGTTCAGTTTGCATCTGAGACAAATATGGCCTTAGTTTTAACCAGATGACCAGTTTGTTCACTTTCTGATATTTGCAGGAAATACTTAAAATTATGTCAAATTAGAATGTTAAAAGTGAAACAAAACAGAACAAAAATGTCTAGAGTAAAAACATGCATGCAAATGTTTACAGAAAATTTATGCATATTACCAAACATCTAAACAACCACAAATATGCACAGTGATTTTTATACCCGCTTTTTTATATGATTACCAAGACTTGAGATAACAAGATGTTCTCTGACATTTTGTATATTCATAGACTGAGATAGTCATCAAAACTTAAAAGACATTAGCTCTTGTTAAAAATATGTATGAATTTTAAACAGTTATCTTTCAGTGAAGAACATACAAAAGACTCATTTAAAGGGCCATTTTTTATAAAAGGCTCATTTCTTATCATTGCATTTGTGTAACATTTTGGAAGAGGCACCAATCTGCAGGTGGTAGAAAGCTCAGTAATTAACAGGAGGGTGAATATGTCAAGCACAATGATTGTATTTATGGTGGTGTCACTCTCCTACATGACACTCTAATGGCGGCCATACCACACTGCTGTGTTGTCAGAGCTCTCTAAACTCTAGCACAGTGACAGCACCTTTATGCATGCATAGAAAGTCATGTAGAATTATGGCATCCTTGGTGGAGTGCACAATATGACATTATACAATCTGCTGTTTTCAAATTTGTGAACCCATGCCACAGAAGGGGTGAAATGGAAAGGTGCTGACCTGGGGGATTTTGCAAAGGAGGGGAGACTGTAAATGGAAAGATTAAAGTATTTGCATATGAGCCCCTTTCTCCACTTAACACAGTTGTGTCCCAGGGCGTGAGTGATCAATAGTTCTGATGTTTCTGGGGGCACCTGGGTGGCTCAGTGGATTGAAGCCTCTGCCTTCAGCTCAGGTCATGGTCCCAAGGTCCTAGGATTGAGACCCAAATTGAGCTTTCTGCTCAGCAGGGAGCCTGATTCTCTTTCCCTTTCTCTGCCTGCCTCTCTGCCTACTTGTGATCTCCGTCTGTCAGATAAATAAATAAAATATTTTAAAAATAGTTATGATGTTTCTGATTTGTGCCTGCAACTGAACAATGAAGTTAATGGTAAGACATAGTGGGATCCACTGTTCTCCCATCAGGAAGGAAGTTCATGTTATGTTATGTGGGGCTCAGCCTCTCCATAACTAATGTCATGGTCAGATCAATTCTTGTGGTTCTATTTACGGCCATAAGTGTCCCTTCAGCTACAACCATCAGGAAATTTTGAAAAATAAAGGTTTATGCCTGGGGAAACAGAAGGAGATCATGGGTAGAGGAAAAGCCAACCCATGCCTTCCCACTAGCAGTGTGGACAGAGGCTCAAGTGACAGAATAAAGAGCTGGGGTGAGATAGAGAGACAGAGATAGACACTGAGGCAGAGAGACCAATCTTTCTGGGCCCCACACTGAGTATTCATGTCAGCAGGTTGCTGGTGCTTATGCCATTATCCTTTTGTCTCTGCACTGTGGATGATGGTATGCCCAACTTGCCCCATTAGTGGAGAAACACTAGAGCAATGGACATGGTTGGAAACGGTCCTCAATGAGGAGCCACACCAGAGGATTCTGAGCTGAGTGTGGCCATGAGGCTGCAGTGTAAGGAAACTCTAGATGTTGTCCAACTTCCTTGGGGAGTGGTCAGGGAAGCATATTGTTGGAGGCAGGGGGAGCTCAGTTCTGGGCTCTTGTCCCCTCATCCCAGTAAGGTAGTGTCAGAACTGGGGTAGTAGGGGCACTGTGAATCTGACCCTGGATTGCATGGTGTGATGCCAGGTGGGAAACAGCTCCTGCCTGAGTCTGGTCACAGTGCCCAGCTGCCTTAACTCCCAGGCCCCCAGAGTTCAGGTGATTCCTCCCAGCACCCCCCACATGACAGACACCAGGGAAGGAAGTGGGTTTAGGGGTTGTGACCAGAATGCACTCCTCACCCCAAAGAGACTGAAGGGGATAAGAGAGAACCTGCAGCTGTGCTTCCTATGCATGGAAGTCCTGAGGATATGCTAGTGGAGTGAGAGTTTCCATTTTTATGCCCTTCATGCCCCATACCCTCACCTTCTTTCCCCCCAGGGTGGAAAGGTCTGCAAACATCACCACCAAACACATCGTCACTGTCCTCAACCTTCTTTGGAAGGTTTACATGGGGGAAGACAAAGAGGTGTGGTCTATCCTAAACTTACATCCAGCTGACCACTTAGGATCCTTGGCAGAAAGGAGGACATCACTAATACACACAAAACAGGAATGATGAATGGACTGAACACAGGAACTAGTGCTGCTTCCAGGACACTTCTTACTAATTCTATACATGAGGATGGTATCCAGGGTCCTGTCCCAGATTCCTGTCCTTTCTACACATCCACACCCACATTGAGGACTGAACACCATCTTGGGACACAAGCCGCTAGACACTGTACACAGCTTGCTGCAATACAAGCTTAGGTTCCATCATTTCTGGTCTTGAAATTCAGTATTTCCAATTGGTGACCAGATGTTCCACCATTTTGTGAATGGAAAACCATCCAATAGCCTTATTTTCTACTGCACTAAATATCCACCTCTTCTGCTTTTCTGTTCAAACTGAAATTTCAAGTTCTTATTTCACTCATCATCCTTTCTCTCACAAAAGTTCCTTCTTGTCCATACTCCTGGAGATTGTATAGCTCCAATGCATCTTCTCCTACTGTGTTCCTGTCTGAAGTCTCCTTTCTACAGGACATCCTCCCTAAAGCTGCCCTGCTCTCACCACACTTCTGATTCCTTGTCCCTAGTGTTGCTCCAGTCTGTGAAACTGCCACAGCCCCTCTTGTTTTTATCACTGACACTGCTTTCTTTTCCCTTTTCTTCCTCCATGTGAAAAATATCCTTGCTACTGCCTTCAACCTCAGCTCCTTAAATTTCCCAGGTATTGAGAGTCTCACACTTGTTTCTGTTTTATAGAGATTCCAGTGTTGACAGTGTTGTGTATTGACAAATTTTCCTCTGAATTACAAGATGATGATATCATATTAACATTAATTACAAAGAAAATTAACAGGTTGCCTATGTGGTGCAGTCCATTAAATCTCTGGCTCTTGGTTTCAACTCAGGTTGTGATCTCGTGGTCCTGAGATCAGGCTCTGACTGATGCTCTGCACTCACTGTGAAGTGTCCTTGATTCTATCTCCCTCTGCCTCTGCACCTCTCACTCATTTTATCTCAACTTCTCTCTCTCTTTCTCTTTCTCTCTCTCCCTCAAAATAAATAAACCTCTTAAGAAACACACATTACCTTTTCTTCACTGGATTTGAATACAAGGTTTCCAACAGACATCTTTGTCATTGTGACCATGGCATCTTTTTAGGTATCAAACTCAGTACAACGAGGACACCTCATATGGACATGTAACCAGTAGTGGGCACTGTTTAATACCCTGGACCCTGCAGAGGGACAGTCACAGCTGGGGGAGCCCCCTGTACAAGTAGAAGCTGAGCTGTCCCTGTGTTCCTGATAAAGCCCAGAATCATGGTCCCTCAGGGCCTGGCAGAGGCTCCTGGATAGGGTCCTGTGGTTGTTCCCACAGCTTATCCTGCCACCCCTTCCTGGGTACCAATGAGAGCAGGTCCTGCCCTCAGCCTCCTCTCTTCTCAGGTCTCCTCTCAGGATCCTGAATACTGATCAAGTGATGTCAGAGGGGCTCTGTTGGGGGATGCACTTTGTCACACTGTCCTTTCATTTCCCTGTGGACAGTAGGGAGGATAATACAGCCTAGAGGCAGCTCAGACACACAGTGGGTCCAGGACCTGTGTTATCATGGCCTGGACTGATCTCTTCTTAGTGTTCCTCTTTCTCAGCTCAGGTAGGGATAAACTCAGATTTCTGGGGGAGCTTTCCAGACATTATTAACTCCTGAGATGGAGAAACTTCCAGTTTCTCATCACCCATAAGTATCTGTGTTTGCAGGGTTTCTCTCACAACTTGTGTTGAGCCAGCAGCCCTCCTTCTCTGAATCCTGGAAAAACAGCCTGACTCCCTTACATCCTGTGCAGTGGCTTCAGTGTTGACAGTTATGTCACAGGGTGTATTAGCAGGAGCCAGGGAGCCCTCCCCAGTATCTCCTGCACCATTACCTAGACTCAAATAAGCAGCAGGGCCCCAGGGTCTCCAGCATCTTCTTTGGATCCAAAGATGCCTTGGAAAATTCAGGGATCCTACTTATCTATGGTATTCAGCCTGAGGACGAGGCAGACTAACATTGTAAGACATGGCAAGTCAATACACTGTCACAGTTTTCTACAGTCACAAGGCAATGAGATTAAAAACTCATGTGCTATCCTTGCCTGGTGCCATCACCCCTGATCTGCCTGACACCAAGACTAACTCAGGGTGACATCTGTGGTGACTTTGCAACCAGCACTTGCTTTTCTCAGAACAGTCATCTGACCTGTCATACCCTATCCTCCTAACCTTAGACTGACCCACAGCTGGGGTATCTTACCATGCTCCAGTTTGCACCAGCAGAAAGTCCCAGTTCAGGGATACAAGTATTCCCAGGGGAGATGCTGAAGGTGTAGACAGTGGTTGATTCTGAACATGCACAGCTCAGAGTCTATGGTCAACTTCCAGATGCTCTTGTCCTAATGCTTCAGTCTTCACTTGGGGATATGACCCAACCTGTAGATACTCTACATACAGCAAGGAGTCATAAAAATTAAAAATAAAGCTTAAAAATATCATCTATATGATATCAGAAACAAGAAATTCTCATTAATGTGAAGTGTAAAAACATTCCTGAGAAAAATCAAGGAAGACCTAAATAAACAGAAATATTTTTAAATATACGGTCAAAATACTCAGCATTAATTATCCACAATGATATTCACAAATTTATTTTAAGGATTTGGTGACACACACTTGCAATAACAAGGAAGGAAATCTCAAGAAAGGCATAGAAAGTGTGAGGATAGATTTAAATGACGAGAGAGACCTGGGAGAACACAGTTACATTTCCATGTGAACTGCCTATATCTGAAGTACTGGAGGGAAAATAAGTGGATGTGAAGTTAGGGGAACCCAATCAAGGAGTCAGAGCAGAGACCCTCCTTCCCCTCCCAGGCTCCTATGCTCAGAGCTGGCTGAGGATAACTGTGTCCCAGACATGAAGTATAAGATATGAAGTATCCTGTGAATATACAGTCCCAGGGGTAAATCAGGCAGAGCTTGCCTGATGTACTCACAGTTACCCAAGCCTTCAGTTGTAAGGTGAGAAAGAGAAGGGTCAGGCACAAAGCATGTGAGAATTCCGGGTCCAAGTCCAGCAAATCTTTTCTGGGACATGAGCAGGTGAAGAGGAGGCTCTACCATTGCTTGCAAAATGTTGAGCATACTCCCAGGAAGGAGGGGGAAACAGGACACATGGATATGGCTTTCTTACAGCAGATGCTCCTCATGACCCAGGAGAACTCTGGTGGAAATATTTTTCCTGAAAACACAATGAATGGCTTATGTCCTCCTCTCTCTCTCTCCTCATTGCTCATTGGAATATCTCATTAAGCACAGATGTAGAGGTGGCTTTTGGAATTCAGGGACCACAAATACCAAATTATACATGAAGTGACCTTGTCATGCTTCTGAGAAAGACCCTGTCAGAGGAGCAGCAGGAATACTGGGGGCTTCTGGGGCAACCAATTTGAAGGACACCCAGGCAGAACACCTAGTCTATGACCTAGGAGAGCAGTGAGGATCTTCAAATGAAAATGGTCATGTCTTTGTCACCAGAAACTATAGACACCTCTACTCTCCCTACCTAAGGAGGACATGGGGAACAAAACTCCAGCCTGTTTGACCTAGGATGTCCTGGTCCCCATCTACCCAGTCCCCAACTTGTCCCATGAGACTGGCCCAGGAATCCAAATCATTCATTGTGCTCTGAAACCTCCTCGAAGCAGGGTTTCTCTCTCCTCAGATTACACCCTCCATATCTTTGGATTCCCAAGTGCAGGAGGGTCCCCTTCCCATTAAGGACCTGGCTCTCATATGCAGCATATGCCCACCTGCCCTACATCTGTCCCATAAATCGTAATCATCCCCCCATCCTGTTTCTTTTGAAGGAAGCATGGAGGATTTTCAAATGCATTTTGGTTCTTCAGTGTTGACCCATTCTCATGGTCAACAGAACCTCAAAATTATAGGTACATTTCTAGAATGGTCTGTACATGCCTCAATCCAGCACTGAAGCATTTATCAAAGATTTAACCTGGATTCAGTGTTGAATCATGACAATGTCCTTTGGGTCCACTAACTGGAAGTGGGGAGGAACTATGTAAGATACAAGAATAAAAGTGGGTGGGGGGAAGAAGAGAGAGAGAGAGAGCAAGAGAGAGAGGGAGAGAGACATGAAAGTATAGGGGAGAGATATGCTTATAGTGTTGGCTTAGTTCTCAATCCAAAACAAAACAAAACAAAACAAAACAAAAAACAAAACAATTATAAATTAACCCAAAAGGAAAAGCAATGATAAACATATCATAGATCAAAAGAAAAAAAGACTGACACTTATTTCATGGAGCACTGGGTGTTATGAATAAAAAATGAATCTTGGAACACTGAAAAAAAAATAAATTAAATTAAAAAATAAAAGTAATAAAAAAAGAAAGACTGAATCTCTGGAATATAATTAAGGCTCAGTGAAAGTCAGAGCAGTAAGTAAACCACAAAAGAGGACTGCTTTCCTTGACTGCATGCTGCATAGGTTCTAGCAGCCAAGACATGAAAGGCCATCACAGGTGGGGATGGGACAGGAGCCTGTTCACAACTCCATACCACTAGTAAAATAAGACAGCCTTTGAGGGATGAAGAGGTTACCCATACTGACAAAGATGATACTATCAGTTTTTCTGGCCTCAGGGTTTCTCACTTAATCTAAGTCTTCCCAGTCATCCTCAATTAGATATTCAGTATTCCATCCCTACCTGATAAATGCCCTCACTTGAAGAGCAGCTACCCTGAGAAGTTGGGATTTTGATCTGCTTTACAACTCACCTAGTGGCAGTATGAAATTCCTTGTTTTGGTTTTCTGCATCTGAGCCTAGTAGCCACAAGAGATAAGGAGTTTGGGGGGGTGTGTGTGTGTTCTATTTTGTTTTTATTTTTCAGGTCACAAAGCCATTATAAATAATTTGCTCATGTAAATATTGAGTCTGGAGGACAAAATATGCAGCATCAATGTCCCAAATTGACTCCCAAGGCTGGCAGGTTGTTGCTGAACCAAGAGGAGTCTATGCCCCAGTTCTAAGGCTTTTGGTAGGGAAAAGAAGATATTCTAGTGTGAAAAACGTCAGAAGGAAAAAATATATATATACTACTCTGCAGAGAAAGGAGAGTGAGAGGATCAAACTATTTGTCTGCTCAGGCCTCACACCATTAGATAATGCTCAACCATCATGTGGAGGGCAGTGCCCATTACAAGGTCTACTGATTTAAGGGGTAATCTCATGAAAAAAATGCCCTCACAGAAATACCCACAATAGTATTTTGTTAATTATGTTATGTTAGTCATCATACAGTGCATCATTAATTTTTCATGTAGTATTCCAAGATTAATTGCATACATATAACACCCAGTGCTCCATGCATTATGTGCCCTCCTTAATACCCATCACTGGGCCAACCCATCACCCACCCGCCTCCCCTCTAAAACCTTGAGTTTGCTTCTTGGGGTCCACAGTATTTCATAGATTTTCTCCCCTTCTGATAACCCTTCATTTTTCCCTTCCTTCTCCTAATGTGATCCAAGGTATTCCTTATGTTCCACAAGTAATGAAACCATATGATAATTGACTCTTTCTGCTTGACTTGTTTCACTCAGCATAATCCCCTCCAGTCCCATCCATGTGATACAAAAGTTAGCTATTCTCTAATTTCCCTTTCTGTATTTTCATTGTTAGTGTATAAGAAAGCCACTGATTTCTTACATTGACATTGTATCCTGCCACATTGCCAAATTTCTGTATGAGTTCTAGTAGTTTGGGGGTGGAGTTTTTTGGGTTTTCCATATAAAGAATCATGTCATCTGTGAAAAGAGAGAGTTTTACTACTTTATTGCCAATTTGGATACCTTTTATTTCTCTTTGTTGTCTGATTGCTGTTGCTAGGAATTCTAATACTATGTTGGACAAGAGTGGTGAGAGTGGGCATCCTTGTCGTGTTCCTGATCTGAAAGGTTTATAGTGTTGGCTTAGTTCTCAATCCAAAACAAAACAAAACAAGGCTGAAAGCTTTTTCCCATTGAGGATGATATTTTCTGTGGGTCTTTCATAGATAGATTTTATGAAGTTCAGGAATGTTCCCTCTATCCCTATACTTTGAAGCGGTTTAATCAGGAATGGATGCTGGATTTTGTCAAATACTTTTTCTGCATCAATTGAGAAGACCAAGTGGTTCTTCTCTCTTTTCTTATTAATTTGTTCTATCACATTGATTGATTTGCAAATGTTGAACCATGCTTGTAGCTCAGGGATGAGTCCCATCTGGTCATGGTGGATAATCTTTTAAATGTGCTGTTGGATCCTGTTTGCTAGGATCTTGTTGAGAATCTTAGCATCCATATTCATCAGTGATATTGGTATGAAATTCTTTCTGGTAGGGTCTTTGCCTGGTTTGGGGATCAGGGTAATACTGGCTTCATAGAAAGAGTCTGGAAGTTTTCCTTCTGCTTCAATTTTTTGAAAGAGCTTCAGGAGAATAGGTGTTATTTCTTCTTTGAAAGTTTGGTAGAATTCCCCAGGGAATCCATCAGGTCTTGGGCTCTTGTTTTTTGGGAGGTTTTTGATCACTTTTTCAATATTGTTACTAGATATCAGTCTATTCAGGTTGTCAATTTCTTCCTGGTTCAATTTTGGGAGTCTGTGGTTTTCCAGGAATGCATCCATTTCATCTAGGTTGCTTAGCTTATTGGCATATAGCTGTTGATAATAACTTCTGATGATTGTTTCTACTTCCTTGGTGTTAGTTGTGACCTCTCCCTTTTCATTCATAATTTTATTATGGCTTTTTCTCTTTTCTTTTAGATTAATGTGGCCAATGGTTTATTGATCTTATTGATTCCTTCCAAAAACCAGCTTCTAGCTTCATTGATATGTTCTGCTGTATCTCTGGTTTCTACTTCAAGATGTCAGCTCTAATCTTGATTATTTCCCTTCTTATATGTGGAGTTGGTTTGATTTGTTGTTGATTCTCCAATTCTTTAAGGTGTAGAGACAGCTGGTGTATTCTGGATTTTTCAGTTTTTTTGAGGGACCCTTGGATGGCTATGTATTTCCCCCTTAGGACTGTCTGTGCTGTATCCCATAGGTTTTGGACCGAAGTGTCTTCATTCTCATTGGTCTCCATGAATTGTTTCAGTTCTTCTTTGATCTCCTGGTTGATCCAAGCATTCTTAAGCAAGGTGGTCTTTAGCTTCCAGGTGTTTGAGTTCCTTCCGAAATTTTCCTTGTGATTGAGCTCCAGTTTCAAAACATTGTGATCTGAGAATACGCAGGGAATAATCTCAGTCTTTAAGTATCGGTTGAGTCCTGATTTGTGACCCAGTATATGTTCTATTCTGGAGAAGGTTCCATGTGCACTTGAGAAGAAAGAGTATTCCATTTATTATAGCACCAAGAACCACAAGATACCTGGGAAGAAACCTATCCAAAGAGGTAAAGGAACTGTACTTGAGGAATTACAGAACGCTCATGGAAGAAATTGAAGAAGACACAAAAAGATGGAAGACCATTCCATGCTCTTGGATTGGAAGAATAAACATTGTCAAAATGTCTATACTGCCTACAGCAATGTATACTTTTAATGTCATTCTGATCAAAATCCCACCGATATTTTTCAAAGAGCTGGAGCAAATAATCCTAAAATTTGTTTGGAATCAGAAGAGACCCCTAATTTTAAGGAAATATTGAAAAACAAAAATAAAACTGGGGGCATCACGTTACCGGATTTCAAGCTTTACTACAAAGCTGTGATCACCAAGACAGCATGGTACTGGCATAAAAACAAACACATAGTCCAGTGGAACAGAGTAGAGAGCCCAGATATGGACCCTCAACTCTATGGTCAAATAATTTTCGACAAAACAGGAAAAAATATACAGTGGAAAAAAGACAGGCTCTTCAATAAATGGTGCTGGGAAAGCTGGACAGCTATATGTAGAAGAATGAAACTCGACCATTCTCTTACACCGTACACAAAGATAAACTCAAAATGGATAAAAGACCTCAACATGAGACAGGAATCCATCAGAATCCTAGAGGAGAACATAGGTAGTAACCTATTCGATATCAGCCACAGCAACTTCTTTCAAGATATGTCTCCAAAGGCAAAGGAAACAATAGCGAAAATGAACTTTTGGGACTTCATCGAAATGAAAAGCTTCTCCACAGCAAAGGAAGCAGTCAACAAAACAAAGAGGCAACCCACGGAATGGGAGAATATATTTGCTAATGACAGTACAGACAAAAGGTTGATATAAAGGATCTATAAAGAACTCCTCAAACTCAACACACACAAAACAGACAATCATATCCAAAAATGGGCAGAAGATATGCACAAACACTTCTCCAATGAAGACATACAAATGGCTATCAGACACATGAAAAAGTGTTCATCATCACTAGTGATCAGGGAGATGCAAATTAAAGCCACATTGAGATACCACCTTACACCAGTTAGAATGGCCAAAATTAGCAAGACAGGAAACAACATGTGTTGGAGGGGATGTGGAGAAAGGGGAACCCTCTTCCACTGTTGGTGGGAATGCAAGTTGGTGCAGCCACTTTGGAAAACAGTGTGGAGATTCCTCAAGAAATTAAAAATAGAGCTTCCCTGTGACCCTGCAATTGCACTACAGGGTATTTACCCCAAAGATACAGATGTAGTGAAATGAAGGGCCATCTGTACCCCAATGTTTATAGCAGCAATGGCCAAGGTCGCCAAACTGTGGAAAGAACCAAGATGCCCTTAAAGGACGAATGGGTAAGGAATATGTAGTCCATTACACTATGGAGTATTATGCCTCCATCAAAAAGGATGAATACCCAACTTTTGTAGCAACATGGATGGGACTGGAAGAGATTATGCTGAGTGAAATAAGTCAAGCTGAGAGAATCAATTATCCTATGGTTTAACTTATTTGTGGAGCATAACAAATAGCATGGAGGACAAGGGGAGTTAGAGAGGAGAAGAGAGTTGGGGGAAATTGGAAGGGGAGGTGAACCCTGAGAGACTATGGACTCTGAAAAACAATCTGAGGGGTTTGAAGTGGCGGGGTTTGGGAAGTTGGCGGAACCAGGTTGTGGGTATTAGAGAGGGCACAGATTGCATGGAGCACTGGGTGTGGTGCAAAAACAGTGAATACTGTTACGCTGAAAAGAAATTTAAAAAGTTAACTATTCATCCTTTCTGATGGAAGTGTAATATTCCATTGTATATATGAACCTTATTTTCTTTATCCATTCGTCTGTTGAAGGTCATCTTGGCTCTTTCCACAGTTTGGGAATTGTGGCCATTGCTGCTATGGACACTGTGGTACAGATGGTCTTTCTTTTCACTACATCTGTATCTTTGGGGTTAATTACCAGGAGTGCAATTGCAGGGTCATAGGGTAGCTCCAATTTTTTTTTTTACTTTCACTTTCTACAATTTCATTGTTAGTGTATAAGAGATCAACTGATTTGTGTGCATTAATTTTGTATCCTGCCACCTTTCTGAATTTCTGTATGACTTCTAGTAATATGCAGTAGACTCTTTTGGGTTTTCCACAGAAAGTATCTTGTCAACTGTGAAGAGAGTGAGATTGACTTATTCTTTGCCAATTCGAAAACTTTTTTTATTGCTTTTTGTTTTCTGATTGCTTTTACTAGGAATTCTAGTACTTTGATGAACAATAGTGAGACTAGGCATCATTGTCGTGATCCTGATCTTAAGGGAGAGACTCTCACCTTTTCCCCATGGTGAATGATGTTTGCTGTGGGTTTTTCATAGGTGTATTTTATGAAGTTGAGGAATGTTCCCTCTATCCATGTATTCTGAAGAGTTTTAATTAGTAAAGGATGTTGTATTTTGTCAAATGCTTTTTCTTCATTAATTGAGAGGACCAGGCATTTTTTCTCTCTTCTCTTCTTAATTTGTTGTATCACATTTATTGCTTTGTGATTATTGAACCACACTTGCATCTCAGGGATAAATCCCTCCTGGCCATGTTGGATAATCTTTTTAATGCACTGTTGGATCCAATTAGTTAAGATCTTGAGAATCCTGGCACCCATATTCATCAAGGATATTGGTCTGAAATTTTCTTTTTAATGGGTTCTTTGTCTGCTTTGGGGATCAAGGTGATGCTGGCCTCAAAAATAGTCCAGAAGTTTTCCTTCTGTTTCTATTTTCTGAAACAGCTTTAGGAGAATAGATATTATTTCTTCTTTGAATGTTTGGTAGAATTCCCCAAAGAATCCATCAGGTCCTGGACTTGTGTTTTGGGAGGTTTTTGATCCCTGCTTCAATCTTATTACTCATTGTTGGTCTATTCAGGTTTTCAATTTCTTCCTGTTTCAGTCTTGGACTTTATTTAAAGTTTCCAGGAATGCATTAATTTCTTCCGGGTTTCTTGACTCATTGGCATAAAGCTGTTGATAGTAATTTCTAATGATCATTTCTATTTCCTTGGTGTCAGTCATGATCTCTCCCATCTCATACATAATTGTATTAATTTGGTTCCTTTCTCATTTCTTTTGGATTAGTTGGGCCAGTGGTTTATCAATCTAATCAATTCTTACAAAGAAACAGCTTCTATTTTTGTTGAGTGGTTCTACAGTATCTCTGTTTTGACTCATTGATCTCTGCTCTATTCTTAATTATTTCCTTTCTTGTCAATGGGGTTGGATTATTTTGTAGTTGATTCTCCAATTCATTAAAGTATAAAGATAGTTGGTGTATTCAAGATTTTTCAAAAAAAATTTTGAATGAGGTTTGGATGGCTATCTATTTTCCCCTTAGGACCTCCTTTGCTGTATCTCATAGGTTTTGGACCGATTTGTCTGATATGAAAATTGCTACCCCATATTTCTTTTGAGGTCTGCTAGCATTAAAGATCATTATCCATACTTTCACTCTCAGTCTGAATATATCTTTAGGTTCAACACGAGTCTCTTATAGGCAGTGTATGAATGGGTACTGTCTTTTTATCCAGTCTGCAACCCTGTGCCACTTTATGGGAACATTTAGGCTGTTCATGTTGAGAGTGATTACTGAAAGATATGCTTTTGTTGTCATCCTGTTCCTTGTGAAGACCTTGTTTCTACATGTATTTTTCTATAAATTTCTATTCTATATCACTCTTGGGGACTTTCTTCTTTTTAGAACCCCCCTTAATATTTCCTGCAGGGCCTGCTTGGTGGTTACATATTCTTTGAGTCTTTGCCATTCTTGGAAGCTCTTTATCTCTTCATCCATTCTAAATGACAGCCTTGCTGGATAAAGTATTCTTGTCTGCATGTTCTTCTCATTTAGTGCCCTGTATATGTCTTGTAATCCCCTTCTGGCTTGACAGGTTTCTATGGACAAGTCTGACGTTATTCTGATATCCCTCCCTCTGTACATAAGGCATATCTTCGCCCACCTGCCCTTAAGACATTTTCTCTGGATTTAAGATTCACGAGTTTTACAAATACGTGCTGGTAGGTCTTTCTACTGTCTTTGATCTTGGGTGTCCTCTCTGCCTCTAGGACATGAACACTTGTATCATCACCCAGATTAGGGAAATTCTCAGTTAGGATTTGTTCAGCTATATCTTCTATTCCTCTCTTTCTCTCCCCACCCCCTCAGGGATCCCTTATTCTGACATTGGAATGTTTCATGGCATCACTTATTTATCTAATCTGTTTTCATGGATTTTAAGTTGTTTCTTCCAGGCCTCATCCTGATTTTTCTTTTCTATCAGTTTGTCCCCTAGATCACTAATTTGATCTTCTGCCTCATTTATCCTAGCTGTTGTAGTATCTAGATTAGAATTGATTTCATTGATAGCTTTTATAACTACTGCTAAATCAGGTATCTCTTCTGCCCTTAGAGAATGTATGTTGCCATTAATGGTGTTCTCCAACCTAGCTATTCTCTGCATAATTATTACCCTGAATTCTATTTCTGGCATCTTGCTTATGCTCATATGCATTAGTTCAGTGGGAGAAATCACATTCTCTGTATTTTACTCTCTTGAAGATTCCTCCTCCAAGTCATTCTGGTCAAGAGGTAGATGAGGAAATGTACAGAATTCCAACTATTGACCAAAATCCAAGCAAGATCCACCTGTTTTTAGGGAATTTAGTGTTCTTGGTCGCTTGTTCTCTCAGCCTGTCTTCTTGGGGGAGGGCCTGCCATGCTGTTGCTCAGACAACTCTGTTTGGGCAGAATTGACTTGCCCCATGTGGTGGCAGATGGGCTCAGTGAAAACCAGCTTTGGAGAGTTTTTGTCCTCTGGGGGCTTTCCCTAAAGGGTTTCTGTGTCCCTTCCAAAAGTCACAGCAAAAGTGACTGTGTCTAAACTTCTGAGAACAGAGAGATTGCAGGCTATTCTCCAGAAAACCCTCTAGGTCAGACTGACGCTGTTGTTGTCAGTGCTGCTAAAAACTGATGTGACCAGGGTTGTGCACCCCATAGCAGCACTCCCAGCCCTCGCTTCCATGTGCAGACATGTCTCTGCCCTTTGTGCTTCTAAAACTGGCAGCTGCCCCAGTACACACGTGTTCCCCTGAATCTCCAGGTTCCAGCCTGCACTAAAGTCCTTTCCCCATAGCTACCCATCTGCAAGTCTGTGCCTGGTGCCAGTGCATGACCTTTGAGCTCCTGTGTTATTTCACCTTCCCAGTGTCAATGTTTATGGCATCTCCCTCCCCTTCCTTTTATCTTCCAATATTTGCCCCAAGGGTTGTGGCTCCCCACTTCATACCTCAAAACCTGCCTGATATAACTTCTTATGTCTCAGGCTGATTTCATGGGTGTTCAGAGTGGTCTGGCAGATATACAGCTCAACTCAGGGGACTGGTTGAAATAGGGTCCCCTACTCATTTCCCATCTTGCCCAGTACCCCCCGTGTAATATTTTATCAATATCTGGGTTCCCTGTGTCCAAGTGATCCTGTTCTCTGGACACAGTGATCTCCTGGCGAGTGCAGGCCTTCTGCTCATCTCTGGGCTGCAGCCTGACAACACAGCTGACTATTACTGTAACATATATCATGGTAACTCTTAGGCTTACTCTGTGCTCCAGACTCATGAGGAAGTGAGGCATGAACCTCACTTCCTAACCTGTTGCACCACCCACAGCAAGGGATCTGACCCAGTCTGGCTCAAGGGTCACTTCCATTGTCATTTCTTCTGCAGTACCTGATTTTTTTTCAGACCATTATATCTGAGAGTATCACATACTTCTTTTCAGTTAAAATTTAGATTAATCTATCATTAGTATAGTTTCACCCTGTAACTATCACACTGGAAGTATTCCCATGACCAGAGATAAGTGGCTTCTAATGAAGAATTTGGATGAAGGCAAAAATGCTGACCCAGGACATGCACTCCAGAGGGGTGTAGAATGACTCAAAGATACTTCTGGTCTGAGTGTCTCAATTTGCAGGTCCCACATGCAGGGTGGAATTGTGTTCTCTATTCTAGCAATCAACCACAAAAAATGGAAATTAGAAATAACACAATTTATGATAATGTTAAAAATATGAAACATATAAGGATAAAACTCACAGAATTTGAAATTGTTATGCAGTAGAAACTATACACTATTTGTGAGAAAGTTTGGAAATTTAAAGAAATGTACACATAGATTTAGCTTATGGTCAAATGTTTAATGTGATGAAGATATTAATCCTCTCAGAACTGACCAATACATTTATTGAAATAATTTCTAGTAAAATGACCTAACAATAATGGGGAGTTAAAACAAAACACTAAAGAAACATGTGAAACATGTGACCAGATTTTAGCCCTGGGAGAACTCTGATGTGTCCACAGGGCCTGCCTCTTTGTGAAGAGGACCAGGAACAGGGAGTTTGTTTGAGTTCAGAGTAAACAAGCCAGGGTGGGGCATGGGCACTTAGTATCAGTCAGGGATACAGACCAGGTGAGGAACCTGCTATCCTGAGGGTTGATTCACAGAGTGTGGGTGCAGTAGGTCTGGGATTGGGGGCCCCATAGCACTGAGCCTATGCAGACACCCACAATGTGCATCTGGGTTGATAGTTTCTGTTCACCACCTCAAACCAGTGAAGAATCCTGTGACTTGTAAACTGTTAAAGGAGAATTGAGGCCATAAAGGCACTTTATTGAAGGGGACACCATGTGATTCAGAAATGCTGACTCTACTTCCAAGGGTTACAAATATAACTTTCATCCATAACTCCTGGGAAGACAGTCTGAAGGAACTGATCATGGAATAGATCACCTTCAACACCTGTCTTGGCCTGTCCTGGAGAACATGTGAGTACATCCCTGCAGTATATGGGGTGTTGTTTGCCTGTTCCTGTGGGTGTGTATGTAGTAGGAAGTCATGCCTCCTGGGGAGATTCTGTGTTCCTTGAAATAGGCTTCCTTGAGACTCAGACTTCTAAGGTTCTTTGTTGGACTCAAGGATCAGATTTCCTCCATCCCCCAACACTTGTCACAAATTATTTCAGACCACAGGATGCAGGAATAAACCATAAAGACAGAACTTATGATGTAGACATAGAGTAGAGAAAGAGAGACAGTTCTGCCTTAGTTGTGGGGCCTAAGGAAAAAGAGTGTGGATTGTGTACACCACATTCTGGATTCCCTTCCTCCTCACTATCCCTAACACAAAACAGGATGGATTCTAATGCTCATGCCCAAGAAGGCATCCCTCCCCAGCTCTGCCCCACTCCCCCACTATGTGGACCATGCTCTAGGCTTACAGTACCTCACCCTGCTGAACCAGACTACCTCAGGGCCTGGTATCCAAGGACAGAAGACCAATATCTACTACCCTGGAAGAAGAAACCACAGTGGCTCAAAGGGTGTAATTTTGTCGTCAACACTTGAGATATTTCATCTAAACTCTAGACCCATTGAAACAACCAGACACTCTTAGGATGTTGGTTCCTTCTTGTCTCCATGTCTCTCTATAGATGATGCTCTTGACTTCAACTTAAGGATAAGGCTGAACACTACAGACTAGCATAAAGAAATGGTCCCAGTGGCCCTCCTGTATCCCAAGCCTGGGGAAAATGAGATTCAAGCTCCTTGAACGTCCATAGACAATCTCACCTATCTACACTGATAATTTTAGATTCTTTCTCCTTTTCTAATCAATATTTCTTATCTAATAAATTAAGGAGATAAGATACGATTTTGTGTCTTGGTTGCAGTTATAGCCAGAGCTTTCTTCTCAGTTTATAATCAGATTTTCTGCTTCTACCCTGGATGGCTCTCTCCTCTCTGTAATTCCCTCCCTTCTCACCAGTTTCCCTGTCAGTCCTGGGTTTTGTGCTCTGACTCTTCAAGTGAGTGAGTGGCTTGTGCCAGAGTGAGCAGGGACCCTGTATATCCCCTCCCCCTATAATTTATATTATAGGGTCCCTGTTTCCAGAACCTGCACATGCTCCAACTGTGATGTTGGGATCAGATCTCAGAATAAACATTATCTATAGCAGGAAAAGCACCTAATATGAACAGTGTGACGTGGCAACAAAAGCCCCTTGTCAGGAACCTTAGAAAAATGACCTGGACCTAGGAGTCTCTGTCTCATAGCCATTCCAGATGGAACTTCTGACATCAAGTCTGTTAAGGAATGGTTAATGAAGTTTCCTTATACCTTTCTCTGAGACAAAGCTGACTACTGAGAGCAGACAGGGCATTCTGGACACATTTTTTTCCAAATCTGTGAGAAATCAAGATGCAGCCTCCCCCCTCTCCCTATATGTCCTTCACTCTGACTCTTACTGCACCTAACTGCACATTATCTACAAACTGCCTTTATACTCTCAAGGTATGTACCCAGATACAGTCCTTACCAACAATATACAGTGATACTGCCTCACATTGACATAAATCCCTTAGTGCCAGTGTCTTTCATTTCAGAGAGGAGGATGAGAGTTAGCCATACTAAAAAAGCCACATATTTGGCTCTCAAAGAAATACAATAAGAACAAATGCAAAATGTTTTATTTAATTCATGTATTAGTGAGGATACCAATAAAATAGTGAAATTTAATTAAAGAGCAGACCAAAAACTAAGGTATATACAATTCACCAGGAAGATGAGCTCTGAAGTAATATTTGTGTGTAGTGGGGGATAAACTGATGAATTTTTAACAAGTGATGAACCACGTAAGACGAAAATACCACTGTTCTGCATAGAAGAGGCAGGTCAGTGCTCTAGACTAGATCCTGACCTAAAAGGAGTCATTGTAGAAATTATACCTCACTCCTGACCCATGAACAAAGAAGCCAGTGACAGACTCATCCAGAAGAACATCCAGTCTTCCTTGAGGTGATGGGAGGAGACATAAGGAGATACCTGGCCTGGCTATAATGCAGGAAATAGTGGGCAGACCAGTGGGGAGTCTGGAGGTGTTTCTGATGGGCTTTCGTCACCATGTCACACAATAGTGTGTCTGAGTCTGCACACAAGGGGGCTCCCAGGACACTTTTCTAAGGAGTAAGTGTTAACAGAAGGACCTGCCACCTGGCATTGCCCAGGCCCTCTTTTCAGGACCCACAGCTGTGACTTACCCAACACCCACCCCAACACAGCAGTCTACCCCGCCCACCACTCTGACTCAGGCAGTGGAAACTGACCCAGGGCCAGTAAAGGGTCAGATAGCTGGGGGACTCATTTGCATGGATAGGCCCTCCCTCTGTCAGATGATGAAGAAGCAGAGATTAGGGGAGGTTCTGCTCAATTGTGGGGCCAAAGAAGGGGGAATCAGTGATGACTTCCACCATGCTCTGTTCCTCTCTCTCCTCCTCATGCTTCTCGATCTTCACAGGTGACTAGATGTGGGGAAACGGGAAGAAAAGTGGGCCCCTGTTTCTTCCTGTTTTCTCTAGACCCCAGCACCACCCTCTCTGTGTATCTCCTACTTGCAGGGTCCTGCGCCCCATCTGTGCTGACTCAGCCACCCTCTGGGGCCAAGGGACAGAAAGTCACCATCTCCTGCTCTGGAAGCAGTGCCAACATCAGGAGTTATGGTGTTAACTGGTATCAACAGCTCCCTGGTATGGCCCTCAAACTTATCATCTATTGGGATAATAGGATTGCCTCTGGGACCCCCAATCAATTCTCTAGCTCCAGGCCTGGCAGCTCAGGCTCATTGACAATCACTTGGCTCCAGGCTGAGGACAAGGCTGATTATCACTGCTCAACATGGGTTAACAGTCTCAGTTCTCACACAGTGTTTCATGCCTGTGAGGAAATGAGACAATACCCTCCTGTCCAAACAGTGATGAGGTTTTCTTATGCGATGTCCATATTCTTGGTAGAATATGGAATTTTTTACTGCTTTACTTTTTTTTGACCTAAAACTGAGTTCTGAAGCCTCATTGTAGTGAAATTTTCTGCAGTATGTGTCCTTATCATCTCAATTCAGTTATTGAAGCTTATCTTTGTAGTAACATATTTTCCATTCTATGCGAACTAGCAGAAATTCCTGGCATGCACCACATTACCGAACCCATGTTCATGTCCAGATGTGGGTCTGAGGGCTCAGGAAGGAGAGTCAGCTGTGGACATACTCCCTCCTCTGCCTTAAATATGACACCTGAGGGGTGCTCTGCAGAGAGAGAACCCTCCCCCAGAAGAGACATAAGGGCAGCCTTATCCTGTGTGTAACACACTATGCACACAAGGCAAATCACTGTTCATTAATGTGTTAGGAAGAAGGAAATAATATTCAAAATGGAAACAGAGGATACAGATCAAGAAAATTCATTGTGCAAATATATTTGTTTGAACCCATGTCTACTAATAATAAAAAAAAAAAGGTACAAAGGACCTATGGTGCGACTTAATAAAACATTGTCTTAAACAGAGCAAACCTTAGAAAGAAAATAACATTCTGAAAGTTAAAAGCCTTGTAAATGCAAAATTAAAATAGAACATAAGTTTCCTTTCAGTTAAATTCATGAATTAATTTTTTTAAACAATGAACCTAGATTTTCACTAATCAATTTAAACATATTTTTAAGATTTATTTATTTATTTGTTTGTTTGTTTGTTTGTTTATTTTCAGCATAACATTATTCATTGTTTTTGCACCACACCCAGTGCTCCATGCAATCCGTGCCCTCTCTAATACACACCACCTGGTTCCCCCAACCTCTGACCCCCCGCCCCTTTAAACTCCTCAGATTGTTTTTCAGAGTCCCTAGTCTCTCATGGTTCACCTCCCCTTCCAATTTCCCCCAACTCCCTTCTCCTCTCTAACTCCCCTTGTCCTCCATGCTATTTGTTATGCTCCACAAATAAGTGAAACTATATGATAATTGACTCTCTCTGCTTTAGATTTGTTTATTTATTTATTTGACAGAGATCACAAGTAGGCAGAGAGTCAGGCAGGGAGAGAGTGGAGGAAGCAGACTTCCCACTGAGCAGAGAGCAAGATGTGGGGCTTGATCCCAGGACCCTGGGATCATGATCTGAGCCAAAGGCAGAGGCTTTAACCCACTGAGCCACCCAGGTGCCCAAATTTAAACATATTGGTCCATTTAATATCTCAAAGTAACACAACCACATTGTACCACAATCATAAGCAGAGAGGAACACACTGACAGTCATGCTGTTTATTCTTTTACACCATGATCAACTCCCCAAAGCAAAATCTGTTAAGTCCCTGGTGAATAACATTCTAGAATAATTCTAGTTTTAAATACATCTGTTTAACTGCACCTGGGGGCTTAGTCAGCTGAGTGTCCAACTCTTGATTCCAGCTGAGGTCTTGATCTCAGGGTGTTGCATGCAAACCCTGCATTCAGCTGCATGCTGGGCATAGATTCTAGTAAGAAACAGTAAAACAGCCTCCCAAAAAACAACAAGAAAGAAGCAAGAACACCTATCTGCTTATGATAATTTGCTAAATAACACAAATGCTCTTTGGGGTGAGGTAATTTTGTTTTTGTTTTCTTTTTGGTTGAAGTCTACCTTCTGAGGCAAGATCATGATACATACTGGACATATTTTCACACACAAAATTATACATTGTTCTTATTTTTAATAAGCACTCGTTTGTGGCTATATACTATATTTTCGTCAAACCCTCTCTTTGGAAAGTTGGTACTTTCATTTTTTTGAGATTTCATAGTAATTTATTGGGGGGGGGGGAGAAGGAGAGAATCTCATTAGACATCCCAGGATCCTGAAATCATGACATGATCCAAAATCAAGAGTTAGGTGTCTAACCAAGCCACCCAGTCACCCTTGGAAAGTTGATTCTAACAGCCACTACATATTACACTCTTCTTGTAATAGATACTCCTCAAGGGATTCAGAATTTTAAGTTAAATGCTACAAAGAATGCCACTTGTTGTAGCTCCCTGAAGACCTGTGTCTTGTGCTTGCAGAAGAATTTCCTAACAGTGAGTCACTGTTTTAAAAAGTATGTGGATGATGTGATCCTCACATGTTTGGGTCACATTGACAGACAGTGGCACTTTAACCAGCATCACTCACTGGAGATGCCACCGGGGCTCTTCCCATGACCTCCCATCCCTACAGAGAGCCTCCCTCTCCCCTCCTTGCTGCAAGAGGCATACAGGGACTGGGAGAGATGCTCACCAGGGGTAACATGAGAGGAAAGAATTTGCCATCCTTTATAGAAGAGGTCATGTGCCCATAAGGACCAGCCACTGCTCTGGACATGATCCCTATCAACATACTGTATACCTTATATATGCACACTATTTGTTAAATATATTTCAACACATCTGGAAAGTAACAAATATTGGAAATTCAATATTAAAAGTCATATTTTTATCTCAAAAATTATCAAATTCTCCAAATTTATTCATCATCATCTCTATACATAAGCCTTTAAAAAAAAAAATAGGATGTAGACAAGTCCAGGTACTTAGTGACTTCTCTCTCTATGAATTCATGGGCAAACTCTTTGTCATTGTGTGTGTGTGAAAGGCGAAAAGTCCCTCTTCACTTAGAAATTTAGAAAGTGATAGTACAATATTTCCAAGTGCTTTTCTGTTGTGGTGAATATGTAGAAAAAAAAAAGAAAAATGTGTATTTACAATTTTGTAAATAGTAAGTTTTAGATACTTTAGAAAAATCTAAGATTAAACACGTGTTCTGATTAATAAATCAATACTCAATCATACACTTTCTTATGATCATTTTATGACAACTTGCCAAGGGAAAGGAAGTGACCACACAGAGATCTCAACAAAGAAGTGAAAATTATGGACCAAAATGAGAAAGTTGGCAAGTTTATTAATAAATAAATAAATAAACTCGCTATCTGGATGCCTGGGTGTCTCAGTCATTAAGTGTCTGCCTTCAACTCAGGTCATGATACTGGGGTCCTGGGATCGAGTCCCACATCAGGCTCACTGCTAGGTTGAAGACCTGTTTGTTCCTCTCCCACTCCCCCTGCTTGTGTTCCTGCTCTCACTGTCTCTCTCTCTCTCTGTGTCAAATAAATAAATAAATAGAATCTTAAAAAATAAAACAACTTGGTACCACTCATGGTTTGAAATGCTACAGTATCCATGACCATCACAACTGATTGTGCCCACATCTTACTTATGTGTTTGGTGTGTGTGTGTGTGTGATAGAGAGAAAGAGAGAATGAAAGATAGAAAGAATAAGAAAATAGTATGCTTTTCTGAAGATTTATTTATTTATTTATTTATTTTTTTGAGAAGTTGTCTGTTCACAGTCCAGGGTGGCTGTGCAGATTCCCACACCTCCCATATGACACCTTCTCAGAACAGACCATCATCAAAGGATCTTTCAATCTCGTAGACGACCCATGTAATTTTCTGACAGTCCCCATGGGGATAGAAGAAAGTGTGAAACTCCCTTATTTATGTCACTCAGCCCTGCTCAGCCTCCCAAGGTCCATTTTCAGGGTCTCTGGGAGTGCCATCCCCTTCACTCCTCAGTCTCTCCTTCCACTGGGGTCCCAGCACCATCCTGACCCTTTGCATTCTTCATGGAGACCCCTCCCTTTCAGATTAGACCTTCACCACAGGTCCTACTTGGACAGTTGTGCAAGAGGGGTCATAGGGAGCTGAACTCTGTCTTTCTGATGGTACAGAGCAGCCTGTCCTCAATCCCTTCCTCTATTGTTCTTGTTGTTAGACCCTTGCCTCCCCACCAGGGTTGGATGGGAAAGGAACAAAGGGATAGGCCAAGGGTCTGAACATGCATCAATGGAAAGTGAGGACAGAGGATGGAGTAGCTCCCTAGCCTTCCCAAATAATTTGAAGTGGCTTTATCAGGCCTCTATACTTCTTCAGTCCTGACAGCTAGACACATACTCTTCGGGGGCCATGTCTCTGGGCACCACCCCACAGGAAGCCACTCTAGGAAACAGAGAGATACATGTGGTGAGGAAGCAGAAGTCTAGTGAGAGGTGAGGGATCCATCCCATTTGTGAGAAGGGGGCAGTGGAAGTAGCAATTGTCAGAGAGGATCTGTGCCTTCCCTGGCAAGATGCAGACATAGTCTTTCACATGTAGTGCAATGTGCACCAGGGTCAGCAGGTGGTGCTGTGTTCATGTGTCTGAGCCATGTAAGTGAGACCTGAGGGGTGGACACAACACCTGACTGCTTGGCTGGTGTCTTCTGTTCAGATTGGTTTCTTTTTTCACAAGGGCTTAAATGTTCCCGCAGCAGAATTTCACCAGCCTTATACCTTCAGAATGCAAACTCCAAGGTAGAGGGAAAGTATCACTTTTGATTGCTTTGATTTGATTTGATTGATTTTGATTGATTGATTGGGGAAGTCAGGGGGGGTGAAGAATAATCTGAATAAAGAGTCCAGCACCCAGCAGACCGAGGGAAGGGATAAGAGAGGTTTGGACATCCCTATTGTAGCTGGGAGTGGAGGGGGCAGAGAGAGACCTGTTAGTCCTTGCTACCATGCCTAACACTACTTTTCTCCTCACCCTTCTCACTCATCATAAAGACCACTTGGCTCTGGCATTAGCAGAGGTTCTGTAGGATGATACCTGGACTTTTCCTTCTCCTTGTTCCTCATGTGCTCATGGGCTATGGGCAGTACCCTGACTCTCTCACTCTAATGTCTGCCCTTCATTTCAGGGTTCTGGGCATAGTCTTTGGTGACACACCCATCATCAGTACTGGGGACACTGGATGAGATCTCCAAAACCTACTGTCTGAGTAGCAGGAACACTATCTGATCACATGAATGAGTTCAAGCTCTTAGTGCTACTGTTGTCAAATACCAACTCTTGGACGTACCAGCCCCACAGGGATCCAAGATTGATCATCTGACTCAAAGTCAGATACAAATTGATCATCTGACTCAAAGTCAGAAAATGATTGTCATTGTCTCACAGATGACAGAGATGCCAATGCCCATACAGTGCTGTGTCCCCAGGAGTGTCTGAGACATAAAATAACTCTGGGGCCCTTGAGCAGACCATCACTGCCCTGCAATGGCCACCATCCTGTTACCAAGACGTGTGGTTCTGAAACTTATCCATGCATCTATTGATATGAGAGTGCCACCTCCATGGATCCCATCCAGGCTTGAGACTGAGACATTTCTTTGATCCTTGCTCTTCCTGGCCATGTTCACACAGTCAGGAGCTCAGTGTCTCTTGAAGACAGAGGTGAGGGAAACAGAGGTGGTGAGTGGTCAATAATTGTGAAGATTCTTGGCCATGCACTGGAACTGAACAATGCGGTCAGTGATCACAGATGCTGAAAACAAATGTTCTCTATTCAGCAACAAAAGTTCATGCTTTGTGAGGGTCTCAGACTCTCCATAATCAATGATGTGTCAGACCTGTCCTTGTAGTTCTTATTATGACTACAAGTTATTCTTCATCTAGAGCTCTCAGAACGTTTTGAAAAATAAATATTTATTACTTACAGGACCTAGGAAGAGCACAGCACACCTGGGGCCCCAGACTAAGGTCATGGGTAGAGAATGAGTGAGATTGTGCCTTCACAGACAAGAGTGAGGGCATGGTTTCAGCCAATAGAGGAAGGACTTTAGGGTGAGAGACAGAGACAAAGACACACAGAGAGAAAAATCTCAGGTCCCACACAGAGTCCAAGGGTGCAGGGGGCACTGAGACCCTTGTCCTTTTGCCCTCTGCACTAAAGATGGGATTTGGCCCCCAATATCACCCATTAGAAACAAAGCACTGGAGCAGTAAAGACATCTGGAGACAGTCCTCAGTGAGGAGCCACAGCTGGTAATTCTGAGATAAGTGAAACCATGAAGCAGCTACCTAAGTAAGGCCCAGTTGTGGCCCATTGTCTATGAAGAGTAGGCAGGGGGGGTGGCCCACAGTGATAAAGGCAGGGTTAACTGTGCTTTGGGCTCCTGACCCCTCATCTCTGTCAGGGGACCAGGGCTGAGCAGCAGGGTCACTGTGAGTCTGTCCCTAGGTTCCATGGGGCTATGGCAGCTAGAAAAGCAGCCTCTGGCCTAGTCAGGGCCCAGTTCCCAGCTGCCTTCACCCTCAGGCCCTGAGAGTTAATGTGGGTCCCTCCCACCCACTCCCCATGACAGACACCAAGAAGAGGACATAGGTGTGTGGAATAGTGACCAGGACGCAATCTCCACCCTCAAATGGCTGAAGTGGATGAAAGAGAGCCTACAGCTCTGCCTCCCTGTCGTTAGAGTCCTGGGATGTGCAGGTGGAGTGATAGCTTTGGGTTTTTCTCTACCGTCACCTCTTCATGACACCCACTCTCCCAAGTACTTCAGCCTTACCTTGACCACTGTACCATCATGTACTTTCATGACCTTTCTTGAGAAGTCAGTCTCAGGTATGAAGGTTTGCAAATTTCTCCACCAAAACCTTGTCCAAATTCTTGAGAACTCCCTGTAACATTTTCTCAGGAAGCAAAATAAGGGTGGTTCACTCCTGCATCCTACACCCAGCTCTGCACTAGACATCCTGAGCAGAAAGAAATATGTCAGTAACATACATGCTAAAGAGATGATGAAGAGACTGAACATGAAAGCCAACCTGCACAGACAGAATCTCTTTCTGAGGTCCCATTACCCATTTTCTACAAGGGGATTGTGTCCAGCATTTTGTCGCAGACTCCTGTCTCTGTTACACTCCCATACACACGTACTGGGGACTCCTCAACCATATTTGGACCCAAGATTGCTGGCCATGGTCCCTGATTGCTGCCACACAAGGTTAAGTTTCACCATTTCTGGGCTTGTAATTCAGTATTTCCAACTGCTTATCAGATGCTCCACTATTTTGTGGGTAGTCCAATAGCCCTATTTTCTACTGCATTAAATATACATAACTCCTGCCTATTTTTCTAAACTGAAATATCAAATTCTTAATTCACTTGTTATGTTTTATTTCTCAGAATTCCTTGTGGCCCACACTCCTTTAGATTCTACCTCTGAGACTGGCTTCAATGCAATTCCTCCTCTTGTTTTCCCTTCTAAAGTCTCCTTTCATATGACATCTTCCCTAAGGCCTGCTCTGCTCTCCTTACACTCCTGAGTGACAGTCTTCCTATGTCACCCATGGCTCTGCCAGTGTGTGAGATTATCATGTCCTCCCATGGACTGAGCATTGCCACTTCTGTTGTCATATCCCTTCTTTTCCTCCAAGTGGAAAACACCCTTGCTCCTGCCTTCAACTTCAGATGCCAAAATATCCCAGTAGTAAGAGTGTCACATGTTTATGTGTCATAGAGATTCCAGGGTCCACAGGATTGTCTATTTCTTGACAGCCTTCTCCTCTGCATTAGAAGAGTATAAACTCTTTAAAAGACATATTAACACGTGTTCAACTGGACATGAGCACAGGATTCCTCCAAACACCTGTCACTGTTTAAAGTGGTGACACATTTTTTCTCATTAAGGTATGGACAGTGAGGATACCACAAATTTTCATTTAACCAAAGGATAGTTCTGTGCATATCCCAGCATTCTGAAGTAGGGCCCTCACTGCTGGGGGAGAACCCTTGGCCTCAGGTCAAGTCAGAGGCTGAGCTGCCCTAGGAGCTACATGATGAATTCCAGCACCCTAGTGACCTCAGGGCCTGGCAGAGTCTCCTGTCAGGATCTTTCATTTGTTCCCACAGCTATTCCCTCCAACTATCCCTGGTTCCTACTTAGAGCCATCCCTGATCTCAGCTTCCTATCTCCTCAGGTCCCCTCTCCTGTTCTGAATCAGTGATCAGATGGAATCTGAGAGAGTCTGCATGTGCAGAGGGGAGAGTTGACGTATACAAATTTGCATAAACAGTTCATCTATTTCTTTGGGGGCAATAGGAAGGATGAGAGAAGCCTGAGTCAATCCATCCCCACACTGAGGGACAGAAATTATATCATCATAGCCCAGACACATGTCTTCCTAGGGCTCCTTTCTGTCTTTTCATGTAGAGACAGACCTTGGAGACAGGCACAAACTCCTGTTTAATAAGCCTCTGTGACTCACATCCCCCTGACTTTACTCTGGCCTCTGCCCCACCTCCCATGTATGCCTCTGCTTTCAAGTTCCCTCTTCAAGTCTATGCTGAGTTAGCTGTCCTCCCTCACTGCATCCTTGGGAAAGTCTTCCAGACATACCTGCACCCTAAGGAATGACATCACTTTTGATAAAATATGTATACTTGCACAATCACAAGTCAGAGAGCCCACCCCAGGATCTACTGAGATTCAATCCCAACTCAGATAACCTCCAGGTATCCACAGACAAAGTTGTTTTTCTGGACATAAATTTGGTGTCAGCTAATTGTTTTTCCCCCTCATCTCTGGACTCCAGCAGAAGGTTAAGATGACTATTACTATCACATATGGCAACACAACACCAATGCATGGGGTGCTCCAGACTCATAAGGAAATCAACAAAGTCTGCCTCTATACTCCAGTACTGGTGACACCAGGTATCAGGAAGTTCAAGGGTGACTTCTTTTGTCTGATTTTCAACTGCCCCTAATTTCCCTGTAACCAGTAGATTCGACAATGTGATATGCTTTGACTGAAAACGGTCTCACTATGTTCATGTTTTCAGTAAATTTTCCTGGTTAGAGAGAAAAAAATTACTCAGTGGAGATGTCAGAACCTAGTAGGTGAAGATTTCAGCTCTGATTCTCAAGTGGCTCACAGATGATTCAATCTGGGCTTCAGGTTATAAAATCAACATGCAGAAACAAATTGTATTCTATATAGAACCAATAAAATGTCAACATTATTTTTTAAATTATTTATTTATTTGAGGGTTAGGGAGAGGCAGAGGGTGAAGGAGAGAGAATATTATGCAGACTCTGCCCTCCAATGCAGAGTTTGATCCCATGACCCTGAGATCCTGACCTGAGCTTAAACCAAGAGTCAGGCACTTAACCAACTGTACCACCCAGGCACCCCAAACATCAATACTTTAAAAACAAAGACAATACCAAATATAATTTCATGATTATGAAATTCCTAAAGATAAATGTGAAAAAAATCAAGGGCTGTATATTGAAAACTACAAAATATTTTAAGAGAAATAAAAAACAACTTCCATAAATGAGTATATATTTCTTACCTGTGGGCAAAAGTGCAAAACTCATCTAAGATAATGATTTTTTCTAAATTTTATAGTCAGTGTCTCAGGCCAATAACTTCCTGTCACAAAGCAAAGTGAGTATCACTTACAAATAGAGATACAAAATTCTTAAGCATATGTGAGAAACATAATTCAGTTACACATAGAAAGATACACAACATGACCAAATGGAGTTTATTGGAGGAATGCAAGGCTGGTTTAACAGGCAAACACCAGCCGATGTAAAGACATGGGTTAACAAGCCAAAGAAGAAAAATTCCTTAATTGTATACATCATTCAAACAGACAAGTGAAAAACATTTGACAGAACTCTGAATGAGAATGAGCAAATACATAAAATCTGAAAAATAACCAGAGAATAAAAAATAGACTGGAACATTCTCAGCTTGATAATGAAAACTAAAAGGAAGTCGGTGTTGCTTGGTCAGCTGAGCATTTTCCTCTGTCTAGGGTCATGATCTCAGTGTTCTGGGATTAAACTATGCATAGGGCTCCCTGGTTAGTGAGAAGCCTGTTTCTTCCTCTCCCTCATCCCTTCTACCCCAGGTCTTTCTCTCTGTTGCTCTTGCTCTCATTCAAATAAATAATAAAATATTTTTAAAGAAAAATATAAATCATTTAGAGCTAACACATATGGAGGTGAAGCACTGAACACTTTTCGCTCAGGGAGGGACCAAGGCAAGCACATCCAGTAACACCAGTGTTGATAACAAAGGGCTGGGCATTCCAGAAAGAACCAAAGACAAGAAAAATAATGAAAGATATACAAACTTAGAAGAGCAAGAGAAAATCCTCCCTATTTTCATGTGAATAATATACAAGAAAATATAAAGGGAGCTATAAATATGTATATAAATATATAAGTTCAAAATGTAATAAGTATTTTCAGGAAGAGTACAAGTTCAACATGGAATGATCATTTAGATGTGTGTATGCTAGAAGAATCATGTAAACAGTGAAGTAAGCTACAACTTAAAATCACTGAACAATGAAATATTTAGTGCATATTTAAACAAATCATGTACAGTCACTGGATGTTGCAATCTGGACAAGATTGGTAAAGGTAATTAAATTAGATTTCAACCAGGTGAGAGACATGTTCTCTCCATTGATTGTAACACTCATTTAGGGAAGATTTCATTTTTTCTCACATTAATATAAAAGTTTAGTTTAAATTGTATCATAACAAGACAGAGTGGTATGGATGGAGGGATAGACACATTGGTCAATATAAAAGAACAGAGAACCCAAAAATAGACTCACAGGTTCACAGAAGTATGGGCCATTATTTTTGAAAATGTTCCAAAGGATTTTCTGAGGAGGAATGACTTAAAAAAAAAAAAAAAAAACCGGCCATAGAATGTTTGAACATCCTTATCAGGAAATAAAATGAGCTAAGCTAAGTCTCTCATCTTATTAAATAATTCATTGAATGAACTATAGACTTAACTGTAAAACATAAAGGTATACAACTTAAAGAAAACATAAGAGAAAATCATAAGGATCTAATGTTTTTGTAAACATTTCTAGAAAAATACCAATACATAATCCTTAAAAGAAACAAAAAAACCCTAATAAATTGGAGTCCATCAAAGATTTCTTTCTTTGTTTTATGAAATAGACAAAGAAGTTAGCTAAAATTAGGGACCAAAATACAATAAATTTATGGGAGAGTAGATAAAATCCATTGCTTTAATTCACATGAGTTTTTAAACACTCAAAATGTATGCCTATTTCAAATAGCATACCAGTGAAGGAAGAGAATGTCTACAGTATCTCTCTGGGACACTAAAACCTTAAGTTTTCATTTAGGCAAATGGTTGTATCTCCCATAGACCAGGACTCCATCTGAGTGAAAATGTTACAGTAATCATGGGCAGCACTATGGTATCACTTCATCCATGATTCAGATTACTGAATTGTGAATGGACAGGGATCTTGTGAACTGAAGAAAACAGCAAAACTCTCAGGACTTTGGAACATGATGAGACTTGTGCCCTGCAACAAACAGGGATACTGTGGGACCATGCTATGGTCCCTAGATATCTGCTCAGTGAGGACTCTTCATTCAAGGGAACCTGGCCTGGGGACTGGGCATTGTGATCTCTGATGGAGACTCAGCAGCTGTGTCTTCTATGGTTCTGCAAAGTCCCCTGAGCAGCGACTTGTGTGTGGTCTCAGCAGGGGCTTCCACCAGGGCTCACCCCATGGCTGAAGTTAATCACCATCTTCCTCAGTGTGTGGGATGACTTAAGCTCCAGTAGCAGGGCTCATAGAGGGGCTGGGCAGTCACTGGATAGAACCTATTTGCAGCAACAGCCTCTCTTGTGACAAATGGTGAAGAAGAAAAGAATGAGTGGGACAGCCCAGGCCACTGTGGTGAGCAAGAGTTCTGTTACAATGGTCTGGACTCTTCTCCTCATTATGCTTCTTTGTCCCTACATAGGTGGGGGCTTCAGGTTCACTGGGCATCTGTCCTCCCTTCCCCAGCCCCTGTTCCTCAGACTATGAACTTCTTTATCCTGGTCCCTGCCATATCACCCAGGAGTGATTATATGTGAAGATTCTTTATCCCAGATGGTGATGAACAAACCATTCTCCATTTATGCATTAATGAAATGATAGTCAGACTGATATGATGCCTGACGAGTGGTTTCAGTGTTGTCAGCCCTGGCATAAGCTAATACCAGCAGGAATCAGACAGGTATCCCCCATATCTCCTGTACTACAAATCAGATACAGATAAACACCAGGCTTTCAGGGTTCCCAGCTGCCCCTTTGAGTCCAGAGAAGCCTTGGCCAATGAAGGACTTATGTTCATCTCTGGGCTGCAGACTGAGGATGAAGCTGACTATTACTGTGTGATCTGGCACAGTGGTGCTGGTCACAGTAACACACACAGATGGGGAAGTGGGACAAATACCACAGCCTGTTCAGACCCTTGCAGTATGACATTCCAGCAATTTTTAAATAATTAGAAAAAAAACACGTAGTGTACTTGGAAGTAGTTTCTAGATCACAATGTCCTTCATCCCAGTTTCCTAATGCAACCTAAGTGAATTCTCAAGTGGGGATAGGGGTAGGCAACAGAAACCTCATGGTAACACAGAAATTTTGCCTGGTGATCCAAGTGTAAAAATCAGAGCTCGTTGAGTTGGAGTTTTTTTTCTCCCTTTATAAAGACACACAAATTTTCCTTAGTTTTCTTGATCAGAGCCTGCACACCATCCAAGCAGGTGGATAGTCCTCCACAGCATGGATCCTGTTCCTCAACAGGTTAGAACAGAGACCCTCCTTCCTGCCAGGACTCTGTGTTCAGGGTTGGCTGAGCAGCTCTATGTCTCTGGAACAAAGCACAAAGATTGGTGCTGAGTGAGGACTCAGAATAGGAGGCATTCCGGGCACACAGCTGGCCTGGCACATGGGTTGGGTTCTATCATTTTAGCTATGATGTCAGGATAGGGTAGTTAGCTCTGGAGGAACTTTAGTTTTCAGTTAGCAAGCCTCTGTGTTGAGCTTATGAGGATAAAACAGATGCTCTAGCATTGCTATAAAAGGCTGAGCCTGCTCTAGGGAAGGTGGTGAGGTAGATCCTGCAGATATGAGTTACCCATGAATGACAACATCAGGATCCACGGGAACCCCTGTGATAGTTTTCCTGAACCCTCAGGTCTTGACTGTGTCCTTCTCTCCTCTCCTGTCACATAAAGGCTTGTTAATGATCAATCTGCTCTTGGGTGTGGGGCATCAGGAGCAGCATCTCCCCATTTGTACACAAAGGATTACTACCCCATAACCCTTTGCAGGAGGAAGTTCTTCCATTTGTGATGATGTGAATTAAATTGTTATACTTTACCCTAAGTGAAATAAACCCTACACAAAAACATAAATGCTCTTTATACATGGAATCTACAGGAAAAAAATAATTTAAAAATTACTGTAAATGCTTACTGATGAGGATGAGTTAGAATATGGTAACATATCTAAGCATGGGAAGCATATTTTGAGTGCAGCTTCTTAAATATAATTTTGATTTTCAACTAGAATTTTACCCTTGTTATAATAAACATAACAGAAAATTTAGAATTTTAATCACCATTTAATGTGCAGTCATTGGTATTAAGTATATTGACAATGTTGTGTAACCATCACAAATCTCTATTTCCAGAACTTTCTTATCAGTCAAAGCAATAATTCCGTACCCAATAGGGGAATGAAAAAAATTGGATATGACAGAAAACGAGGGCTCAAGGATCCCATTCCAATGCAGGAAGCAGCAGAGAACTACCTATATAGGGTCTCTTGATAGATGTGGCCTGACCCAAGTAAAACCATTTCTTGTGCTGTGCTTCTTATCCCAGATGGAACATATTGATTCACACTGACCACCATGGCATAGGTATCAATGTTTTCATCACAAGGTGCCCAGTAATTTTGGCTTTCTCTTCCACAAGGTGTCATGAAGCATCAACAAGAAGCTATGGATCTCATTTGGGGCATGTGGTGTATGATTAATATATATTCTTATCTGAACTTCTTCCAAAATCCATGTCAGCTGTACTCCAGATCTGTCAGAGGACCGATTTTCAGTTTGCATGCTCCATGCTTGTTAAGGGAAACCTGTATTTATTTATACCCTTTTAATCTGTGGCATTTACCTATGTGTCTGTTTCTTAGCCAATACCATACTATTTATATGTAATTTATATAATGTATTGATGAGATAACTCTAGGTTAGATAGATAGATTGATAGATTGATAGGTGTGTAGCTAGCTGATAGATAGATGATAGATAGATAATAGACGATAGATAGATAGATGATAGATAGATAGATAGATATAGATGAAAGATAGATGATAGATAGATAGATGATAGATAGGTGATAGGTAGATGACAGATAGATAGATGATAGATACATACATACATAGATAAGTAGAATAACCATGTAATATATATCCTTGCAATATCATTACCAGTACAAAAATAGATTAGATAAATCACCAGCAAAAATAATTGTGTTAGTATTCATGGCATGATTAGAGCCATGTATGACACAAAGAAAGCACTAGAAAAATATCTGGTGAGTAATTAAAATACATCATACACAGGGAACAGAGAGCTTAGGCAGCAGAATCTTCTGTGTCATGAGACTGGCTCTGTCCTTGCTACTCCGACCCCACTGTGCATCACTAAGTATGAAGTGGCATCTGATGAATTATCTGTCTATTGTAGGAAACCCATACACCCATGATGTCTCCCCTTAGGACTGGGGGTTCTTGACTGCATTCTGGGAGGGCTGTGTTGTTGACCATATCCTATGGGTGTTTTCAGGGGAAGAGCCACTGAAGAACCACATCACGCTTATGTATAATTTTTATCTCTCCTCTAAGAATTCCATGTCCCTTGTTATTTATTGGCCCTGCCCAATAAAGGATGATGAGGCGAGCAAGTGCAAAGTGTTCTGAAGTCTTGCATAGTAGAGGGGGAAATGGGTGGGGATGGAGAAAGACTGGCTCTCCCCTCAGGACTCTCCTGACAAGCACAAGTGCAGCTCTTTCAGAACACTGTCTGTCCCTGTGCCATTTTTGCACTGAAAACCACCTTTTTGCACTGAAAACATCTCAAGAATTTTTCTTGACCCTTCATTCCAGGGCCACATCACATAACATCAATATGAATTCATGACTCTTAATGGATTTGCTGGCATGTTTTTTAATGTGGGTAGGCCATATGCTCCAGGAGAGTTTCATCCTTCACTCCTCAAGGCCAGTTGTGTGCAATCCTCAATGAAAGTAGGGCATTTCTGCTACAACACAGGGGACTTAGGTCAGTAAACAAGGAGTGCATAAGCTTGGAGTAAGTTAACCCTTAAGACCAGTGGGGGTGCTATTACATGAGAGGAAGCATCCTGAGATGTGTGCAATCTGTATGTTTTTGTGAAAATTGTAAAATTTCAAGAATATGAAAGCACAATTGAAAAAGAAATGGTGACAAGAGGAGAAAGAATCAACCTAACATTGTCCCCATATAGACATAAAATTGGCTGCCATGCTCCTGAAGCTTGAATCTCATTCCCCCCATGCCTGAGGCACAGGAAGGGTAGTGGGACCTTTTCATTGAGCTGGTCAGTTTCATTTAGCTTCATCCTTAAGGTGCAATCAAAAATGACATGGTGGGGCCCCTGGGTGGCTCAGTGGGTTAAGCCTCTGCCTTTGGCTCAGGTCATGATCCCAGGGTCCTGGGATCGAACACAGCATTTGGCTTTCTGCTTAGCAGGGAGCCTGCTTCCCTCTCTCTCTCTGCCTACCTCTCTGCCTACTTGTGATTTCTCTCTGTCAAATAAATAACTAAATCTTAAAACAAAACAAAACAACAACAACAACAACAAAATAAACCTCCCATAAACAAGAGTCTAACACCTGGGGGATTCCCTGGGGAATTCTACCAAACATGCAAAGAGGAAATAATGCCTATACTCCTAAAGCTATTTCAAAAAAAATAGAAACAGGAAAAAATTTTAAAAAAGGAAAATATTCATATCCAGACTTTATCTATGAAGCTAGCATTACCCTGATGCCCAAACCAGGCAAAGAACCCATCAAATAGGAGAATTTCAGACCAGTAGCCCTAATGAATACAGACACCCAGATTCTCAACAAGATTCTAGGTAATAAGATCCAGCCATATATATATATATATATATATATATATATATATATATATATATATATATATGTGTGTGTGTGTGTGTGTGTGTGTGTGTGTGTGTGTGTGTACACACACACATACATACATATACATATATTCAACATGTAAATATTGAACCACAGTTGCATCCCAGGGATAACTTCCACATGGTCATGGTGGATATATATCCACCATGACCATGTATACACACACACACACACACACACACACACACATATGTATATGTATATATGTATACATATATGTATGTATGTATATGTATCCACCATGACCATACACACACACACACACACACACACACACACACATATATATATATGTATATGTATGTATGTATACATATATATCCACCATGACCATGTGGAAGTTATCCCTGGGATGCAACTGTGGTTCAACATTTGCAAATCGATCAATGTGATAGAACAGATAAATAAAAGAAGAGAGAAAAACCACATGGTCCTCTCAATTGGTGCAAAATAAACAAAAACAAAAAATTTGACAAGATACAGCACCCTTTACTAATTAAACCTCTTCAGAGTACAGGGATAGAGGGAACATTACTCAGCTTCATAGAATCCATCTCTGAAAAAACTCACAATAAATATCATTATCAATGATAATTATATTGATAAATATTAATGAGAATGATATCATTCTCAAAGGGAAAAGCTGAGAGCCTTTCCACTGAGTTCAGGAACACAACAAGGATGCCTATTCTCCCCACTATTGTTCAGCATAGTACTAGAAGTCCTAGCAACAGCAATCAGACAACAAAAAGAAATTAAAAAGGTACTCAAATTGATAAAGAATTCAAAATATCTCTCTTCACAGATTACATGATACTCTATGTGGAAAACCTAAAGGACTCCACGCCCAAACTACTAGAACTCATACAACAATTCAGTTGTGAGGCAGGATACAAAATCAATGCACAGAAATCAGTTGCTTTCTTATACACTAACAATGAAAATATAGAAAGGGCAATTAGACAATTGATTCCATTTACTATAGTACCAGGAACCATAAGATACTTGTGAATAAACCTAAATAAAGAGATAAAGGATCTGTACTCAAGGAACTACAGAAAACTCATGAAAGAAATTGAAGAAGACACAAAAAGATGTAAAAGCATTCCATGTTCATGGGTGTGAAGAATAAATATTGTTAAAATGTGTATACTGCCTAGAAGAATCTATACTTTAAATGCCATTATATCAAAATTCCCCCAGCATTTTTCAGAGTGCTGGAACAAACAATCCCAAAATTTGTATGGAACCAGAAGAGACCCTGAATTACTAAAGAAATGTTGAAAAAGAAAAACAAACCTGGGGGCATCACATTTCCTGATTTCAAGCTTTCCTACAAAGCTGTGATCACCAAAACAGCATGGAACTGGCACAACAATAAACACACAGATCAGTGGAGCAGAGTAGAGAGCCCAGATATGGACCCTCAAATCTATGGTCAAATAATCTTCAACAAAGCAGGAAAAAAAAAAGTCCAGTGGGAAAAAAATATAGTCTGTTCAATAAATGGTGCTGGAGAAATCAGACAGCTATGTACAGAAAAATAAAACTAGATCATTTTCTTACACCATACACAAAGATACACTTAAAATAGGTGAAAGACTTCAATGTGAGAGAGAAATCCATCAAAATCCTAGAGAAGAACATAGACAGTAACCTCATCAACTCCAGCCACATCAAATTCTTTCAAGACATGTCTCCAAAGAAAAAGGAAACAAAAGCAAAATGAGCTTTTGGGAGTTCACCAAGATAAAAAGCTTCACCAAGATAAACAGCTAAAACAAACAAACAAACAACATCAACAACAACAACAAATAGTCAACAAAACAATGAGGCCACCTGCAGACTAGGAGAAGAAATTCACAAATTAAACTACAGACTAATGTTGATATTGAAGATCTATAAAGAACTTCTCAATCTCAACACCCCAAAACTAGATAATGAAGTCATAAAATGATCAGAAAGCATGAAGAGACACTTCTCCAAAGAAAACATACAAATAGCTAACAGGCACATGAAAAAATGTTTATCATCATTAACCATCAGGGGAATTCAAATCAAAACCACATTGAGATACCACCTAACACCAGTTAGAATGGCAAAAATTAACAAGGAAAAAACAACAAATGTTGGAGAGGATGTGGAGAAAGGGGAACCCTCTTACACTGTTGGTGGGAATGCAAGTTGGTGCAGCTACTTTGGAAAACAGTGCTGAGATTCAAACAAACAAACAAACAAACAAACAAATAAAATAGACCTACCTTATGACCTGGCAATTGTACTACTGGGTATTTACCCCAAAGACACAGATGTAGTGAAAATAAGGAGCATATGTACCCCAATGTTCACAGCAGCAATATCCACAATAGCCAGACTGTGTTCGAGCCTAGATGCCCTTCAACAGATGAATGAATAAAGATGATTTGGTCTATATATACAATGGGATATTACTCAGCCATCAGAAAGGCTGAATACCTAATATTTGCATCAACATGGATGAGACTGGAGGAGACTATCCTGAGTGAAATAAGTCAAGCAGATAAAGTCAATTATCATATTGTTTTGCTTGTGGAACATAAGGAATAGATTGGAGGACATTAGGAAAAGAAAAAAAGAAAAGTGAAGGGAGGGTAATCAGTAGGGAAGATGAATCATGAGTGACCATGGACTTCCAGAAACAAACTGAGGTTATTAGAGGGGACGGGTGTTGGGGGATGGGTGATCCTGGTGGTGGGTATTAAGGAGCACACATATTGCATGGAGTACTGGGTGTTATAAGTAAACAATAAATATTGGAACACTACATCAAAAACAAGTGATATATTGTATGGGGACTAACATAACACAATAAAAAATTTTTAAAAATTAGACATTCTAACTGGTGTTAGTGGTATATTGTAGAATTTTTTTACAGTTGCTAATATTTCAAAATATCACAGATTTTTTATTATTACCTGGGATATGTTCATTCTATACTGGTGCCCAGAAGAAATCTTACAGGACATTAAACAAACAAAAAATCTTATCCACTGTCCCTTGGTATGTGACATCAGGTGTGACACATATGAGTCCTTTAGTTTTTTCCTAAAATCTACTGTTGAATTCACTGGACACTTCAGGTGTTACTGTGTACCTTAAAAATAAACCCGCCAGTAGAAAATTATCATATGATTTCACTCACATGTAGAATATAAAAGACAGTGCAGAGGATCATAGAGGAAAGGAGGGAAAACTGAACAGGAAGAAATCATAGAGGGAGACCAGCCATGAGAAACTCTTAAGTATAAGAAAGAAACAGGATTGCTGGAGGGAAGGTGAGTGGTGGTATGAGGTAACTGGTTGAAGGGCTTTAAGGAGGGCAAGCCATGTGATGCAACTAATGAATCACTGAACTCTACATCTAAAACTAATGATATACTATAAGTTGGCTAATTGAATTTCAATTAATTAATTAATTAATATTAATGAAAAAAACCCACTGGTTATTTTTACCTGTGACAATTGGTTTATTGAGGAATTGTAAGAAACATAATCCAGGACAGACAAACTATGGGAATACCATAAGCAATTCCAAGAACAGAGGAGAGGAAATCTCATTTATGAAGCAAAGGCTAAGGGTTGTTATGACCCTAAGGTCCATGGGAGTAAACTAGGGATTCCAGGTATAGTCACTTTTTATAGCTGAATTTTGACAATCTTTCACTGGCTGGGCTGTTCCTGTGGGGAGGAGTAAATACTTATTTCTCTTGAGGAAGTGGCAAGTTAGTGGCTACAGTAGTGTAGACTTGCAAGTTCTATATTCTGTTGGGTGTGCAGTTGAGGAGTGGTAGACATGAAAGCCCCCCCTACTGCTCTCTGAGCTCCATTCAGGAAGTTTGTGGGGTTTTGTTTGTTGTTTGTTTGCTTTGTTTTGTTTTGTTTTTCTTTTAGTAATGTTCATGTTCTATATGTACATTCCTATAGAACAGCATCCTTTCTGAGAGTGAGACCCTACAGAATCATTGGCAGGCTTAAAGGATTACAGCATCTATAAATCAGACATGTTGAGCTGTAGGCACTATCTGGGCTCTCAGGGTATAGGGGCATGGTGAAGTGTATGCCCTGTGACCAGCAGGTGGTAGAATGAGATTATCCTGTGCTCCTTAGACCCCTCATTAGTGCGAACCATTCAAAGGAGACTGTGTCTGGGGTCTAGGTAAGGTGCTTCCTGATGGGAACTCAGCAGCTATGTCCTCTCTGGCCCCACAAAGTCCCGTGAACAGGGGCCTCTGTGTAGTCTCAGCAGAGGCTTCCTCCCAGGAATGTCTTGAGGGATGAAGTCAATGGCTCTCTTCCTTAGCATGTGGTGTGAGCGGAGCTCCAGGACCAAGGCTCAGGGAGCAGCTGGGCAGTCACTGGGTGTACCCCATGTACAGAAGGTGGAGAAGAAAATAGGCCTTAATCAGCCCATATTAGTGTCACAATGAGGGTTTGTGTCCAGACCAGGGCCTTGATATCCATCCTCCTTATGCTCCTGTCTCACTGCACAGGTAGGGACAGATTTCAGGGACACAAGACAGCCCACCATCCTGTGTCAACCACTCTGTCTTAGAGACACCAGGAAATTTACCTTGCTCCTGTGCCATATCACCAATTAGTGTCTGTGCTTGCAGTTTCCATGTCCCAGCCTGTGTCTACCCAGGCACCCTCCCTCTCTGCATTCGGGGTCATCAGCCAGACTCACCTGAACCATGAGCAGGGCTTCAGTGTTGGCAACTATGCTATAAGCTCATTCCAACAGAAGCACAGGAGCCCTCCCCTGTATCTCCTGTACTAAACAGACTCATATAAGCACCAAGTCTCCAGAGTCCCAAGTCACTACTCTGTATCCAAAGATGTCTTGGCCCAAGCAGGCTTCATGGCAGTGGGAGCTGTCACCATTACTCACAGTGTCTCAGACAATGAGAAAGTGAGACATAAATCCCTATGCAGACAGAAAATGGCCATGAGCATTTTTTCAGTGAGAAAGTAACCTGAAGAAACATAAGGAAAGGGGACTCACCTGCAGAAAGATCTGTCCTTAAACAAAGGAAACACACTTGTGTTTCTTGAATAAATGAACACTCTTGAATCAGCCATCATAGGAACATACTGATGGAACAGGTAAAAGAGAACAAGTGTAGATCACCACAGGGTCTGGAAAATGAATAAAGATACCCAGCAAATATTTATCCAAATCAGTTACACAATCTTATTCCATAAAGTGTGACCTTGTGTTACTACTGTTGTATCCACAGCTAATATATTGACAAGGATCCAGGTCACAAACATAGTCAGCTGTCTCTAAAAGAGTACACATGAACTTGTACCAGATCCTACAGACTCTCAATGGCACACCCTCCCTCCACTTCTCTTTGATCCCCTATGCCTCAGGCCTTCAGGCTCTATCTCTGATTCTTTTTTTTTTTTTTAAGATTTTATTTATTTATTTGACAGAGAGAGATCACAAGTAGACAGAGAGGCAGGCAGAGAGAGAGAGAGAGAGAGAGAGAGAGAGAGAGGGAAGCAGGCTCCCTGTTGAGCAGAGAGCCCGATGCGGGACTTGATCCCAGGAGCCTGAGATCATGACCTGAGCCGAAGGCAGTGGCTTAACCCACTGAGCCACCCAGGCGCCCTCTATCTCTGATTCTTGAGGTCTGAATTCATTCTCCACACAGGATTTCAGAGAACACTGAAAATGATTTTTCTCTAGTTTCCTGTCTCCAGGTTCCATATCCAGGGAGGAGAATGACCTCGAAAATAGAACTTCATGCAACCTGTCATAGTCTTCCTCCTGCTACCAAGCCCAGAGTCCGCATTTCAGCTTCCAACATGCCCAGTCAGTCCTCTTTAATATAAAAATAAAAATAATATATTTTTTCTAAAAGTGATGTGTTTATCCACTTTTCAGCATTTGCACATAGACTCTATTGATTTTGCTCCTCCTTCACAATTAGCGGATACTGTAATTATGATGAGGATTGAAAGAATCCATGGAGACAGGATCACCTGCAGATTTGGAAATATAAAATAATTTTTCTTATGTCCCTGTCTCCTTCATACTGAGGGAACTTTTGGGAAAGGAGAACTCTGGAAGCCAGAGAGGAATTAGATAAAAGGGAGGAAATCAGGTACTTTATAGAACTGGCCATGTTTCACTGTGGACCCATCACTGCTCTGGACCTGATCTTCATCTATGTGGTTCTACAAGTGTCAGCACCCCACTCTTGCCCCTTACACAGCCAAGTGAGCTGTGGATACACTCACCATGTGGAGGAAGAGTAGAGCAAAAGTGTGCCCTGATTTGGAAGTTTCTATATGGAGGCACATGGCCTGGCCCTTAAGAAGGAGACAGTGAACAGTAAAGTGGGGAGGCAGGAGTCTCTCTGATAGGTCCGTCACTATGTCACACAATGCTGTGTCTGGGACTGGACACCAGTGGGTGCCACTCACCTATATCTGAGGAGCCAGGGTTGAACAGCACAGGGACTTATCATCTGGAAAGTCCTGTTCTTTCTTTTTCATGACTCGCAACTGTAAACACCTCACCCCCTGACCCCACACAGCCCCTCCCCTACATACTCCCCTTACATGTTCAAACAGAGGGAAACAACCCAGAGTCTATGAGAGGTCAGAAAGCAGTGAGTTTCATTTGCATGTTTGCTCCCTCCCTCTCTCAGAGGATGAAAAAGGGAAAGGAGAGATTAGGGGAGGTTCTGCTCAGCCGCGAGGTCACAGAAGGCAGAATTGATGATGGTCTCCACAATGGTCTGGTACCCTCTCTTCTTTACCCTCCTCATTCACTGCACAGGTGACTGGATGCAGGGACGGGGGAAGAAGCCCTGGGAGGATACATGGGAACTATTTCCTCCTCTTGTCTTCAGAACTGATCATCACTGACTTTGTGTCTCTCCCCCTTCCAGGGTCCTGGGCTGTGCTAACTCAGCCACCTTCAGTTTCTGGGGCCCTGGGCCAGAAGGCAACCATCACCTGCTCTGGAAGCTCATATAACAGTGTGTTAGGTGTGAACTGGTACCAACAACTCCCAGGAAAAGCTCCTAAACTCCTCATATATGCTGGTAGCAATCGACCCTCAGGTATCCCTGACCGATTTTCTGGTTCCAATGCTGGTAACTCAGGTTCTCTGACCATCACTGGGCTCCAGGCTGAAGATAAGGCTGATTATTACTGTCAGACCTATGAACTTAGCCTCAATGCTCACACAGTGCTCCAGGCCTGTAGGGAAGTGAGACAAAAACCTGCTTTCCCACAGCAATGGGGCTCCCTATGCAGCTCGGTACTCCTTTTTTTTTTTTTTTAATATAAACTGGGGTCTGAGACCCACCTCAAGGAATTTATCTACAAAGTCTTTCCACATTCTCTTATTTATCTTTTCCTTGAAGCCTGTCCCTAGGAGCAAAATATTCTGTGATTTCCTAAAGTAAGCACAAATTCCTCAGTTCCAGGGGCAACCTCTCCTGATGAGAGAGTCCATGACAACTCAGGGTAGAAACAGAGTTATAGAATTCAGTTATGTCTGAGTCAGGACACATCAGCCCTGTTCAGTATGTGTCTTGGTACCAACACTTCCCATGAATGATAGACCAGAACTTCATCTATCTGATGGTTAGACCCTCTGAGGATCCTGATCAATCACTGATTCCATGCCTGGCAAAACTGGCTCCCAGATCATCACAGGGCCGAGGTCTAAAAATGAGGCCATTTATCATTTCTTTTCTTGAGACAGCATGTCCGGGCTCATCCAAGTCCCTGATCAATGAGAACTGAGGCCAGAACCCCTTTCTCATCTGCTGGGAGGGGGAGGTCCACAGGCCAGACTGTGTTTTCTGCTTCTGCTATCCCTGTTTTTTGTTTTGTTTTGATTTGTTTGTTTGTTTTGTTTTTTAAGATTTTATTTATTTATTTGACAGAGAGAGAGAGAGAAAGAGAGATCACAAGTGGGGCGGGGGGAGCGGGAAGCAGGCTCACTGCCAAGCAGAGAATCCAGTGCAGGGCTGGATCCCAGGACCCTGAGATCAGACTTGAGCTGAAGGCAGAGGCTTAACCGAAGCCACCCAGGCATCCTACTGCTATACCTGCTTTTGCCAACATGGGTCCATGTTCCATGCAGGGGAACCACCTAGGAGTGAAGGGCTCTCTTTCACACTGTACTTAAAGATACTCACAGTGGCCCCTTCCTACACAAATTGTATCAAAGACACAGAAAGTTTATCTAAACCACTATGTTTGGGCACAGAGTCTCTTTGCACTGAAGTGAATGGACAAGGTGTAGCAGGTCCAGAGTGATGATGTCACTCTTGTACATCATCTGGGGAATCCAGTATTTCCATTCCTGGTCTATTACCTATTTCTAGAAGTATTCATATGTATATAGTCCTCTTAATAGTCTTCAGTAAGAATGTCTTACTGAATGACTTACATCAGTCACCTTTTTGCTCACTGGGGTAATTTCTTCCATCCCGGTAGCACGAGCTCCTGAGTATCTATGGGGAATAATATATTTGGGTCTTTTGAAATAACTCCAAGTCTATTCCCATCATTACTGAGATAGAACCAGTAATTTTCTTATTCACTTCCATTGTCAAATACTTGCAGAAAGATGTTGAATAATAAAAATTAGATCACATTTCCCTGTTCCTGAAGTTGTAGCAATGTCCTCCCTCTAGCCACCCCATTAGCTAATTTCCTCACAATGGAAGTGCATTTTATGTATGTGGAAGAGATTGTGTTATCACAGTAAGAGTATCTGTTTGTTTCATTTTTATGTGGTTTTAATTAGGCTTTGATTCAGCTTAGTCAAAGGAACTTACAAGCCTTAGTGATACCATTTTATTTTCATTTTTTGTTTTATTAATAGACCTTATCTTAGATCATTTTTTAAAATTTTTTTTACTTCTTTTCAGCATAACAGTATTCATTGTATTGGCACGACACCCAGTGTTCCATGCAATCCATGCCCTCTCTAATACCCACCACCTGGTTCCCCCAACTTCCCACCCCCCACCACTTCAAACCACTCAGATTGTTTTTCAGAGTCCATAGTCTCTCAGGGTTCACCTCACCTTCCAATTTCTCTTAACTCCCTTCTTCTCTCCATCTCCCCTTGTCCTCCATGTTATTATGCTCCACAAATAAGTGAAACCATATGATAAGTGACTCTCTCTGCTTGACTTATTTCACTCAGCATAATCTCTTCCAGTCCCACCCATGTTGCTACAAAAGTTGGGTATTCATCCTTTCTGATGGAGGCATAATACTCCATAGTGTATATGGACCACATCTTCCTTATCCATTCGTCCATTGAAGGGCATCTTGGTTCTTTCCACAGTTTGGCGACTGTGACCATTGCTGCTATGAACATTGGGGTACAGATGGCCCTTCTTTTCGCTACATCTGTATCTTTGGGGTAAATACCCAGTAGTGCAATTTCAGGGTCATAGGGAAGCTCTATTTTTCATTTCTTGAGGAATCTCCACACCGTTCTCCAAAGTGGCTGCACCAGCTTGCATTCCCACCAACAGTATAAGAGGGTTTCCCTTTCTCCACATCTTCTCTAACACATGTTGTTTCCAGACTTGCTAATTTTGGCCATTCTAATTCCTGTAAGATGGTATCTCAATGTGGTTTTAAATTGCAGCTCTCTGATGGCTAGTGATGATGAACATTTTTTCATGTGTATGAGAGCCATTTGTATGTCTTCATTGGAGAAGTGTCTGTTCATATCTTCTGCCCATTTTTGATATGATTATTTGTTTTATGTGCATTGAGTTTGATGAGTTCTTTATAGATCTTGGATATCAATCTTTTGTCTGTACTGTCATTTACAAATATCTTCTCCCATTCCATGGGTTCCCTCTTTGTTTTGTTGATTGTTTCCTTTGCTGTGCAGAAGCTTTTGATTTTGATTATTTTAATATTTTAAAATATTTTACATTATCAGTAGCTTTTTAAAAATTCCTTTTAATTTCCATTGTTATAGTCATATTCTGTCCCTTCATCATATTTAATTTTATTTTTGTATACACATGTGTGTTTTTTCTCTAAAATTTTGGAATACAGTTTCTTCTAACAGATCAAAATATACACAAAATCTAACATATGGCTTTGTTTTAGTCTCCAGCCCAATTACATTCTCTTCTTTTTTTTCTTTTTACTTTTTTCAATCAACTTCTTATCCTATCAATTCCTTTTTTAGAGTCTTTTTAAGTCTCCATCTTTACAGTCATATCCCACCCCTTCATCGTGTGTGTGTGTGTGTGTGTGTGTGTGTGTGTGTGTGTGTAATTTTCTTCTTTCTCCTATCTTCTAACCCAAGTTTTGGACATCTTCTGACTTGGTTCTTGTGTATTTTTCTGGGGTCATTTCAATCCATTTAGTATTTTATTCTCTCATTCATCTATTCTTATCTGGATAATGTGACAAGGCAGAAAAACTCACCTTGAAAAAAGAGCAAGAGACAGTACTGATATCTAGGGAATTAATCAATATGAACATTAGTAAAATGTCATAACCAATGTGCAAAATGATGACTATCAAGATCCTAGCTAGACTTAAAAAAAAAGCATAGAAGATACTTGAGAATCCCTTTCTGCAGAAATAAAAGAACTAAAATCTAACCCTAGTTTCTTCTAAGAAGGTACAATAAAAAATGGAAGCTCTTACTGCAGGGATAAATGAGGCAGAAAGACAAATAATAATATCAAAGACCAAATGTTGGAGAATAAATAACCAAAAGAAGAAAGAAAGAAAGAAAGAAAGAAAGAAAGAAAGGCAAACAACTACTAGGCCACCCGAGGAGAATTCAAGAGATAAGTGATACCATAAGATGAAACAATATTAGAATAATTAGGATCCCAGAAGAAGAAGAAAGAGAGGGAGGAGCAGAAGGTATATTGGAGCAAATTATAGTAGAGAATTTCCCTCATTTGAGGAAGGGAACAAGCATCAAAATCCAGAAGGCACAGAGAACCCTCCTCAAAATCAATAAAAATAGGTCAGCATGCCATCATTTAATAGTAAAACTTACAAGTGTCAGTGACAAAGAGAAAATCCTAAAAGCAGCTTGGAACTATAACAATCAGTAGTAAAAATATTAGATTGGCAGCAGACCTACCCACATAGAGACCTGGCAGGCCAGAAAGTACTGGCATGGTATATTCAGAGCACTAAACAAGAAAAATATGCAGCCAAGAATACTATATCCAGTTAGACTGTCATTGAAAATAAGAGGAGAGATAAAAAGCTTCCAGGAAAGGAGAGAGGTGTCACGATGGTGGAGGAGTAGCTGGCTGAGATGACATCAGGTCACAGGAACTCAGTTAGATGGTTATCACCTACAAATCCAACAGGAGATCAAAGAGAAGAAGAGAAGCAATTCTAGAAACAGAAAATCCACCACTTTCTGAAAGGTAGGACATGCAGGGAATTGAATCCAAAGCAATGGTAAGATAGACCATGGGGGGAGGGACTGGCTACTGACAAGTGGTGGAGCAATGGAGCACAAAATCAGAACTTTAAAAAGTTTGCTCCACTAAGGAACATCACTCCAGAGGATAAGTGTGGATGGAACCATCATGAGGACAGTATGGTCTTAGTTCCCCATGGGTCACAGAAGGATCAGGGGTGTCTGAGTGTAGCAGAGCTTGCACATATTAGAGCAGGGAAGCTGGCTACACAGAGTGAGGAGTGAGCTCTCAACTTGGGGTTACCTTAAACTGTAATCCATGGCACAATGAGGCCACTAATCTTTGAGCAGGTACCCCAAAAGTGGCACATCCGGGAAGACTCACCTTCCTTCTCTGGAGGCAGGAAACTTCTGGGTTTGGAGACTTCAAATGGGACAGTGTGCCAGAGACAGAAACAATCAGTCACAGGCCAGGTGAGCTCCAAGCGCAGCTGGAGACTAGGGAGATGGGAATGATTGATGGTTTTTCTCCAAGGGCGCACTGAGGAGTGGGGCCCTGAACTCTCAGCTCCTCCAGGCAGGAGACTGGGAGGCCGCTATTTTCATTCCCGTCCTCCAGAGCTCTATGGAAAGTTTTCAGTGAACAAAGGGTCCCAAGAGTGAAACTGAGCAGATTACTTAGCCCAGCCCCTTGCAAGGGCACTGCAATTCCACTTTGGGCAAAGACACTTGAGAATCACTACAGCAGGCCCCTCCCACAGAAGATCAGTGAGAACATCCAGCCAAGACCAAGCTCACTGATCAAGGAGAACAGAATTCCAGAGGAGGGGAAAGCAAAGCATGGAATTCATGGATTTCTCCCCATGATTCTTTAGTGTTGCAAAGTTAATTAAGTTTTTAAATTTTTTTTAAAGATTTTATTTATTTTTTTGACAGAGAGATCACAAGCAGGCAGAGAGGCAGGCAGAGAGAGAGGAGGAAGCAGGCTCCCCGCTGAGCAGAGAGCCTGATGCGGGGCTCGATCCCAGGACCCTGAGATCATGACCTGAGCCGAAGGCAGCGGCTTAACCCACTGAGCCACCCAGGCGCCCCTAAGTTTTTAATTTTTTTTTCTTATTCTATTTTTTTAACTTTTACTCTTTCCTCTTTTAACATTATTAACAAGTTTATCTTAATAATACCTTTCTTAAAATCGTTTTGAACTTTTATTGTTATATTCATATTTTATACTTCATTGTATCTTACTTTTTTATTCATATAGGGTTTTTTTCATCTAAAAAAATTTGGGATATGACTTCTTCTAATAGATCAAAATATACCATAAATCTAGCACAGGGCTTTGTTCTAGTCTCCAGACTGAGCACATTTTCTCCACTTACTTTTTCTTTCTTTTCCAAACCAACTTATCTTATCAAATCATTTTTTAGATTTTTTTTTAAATTTTCATCTTTACATATTCCATCCCTTCATTGTGTTCACCCTTTGTGTGTGTGTGTGTGTGTGTGTGTGTGTGTGTGTATGTGTGTGTGTGTGTTTCACTCTTTAAAACTTTGGGATGTAGTTTCTTCTAAGAGACCAAAACACACCCAAAGACAAGTGGGTGGATCTGTTCTATTCACCAATCTAACATATGTATGGATGGATTTGAACTTCTTTTTACCCTCTTTCTTCTCCCCATGATTTGGGGTCTCTTCTGATTTGGTTAATGCATATTTTTCTGTGGTCTTTGCCACCATTTTAGTATTTTATTCTCTCATCCATAGATTCTTATCTGGATAAAATGATAAGGTGGAAAAATTCACCACACACACAAAAAGAACAAGATGCCATACTGAAAGCAAGGGACCTAATCAATACAAACATCAAGAATACGTCAAATCTGTAATTCCGAATGACAATTCTCAAGGTGCTAGCTGGGCTTGAAAAGGGCATGGAAGATATTAGAGAAACCCTGTCTGGAGAAATAAAAGGCCTTTCTGGAGAAATAAAAGAACTAAAATCTAATCAAGCTGAAATTTAAAAAGCTCTTATTGAGGTACAATAAAAAATGGAGGCTCTTACTCCTAGGGTAAATGAGGCAGAAGAGAGAATGATATGGAAGACAAAATGATGGAAAATAAAGAAGCTGAGCAAAAGAGAGATAAGCAACTACTGAACAATGAGGGGAGAATTTGAGAGATAAGTGATACCATAAGATGAAACAATATTAGAATAATTGGGAAGAAGAATAAGAAAGAAAGAGGGGGGCAGAAGGTATATTTGAGAGAATTATTATAGATAATTTCCCTAATATGGCAAAGGAAACAAACATCAAAATCCAGGAGACACAGAGAATCCCCCCTCAAAATCTATAAGAATAGGTTCACACCCCATCACCTAATAGTAAAACTTACAAGTCCTGGCAATAAAGAGAAAATCCTGAAAGCAGCCCGGGACAAAAAGTCTGTAACATACAATGGTAAAAATATTAAACTGGCAGCAGACTTATCCACAGAGACCTGGCAGGCCAGAAAGAACTGGCATGATATATTCAGAGCAAGAAATGAGAAAAACATGCAGCCAAGAATACTATACCCAGCTAGGCTATCATTGAAAATAAAAGGAGAGATAAAGGGGGGCCTGGGTGGCTCAGTGGGTTAAGCCACTGCCTTCGGCTCAGGTCATGATCTCAGGGTCCTGGGATCGAGTCCCACATCGGGCTCTCTGCTCAGCAAGAAGCCTGCTTCCCTCTCTCTCTCTCTCTGCCTGCCTCTCCGTCTACTTGTGATCTCTCTCTGTCAAATAAATAAATAAAATCTTTAAAAAAAAAAAAAAGAGAGATAAAAAAGCTTCCAGGACAAACAAAAACTAAAAGAATTTGTAAACTCCAAACCAACTCTACAGGAAATATTGAAAGGTTTCTGCTAAGCAAAGAGAAACTAAAAGTAACAGACCAGAAAGGAACAGAGACAATATACAGTAACAGTCACCTTACAGGCAATGCAATGGCACTAAATTCATATATTTCAATAGTAACCCCAAATGTAAATGGGCTAAATGCCCCAATCAAAAGACACAGGGTATCAGAATGGATTAAAAAAAAAAACACACACACACAAATATGCTGTCTACAAGAAATCATTTTAGAACCAAAGACACCTCCAGAATTAAAGTGAGGGGGTGGAAAACAATTTACCATGCTAATTGATATCAAAAGAGAGCTGGGGTGGAAATTCTTATATCAGATAAATTAGATTTTAAGCCAAGACTATAATAAGAGATGAGGAAGGACACTATATCATACTCAAAGATTTGTCCAAAAACTTCTTGTTGTTGTTGTCTAACAGTTTTAGTTTTAGATTTAATTGTTGTTGTCTAACAATTTTAAATATCTATGCCCCTAACATAGGAGCAGCCAACTATATAAACCAACTAATAACAAAAATCAAAGAAACGCATCAACAATAATACAATAATAGTAGGGGATTTTAACACCCCCCTCACTGAAATGGACAGATCATCCAGGCAAAAGATCAACAAGGAAATAAAGGCTTTAAATGACACACTCGACCAGATGGACATCACAGATATATTCAGAACATTCCATCCCAAAGCAACGGAATACACATTCTTCTCTACTGCACATGGAACATTCTCAAGAATAGATGACATCCTGGTTCACAAATCAGGTCTCAACTGGTACTAAAGGATTGGTATAATTCTCTGCATTTTTTTCAGACCACAATGCTTTGAAACTAGAACTCAACAACAAGAGGAAAGTTGGAAAAAACTCAAATACATGGAGACAAAAGAGCATCCTACTAAAGAATGAATGGATCCTGGCCAAACTTACAAAGAGAGAGAGAGAGGAGAGAGAGAGAGAGAAAGAACCCAGATTAAAAAAAAATCATGAATGAAAGAGGAGAGATCAAACCAACACCAAATAAATAAAAACAATTATAAGAACATATTTTGAGCAACTATACACCAGCAAATTTGACAATCTGGAAGAAATGGATGCATTCCTAGAGACGTATGAACTACCAAAGCTGAACCAAGATGGAATGGAAAACCTGAACAGACCCAAAACCAGTATGGAGATTGAAGCAGTCATCAAAAATCCCCCAAGAAGAAAGAGCCCAGGGCCAGAATAATTCTCAGCGGAATTCTGCCAAACATTTAAAGAATTCATAACTATTCTTCTGAAACTATTCCAAAACATAGAGATGGGTGGAAATCTGCAAACACATTTTATGAGGTCAGCATTGACTTGATCCCAGAACCATTTGAGGGCAAGGAGGTTGTTGCATGTGTTCTCCTTAAAAATTTTGATAGATTAGAGTCTCACACTAAGATGTTTCACCCATTTGGAGCCTATTTTTATGTGTGGTGTTAGGAAATGGTCCAGTTTCATTCTTCTGCATGTGCCTGTCCAATTTTCTAAACACCATTAGTTAAGAGGCTCTCTTTTAAAAATATCTTCTCCCATTCTGTGGGTTGCCTCTTTGTTTTCTTTACTATTTCCTTTGCTGTGCAAAGCTTTTGATTTTGATGAAGTCCCAAAAGTTTATTTTGGCTTTTGTTTCCTTTGCATTTGGAGACATATCTTGAAAGAAGTTGCTGTGGCTGATATCAAAGAGATTACTGCCTATGTTCTCTTCTAAGATTCTGATGGATTCCTGTCTCACGTTGAGGTCTTTTATCCATTTTGACTTTATCTATGTGGGCTTGGGTCAGTGTGTGGGTCATAACCCCATATTTGGTTGACTAGGGAACCATCTGTATCTTCTGCCCCAGAGCCCTCTTTCATCATTGCTGTGACCCTGGGTACATTACTTAATCTCTCCCAGTTTCCATGCCCTGCACCATATAGTCTTGCCCCACAGCCCCTCTCCTGCCAACTCCATGGTGCTGATGTGAGCAGAACAAGAACTAACAGCCTCTACACTGTCAGAAGTCAAGTATGTATGTCTCCAACCATTACTGCTGAGAGTAATGTACTCTGTACCTTTCCTCATTTCACTCTTTCTGGGTCATGTATTTTGGGGCCCTCTAATTAAGTGTAAAATGACCATAATCATCTCCATGAAGAGGGTCCTATTTTGTTACTATTAATTTTCCTTCCTTGTGTAAAAAATGTCATAACAAAACTGGCCTAGTTGCTTTGTCAGATTAAAATCTTTTTGGAGCCTATTTTCCCATCATTTAACCCTCAACCTATTTGTGTCCTGGATGTAAAGGTTGACTCTTGTAGACAGCATTGAGTTCAGAATTTTATCCCATCTGTCAGTCTCTGCCTTTTAATGGAGGGTGTAATCCATGTCAATTTAAATTAATTACTTTTCAGGGAGCATTTAAATGTGTCTGTTTTCCATTTTATATATATATATATATATATATATATATGTGTGTGTGTGTGTGTGTGTGTGTGTGTGTGTGTGTGTGTGTATATATATATATATATATATATATATATATATATATATATAATATGATTTTTTTTTAGAATTCTTTTTTTCTATAAGCATATAATATAATTTTATCCCCAGGGGTACAGGTCTGTGAATCACCAGGTTTACACACTTCACAGCACTCACCATAGCACATACCCTCCCCAATGTCCATAACCTCACCCCCCCTCTCCCAACCCCCCTCCCCCCATCAACCCTCAGTTTGTTTTGTGAGATTAAGAGTCACTTAAGGTTTGTCTCCCTCCCAATCCCATCTTATTTCATTTATTCTTCTCCTACCCCCTTAAACCCCCATGTTGCATCTCCTCTTCCTCATATCAGGGAGATCATATGATAGTTGTCTTTCTCCGATTGAATTATTTCGCTAAGCATGATACCCTCTAGTTCCATCCACGTCGTCGCAAATGGCAAGATTTCATTTCTTTTGATGGCTGCATAGTATTCCATTGTGTATATATACCACATCTTCTTTATCCATTCGTCTGTTGATGCACATCTAGGTTCTTTCCATAGTTTGGCTATTGTAGACATTGCTGCTATAAACATTCGGGTGCATGTGCCCCTTCAGATCACTACATTTGTATCATTAGGGTAAATACCCAGCAGTGGAATTACTGGATCATAGGATAGTTCTATTTTCAACATTTTGAGGAACCTCCATGCTGTTTTCCAGAGTGGTTGCACCAGCCTGCATTCCCACCAACAGTGTAGGAGGGTTCCCCTTTCTCCGCATCCTTGCCAGCATCTGACTTTTCCTGACTTGTTAACTTGAGCCATTCTGACTGGTGTGAGGTGATATCCCATTGTGGTTTTGATCTGTATTTCCCTGATGCCTGGTGATGTGGAGCACTTTTTCATGTGTCTGTTGGCCATCTGGATGTCTTCTTTGCAGAAATGTCTGTTCATGTCCTCTGCCCATTTCTTGATTGGATTATATGTTCTTTGGGTGTTGAGTTTGCTAAGTTCTTTATAGATTTTGGACACTAGCCCTTTATCTGATATGTCATTTGCAAATATCTTCTCCCATTCTGTCAGTTGTCTTTTGGTTTTGTTAACTGTTTCCTTTGCTGTGCAAAAGCTTTTGATCTTGATAAAATCCCAAAAGTTCATTTTTGCCCTTGCTTCCCTTGCCTTTGGTGATGTTCCTAGGAAGATGTTGCTGCGGCTGAGGTCGAAGAGGTTGCTGCCTGTGTTCTCCTCGAGGATTTTGATGGATTCCTTTCTCGCATTGAGATCCTTCATCCATTTTGAGTCTATTTTCGTGTGTGGTGTAAGGAAATGATCCAATTTCATTTTTCTGCATGTGGCTGTCCTATTTTCCCAACACCATTTATTGAAGAGGCTGTCTTTTTTTCCATTGGACAGTCTTTCCTGCTTTGTCGAAGATGAGTTGACCATAGAGTTGAGGGTCCATTTCTGGGCTCTCTATTCTGTTCCATTGATCTATGTGTCTGTTTTTGTGCCAATACCATGCTGTTTTGATGGTGACAGATTTATAATAGAGCTTGAAGTCCGGAATTGTGATGCCACCAACTTTGGCTTTCTTTTTCAATATGCCTTTGGCTATTCGAGGTCTTTTCTGGTTCCAAATAATTTTAGGATTATCTGTTCCATTTCTTTGAAAAAAATGGATGGTAATTTGATAGGAATTGCATTAAATGAGTAGATTGCTTTAGGTAGCATACACATTTTCACAATATTTATTCTTCCAATCCAGGAGCATGGAACATTTTTCCATTGCTTTGTGTCTTCCTCAATTTCTTTCATGAGTAATTTATAGTTTTCTGTGTATAGATTCTTAGTCTCTTTGGTTAGGTTTATTCCTAGGTATCTTATAGTTTTGGGTGCAATTGTAAATGGGATGGACTCCTTCATTTCTCTTTCTTCTGTCATGTTGTTGGTGTAGAGAAATGCAACTGATTTCTGTGCATTGGTTTTATATCCTGACACTTTACTGAATTCCTGTACAAGTTCTAGCAGTTTTGGAGTGGAGTCTTTTGGGTTTTCCACATATAGTATCATATCATCTGCGAAGAGTGATAGTTTGACTTCTTCTTTGCTGATTTGGATGCCTTTAATTTCCTTTTGTTCTCTGATTGCTGAGGCTAGGACTTCTAGTACTATGTTGAATAGCAGTGGTGATAACGGACATCCCTGCCGTGTTCCTGACCTTAGCAGAAAAGCTTTCAGTTTTTCTCCATTGAGAATGATATTTGACGTGTGCTTCATAGATGGCTTTGATAATATTGAGGTATGTGCCATCTATCCCTACACTTTGAAGAGTTTTGATCAGGAAGGGATGCTGTACTTTGTCAAATGCTTTTTCAGCATCTATGGAGAGTATCATATGGTTCTTGTTCTTTCTTTTATTAATGTGTTGTATCACATTGATTGATTTGCGGATGTTGAACCAACCTTGCAGCCCTGGAATAAATCCCACTTGGTCGTGGTGAATAATCATTTTAATGTACTGTTGAATCCTATTGGCTAGTATTTTGGCGAGAATTTTTGCATCTGTGTTCATCAAGGATATTGGTCTGTAGTTCTCTTTTTTGATGGGATCCTTGTCTGGTTTTGGGATCAAGGTGATGGTGGCCTCATAAAATGAGTTTGGAAGTTTTCCTTCTCTTTCTATTTTTTGGAACAGTTTCAGGAGAATAGGAATTAGTTCTTCTTTAAATGTTTGGTAGAATTCCCCCGGGAAGCCATCTAGCCTTGGGCTTTTGTTTGTTTGGAGATTTTTGATGACTGTTTCAATCTCCTTACTGGTTATGGGTCTGTTCAGTCTTTCCATTTCTTCCTGGTTCAGTTGTGGTAGTTTATATGTCTCTAGGAATGCATCCATTTCTTCCAGATTGTCAAATTTGTTGGCGTAGAGTTCCGCATAGTATGTTCTTATAATTGTCTGTATTACTTTGGTGTTCGTTGTGATCTCTCCTCTTTCATTCATGATTTATTTTATTTTATTTTTTTTATTTTAAGATTTTTTATTTATTTATTTGACAGAGAGAGATCACAAGTAGACGGAGAGGAAGGCAGAGAGAGAGAGAGAGGGAAGCAGGCCTCCTGCTGAGCAGAGAGCCCGATGCGGGACTCGATCCCAGGACCCTGAGATCATGACCTGAGCGGAAGGCAGCGGCCTAACCCACTGAACCACCCAGGCGCCCCTCATGATTTATTTTAATTGGGTCCTCTCTCTTTTCTTTTTGATAAGTCTGGCCAGGGGTTTATCAATCTTATTAATTCTTTCAACAACCAGCTCCTGGTTTCTTTGATTTGTTCTATTGTTTTTTTGGTTTCTATTTCATTGATTTCTGCTCTGATCTTTATGATTTCTCTTCTCCTGCTGGGTTTAGGGTTTCTTTCTTGTTCTTTCTCCTGCTCCTTTAGGTGTAGGGTTAGGTTGTGTAGCTGAGACCTTTCTTGTTTCTTGATAAAGGCTTGTACCACTATATATTTTCCTCTCAGGACTGCCATTGTTGTATCCCACAGATTCTGAACCGTTGTGTTTTCATTATCATTTGTTTCCATAATTTTTTTTCAATTCTTCTTTAATTTCCTGGTTGACCCATTCATTCTTTAGAAGGATGCTGTTTAGTCTCCATGTATTTGGGTTTTTTCCAAATTTCCTCTTGTTATTGAGTTCTAGCTTCAGAGCACTGTGGTCGGAAAATATGTAGGGAATGATTCCAATCTTTTGATAACTGTTGAGACCTGATTTAGGACCAAGAATGTGATCTATTCTGGAGAATGTTCCATGTGCACTAGAGAAGAATGTGTATTCTGTTGCTTTCGGATGAAATGTTCTGAATATATCTGTGATGTCCATCTGGTCCAGTGTGTCATTTAAGGCCTTGATTTCCTTGTTGATCTTTTGCTTGGATGATCTGTCCATTTCAGTGAGGGGAGTGTTAAAATCCCCTACTATTATTGTATTCTTGTCGATGTGTTTCTTTGATTTTGTTATTAATTGGTTTATATAGTTGGCTGCTCCCACGTTAGGGACATAGATATTTAAAATTGTTAGATCTTCTTGTTGGACAGTTCCTTTGAGTATGGTATAGTGTCCTTCCTCATCTCTTATTATAGTCTTTGGCTTAAAATCTAATTGATCTGCTATAATGATTGCCACTCCTGCTTTCTTCTGATGTCCATTAGCATGGTAAATTCTTTTCCACCCCCTCACTTTAAACCTGGAGGTGTCTTCGGGTTTAAGATGAGTTTCTTGTTGGCAACATATAGATGGGTTTTGTTTTTTTATCCATTCTGATACCCTGTGTCTTTTGATTGGGGCATTGAGCCCATTAACATTCAGGGTAAGTATTGAGAGATATGAATTTAGTGGCATTGTATTGCCTGAAAGGTGACTGTTATTGTATATTGTCTCTGTTTCTTTCTGATCTACTACTTTTAGGGTCTCTCTTTGCTTAGAGGACCGCTTTCAATATTTCCTGTAGAGCTAGTTTGGTATTTGCAAATTCTTTCAGTTTTTGTTTGTCCTGGAAGCTTTTAATCTCTCCTTCTATTTTCAATGATAGCCTAGCTGGATATAGTATTCTTGGTTGCATGTTTTTCTCGTTTAGTACTCTGAATATATCATGCCAGCTCCTTCTGGCCTACCAGGTCTCTGAGGTTAAGTCTTCTGCCAATCTAATATTTTTACCATTGTATGTTACATACTTCTTTCCCAGGCTGCTTTCAGTATCTTCTCTTTGTCACTAAGACTTGTAAATTTTACTATTAGGTGATGGGGTGTGGACCTCTTCTTATTGATTTTGAGGGGGGTTCTCTGAACCTCCTGGATTTTGATGTTTGTTCCCTTTGCCATATTGAGGAAATTCTCTCCAATAATTCTCTCCAATATACCTTCTGCTCCCCTCTCCGTTTCCTCTTCCTCTGGAATCCCAATTATTCTAATGTTGTTTCGTCTTATGGTGTCACTTATCTCTTGAATTCTCCACTCGTGGTCCAGTAGCTGTTTGTCCCTCTTTTGCTCAGCTTCTTTATTCTCTGTCATTTGTTCTTCTATATTGCTAATTCTTTCTTCTGCCTCATTTATCCTAGCAGTCAGAGCCTCCATTTTTGTTTGCACCTCATTAATAGCTTTTTTTATTTCAACTTGGTTCGATTTTAGTTCTTTTATTTCTCCAGAAAGGGCTTTTATATGTCCCAAGAGGGTTTCTCTAATATCTTCCATGCCTTTTTCGAGCCCGGCTAGAACCTTGAGAATCGTCATTCTGAACTCTATATTTGACATATTACCAATGTCTGTATTGATTAGGTCCCTAGTCTATGGTACTGCCTCTTGTTCTTTTTTTTGTGGTGAATTTTTCTGCCTTGTCATTTTGTCCAGTTAAGAGTATATGAAGGAGCAATAAAATACTAAAAGGGTGGCAACAACCCCAGGGAAATGTGCTTTAGCCAAATCAGAAGAGATCCCAAATCGTGAGGGGGGAGAAAGGGGATAAAAAGAGGTTCAGAAAGAAAAAAAAAAAGAAACAATAAAAAAGAAAACCAATAAAGAAAACCTATAAAAAGAAATATATATATATATATATATATATATATATATATATATATATATATATTAGATAAACTAGTTAAAAAACCTTAAAAAAGAAAAGGGTAAAAGTTTAAAAAGTTTAGCAGAAGAAGAGAAAAAAAATTGAAAAAGAAAAAAAAATTAAATTAACTGCATGGCTAAAGAATCCTGGGATGAAAGCCATGAGTTCCGTGCTTTGCTTTCTCCTCCTCTGGAATTCCGCTCTTCTCCTTGGTATTGAAACTGCACTCCTTGGTAGGTGAACTTGGTCCTGGCTGGATTTCTTGTTGATCTTCTGGGGGACGGGCCTGTTGTAGTGATTCTCAAGTGTCTTTGCCACAGGCAGAGCTGCACCGCCTTTACCCGAGGCTGCTCTGAGTAATCTGCTCAGGTGTGCTTTCAGGAGCTTTTGTTCCCTGAGCACTTTCCATAGAGTTCCGGAGGATGGGAATGAAGGTGGCGGCCTCCCGGTCTCCAGCCCGGAGGAGCCGAGTGCCCGGGGCCCCACTCCTCAGTGCGCCCTCAGAGAACAGTGCCCAGTTACTCCCGTCACCCTGGCCTCCGGCCGCACTCTGAGCTGACTGAGCCTGCGACCCATTCAAGGTAACCCCGAGCTGTGAGCTCATTCCTCAGCTCTGTCTGTGTAGCCAGCTTCCCCGTTCTAATACCTGTAAGCTCTGCGACACTCAGACACCCCCGATCCTTCTGTGACCCTGCGGGACCTGAGGCCATGCTGACCCTGCGTGGGATTTACCCCCGTTAAGCCTCCGGAGCGATGTCCCTCAGCGGAACAGACTTAAAAGTCCTAATTTTGTGCTCCATTGCTCCGCCGCTTGCCGGGAGCCGGCCCCTCCCCCCCGTGTTCTATCTTCCAGTCGCTCTGGATTTATTTCTCCGCCAGTCCTACCTTTCAGAAAGTGGTTGATTTTCTGTTTCTAGAATTGCTGTTTCTTCTCTTCGATCTCCTGTTGGATTTGTAGGTGTTTGCAATCCTCAGATAAGCTATCTAGCTGATCCCCCGCTACCTGAAGTAGTCTCAGCCTGCTACTTCTCCACCATCTTGACTCCTCCCCTAAATACGATATTTTTAAAAAAGAAAAGAAAAGCAATAATGAAGACATGTGGGAAATATATATATATGTAATAAATAACATATATAAACAAATAAATATATAATAAATAAATATATAAATATATAAATAATATAAATAAATATAAATAAAGTTTTTTCATATTATATATATATATATATATATATATATATATATATATATTTCCCATATGCCTCCAATACTGCTTTTCTTTTCTTTTTTAAAATATTTAATTTTAATTAAGTAATTAATTAATTTATTTATTTATTTGACAGACAGAGATTACAAGTATGTAGAACAGCAGGCAGAGAGAAAGGAAGAAGCAGGCTCCCCATGGAGCAGAGATCCTGATGTAGGGCTTGATCCCAGGACCCTGGGATCATGACCTGAGCTCATGACAGAGGTTTTAAACCACTAAGCCACCCAGGTGTCCACTGCTTTTCTTGATGTTATGTCCCAGAGTAGTAACTAAATCCCAATACTGTTTCCTTTCCTCTATATTCTGGCTTATATTCTTTATAGCTTTCCTGGGCATTAGAGTTACCTCTTTGTTTATAAAATTTCATTGGATTAATATCAGATTAGTTTCCAAGGCATACAGAAACTTTAGTTGACTGATGGCCCTTCCTTTCCCCAACGTTGCCCTATATACTACATTTCAGCATTTTGACATTGTGAGGTGATCAACACCAATTTATATTGACTTATTGTAGTCTTCTTGTAAATGAGAAGAAAATATTTTTTTTTCCTTTAAAGTCAATTAAAATATAATTAATCATTGGTTTTTGATATAATGTTCAATGTTTCATTAGTTCATCGGTTTTCTTGTAAATGAGAAGAATGTTATGTTATGTGTTTATTCCATATGCATTTTATGCATGTGTGAATTTAGACTTGCTTATATAGTCATCTCTGTGACTATTTCTCCATGGAGAATTGAGTTACTCTGTTGTCTTTTCCTTTCATCTTGAAAGATTCTCCCTAATATTTCTTGCAGGTGACAGCAAGGGGTTCTCTCAGGTTTTGTTTATCAGGGAATGTCTTGGTATGTCCTCGTTTCTGAAGCATGTCTGTGCTAGATGCTCATTTATTGCTTGACAAATTTTCTCTTGCAGAAGCGTTCATGTGTCACCATGCTGCCTCTGTGGTTTCTGATTGAAAATTAGTCATTCACCTTATTAAGGAGGCTTGGTACATGATGAGATCCTTTTCTTGCTGATTCCATGATTCTGCTTTTGTCTTTGGCTTTGAACCATTTTACTATGCGATGGATTTATCCTACTTCATCTTTGTTGAACTTCTTAAATTTTGAGATGAATGTTTTGCGTGAAATGTGGTGAGAATTGGGCTATTATTCCTTCATGTATTCTCATTATCTCTGTCTTTTATTTTTCTGGGAACTGTTTTGGTTCCTGTGTTGGGATGCTTAGTAGTAGGACACAGGTCTCTGGGACTCTGTTCATTTGCCTCCCCTGCTCTTAGTTTTTTTAAAATTTGCTGTTCACAAGACTGAATGTCAGGTGAACTATCTTCAGATTTGCTGGTTCTGTTTTCTTCCCATCCAATCCACTGTTCAGTCCTTTTCCAGATGTAAGTTGTCACCCCAATTTATATATGAGAGCTGTAGGCCACAGTAGCTATAAGCATGTTCTTGTTTAGAAAGTAGGTCTTTGCAGAGATAATCTAGTTGAGCTACAGTTACACTGGATGAGGGTGGGGCCAACTCCAGTGGCTATTGTCCTTTCAGGAGCAGGTAGGTTTGGACACAAAGAAAAGGGAGGGGAGGCCAGGGAATGACAATGATGGCGGCACAACAGGTGTAGGCCAAGGGAAGCCCTGAGTTTCCAGAAAATTCCAAAAGCTAGAAAAAGGCAAAGTCAGCTAATTTCTTAGTTCTTTCACAGGGAGAAGAGCCCCTCCTACAGCTGGACTTTGCTGTCAGCCATCTACCAGGCAGGCCTAGGTCAAGAAAGCAATCTCACTTCCTTTCTCTCTCTCTACCTACCTCTCTGCCTACTTGTAATATCTGTCTGTCAAATAAATAAAATCTTAAAAGATAAAATAAAAAGAAAGCAATCTCAGTCCTGCCTTGCCAATACTTTTCTGTACATAGCCAGACTTCCTTTTTTCCCTTGGAGATCTATTATCATCATCATCATCCCAGGGGCAAAGGAGTAGATACTGGGCTTAAGATAATAGAACATGGCAACCCTGGAAATCAGATTCCTATGCTTTCCCAGGTTTGTTGTTACTGTTTTTTTTTTTTTTTAATCATTGTTCTTTTCTTGGGAATGACACTTCTGAACTACTTTTCCAAGCCTGTAATCTCACTCATGGGTGACTACTGTAGGCCCTGCTTGGCAGCTGGGTGGTCCCCAGTGGCTGAGTAGAGACTAAATAAGTAGCCTGGAATTCAGGAGTGGCTCAGCCTATCATGAGGGCTCTGCAGGCATGTGGGGCTGTGTCTTCCACACTGAGCTGGCAGCTGATAATTCTGGTGAAACCCTGCCTGTCTGCTTGTGCTGATAATTCTGGTGCAACCCTGCCTGCCTGCTTGTCAGCCAGAGGGGCCAGCGTGCAACCTTCCCAGGTCTCTCCTGAGCATCCACACAGCTCTGCACTGGTACACATTCCAGATTCCTGAGAAGTAGGAGTTTCTCCAAGCCCCTGTGGAAACCTAACTGCTCAGATCGTCTTTTATGGTTTTTCTTAATCTATTGTTTGATCCAATTGTTGTCTCTCCTGTTAACGACAGGTTGAACACTATCTGTATTTTGTTGTTGTTGTTGTTGTTTTACGTCATTTTTTTGCCAATTTGCCAGGGAAAGGCTTTTTATTCTGGGCAGGTTCCAAGTCAGATTAAATATAGACCATTGAATATATGGGTCATGGAGACCCATCAGATGGGCCCACAAGAGATCTAGCTCTTAGAAGGGAGGCATTGAAAATTGGAAGGGGAGGTGAACCATGAGAGACTATGGACTCTGAAAAACGATCTGAGAATTTTGAAGGGGTGGGGGGTGGGAGGTTGGGGGCACCAGGTGGTGGGTATTGTAGAGGGCACGGATTGCATGGAGCACTGGGTGTGGTGCAAAAATAATGAATACTGTTATGCTGAAAAAATAAAAAATTAAAAAAAAAAGAAAAAAGAAAAAAAATCTTTAAAAAAAAAAAAAAAAAGGAAGGGAGGCATTGAGCCACTCCAGCCCTGCTGTGCTCCCTCCAACAGCTGCCACATTGTTCACTTTCAATGTGAAAGTGGCGCTTAGTTTTCTAAACTGCCCTGGAGACCTGCAGGGCTGGGACTGAGACCAGGGCAAGATTCAACCACAGAAATCTCATGTTTGTAACTGTGATTCCACTGTTTTGGGGGTTTTGTTTCCTGGAGTTGACATCCCTTCTACTGCTGCAAGTTCTAGTTCATTGTCAGAGCTCTGAAAATATGGATGGGAGTGATTTTTGCCAGTTTCCTTTGTTGCTTTTTTAGAAGAGTGGATTTTTGGAGGTCTCTGAATGCAATTGTCACTTTAGTCAGTCACTGCATCCTATTCTTTTGAATATTCTCAGGACATGCTCATGACTGATGATCCCGGGGTCAACAGAACTCGGATCTCAGATGAAACTCTTCATGCAGTCATGTGAGAGTGTTAGGTCACATCTATGGCATTCAACATAAAAATATAGGTGAGTATCTGTTTAAAAGAAGTCTTAGGGGCACCTGGGTGGCTCAGTGGGCTAAGCCTCTGCCTTCGGCTCATGTCATGGTCTTAGGGTCCTGGGATCGAGCCCCACATCGGGCTCTCTGCCTGCTTCCCTTCCTCTCTCTCTCTGCTTGCCTCTCTGCCTACTTGTGATCTCTGTCTGTCAAATAACTAAATAAAATCTTTAAAAAAAAAAAGAAGTCTTAAAAATCCTATACTGAATGTTATGACCAAAGCCCTCTAGATGATAGTGACAATATCTAACCATTGAAATTACACCGTTAGACAGAGTTTTGTTGTGTTGTATCCCTCCTCCAACTTAAAAACTTTTTAACTTATTGTAAGTACAATTTTAGAGCAGTGCTGTTTGATGCTTTGTTTTTGTATGATTTTTTTTGCGGTATAGATTTATTTAATTCATCCTAAGAGTCAAAGAACTATTTTGGAATATATCTGAATAACTATTTCTGTCCATTGATGTTTCTTCAAATATTATGTTGATAAGCCTTACACTTTATGGGAAACAAACAAGAATGCATGCAGAGATTCTAAGACATGATGTAAAGCTTGCAGTCATTGTAAATCCACATTGTATCTTTCAAATACATTCAAAATTGTCCCCAATTGTCCAAAGGCTCTATCTAGCCATCAAGAAGATTTGGCTAATGTTTGTCCTCCTGTTTTCCTGGAGACCATTGTAAATATCAGTATCATTCAGATGTGTGTGTGGCATGTGGTTGGGGAGGACTTGAATTGTCATAGAACCTCATGTCATGGAAGTCTGAGAGTCATGACAGCATTCTTGTGGATTTGGATTGACTCTGCACCCTGAGTTCCACTAAGCATTATACACATCCTACAGTTTTCTTCCCCTTCCCACCTCCTCAAACTTTCTTATCCTCCTGATTCCACCCATGAGTTGTTTCCTAGGCAGGAGACATCCTCTCCCCTACTGGCTACCTCAGTTATGAACTAGGTTGTACCCCAATTACCCTGCATGTGTTCCTCAGATGGGGACTCAGTCACCACTCTCCCAGAGAGCAGCCGGAGATTAACTGGTTCTGAATTATGCCCAGGTGATCTGTTTCAGTTATCTCCCAGTGGGCTAAATTTTTATTGTGTATCATCCCCAGAATAATTAGGATTAGTCCCTTGTTACCCAAATTGAAGTTTCAGGGGCTTTACAGCATTTGTTTCATGATTGACAGGAATTATGTACAAATAAAAAGCCTACTTTGGCTATTTATACATCATCAGCTTATGGCAAACATCAGAGGAAATGCTAAAATGCCAAAGCACACTGCATGTTAAATTTGGATTCTTGATATTGATTTGATTATAATTAAATCTTTTTACAAAATGTGTTTCAAAATAATCAGCTCTAAGAGTCATAAATAAAATGTCCATTTTGACAGAACATCAGAAATCCATCCACTGTCATCCATCATAGACTATAAGATACTCTTAATATCTTTATCTGTATACACATCACCACCAAGAGAAAAATCCTCTCAAAGCCATAAACTAAAATCAGTTGTTATATGACATTTGCCAACATAACAGAGATTAGTTGATAATATTATTCAAAAATTAAATTCTTAAAAGTATACATTTTAATGACATAATTAATAAAGCTTTATATAACTGTTGGAAAATGATCAGTGTAGATATCATTGGGTAAAATGGTATGACTGCATTACCTAAAGAAGCAAAAAGATTGTTTTGTAATGTGTAAATTTATGCTGTTACTCCTGTTTGTTTTTTTTTTTTTCAATCCTATTATGTTTTTTAAGCCATAAAATATTTTAAAGTAAAACACGTTGTATTTACTGCCTGGAACTGCCTATTACTTCCGGTGTTTTGCTGAAGGGGTTCTGAATTTTCACTTTCCAGGAGACCACACAGCATATGGCCAGTTCCACAGGGGCTTACAATGATGTGGCCCCCTGCATGCCAGCTCAAGTGAGTGGATGGACACGGGATGAAACCAGCAGAGAGGATTTGGGTCCAAACACACAGAGTGCACATATTGACCTCAGCAGCCAAGAGATTTCTGCCCAGCTGTGACCTGCCTCAACTTATGAGTCGTGTAAAGACACCTCCTGTGTGCAAGAGTAGCCTAGCCCTATGACCTGCATGCACGCCATGGGAGGCCCCATTCAGTGTTGGGGAGGATCCACTGTTCACATAGAACTACCTTCATTGCAGACCGGAAACTAAGGATGGAGAGCAGAGGAGAGAGAGGTCAATGCATGAAATGCCTTTAAAATCTGAAATACAGGAGAAATCCACTGTTTTTGAAGAATATTTTTCTGGCCCCAGCATAAAAGGAAACTTCAAAATAAAATTAATGAAAATTATTGGAAAATGAGGGAGATATTTTTGCATCCATACCTTGTGGCTCAGGCAGTCTGCCCCTGAGACAACATTAGGAATTGCCATCCTTGCTCCAAGGGGCTCGTGGAAGGAAAAGAGGGACTTCATGGGGGCAGGAGCCCTGTAGAAAGGATTTTTTAAGGGTTTTGCTTATTTGAGAGAGTGAGAGGGACCACAGGAGTGGGATGAGGGGTATAGGGAGCAGTAGACACCCCACTGAGCAGGGAGGTTGATACTGGGTTAGATCCCTAGACTCCAGGAGAAGGAACTGAGCTGATGGCTGATACTTAAACAATTGAGCCACCCAAGCTCCCCTGGAAAGACATTTTGAAACAATGTCTTATTAATAAAAGTTTTACAGAATAGAAGATGTAAAGTGAAAATTTAGGTCTCCTATGTGCCCCCTCCATGAGTATTTTTTAATTATTTTATTTTATTATTTATTTATCTATTTATTTTATTTATTTTTAGTTAAATTACAGTGCAGTATTTGTTTCTGGAGTAGAATTCAGTGATTCATCACCAACATACAACACTCAGTGCTGATCACAACAAGTGCCCTCTTTAATGCCCACCATCCATCAAACCATCCCTGACCCACCCCCTCCATCAACCCATAGTGTGCAGAGCTGCCTTCACTCTAAAAATTCTATCATGACGTATCACCATGGTGACCTTATGACACACACCCTTCCTTCCATTTCAACTGTCACTCTGTGAACCGAGCCCCTTGCAGTTTGGTGAACAGGTGTGAAGGTCCCCACTATGGGAAATATGAATTGATGTTTTATGGTTATGCTCACATTGATTTTTTGAATTCTCCTCTCTCAAGTTGGCCACCTCATTTTAAGAGAGACTGGATACTTTTCTTTGGCTTTTCATTTCCACCCTCTGATTTCTCCTCCTGGTTAGATGGATGTATTTGCTAGTTTTTCTGTGTTACTTCATTTTGATTTCTCAGTGTAGTTGGATTCTTTACAAAGCTTCTAAATTCAAAAGTTTTACTATATGGATGCCAATTTCATGCACAGCCATACAGAAACACACAGGTCAGACACCACACTGTTGTCCCTGGATCAAAAGAATCTTGGTGCGACACCAGCAACACATTAGAGGGAAAGGAATGATGAGTGAACTCTTCTCAATGGAGATGGCAAAATCAGAAAGTAACTGTCAGTGGTTGAAATGCAGCTGTTTTTACAAGGAGAGAAACTGGAAGATCTTGGGGTGCTTTCTTGGGCTGATATGGATGTTATCACTGGCCATCTGCATGATGTGTGGGAGTGGATGGGAATCGACTGTGCCACCAAGTGGGTGGAATGAACAGTTGACAGTTGTGCAATGGGTGGGCTGTTAATCTCAAAGATAGTGCTGGGGTAGGTTTTCAAGGCCGTGTGTATGGAGGGGCTTCTCTAAGAAGAGACGGGAGACTATCCCCTAACCCTATAGTCTCTAGAGAGGATAAAGAGACCTGAGATTAGAGAATGGATATGGGGGAGGAAGGCAGTAGTAGGGAGGATCTTACTACAGCAGTGTAGTTTCACTTTAGTCCAGGCCCCTCAGACCAGTCCTCAGATCAAGAGTTGGGAATTAAGCATCATAGATTTCCTTCCTTTAACCAAACATCCCCAGCCCTGATGGCTATTTTTATATTAATTCCCATGAATTTCTCCTTGGGAATTGGTGAGTTGAAGACAAGCAAATTCCTGGCAGTTTCATAGTGTGACAGCTGGTTTGAAATGGCCTGGATTTTGAATTACCCTGGGAGCCAAGCAAAACACCCTTCATAGTGGGTGGTCAACTGGCCTTCAGGAAGGCCTTGGGTTATGGAGATAACATTTCAAAGAGCTGGGGAAGGTGTAAAAAGCTCAACATCCCTGGTCCTTCACTGGCCCTTGATCTGGAAGAACCTGCATTGTATTTATGTCAGGGACTCAAACACGGAGGTACGTTAGGTTTGAGATTGTTCTCGTGGCACAGACACCTCCTGCAGGGGACCCACTCTCTCAAATAAACACTGGCACAGAAAGATTAGAGATTGTGGGGGTAGTTCTTGATTCAGGGGTTCAGGAGACTTTCTCAGGAGTCCTAGGCAGGTGTCAGGTGCTCATGGATCTCTCTCCCAAGGGAAACAATTACATTCCTTTCCCAGAGCCATCACTCATCAGCATAACCTCTCTGGACAGTCACAGCAGCTCCTTACATTTCCATGCGCTTCACTGTAAAATGTGGGTTACAACCCCTGCTTCTCTTCCCAATGGTGCTGCCCTGGGTATTATAGAGTAGATGATACAGATTCTCTGTGAATTGCAAAGCATCATTCCCATTTGAAGGATAAAGATGAGCTCCCGTCCTCCCATGCAGTGGGGCCATCCAAGTCCCATGTCTGGATTCACCCATGACCAGGCGCCTAGCTGATTCTGTAGGCATTCAATGCCTGAACACCTACAGAGCAATTGTGAAGCACCAGGTCTTTAATATATCCAAGGCTTTCCTTGTAATAAATCACTTTGGGCATCATAACAGCACACTAATGTCTAGGCTGTATGAATATATCCACATTTCAGAACAGGCAACTAAGGCATAGAGGGGTCTTGGTAACTCTCTCAAGTTAGCGCAGCTTTTTTTTTTTTTTTTTTCCAGGTTAGCATAGCTTCTAAATGGGATGTGGATGCAGGCCATTAGGCATGATCACTGTGCTTTGCTGCATTTCTGTAATGTCTCTGCTAAATAACCGTAGTTGTCCACCAAATCTGTCTGTTGGGGGATTTCAGTGCACACCATGCTGCAATATCTACCCAAGTCCCACTTTGAGGAAGAACTTTCTGCTGGGCATCTGGAGAGTAGGGGGAGCCAAAGGTGGAATAAGTAAAGTATGTCTAATTCCCCTATGATCTTCTGACAAGATGCCAACACTGCTCTCTATTTCTATGCATTTCCCAGGACTTCGTGTGGAAGGGCTGCCTGAAGGTGTGGAGCCCCCCCCCAAAACCATGTTCGCCCCTTCCACACCAAGACAGAAAAGAGTGAGATTATGCTTCCATCACCAGTTGTACCCAACTGGTTACACAGAAAAAGGTACTGTGGAAATTTACTCTTTCAGTTGGCTTAAAAATATATTTTTTTTTTCATTCAGTGACATAGACATGACAGAAGAATATAAAATTCTTGAGACAGATTTTTCTAATATACTATGTTCAAATTTATATTTATTAAGTCCATCACCATTAAGTATAGAAGTCAAGATGCATTTCTCATTGAAACTGGATCCAGGTGTCATAAGAAAGAGTCTAATAGCTGAATGTACCTTAGTTATTTCCTGAACATAGGTCAGTACAGATATGCTCCATAAAACTTAGATTTTTATTAATTAAGAGACAATGTTTAGAAGCAATTAGATTAAAATAAAATTGGAAAAGATAATACATGAAATTTCCATATCCTGCATTTTCCTTCATTTACCAAATCTTATGTGAGTGCAGTGCATACCTTACAATTAGCATAACGAGGTGAAAACTTTATGAGCTAAACGCCACAGTTTACATTAAAATACACTCTGCATTTACCATTCTATAGGTTTGACAAATCCATTGTGTCAAATATTCCCATCCCAGTAACAGACTGAAATCTGTGCACCAGTGGTTGAGACACCAGTATTCCCAATAACCATAGATAGACACAACCCAAAACTCCATTATGTGAACAAAGGACACATTAAATGGCATACATAAACATCATGAAGTCCTATTCCGCCATAAGAAGAAATGGAAGTTTTCAATACTCTATGAAATGGATGGACCTTGAAAAACTAATATGCTTTCTGAAAGAAGGCACACACAGATAGACATATATTACATGATCTCACTCTTTGAGAAAACTAGAGTAGGGAAATTCATAGACTCAGGAAGTGAGAAATATGATAGAAGGAGGAAGGGGGAGGTGCCATCATCTCTTCATGGGTACAGATGTTACATGGCATAGAATAGGAATGTTTTGGATGTAGATGGTGGTGCTGACCACAAACCATTATGAATGCACATAGTGTCACTGAGCATACACATACTAATTAATAAAAGAATAAATACTACATAGATTCCATCACCTAAAAAACTAATACACCAAGGCAATAGAGGACAGATATAGTCACAGCAAAGATGCAGGGATGAAAGCTGAACAAGTCCTGTGACCAGCTGAAGAATTGGGAATATGGCAGGACTTCACAGTGGGCAGGAGGCACCAGGGGACTGCATCACAAAACACATTGTGCTTTGAGTGTTCCCCAAATTGACGCTGGTGACATCCCACTGATTACATCCCCTCAGCTTGAAAGCAAAGGACCATTTCCCTTTTCCATTCTGCTCACATCCTCTGTATTTCTATGTACATCAAGGAGGTTGGCCCAGCGCAGGTCAGGCCTTGCTTGGTCACCTTTTACATCCATTCACTCTGGTCCCATGTTAACATCAAGCAGAAGAACCCCCTGAGTCATTCCTGAGCAGTGCAGCCAATGTCCTGACAGCTACTCTGTGTTCTACTAGATCCTGTGGAAGGCCAGTCTGACAACCTTCCCAGCTATAGGACAGAAGAAGGGCCCCACTTATCTCTAAGGTGATCTCACCTCTCTTTCTCTGAGATAGAAATGTCCCTTCCTTGATTCCTTCTTCAATCAATGTACAATAAAAATCTCTCAATATATGTTAGAGATGGGGCAAGCAGTCTCCTTTGTTGGAGGAATGCTCAGTGAGAGTAGATTACTGACAGTGGACACAAAAAGGATGATAACACAGGACAGCCTCAGTTACAAACTGTATGGGATCAAACATCTTCTTTGACAGAAAATGTTTCTCCTTGAAAAAAAAATTAAGGCCATATATTTATATTTTTACTATATTCACTTAGCCACTGTATAGTACATGGTTAGTTTTTTTTTTATTTATTTAAACATTTTATTAATAACTCAAACAATGAATATTAACATTCATTCAAGAAATACCTATTTCTTTATTTTTTAATTTCTTTTCAGTGTAACAGTATTCATTGTTTATGCACCATAGTTAGTTTTTGATATAGTGTTCAGTGGTTTATTAGCTGCCTATAACACCCAGAGCTCATCCCTTTATATGACCTCTTCAATACCCATCACCCAGCTACCACACCCCCCCATTCCTCTCCCCTCTAAAACCCTTAGATTATTTCCCACAGTCCATAATATTTCATGATTTGTCTCCTTCTGTGATTTCTCCCCCTTCAGTTTTCCTTCCCATTCCCTATGGTCTTCAGTGCTATGCCTTATGTTCCACATATGAGGGAAACCGTATGATAAATATCTTTCTCTGTTTGACTTATTTAACTTAACATAATCCCCTCCAGTTCCATCCATGCCAATGCAAATGGTGCATTATTCATCCTTTCTGTTGGCTGAATAATATTCCAATGTATATACGAACCACACCTTCTCTATCCATTTGTCTGTTGAAGGGCATCCCTGCTCCTTCTACAGTTTGGCTGTTGTGGTCATTGCTGCTATAAACTTTGAGGTGGATGTGCCCCTTATTTTCACTACATCTGTATCATTGGGTAAATACCCAGTAGTGAAATTGCTGGGTCATAAGGTAGCTTTATTTTTCACTTTTTGAAGAACCTCCACACTGTTTTACAAAGTGGCTTCACAAACTTGCATTCTCACCAACAGTGTAAGAGGGCCCTCCTTTCTCCACATCCTCTCCAATATTTGTTTTTCCCTGCCTTGTTAATTTTGACCATTCTAACTGGTGTAATGTGGTATCTCAGTGTGCTTTTGATTTGTGTTTCACTAATAGCTAATGATGTTGAATATTTTTTCATGTGTCTATAATCCATTTGCATGTCTTCTTTGTCTGTTTATGTCTTTTGCCCATTTTTTTTAAATTTGATTATGTGTTTTTTGGGTATGAGTTTGAGAAGTTCTTTTTAGATTTTGGATATCAGCCCTTTGTCTGTAGTGTCATTTTTTAAAAGATTTTATTTATTTGACACAGAGAGATCACAAGTAGAGACAGAGAGAGACAGAGAGAGAGAGAGAGAGAGAGAGAGAGAGAGAGAAAGCAGGCTCCCTGACTAGCAGAAAGCCTGATGTGAGACTTGATCCCAGGACCCTGAGATCACGACCTGAGCTGAAGGCAGAGGCTTAACCCACTGAGCCACCCAGGCAGCCCTCTAGTGTCATTTTTAAAATATCTTCTCCCGTTCAATGGGTTGCCTCTTAGTTTTGCTGACAGCTTACATTGCTGTGAAGAAGTGTTTTATATTGATGAAATCCCAAATGTTCATTTTTGGTTTTCTTTCCTTGCTTTTGGAGACACTATCATGAAAGAAGTTTCTGAGGCCATTGTTGAAGAGATTATTGCCTATGCTCTCCTCTATGATTTTGATTCCTGTCTCACATTGAGTTCTTTCAGCCATTTTGAGTTTATCTTTGTGTATGGTGTAAGAGAATGGTCAAGTTCCATACTTCTGTATATAGCTGTCCAATTTTCCCAGCACCATTTTTGGAAGAGACTGTCCTTACTGTTGGATATTTTCTCCTGACTTGTCAATGAATAGCTGACCCTAGAGTTGAAGGTCCATTTCTGGTCACTCTCTTCTGTTCCATTGCTCTATGTTTCTGTTTTTGTGCCAGTACCATGCTGTCTTGGTGATCACAGATTTATAATATAGCTTGAAATCAGGCAAGGTGATGCCCCAGCTTTGTTTTTCTTTTTCAACATTTACTTCAAGATTCAGAATCTTCTCTGGCTCTATAAAAAAATTTAGGATTGCTTGTTCTAGCTCTTTGAAAAATTCCAATGCTACTTTGATAGGGATGGCATTGAAAATATACATTGCTCGGGGCAGCATAGACATTTTAACAATGTTTATTCTTCCAATCCATGAGCCATGGAATGTTTTTCCATCTTCATGCGTCTTCCTTAATATCCTTCATACATATTTTATAGTTTCTACCTCCTTGGTTATGTTTATTCCTGGTATCTTATGGGTTTTGGTTCAATTGTAAATGGAATTGATTTCTTTATTTCCCTATCTTTAGTCACATTGTTAGTGTTTAAAAATCCAACAGATTTCTGTGCATTGATTTTGTATCCTGCTACATTGCTGAATTGCTGTATGAGTTCTAGCAATTTCCAGGTGGAGTCTTTTCATTTTCTGCATTACATATCATGTCATCTCTGAAGAGAGAGAAATTGATTCTCTCTTTTCCAGTATGAATACCTTTTATTTCTTCTTGTCTGATTGTTGATGCTAGATCTTCTAGTACTATGTTAAACAATAGTGGTGAGTGTGGGCATCCTGTTGCGTTCCTGATATTAATTGAAAGGCTCTCCGTGTTCTTCCATTGAAAATGATATAGGCTGTGGGCTTTTGTAGTTTTTATGAAATTGATTAATGTTCCTTTTATCCCTACACTCGGAAGTGTTTTAATGAAGAAAGAATTCTGTATTTTGTCAAATGTTTTTTCTGCATCAATTGAGAGGATCATATGTTTCTTGTATTTTTTTATTATTAATGTGCTCTATCACATTGATTGATTTGCAAATGTTGAACCACCTTTACATCCCAGATAAATCCCACCTACTCGCAATGGATAATCCTTTAATGTCTGTGGGATCCTTTTGGCTAGGATCTTCTTGAGTGTTTTAGCACCTATATTCATCAGCAATATTGGCATGTAATTATCCGTTGTGGGGACTTTGACTGGTTTGGGGATCATCTGCTTTGATCTGCAAAGCTTCCTTCACCTGGGTTCCTCCTGGAAATGGAAGCCGGCATTGAGTGAGAAAATCTAGTTGTCCTGTAAAAAATCTAGGACCATGTTCTACAGTCCCTGGAAGTAAGTAGGTCATTTAGGTGGTGTGGTGTTGTATATGAGGGTTGGGGGTTGTTTATTTGTGAGTCAGTGCTATGGGATTTTGCATGTTGGTGTGTTGGGTGTGTGTGTTTCATCAGAAGACATTCCCCACTTATGTACATCAATCCAAGTGTTAAATTTCCAAAGGTAAACCTCATCACCACTGTGCACACTGCATAAGACACCACATTTCTTCCTGACTACAGGTACACCTGGAGGTTTGTTTAGTATTCTCTTTCCTCAGATGGGGTTGCGGCAGAAATGAAAGGCCCAACATCTCTCTATAGTTGGGCATATTTCTCATGCATGGTAAAGCAGAGAAGAATCAGGAAACTATTTTAGTCTATGATAACATAATCATTAGCCTTAAAAAATGGTATCTTGAAAGCACATCCTATAGGATCAGTGGCAGATGGGAACTCAAAGTAAAACTTCTTCCGTAGCTTGGTACCTACCACACTTACTGCAAATCCCCTGCATAACCAAATTACAGAGTGTCCATGCTCTTGCCAGGCCTCCCCTCAGTGACAATCTTGCCACTAGCTGTGATCCACTGATTCAAGGGACACAGACACATTGCACAGAAAAGGAAGGCTGGAATGAAAAATTACGTTGTTGATGGTGGCTACTTTGAAATGCAGGATTTCAGTATGTTGAAATCTTGTATCTCTGCTCTTCCTCATGATAAATGATTCATGAACAAATATAAAACTGTCGGGTAGTTTTCCTAGGATTGAATGCAACCCTGCAACACTGTGTTCTTTTAATAAATTGAAGTCGTATAGAAGAGATAGGATATAGGTAGGAAGAGCACATGTTTACCCTGACAAAGAAATTGTTTTGAAAATGTCCACAACACAGTCACAGTTTTGCTGATCTTCAAAGAGTCAATAGGATATGTAGGGCTCTGTCAGTAAAACATAGCATGAAATTTAGGGCTTACTTTCTTTCAGATTTACTATTTCACCCTGACTCAATTCCCTGTAGCTAAAATTCAGAGGCAGTGTTTCTCTTTACTTTCCTACTCCTCCCCCTGACTTTTCTTCATCCAGCGGCAGCTCAGTCCATAGTAATTAACTACCCATCTCCACACACTTGTGCACATGCTCACAGCAAGCAAAACTCCTTGAGCAATTCCTGAGTAGCCCCACCAGTGTCCTGACAGTTTCTGTGTATATCTACCTAGCTTCTCTGGATGGCCTGATGGGTGAACTTTCCATGTACTGCATATAGGGAGAGGACCCTCTATCCCCAAGGTGGAAAGCCGGCCTTTCTTCATGTGAGATTTACAACATTGCTTTATTTCTCTTTTAATAGAAGTCATATTTAAAATCTCAGCATGTACAGTTTACTTGATGCTGAGACTGTCCAGAGAGTCTATTACCAACTGATACATGACTCCAAAGATACTGAAAAAAACAATAGGATTACTTAAACTCTGCATTGTGCTGAGCTTTTTCACGGGTAACAGCCATCCTTCCATGCCAAGTATTTTGTCAAATGGACCCAAAAGATGCACCTATAGGAAGATTTGACGCCTTTGTCCATGACTAGGTTTGTTCTACTCTTTGGGTTTTGCTGGCCTCTGTCGACATGATTTGATGTTCATGGTTTCCTCTCTGAAATCACAGGTGCACCTGATGGAAAGTGAGAGCAGTTAGTATTATGTATTCTAAAGTCACTCAGTTGTTCAAAAGTGGGAATTGGAAAGTGGAAAGTGGGAAGTGTAGAGCTTTATTGCAGGCTCAATGTTGAAAGCCACCATGATTCCAGGTCCTGCTGGAATGACAATAAGGGTCATAGGAATAGAAAGGGATTTTCTGGGTAAAGATGTGTGGCCTAATGACCCTGTCCCTGGAAGCTACTGTTCTGCCCTTAGGCAGTGTAGGTTTCTGTGTGGGACAATAGGTGTGTCTACATGTGAATTCATGTGCCATGATTCTCAGGATCTGTGTGTGTGTTAGTTTGGTGAATGGTGTGTTCCTGTAGTTGTACATTCCCTTTAACATTGCAGTTAATGCTGTCAGCTTTCACAATGAAATTTCTAATCACAGTCACATCATGAATATATATGCATGTGAAAACTCTTCAACATGTACAATTTAAATATGTATTAATTACTTGCAAATACACATCAATTCACTGGGAAAACAACTCTCATCATTAACTAAAAAGAGGATTGCTACACAAAGATACAAATTTGTTTTTTCACAGTCCCTGTTACTGAGGTACATGGGTCTCTTTGAAGGAAGAAGGAAGGATGCTTTGTGCATTGCAAGGTGAGGAAAACAAACAAACAAACAAAAATCTCAACAGTGTGACAGGAGAATCACCACACACTTCCCTGTCCATTTGCGAGTGAAAGAGAGGCTTGTTTTATTCTGAAGGCTTTTGCAAGTTGCAAGTCAAGGTAGTTATTTTAAGTCACTATAAATGGAAACAGAGTCAATTTACACTCTGAGCTTTCTTTGTAGCATAAAGTTGTGAGAAACTTGTATTTTAATAGAACTTTATTTTCATACACATTTTTCTCAAAGACACAAGAACACACCGACTGCTTGATTGCAAAGTGTCATTTCTTTGCTCCAAAAACTGTCCCATTGAAAGAAGGGTGACCTAGAAGTCCTTAATCTGTACATAATGGTTTCCATTGCTGGAGGCTGACTGCACAGTTTCAACATAAGTAGCACCAGTATTACCTGAACCCACATCACCCACACATAGCATAATACTGAGCTTCTTCATGAATGGGGATGAGAAAGGACATGGCCACCTTGCTAGAGTCTTCTTCAACACCTGGATAGAGTAGATTTCAGTCATCCTCTCCTCCATCTACCTGGGTGACCTTTCCCCTCTCTCACACCCACCAAACCCTGTCAGTTCTTTCAGCTTCATACTTAAGATTATGTAGATTTCTATTGTGATATAAATGCACGTAACATTGCATCTACCCTCTTGATGAATTTCCAAGTGTAAGGCGCACTATTGTCAACTCTATGCATCTGGTCTGGCACCAGATCTCTAGATTCTTCCATCTGGCATGGCTCAATATCCACCAGTATGGAAGAGCGACACCACATTTCTTCTTCCCTAAACTCCTTGAAGCCACCCCCTGCTCTCTGCTTCCATACTCTGACAAGTTTAGAGCCCTCTTGTAAATGCAATCAGATGGTAGGGGTTTTTGGTGGGTGGCTTCTTTCACTTACAGTCATGTCCTTGATGACATTCATGTGTCCACAGTGACAGGTATGGTTCCTCTTCTAAAAGCTAAAGAAGATTGCATTGTATGGATATACCAATTTTTCCTTGAAATTCATCTGTCACTGAACACTGGGCTATTTTTTGCACCCGGGGGATTCTGGATAATTCTGCAAAGGAGATGGGATTATAGATGTATCTTTAATATAATAATTTAAATTCCTTTGGTTGTTTCCCCAGATATGCGAGTACTGGATTTTTGGGAATTCCTTTCACAACTGTTTGAGGACACTCAAAACACTTTCCCAGGGTAGTTGGCACCATTCTGCATTCCACTAGTAGCAAATAAAGTCTCAAATTTCCTGCACCCTTCCAACATGGGTTTTGGGCTGGAATTTATAGTTTGGGTCCTAACTACCCTAATAGATGAAGTCCTTTGGATTTACATTGCCCGCACAATGTGTTATGCTGAGCATCTTTTCACAGGTCTGTTGGCCAGTGATTTGTTTCCTTTGCAGCAAAGTCTATTTAGGTCTTTTCCCTGATTCTCTAATTTGGCTAAATGTCGTTCCTTTTTTTTTTTTTTTTTCCTTTTGTAAATGAACAACTTTTCTGATATAAGGATTGCAAATATTGTGTCCAATATATAGGTTGTCTTTACATTCTGTTTGTTGTTTCAGAAGGGCATGTTTTTTTCTAATCTGTAGTCTTGTCAAGGATCATTATGCTATCATGGTTGCATTTATTTGGGGGTCTCGATTTTGCTCCAACATGTTCCTTCCTATTTCTATTCCAGCAGTGCCCAATGTGTTTAGTGAAGTGATCTAATGTATTGGAAAGTTGCATCAATGGAGCCACCACCTGATTCTTCATACTCAAGAATGTTTTGGCTATTGGTGTTCTTTTGTGGTTCCATATATATTTTAGAATTTTTTCTGTTTCTATAAAATCACATTGTGTTGCATTGAATATGTACACCATTTATTCTAGGAACTGGAGGTTCACCTTACTTTCTTGGTGTCCAAAGGCCTCCAGCAGTGTCTGGCAGGTGTGTGTGAGCCCAGGAACTTCTTACATATATAATGGTTCTATCAGGCCAGCAATTAATGCCAGAGAAATGAGCAGGGGAGCAGGAATGATATCTAGCTCATTGTTGGCTTCCAGTATTGTGCTATCCAGGAAGGAATCTGTCTACAATCCATTTTACACAGTTACTCATTACCTAAATGAATTATACTAATATCATAAAAGAAAAGAAAACCTCCATTTCCTCACTCACAGTAGCCACATGTCAAGTGTCCTGTAACTGCTGGAATTTCAGATTCTGACATTTCAGAGGGGAGAGCTGTAAAGGGCATGTAGAGGTGACATGGAAATGATTCCTATAGCATCTCGGTCTCAGTAGAAGGACTGAAACTCTGATCCCTATCTCCTTGAAGGGCTCTGACTACACCAGCCCGGTGAACATCTGACAACATACCAGAAAGGTTAGGCATATGCTGCAAGGCCCAGAGCCATCTCAAGTAAAGTGGGAGGAATGGGTGAGTCAGTCTCTCTAGTAATAGGATTGATCCTGTTTTAGTTACTATAGATTTGTATGTGGTGATCATACAGGACTCCAGCAGTGATGAGGGCTTCTCTTTAGGTAGGGAATGGCACAGAGGAAGGGAACAGTGGGGTATGGCTCTGGGGAACATGGGGTTGCCCCTGCTGCTCTGGAGGATGAAGAAGGTGGATAAGAAATTAGAAAAGAAAGGGACACATTGGTGACAGGTCTGATTTGTTCATTTCAGATTTTCTGACTGAAAAGAACAGAAATGGTGTTCATGGGCCCTTCGTGTATGCTGTGTTTGAAATTACCACTCTTTGGTTGGCTATTTTAATGATCATTCTCATAAAATTGATACTTCCCTCCCTTTGCTGCTGCCCACTGTCAAACCTTGGTTTCACTGGTCACTGGCACTGTGGGATTGTGCATGAAAGATTCTGGAACATTCTTGACATGGCCTACAATGGACATGACTTGGGGACCACAGCAACTCTCTCCTGTGGAAGAGAAATGGATACTAAGTTCTAGTGTGAGCCAGGAGGTGAAAGACAAGTAAACTCTCTTCCTTATAACAGCCAGGACTTGTACCAAGCATTCCTGGTTCTGTCATATTTGTTGCACTTTCAAGAGGGTGCCTAGAGCTGGAGAAGGTAAAGCATACTTCCTATGGGTTCACTACATAGGCTTCTGTCAACCTTCACATCCCACTCTAGTCTGACCTATGAATGTGCTTCCAGAGGAAAAAGCCCCACATGCAGCTGCCCTGGAGAACTTCTGTGGTGATCCCGGATTCTAGAGGACTGTGTAAAGGTGTTAATGGGCCTGCTTCACACACCTGTTGTCACATCCCTATTGACACTCTCTTGGAAGCAGGGCCAGGGAGTCACTGCTCCTTTCATAACCCACCTCTCCAGCACACAGCACTGGCCATGCTCCCCACCAGTCATGCTGATCATGTGAACTTTCCTCAGGCCTTCCCAGGGCCCTATGTGCCCCCCCCCCATTACTTTTCCTGCAAAGCTCAGCAGGAGCAATGGCAAGCACCCTGTGTTTCAGTGGCCACACCACTGGGCATTTTTCAGGGATACACTTAAAATTGGGGGGAAATTGCCACATTACTGTCCCCTCATTTCCATTCATCTTCTATAACACTTCCGGGAACAAATGACATTGTTTCACAATGTTGTTTCTCAGCTCACACTGTCTGAGGGGTCTCAGAAAAGGAGGCTGGGCCTCAGGGCCTCAGGGTGCCCTGAGTTGGCTGTTTCCTACCTGGGGAGACTGTGGTCATGCTCAATTCTGTTCTTCCTTTCATCTCTCAGGAGGTTTCCCTTCAGTGGACTTGAGAGAAAAACAAACAAACAAACAACAACAAAAAGACAAGGGAATCAATCTGACAATCAGAAAAAGAGGACTTAGGAATGGGGTGGGTTTGGCAGAAAAAGGGGCAGGCAAGCATCCATACATGTTCTCTATCATGACTTACTTGTTGGTACCTCAGGAAGCCACACAAAACCTGAGGTGCTGCCCTAGTGTTTTCGCACAAAGAGGAGATGAGAGGAAGTTCATAGTTCCTGCAGGCACTAGGATGCCCTGAGCACATCCCCTGAGGAACCTGAACCTGATCTGTAAAACTCTCTGTGGTGGTTGGGCTTTGTTATCCAGCAGCTCCTGAACTTGGAGGGAGGGTACTGCACCCCAGGAAGCATATCCAATGTGCTCTTCTGGAAAAGGGCTCTGAGGGCTGTTGATCCCCTCACTCTGTAGGATCCACTTCTGTGCTCCCAACCTCAAAGCCAACAGATTACTTCCCAGAACATCACTAATTGAGATGAAATATTGGTAGGATGGCCTAATCTCCTACTTCAGGCATCTGGGAAATGAGTAAATAAGACAAGCCCCTGGGCTCATGTGAGCAGGAGAACTCACCACACTGAGAACTGCATCCCTGTTATCAAGTAGGTCCCATTATCAAGCTCATACATGTATGACTGCCACTCCCTTGGGACCTACCCAACTCCTCAAGTCCCCTGAGCCTCCAAGAAGCCATGTTGGATGTAGTGGGTCACCTCATGCCACCATTTCCCCATGCAAGCTTGATATTCTGTCAATTATCATCCATGTGTAGCAAGACGATCAGGGAAAGGCCACTCTGTCTGCTCCTCACTTGCTCATGTCCTGCCCACAGTGTGTGGACTGTGCAATATCACTTCTCATGGGAGTCAGGAGCACATAGTCTCTGCCACACCACCTGCAACACTCATGTGTTCCTTTACAGAGAAGGGCATGTTGAGGACTCTCAGAGAGGCTGGGGAAGGGACAGTCAAGCATGAGGAAGACCCAGCAGTCACAGAGGAGGATACTCATGGAAAGGGCCCTAGTGACACTGGGAGTGTAGTCCTCATTCAGTCCTGGGGGCCCATGGGAAGCTTCACATTCTTCATGCTACACATTGGTCCTGCAAGAAAATCCCCATCTCAAGACCTCAGAAGGCACTTCCAACAATAACCCACAGGCCTTAGGTAAGAGCTGCCCCAGACTACATGTCACTTACTATATCATACAACTCCACCCACTGTCATGTACAGATACACAGCATGACAGTCTGCCAAGACCCAGATGCACCAGATTCTGCAGAGGTCCTCAGAGAAAGGGAGCCAGGAGCACCTTTGCATTCCATCTGCAGTTTGATATTGGCCCAGAAGAGTTATCCTGAAAAGGATCAACACTGAAAAAAGGAGAAAAAATATACATGGAGGAACTGTTCTATGCACCTGAACTTTGCAGGCCCCCAAAACAGAAGACTACTTCACCCAAGCAGAAGACATAACTGGGACCCCTGGGGGTCCTTTGAATCAACCACCACACCCATAGGTGGGTGTCCAGTCACTGTTGATAACTGGCACTCTGAAGAGGAAGCAGTGCTCTGGGCCTTCAATAGTCCATTGTCTTGTGAGATTGAGCCCACCTTGGACTGTGGGGTTAAGTGGCCTTCCAGTCTTTTCCCTTATCCGCTGCAGGGGCTGCTACTGCTCTGTCTTTCCAGTTCCCAGCAAGAATGCAAAGCATGAGAGATACAGGAAGAAGCAGGGCGGCCAGGGCCCTGTGACCACCCTGGCATCTAACTGATGCCCAGCAGCCACCCTAGCTGTATTACCCCATGGCACAGTCACTGAATTGCCTGTCACTCCCATGCACAAGAATGTAACCAGTGCTGGGCGTAACACTGGCACTGGCACCATAAAACAGAACCACTTCAGCCTGTGTATTTCTGCAGCAGAAATCGGTTGAGGGAGGAGAGGCTACCCCAAATCTGAGCTCAACCTCTGGAGCATGCAGACACCACAGTAGAGTAACTGTGGCTGCAAGCACCATGTTGCAACTTGAGGAAAACTTGGGCCTGAATGACTAGGATGCTAGATATCTAGGACTTACAGAAATGTGATAACACGTTTATTTAAAAGGAAGTTAAAGCATCTAACTTTTCTTTCTACCTGAACCCTCAAACTCAAAAGGTCTCAGTAAGTATTCTTACTTCCATGGCAATCATAGCCATTTGCATGACTTCAATCAGAATCTGTTCTCCTAGTAACAGGACATCATTGGAAACATGGGTTATTTTTACCAGGGCTGTGAGTGGAATGTCATCTTTCAGAGAGATATGGATAGACTCAGATAGGACCAAATGGATTTAAGGAACTAAGGATGGTATTATGAAACCTGGAGCCATCAAGCCCCTTGAGAATGTTGGCCTGGCACGTTGCTTCCAGATTCCCAGCAGCCTCACAAAATGTATAAAGAATGTCACTTGTGGCAGGTGCAGGAACCTTAGGATATATTGGGGACCTCAGGCAGAGTAATCTTCCCAAATCTACAGGTATTGCAGGCATGTCTGTTGGCAATAACTTCTCTCAGCTTCTGACCTGGAGAGACAATTGGAAGTTCAACCTAGAGATTACTTATAAAAGTTCCAGTACGGCAGATTCAAAAGGATCAGTATGATCCATCACTATTCTTGCTGAGCTATGTAAATAATTCAGCCAAGCAAGTTAGAACTGGACTTGTTTTTCAAATAAATCAGTCCTATTTTGGTTATCTTTGGAAATGGGTGTTCTTTTAAAGACAAATGTATGATTCCATAACCCACCATTGCTGACATTAAATTTTAACTCAGGTTATCTTTAACAACTTGTTGTTTACTTAAGCTAGACAACTTGAGGTCATCTTCAGAAAAATTACCACAGCAACTCATGCAATCTCCTGGCTTGTTACTCGTGGGGATAATAACAGGACCCCATGGTCTCAGGATTAGTTGAACAACTGGAAAACAGGATTGATTACACAACAATTGTATAATTCAGTTAGCACATGGCCAATTCTATGTGGCTGGGATGACAAAATCATTTCCTCAAAGCCTGAGCATACCCCACTCCACAGGGTTAACTATGGACTTATGAAGATAATGGATGACCCCAATTTCTTTTGAGCTGGATTGGATGAGGTAGTTGGGGATGCCCTTGTCTCTTGACAAGTTTTCTTCCACTTACCAGTGATTCCTTGTCATTAGGATATTAAGGCTGGACCTCAAACAAATAGGGTTCCTAACAGTTTTATCTCTCATAGTCATACTGATTCTAGAAGCCACCACTATTGAGATACAATTGCAAACAAAGGCTTTACCTGAGCATACAATTGCCCTCCTGGTAAAAGGAACCTCAGAGTTCACTTTAGGACAGTCCCTGACTGTAATGACTTTACATCAGGTCCAGAATGTCTCAGAGACCAAAGGCAACCAATAGATGATAGGAGGCTGACTTACCAATTATCAGTTTATGCTTGTAGATATGCCCGAACAATTGAAACCTGTCAAACTTTAAATCCAGCTATCCTTATGCATTGACATTACCATTATATGTCTATGAAGCATGACTTTTCAGAGGTTATTCAGTTTACCAGGTTTAAGATGCCCCTATGAAAATCCATATGGCAGTTGGTTTACCAGTGGCAATAGTTTCATGGAAAGGGGGTAAGAAAAGCTAGGTATGGGGGTAGACAAGATGGCGGGGAAGGAGGAGGAGGCACCCTTTCAACCTGTACCCTAAAGTGAGCTGATTACCTGCCAAAAAACTCCGATCACCCATGAAATCAGCCTGAGATCAGAATTATACACGTTTGGATCTCTACAGGGGTAGGAGACGCCAGTGGGCAGGTAAAGTGGAGTGGAAACATCAGACTGATATTGAAAGATAAACAAAAGGGGGGGGGGGGGAGGAAGCCACAAGAGGCGACTGATTGGAAAGTAATACCCCTAATATGATAGTGCCCTGCATTTGGGGACCAGAATTAACTTGGAGACTGGTTGAAAGCACTCAGAAAGAGCAAAGGCTAGTGGGGGGCATGAATTGTGGGAATCGGGGTGGCTAGGGACAGGGGCTTATGTCTCCGGACCCAGGACAGTCTCCCCTGGCGCTGAGCCAGAGAGAGTGTGGCGGAGAAACCAAGTCTTGGTCCCTGAGCCACCAGCGCGCCTGAGAACGCATGGGATCTGGCTCTTGTGAGGGGCTGGGAGCCTCACCAGATGTCAGAATGTTGATCCATGCTACAGAGCCTGAGATGCGTGCACCCCTCACCCTCTCTTGAGAGATTTGCACGAAGGCTCAGCCCGGCGATCTTAGACCCACGCCATTGTTTCAGAGCCTGAGACACGCACGTGCCCCAAATCCTCCCCTGAGAGAGGCGCGCAAAGGCCCAGCCTGGTTCTCTCGGACCTGCGCCCTGCTACCAGAGCCTGAGACGCCTGCATGACCCACAGCCTCCGCTGAGAGAGGTGCACGCAAGCCCGGCGCTCTTAGACCCAGAAAGACCAGGCACTCCCAGCCCGGGCCAGAGGGAAAATCTCAGTGTGCAATCACTGCTTGGAACCTCTCTGGTGGTCTGGAACTGCCCAGACAGCCACCACTGCCATGGTTTTGGGTACAAGCAGAAGACCCTGCATCCCCAGGGACCGCGACTCAGAACCTGCTCTGCCAGCGGCCAAGGGGGAATTTATATGGGCTCTGCAGCACCCACAGGGGACCAGGCTGAGTCTTCTTTCTGAGAGGGAGGTCAGGATGCAGTTTGCTTTCATCTAAACCTACAAAATCCATCAAAAGCGGTCAAGGCGAGAGAAAAAAAAAAGTGAAAACACATAAAAACCTCCGGAGAACAAAAGCCTGAAAAAAAAAAAAAAAAAAGGTTTCTTTTTTGTTTTTCAAGATTTCCTTAGCGATTCGGGGTCTCTTCTGATTCTATACAAATTTTTGGATTATTTGCTCCAGCTCTTTGAAAAATACTGGTGCAATTTTTATCAGAACGTCATTAAAAGTATAGACAGCTCTAGGCAGTATAGACATTTTAACAATGTTTATTCTTCCAATCCAAGAGCATGGAATGTTCTTCATTTTTTTGTGTCTTCTTCAAATTCATTCATGAGTGTTCTGTAGCTGATTTCAAGCTTTACTACAAAGCTGTGATCACCAAGACAGCATGGTACTGGCATAAAAACAGACACATAGACCAGAAACAGAGTAGAGAGCCCAGATAGGGACCCTCAACGCTTTGGGCAAATAATATTCGACAAAACAGGAAAAAATATACAGTGGAAAAAAGACAGGCTCTTCAATAAATCGTGCTGGGAAAACTGGACAGCTATATGTAGAAGAATGAAACTCGACCATTCTCTTACACCGTACACAAAGATAAACTCAAAATGGATAAAATACCTCAACATGAGACAGGAATCCATCAGAACCCTAGAGGAAAATATAGGCAGTAAGCTCTTCGATATCAGCCACAGCAACTTCTTTCAAGATATGTCTCCAAAGGCAAGGAAACAAAAGCGAAAATGAACTTTTGGGACTTCATCAAGATCAAAAGCTTCTGCACAGCAAAGGAAACAGTCCACCAAACAAAGAGGCAACCCACGGAATGGGAGAAGTTATTTGCAAATGACAGTACAGACAAAAGGTTGATATCCAGGATCTATAAAGAACTCCTCAAACTCAACACACACAAAACAGACAATCATGTAAAAAAATGGGCAGAAGATATGAACAGACACTTCTGCAATGAAGACATACAAATGGCTATCATACACATGAAAAAATGTTCATCATCACTAGCCATCAGGGAGATTCAAATTAAAACCATATTGAGATACCACCTGACACCAGTTAGAATGGCCAAAATCAAGTTTATTGGAATCCCTGAAGGGGAGGAGAAAGAAAGAAGTCTAGAACATATAGTGGAACAAGAAAAATTTCCCAGGCTCACTAATGGAACCAGCGTTCATGTCCTAGAGGCTGAACAGTCTCCACCCAAGATTATAAATTCCAAAAATACATCAAGGCACCTGATAGTCAAATTGAGGAATCACAATTGTAGATACAATCTCTTGAAAGCCGCAAGGACAGAGATGGTTTAAAATATATATTAAAATAAAAGACATGTAGTCTAAACTCATTGTGTCATTCGAACAACTCCCTGGAGGGAGCAAAACCCAACAGAAGAGTTTCAGATGTAAAAATTGCAAGAAGTTCTCATTTACAAACAGAGCTAATAGGTGCAGAAATGACTTAAAATATGAGCTATTAGAAGCCATATCATCACATGAAAAAAAATTGACCTTGACCTCCAGGGAGAATTGGGACTGAGGTTAGATTGTGTGCAGTCTCAGTGTTGAGAAACATAGAATGTGGGGGACCAGATATGAAGAGGCACTGAGACATGATTCAGATATTCCAATCAGGGTAGAAATTCTGATTTGGTGAAAATTTCCCTACTGGCACTCTGTGTTTCAGGTCACACAGCAGTCATTGGTGTGTGTAAGGTCCCAACATCTGCCCCTTTTAAGATCTCCCAGAGGACGTGTGGGTCGCCTTGGGACAGGGAGAGAGAGAAAGCTGATTTGCATGAAGCACCTTCTCCTCCTTATAGGTCTTGAGACATGAAAAATCCTGGGGATAACCCACTCCAGCCTAAGAGCCTATGGAGGCCACATACTCTCAGGGTCCCCACAATGGTCTGGAAGGTGCTTCTTCTTTGGCTCCTTTCTTATGGCTCAGGTCAGGGAAAGGTACTCTGCATCATGGCAGGGGGGGGGGCACATAAAAGCAGGGTCTCATGTGTCCCTTGTCTTTCATAACACCACCTCTCTCTCCTATTTGTTTGTTTGTTTGTTTGTTTGTTTTCCCCCTTAGGAGAAGATTCTCCGACTGTGGTGATCCAGGAGCCATCACTGTCAGTATCTCCAGGAGGCCCAGGCACATTTGCTTATCGCCTCAACTCTGGGCCTGTCCCTACCAGTAACTAACCTGACAGGTACCAGCAGATTCCAGGAAAGGCTCCCTGCTTGCTTATTTACTGTACAAACAGCTACCCCTCTGGGGTCTCTGATCGCTTCTCTGGATCCATCTCTGGGAACACAGCCACCCACACCATCACAGGGGCTCAAATTGAGGATGAAGACAACTATCACTCTTTGCTGTATGTGGGTAGTGCTACGTACACAGTGATTTAAATCTATGGGGAAGTGCAGGTAGAACCTCTCATGTGCTCAGAATGGCTCAACCTTAGAGGCAGAAGAGAAAGTTTGTGTGGGAATGATAGCAACACCACCATGGGAAAGGAGCCTCCTTGGTCCATTCCCCTGTCCAGTGACTCATCACCAAATGTACCTCATCCTGACTCTCCCATGGTGTGTCCATATCTCCAGTGTGACCTTCCAAATCTGTGCTTCCTTGCTCCCTCTCTGTCTAAAATGTTTAGGAGCGGGAAAAAAAATGTTTAAAAGTGGGCCTACCTTTCCTTATACATAAACCAATACTGAGACTCAATATACTGTTATCAGTAAGGCCTATTAAACATAGAGCATTGTTAAATAAATTTATTCATTAATTTTATCATCAGAACAAATGAAGATTTTCATATTTTGGATCTTGATAAAAATGTAATCCTCTATTTTATACTTCTAAATCTGAAACCAGTGTTGGTGTTCATAGATGTATATATTTTTTAAAATTTTATTTATTTATTTATTTGACAGAGAGAGAGATCACAAGTAGGTGGAGAGGCAGGCAGAGAGAGAGAGAGGAAACAGGCTCCCCGCTGAGCAGAGAGCCCGATGTGGGGCTCGATCCCAGGACCCCGGGATCATGACCTGAGCTGAAGGCAGAGGCTTTAACCCACTGAGCCACCCAGGCGCCCCCATAGATATATATTTTAACAAGCTTTCTAGGGGATTTCCATGAAATTTAGTGTTTAAGAAGCATCTGTTATTTTATTAATATGAAATTTTTCCTGGAAATGTCTCTTTAGAATGCAAAGGGAGTAATGTCTTCTGACTCAATTATCCTCCCAATCTCACTAAAGATCCAAAAACACTGAGAGACAAATTCAAAATCTCAATCCACTGGTGGTCACAAGACTCAGCTTTGATGTACTGACTGCTCAGAGATACAGAGCTGAAGGAAAATATGTGCCCAGTGGATGTGCATTTATAATTCAGCTGGGAGACAGTATGATCAGAGAATTATGGTTCTTGACTACTTTAGGCTCGTAAGGAAATATCTAGAGACACAGGACAGCATAATATTGTATATTATTTATTGCCCCCCTCTAAATAAGCTTCTGCAACACTTGACATTATATTCGAATGTTTTTTTTTATTTTTTTCCTAAAAATATATTATCTTTATTAAATATTGCTAAACTAACTTAATTCTGAACAAAAGAAAATTACAGCCAAATAAAATACAGCCCAGGCAAAATTTATGCCCTGTAGGTTTTGTGGAATGACAAATCACTTCTTGTTACTCGTGTTTTCCAGAACTTACATTGAAATTTTTCATCAACCTACCTGACAAGGATAACTTCAGGCCCAAAGGCTATGCTAGAGAATTATATCAAGTATTTAAGGAAAAAAAAATAATGAGAATACTACAGAGAACCAAGGAAGAATGAACAACCTGGAATATATATTATGAAGTCTGTTTTCCTGTTTTATTATAACCAGACAAAATTCCCCAAATAAAGGAAATTAAAAATCTATGTTTCATAAACATAGGAACCAAAATATAACAAAATATTTGCAAATTCAATCTAACAATGTATCAAAGGTGGTCTTTTTTAAGATTTTATTTATTTATTTGACAGACAGAGCACAAGTAGGCAGAGAGACAGGCAGAGGGGGGGGGCAGGAAACAGGCCCCCTAGTGAGAAGATAGCCCGATGCGAGTCTCAATTGGAGGACTCTGGGATCACTACTTGAGGTGAAGGCAGAGGCTTTAACCCACTGAGCCACCCAGGTGCCCCAAAGTTGTTCATTTTAAATATTTAAGGTTTGTGTAACATTTGAAAGTCAGTCAACATAATTCACTATATAAGAGAATTAGTTTAAAATATGACCATCTATATAAATGCACCAATATTCACCTGTAAATGTTCATAGAAAGGTATATAGAAGAGAAGGGAAAAATAAACCATTTTATTGTTAGGTGATGCAGTCCTTATGTAGAAAATACAAAAGAATTGACACAAAAGAAACATCTTGAAACTAATAAGCAATTATGATAAAGTTTCAGGATGCATGTTTAATATAGAAGACTCAATACTTACACATGAAGTAGCATTAAACTGGTGGAATATGAAATTTAAGTTAACACTCCAAATCTGAAATGCTTAGGTATAAATCAAACATAGAATGTCCAAGATTTATATAAGAATAACTTCAAAACTCTGATGAATGAAATCAAAGAACTAAATAAATACATAGATAGTCCATGTTCATTGATAAGAAAACTCATCACTTTCAAAATGTCAGTTCTTTCCAACCGGATGTATGCTTTCAATGCAAACCTAAAATCTCAGCAAGTATTTTGTAAACAGTGACAAACTGATACTACAATTTATACAGAGAGGGAAAACATGCAAATTAAAAACATAATATTAATGGGGAAGAATAATTTTGGGAGACTGAAACTTCTTGACTTGAAGATGCGTTATAAAACTACAGTAGTCAAGATAAATAACTGAAGAATAGAGAGACATGGATCACAACGTGCTAAGTTGTGTGTCTGCCCTGCTTTCAACAGATGCTCAAAGTTGCCAAAATATGTGTATTCACTATGATCTCTGGGTGAAGTCTACCTTCCAACAGATGGACAGGAGCTAGTGTGGAGAATATGGGAGGCACTGATCTCAGGGTGTCCAAGGACAAAGGAGGGATGAGACTGGAGCCCGGTAAGGGGTGTGGCTGTGAGGTAGGCGGAGGAATGGTGAGGTCAGAGCAAGAAGGAGTTGTGGGGTGAGAAAGAATTGAATGTAAAGCAGACAGCAGTGTGGAGTCCCTGAAGTGTTTAAAGCCAGGTTCTGACCTGCCTGAGGGCCTTGAAGAGAGGGTGTCTGAGGGGAGTGGGTGATCTTGGTCATAGATATTTTATTTAAGGTCCTGGGAGTCTAGAGTTCTGTTGTGACTATTTGCACATAAGGCAGATATGGTTTGGGGTCCAGTGAGAAAATGGTTTCTGTACTTCCTTTCCCAGGCATGTGGAAACAATAAAGCATCACACTCATCTTCCTACTGAGGGAAAGCAATGGGTACAATATTACAAGTGGAAAATAAATTTAGCTACAATATGAACAGCTTGTGAGGCAACAAAGAATCATAACAAATATTTGACAGAGGAAATACTCAGAAACCAATGAATTTAGGAGATACATCTCACTTCCAAACATAAAGAGATACATATACTCAGCAGTAAATGTTCAGTCAGGCAAATATGTTAGCTTTCACAAATCACTCTGTCATATCTGATCCAAATCAAATTGTAATAGGATCACATGACTTTTGAAATGTTTGCTGAGATGATATCCTGGGAATATGTCACTGGGTTTACTTCATGGAAAATTTCTGGTCTTTACCATTCCCTCAAGATCCCCTACAAGCCCTCGAACCATCTTCACTGTCCTCTGATCAGTGATATTTGATATGATACATTCACCTTTTGCAGTAACTTCTCTGGGGATGGTGAACACTAATTGGTTGTTTGTGTACACTTTGCCCTTTCCATACAGAGGTGCCCTTTCCGAGAGTGAGAAACCACAGTCATCATGTTCAGTCTATATGAATCATGGTATCTAGAGATCAGACATGGGAATGAGAATAGACAGATTTGGTCAGCTATTGAAAGCCACTGGGCTCTTAGGGCTTTGGTCCAAGGTGAGATGGGTGCATTGTGACCAGCAGGGGGCACTGTGGGACTGCCCTGTTGTCTCCACACAGCTGCAGTGAAGACCCTTCCCTCAAGGGAGTCAGGTCTTTGTGCTGGGTTTCATGCTCCCTGATGAGGATTTAGCAGGTGTGTCCTCTCTGGCTTGACAGAGTCCCCTGAACAGGGACCTGTTTATGTTCTCAGCAGGTGCTTCCTCCCAGGGCTCTCCTCAGTGTGTGGTGTGAGCTGAGCTCCAGCACCAGGGCTCAGGGAGGGGCTGCAAAGTCATTGGATGGAATCCATTTGCAAGAACAACCCCTCTGGTGATAGAGGGTGACAGAGAGAAAAGGCCTGGGGCAGCTCAGCCCACCCTGGGTGCGAGGGGTTGTGTCACAATTGCCTGGACTCCTTTCCTCCTTCTCCTCTCTCATTGCACAAGTACAGGCAGGCCTCATATGCCAGGTCCCAGTTCTGAGGCTCCATAAGCCCCTCTGGCTCAGATACTGGGAAGCTTTTCTCTGGCCCCTGTAGCACCACCCCTGAGTGTCTGTGTTTGCAGGTTACCTGTCCTAGCCTCTGCTGACCCAGACACCCTCCCTCTGCATCTCTGGGAACAGCAGCCAAACTCAACTTCACCCTGAGCACTGATTTCAGTCTTGGGAGCTATGACATATACTGGTTCTAGCAAAAGCCAGGGAGACCTCTCTGGTATTTTCTGTACAAATACTCAGACTCAGATAAGCACCAGGGCTCCAGGATTCCCAGACTCTTCTGTGGCTCCAGAGATGCCTCAGCCAATGCACAGTTTCTGCTTATTTCTTGGTGGCAGCCTGAGGATGAGGCTAAATATTACTGTGCTACAACTCACAGCAGTGGGAGCAGTTATTGTTACAGTGTCTCAGATAAAGGGGAGGGAGACCAAAATCCCTTGAGTTCATAGGCCTTGTGTTTGAGCCACTTTTATTGAGAACCTTCTGTGGAGGCTCCTGTAGGGGAGACTATTCTGTGGGGAGATGTGTCCTTGAGGAGAGAGGAGTGACACACAGATTATGCTGTTGCCTGAGACAGCATGGGTATCCCAAGAGCACACCTAGGTGAGGGAATACAGCCCAATTGCATACATCTTTTGGGGTTTGGAGAACACTAATAAGAATAAATACTGGGGTGCCTGGGTGGCTCAGTGGGTTAAGCCTCTGCCTTCAGCTCAGGTCATGGTCTCAGGGTCCTGGGATCAAGCCCCATATTGGGCTCTCTACTCAGCAGGGAGCCTGCTTCCCCTCTCTCTCTGCCTGCTTCTCTGCCTACTTGTGATCTTTCTCTGTCAAACAAATAAATAATTTCTTTAAAAAATAACATTTAAGAATAAATACTATTATAGAAAACACTGCAGTTTCTTTCTCCTCTTGTGTCTCCTTTACTACTCACAGACTACCTCACTACACATACTCTTTGTCATCTATTGTATGTTTGTTTGTTTATCTGTTTGCCCAGAACAAGAAATTCTCTGGTACACATGGGGATTGTCCTACAATTTAAATGAATTTAGCACTCTGTCTATCTGCCTGGAGATATTAACAGATCCCAAACTCAGGACCAAGGACCTAGAGACTGCTCCCTATTTTGATGCCAACAGTAATAGCTTACCCATAAGTTCTGTCCAACTTGGCCACAAACTGTGTATTCCCAAAAATCCCTCCTTCAGTTCCATTAATTTCCTAGAGTACTTTGAACTTTAATTTAATTTTATTTTATATTTATGAGAGAGAGAGAGAGAAAGAGAGACCAGGGGAAGAACTAGAGGTGGTGGGAGAGGGAGAGAGAACTTGAGGTAAACCTTGCACTGAGTGCAGATTCTAATGTGGGGCGACATGTCCTAACTGCAAGATCATGATCCGAGCTGAAACCAAGAGTCCAATGTTTAACTGACTGAGGCACACAGGTGCACCCACTGTCTTCCTTTTGTTTCAGTTCATTAAAGGACTTAAGGAAGGGGACAGGTGAAACCAAATGAAGAATCTGGTGAGAGTTCTGGGGGTGACCTGAGCACCAGAGCTTCTGTTCTCCTGGAGTTTAGGTACAACATGCTTCAGCTGTGGATGTGTTCACCAAACTGGAAGCTCTTCAAACACCGTCCATTGGAATTATTTGAATTGAGGATTTGGGTAGACATGATCAAGCTTTAGCTGCACTTTCACTCTTTCTATCCTTTCTTAATCCTGAGAGGGTCAGTATTCCAAGCCTCTGATCATGGTTTTGTATTTCTAGGGATCAGTCCCAACCAGGAGTGATCCAGGAGCCCACAGAGTCACCTCATTCAAACAAATATTCTCCTTGTCACTTAGGAATTGACAAGTGTTTCAGGAGCCAGAAACTGGGATGCAGAGACCCATGTATAGTTTCTAAGATCACAAAGTACTGTTGTCTGGAGTGAAAATGGTGACCAAGATAATCATGTTTATCCACAAATCTCATATCATAAAGTGTGATTCTTCTGTTACTGATGACACATCCATATTATACATGTTCATATGGACCTTTGTCCCAGATACAATTTTATCTTTCGATCATCTGATGAAACTCAGTCACAACTTCCTCAGACTCACCACACCCCACCACACCCATCCTCCTGAATCCCCTCTGCTCCTGTGTCCCTCAGGGCTTCAGTCTCTCCTGCTGGGCCTTCATACCTAAACTCCATCTTATGTTAGGATTTCAGAGAAAAGTGAAATCTCATAGTAGTTTCCACTCTCCAGGGTCCAACTTTAGGTAGGAGAAATCACAGAAATGACACCAGCCTGAAACCCCTTCATCATCTGATTCTGCTCTCATCCCCAGACTATGGGTCCCACACCTCATCAGGCTCAGTAAATCTCTATAATATGACAACATGATTTTTATATTTCCTACAAATAGAATGGTCATTCAGTCTTTGGACATTGAGTATTTACTTTTCCTACATCAGAATTACTGAGGTTCTGCAAAAGATGAGTGTGACACAGATAAAAAAAAAAAAAAAAAAGATTGCATATTTCAATTTCAAATACATGACAACTTCTCTTGTTCTTGAGAATATTTGTTTCTTTTTTTAAGATTTTATTTACTTGAGAGAGAGAGGGCAGAGAGAAAGCACACAAGCAGAGGGGAGGGGGAGAGGGAGAATAAAACTCACAGATGAACAGGAAGCCCACCATGGGGTTTGATCCCAGGACCCTGAGACCATTACCTGAGCCAAAGGCAGATCCTTAACCTACTGAGCCACCCAGACACCCCAACAATATTTGTTTCTAAGACCTTGGGTCCCTCACTCAGCCGGACACTTTTGTACCAATCAATAAAGTACCATGCATTCACCCTTTTCCAAAATAAAAGTAGGTTCATCCATGATGACTCTCAGAGAGTAATCAGGGTACCCTGGAGGTACAGTGGGGGATGCCTCTGATGAGGGGGTAAGAAGAAAGGGGGCATTTGGTCAATTATTTAATGTGCTTCCTGAGACCTAAGGACCCCACAGCTGTGGGCATGTGTCTGAAGGGATGAATATGGACAAAAGACACATCCACAAAATCCAAAGTTTTGATTCAGTGGAATTCCTATCAGAACTATTTCGGACCAGATTCTTCTTCCTTGTGCAAATTTCATCCCCATGCAAGGGAAGTGGTCTTCCATACACTGGCCTTCTTGAGCTTCTGACTCCAGAACACTGGATGGTCTTAAAGAAAGCCGGCCTCAGGTATGATTTGCATGGATCTCCACACGCAGGGTGTGGAGAGATAGCATAAGAGGAAAGGGGACAATTGTCTTCATGTTTGTCATCTGAAGGAAAGGCTTCCTGAGGACACATGGATCATATTCTCATTCTCTCTCTCTCTCTCTCTCTTTCTCTCTCTTCGTCACTGCCGTGCACGTGCCAACACACACACACAGACACACACACACACTCACATCTCTCCTCTCCCTGAGTGTATACTGTCCTGGATTCTGCAGTTTCTCACATTCTCTTTCTTTCTAGAAGTTAGAGTCAACCTGCGCTCACTCAGTCATGTTCAGGGTCAGAATCCCAGGATGCATAATGCCATTAGCAGGAAATACCAGCAACATCCATAGTGACTGGAGTCCTGTCACCAGGTCAACCAAGATGTGCCCTGAACACCTGCTCTCCTGGGACAACTTGATGATCAGGAAACCAAGGGGGAGTTTTTGTCCCTGTGGTCAGCTCAGCCTCTGACCATCTCTGTACTCCAGTCAGCACCTGAGGCTGATCAATGCATTGATTCTGGGATGGCGGCCTCAGTGCTGCTCCCACAGAGCTCAGAATCCTTGGGGAAAAGAAACACAGCCTTCCTGTGCTTTTAGGACTGGGATGACACTCCCTCAGTCACCCCATTGACACCGCCACCCAGGCTAGACCTCTGATGAAAATTCTTCTGTCCCAACCCAGGGACACAGGGCCTTTGAACAAAGGGACACAGATCTCCTATATCCACCTCTCCACCACTCACAGGTGGGACTCCTGACAGAAGATTTTAGGTCCATTTGACCTTAGGTAACAGAAATTCATTCCTCTAGTCATGGGTGGCTGGATGAACTATCACACTGTCCTAAACATACTAACCCCCGCCAAAAAAACAAAAAACAAAAACAAAACAGAGAGTACAACTGTGCCCACTCCAGAGATAAGTTTGACCCCAAAACATTCTTTCCTAGAAGGTCGGTCGGTATTTGGAAATTCCATCACTAAGATGCCTCTGAAGTTCTTGGGAACAGGGCCTTCAAGGAGTCTAATTGGACATCACTTTGGGCTCTCCTACGTGTAGAAAAATCCAACCATACTAAACTCATGACAGAGACAAGCTGATTTTAGAAAAAAGAAGTTTAGAGACTACTATTCAGGCTAGAACATAGACATTTCTTTCCATTGTTTTTCCATTCATGTTTTAAATCACAATTACTAACCATATTTTCTCTATAATAAGCACAGTTCTGAGAAAAGTATACTAGTGATTGTACTTGCATTTTTTGTATTTTTTTAATTTTAACTTATTTATTTTTTTTAAATTTCTTTTCAGTGTTCCAGAATTCATTGTTTAGGCACCATACTCAGTAATCCATGCAATACGTGCTTTGCGTAATATCCACCACCAGGCTCACCAAACTTCCCACCCTCACCCCTTCAAAACCCTCAGATTGTTTTTCAGAGTCCACAGCCTCTCATGGTTCGTCTCCCCCTCCAATTTCCCCCAACTCACTTCTCCTCTCCATCTCCCCATGTCCTCCATGCTATTTGTTATGCTCCACAAATAAGTGAAACCATATGATAATTGACTCTCTCTGCTTGACTTATTTCACTCAGCATCATCTCTTCCAGTCCCGTCCATGTTGCTACAAAAGTTGTGTATTCATCCTTTCCGATGGAGGCATAATACTCCATAGTATATATGGACCACATCTTCCTTATCCATTCGTCCATTGAAGGGCATCTTGGTTCTTTCCACAGTTTGGGAACTGTGGTCATTGCTGCTATGAACATTGGGGTACAGATGGCCCTTCTTTTCACTACATCTGTATCTTTGGGGTAAATACCCAGTAAATACCCAGTGCAATTGCAGGGTCATAGGGAAGCTCTGTTTTTTCATTTCTTAAGGAATCTGAATGCTCTTTTCCAAAGTGGCTGCACCAACTTGCATTCCCACCAACAGTGTAAGACTGTTCCTTTTCTTCACATTCTCTCCAACACACATAATTTACCGTCTTGTTAATTTTGGCCATTCTAACTAGTGTAAGGTGGTATCTTAATGTGGTTTTGATTTGAATCTCCCTGATGGCTAGTGATGAACATTTTTTTGTATGTCTATTAGCCATTTTTATGTCTTCATTGGAGAAGTGTCTGTTCATGTATTCTGCCCATGTTGTGACATGATTATCTATATTGTGTGTGTCAACTTTGAGGAGTTATATATAGATCCTGGATATTAGCCCTTTGTCTGTATTGTCATTTGCAAATATCTTCTCTGATTCCATGAGTTGTCCCCTTGTTTTGTTGACAGTTTCCTTTGCTGTGCAGAAGCTTTTGACCTTGATGAAGTCCCAAAAATTCATTTTTGCTTTTGTTTACTTTGCCTTTGGAGATATATCTTGAAAGAAGTTTATGTGGCTGATGTCAAAGAGGTTCCTATCTATGCTCTTCTCTAAGATTATGATGGATTCCTGCCAAGCATTGAGGTCTTTTATCCATTTCGAGATTATCTTTGTGTATGGTAGAAGTGAATGGTCTAGTTTCATTCTACCACACATAGCTGTACAATTTTCTCAGAACAATTTATTGAAGAGACTCTTTTTTCCCCTGTATATTGTTTCCTGCTTTGTCCAAGATTATTTGACCATAGAGTTGAGGGTCCCTATCTGGGCTCTCTACTCAATTTCACTGGTCTGTGTGTCTGTTTTTATGCCAGTGCCATGCTGTCTTGGTGGTCACAGCCTTGTAGTAAAGCTTGAAATCAGGCAACATGATGCCCCCAGTTTTGTTTTTCTTTTTCAAAATTTACTTGGCAATTTGGGGTCTCTTCTTATTCCATAAAAAAAAAATTAGGATTGTTTGCTCCAGCTTTTTGAAAAATGCCCTTGGAATTTTGATTGAAATGGCATGGAAAGTATAGATTGCTCTAGGTAGTATAGATATTTCAACAATGTTTATTCTTCTGATCCATGAGAATGGAATGGTCTTTCATCTTTTTGTGTCTTCAATTTCTTTCATAAGTGTTCCTCGAGTACAGATCCTTTACCTATTTGGTTAGGTTTATCCTTAGATATCTTATGGTTCTTCGTGTTATAGTAAATGGAATCAATTCTCTAATTCCCCTTTCTGTATTTTCATTGTTAGTGTATAAGAAATCAACTGATTTCTGTACATTGACTTTGTATCCTGCCACATTACTGAATTGCTGAATGAGTTCTAGTAATTTGAGGGTGGAGTCTTTTGGGTTTTCCATATAAAGTATCATGTCATCTGTGAAAAGAGAGAGTTTGACTTCTTCATTGTCAATTTGAATACCTTTTATTTCTCTTTGCTGTCTGATTGCTTTTGCTAGGACTTCTAATACTATGTTGAACAAGAGTGGTGAGAGTGGGCATCCTTGGTGTGTTCCTGATCTCTAAGGGAAGGCTGTCAGCTTTTTCCATTGAGGAGATATTCACTGTGGGTTTTTCATAGATCTCATGAAGTTGAGGAATATATTCTCAATCCCTATACTTTGAAGCTTTTTAATCAGGAATGGATGCTGGATATTGTCAAAAAATTTTTTTGTTTGTTGTTTTGTTTTGTTTTGTTTCTGCATCAATTGAGAGTACCATGTGGTTCTTATCTCTTCTCTTTTTGATTTTTTCTATCACACTGATTGATTTGTGGATGTTGAACCAACATTGCAACCCGGGGATAAATCCCACCTGGTCATGGTGGATAATCTTTTTTTAATGTACTGTTGGATCCTATTAGCTAGGATCTTCTTGGGAATCTTAGCATCCATATTCATCTGTGATATTGGTCTGAAGTTCTCCTTTTTGATGGGGTCTTTGCTTGGTTTGGGGGTCGGGGTGAAGCTGGCTTCATAAAAAGAGTTTGGAAGTTTTCCTTCTTCTTCAATTTTTTGAAATGGCTTCAGGAGAATAGGTATTATTTCTTCTTTGAAGTTTAGTAGAGTTCTCCAGGGAATCTGTCAGGTTCTGGGCTCTTGTTTTTTCGGAGGTTTTTGATCCCTTCTTCAATTATGTTACTAAATATTGGTCGACTCAAGTTGTCAATTTCTTCCTGATTCAATTTTGGAAGTTTATAGTTTTCCAGGAATGCATCCATTTCATCTAGGTTGTTTAACTTGTTCGCATATAACTGTTGATAATAATTTCTGATGTTTGTTTCTATTTCCTTGGTGTTAGATGTGATCTATCCCTTTTCATTCATAATTTTATTAATTTAGGTCTTGTCTCTTTTCTTTTGGATTAGTTTGGCCAATGAATTATCAATCTTATTGACTCTTTCAAAAAAAAAGCTTCTAGTTCATTGATGTGTTCTACTGTATCTCTACTTTCCATCTCATTGATCTCTGTTCTAATCTTGATTATCTCCCTTCTTGTGTGCGGAGTTGGTTTAATTTGTTGTTGATTCTTCAGTTCTTTTAGGTGTAAAGACAGCTGGTGTACTCCGAATTTTTCAATTTTTTGAAGGAGGCTTGGATGGCTTTGTATTTCCCCCTTAGGACCACCTTTGCTGTACCCCATAGGTTTTAGACCAAAGTGTCATTATTCTCATTGGTTTTCATGAATTGCTTAAGTCCTTCTATGATTTCCTGGTTGATCCAAGCATTCTTAAGCAGGGTGGTCTTTAGCTTAAAGGTGTTTGAATTCCTTCCAAACTTTTTCTTGTGGTTGAGTTCCAGTTTCCAAGCATTGTGTTCTGAGAATATGCAGGGAATAATCTCAAACTTTTGGTATTGGTTGAGCCCTGATTTGTTACTCAGTACGTGGTCTATTCTGGAGAAGGTTCCATTTGAACTTGCAAAGAATGAGTATTCTGTTGCTTTAGGGTGGAATGTTCTGTATATTTCTTTGAGGTCCATATGGTCCAATGGGTCATTAAGTGCTCTTGTTTCTTTATTGATTTTCTGTTTGGATGATATTTCTATTACTGAGAATGGCATGTTTTGATTCCCCACTATTAAGGTATTCATGTCAATATGACTCTTTATCTTGATTAAAAGTTTTCTTATGTAATTGGCTGCTCCCATATTGATGGCATAAATATTTAAAATTGTTAGATCTTCTTGGGGGATAGTTCCTTTAAGAATGATGAGGTGTCCTTCCATATCTCTGATTACAGTCGTTAGTTTAAAATCTCATTTATCTGATCTGAGAATCCCTACCTTAGCCTTCTTTTGAGGCCTATTGGCATGAAAGATGCTTCTCCATCTCTTTCCTTTCAGTCTCGATGTATCCTTAGGTTCAAAATTGATGTCTTATAGACAACATATGGATGGGTCCTGTTGTTTTATCCTTTCTGCAGCCCTGTGCCATCCTATGGGTGCATTTAGGCCATTCTTGTTGAGAGTGATTACTGAGAGATACATTTGTATTGACATCGTGTTACCTGTGAAGTCGTTGTTTCTATAGATTGTCTCCATATATTTCTGTTCAATGATATTCTTGGTTTTTTTCCTCATTAATAGAATCCCCCTTAATATTTCTTGTAGTGCCGGCTTGGTGGTCACATACTCTTTTAAGCCTTGCTGGTCTTGGAAGCTCTTTATCTCTCCATCCATTTTGAATGTCAGTCTTGCTGGAAAAAGTATTCTTGGCTGCATGTTCTTCTCATTTAGTGCCCTTAATACACCTTGACAGCCCTTTCTGGCTTGCCAGGTTTCTGTGGACAGGTCTGACATTTTCTGATGGGCCTTCCCCTGTATGTAAGGAATATCTTTCCCCTAGCTTTTTTCAAGAGGTCCTATCTAAAATTATGATACATCATTTTCACAATCAGGTGTCTCAAGGTCTTTCTGGATTCTATGATCTTGGGGGTAAACGTTTCTGCCTCTAGGACACAAACACTGGCTCCATTCGCCAGATTGGTAAAATTTCTATGGGGAATTTGTTCAACTATATCCTCTAGTCTTCTTCCTTTTTCCTCACCCTCGGGGATTCCAATAATTCTGATGTTGGAATGTTTCATGGTGTCATTTATTTCCCTAATTCTTTTTTCATGGTTTCTAACCTGTTTGTTCCAGGCTTCCTCCTGATCCTTTTTCTCTATCACTTTATCCTCTAGAACACTAATTCTATCTTCTGCCACAGTTACCTTAGCTGTTAGAGAATTTAGATTAATTTGTAACTCATTGAGAGAATTGTTAACATCTTCCCTGGTGGCTTTCACTTCTGCCCTAATCAATTCCATATGGTCATTAAAGGCTTTCTCCAACCTAGCCATTGCCTGAATGATTTTTAGCCTGAATTCCCTTTCCCACATACTGTTTCTGTCCATATCTGATAGCTCTGATGGAGAGGGCACAGTCTCTGAATTTTTCCTCTGTTGGGCATTCCTCCTAGTTATTTTGGTGAAAGAAGGCTAAGGGGATGTGTAGCCCAATGTATGATCTCTGGTGCCAGCAAGGTGCATTCTGGAATGCTTCTGAGCAATAGGAAGTCCCCACCAAAAAGGAGAGAAAAAAGAAAAAAAGAGAGATTGAGGGAGAGAGAGAGAGAGAGGAAATAAAAAAATAAAATAAAATAAAAGGGAAGAACCAGCCCTAATGGACCCTAAAGGTAAGATTTATAAAGTATACAAACAAAAACAGACCAACAAAAAGATGGAGAAAAGTAAATGACAAGAAAACAAACAAACAAACAAACAAAAACAGCCAAAATGAACCCAAAGTATAAGAATTATATACTACCAGAACAAAAACAAATACACAGAAACACTGACAGAAGAAAAAGATGGGTTTGTGTGAGGAAGTATATTTTTATTCTTCCTGGGTGTATCTTTATATCTTTGTCAAAGGACTCAACTTTCCTGAGATAAAGGGGGATTACAACTGGTTTATATAGAGAGGTAGCATTGACTGGGAAAAGGGGATTTCCTTGAAACTTATCTCTATATAAATATTTTTAAAAAATAGAAAAGCAAAAGAAAACAGGAGCATACGTACCAAAAAAAGTTCAAGTTAAAAGGTTATTATGGAGTTTGTTGTACTGAACATCTCATTGTGATGGTAAATAAGATAAAAATCATTAAAAAAAATTGAAAAGAATGATAATAGTAGGAACGAATTAAGAATAAATGTTGTATCTATGAAGTAGTAGTCTTTGTCACCTGGTTTTGTTTTGTTTTTTTCTTTTTTTGTTTGTTTTGTTTTGTTTTGTTTTTGTTTTTGTTTTTGTTTTTTGGCTGGCTATCTGGGGAGGGGCCTGCCACATGTTTTTTCAGGTAGTCTTGCTAACATTGAGTCCTCCTGCCAGCGATCAAGGGGCTGGAGTCTGAGAAAAACAGTTTTTCAGGCTTTTGTTCTCTGGAGGATTTTTTTGTTTGATTTTTTTGTTTTGTTTTGTTTTGTTTTCCTCCCTTTGACGACTTTTGGTGGTCCTTTGGAGGTTTAGAGGAAAGCAGACTACACCCAGACCTCAATCTCAGAGAGAAGCCTCAGTCGGTTCCCTTCTGGGTGCTCCAGAGCATATAAACTCCCCCTCTGCCACTGGCAGAGCACATCTCCAGTCACAGTCTCAGGAGTCATAGGAGCTTCCACTTTTACCCAAAACCATGAGAAGTACTAGTCCAGAAATCTGGCTTTCAAAGGCTCAAGCCACCACCTGTCTGGGCAGGTCCAGACTGCCAGAGAGGTCCCAACAGTAACACACTGAGATTTTCACACCAGCCCGGGCTGGGAGTGTTCAGACTCTCCTGGTCCTAGAAAGCACTGGCTAGCTCCTGCAGGGACCTATCTCAGGGGAGGGTGTGGAGCACAACTCAGACCCAGTCACATAGCATGCCTGCAGAGTGCAAAAAGCTGTGGTTCTAGAGAGTGCTGGTTGGTGCCCACACCAGACTCTCAGGCATGCCTCCACCCAGAAGCTCTCACTTGTGCCAGCCGCTCAGGGACCAATGCCTGACTTCTTCACCTCAGTGGGTGTGGCTCAGTGCCAGCAGTGGCCATCCTGGGTCCGTGGGCTTAAGCCCCTGTCCCTAAAAGCCTGATTCACCCAATTTCCCCTTAAAATCTTTTGCTCTTTATGAGTGCCTTAAACCATACTCCAAGTTAGTGTTGGTCCCCAAACCGGACACTCTCTTATTGGGGCATTACTTTCCAATGGGTCGCTTCTGGTGGCTCCCTCCCCCTTTTGTTTATCTTCCAATATCCGTCCAATGTTCCCACTCTGCATACCTGTCCACTGGCGTCTTCTGCCCTGTAGAGATCCAGAAGTGTATAATTCTAATATCAGGCTGATTTCATGGGTGATCAGAGTTCTTTGGTAGATAATCAGCTCACTTTAGGGGGCCAATTGAAACAGCACTTCCTACTTCTCTGCTATCTTGTCTCCCTCCCTATCTGTACTTGCATTTTCATACTAACATTGTCATTGTGTTTGTTTGCTTGTTTATTTCTATTTTTTGTCATTGAGTTTAAATAACCTTAGTAAAAAGAGTTTTGTATAAAGGAACACATACCCTTTTAAAGTGCACTGTTAGCTAACTGGTGACTGACACATAAACTCTGTCACCGAATCCCTATCAGAGTTACTGAAGCTGTCACTCCTTCCCTCCTAGAACTTGGGTATCTTGGCCATTTTTGCTCTGAGGTCAATGCCACACGTAGGTTCCCTTGTCAGAGCTACTGCAGACTTATGTCCGTGTGCTGGGAAGACATACCTTGGGAGGGAATCACTGCCCCCAGTGTGTGCAGAACTGTTGTTTCACACACATGGATAGAATGACAAAGATTTTTAGTTTAATTCCTCTAGGAACACACACAACTCTGTCTACCCACAACCTGAACAGAAACACTCCTCACTTCAGTGATTTAGGAACCTCAGAGGAAGGAGAACTCTGGAAAACAGGGAGGCATCACATGATGGGGAAGTACACAGAATCCTCCACAGAGGGGGCCTTGTGTCCATTGGTACCCATCACTTGTCTGAACATGATCCTGATCAATGTGAAATTTTGGTAGAGAATCCAGTCTACCTATCAACCACACAGGGAGCCATGGGCAAAGTGTCCCTGAGGTGTCTCAGTAGAGCATAAAATCTGGCATGAGGCTTTGGAGGGACAATAGAGGGACATTTGTCCTGGCCCTAAGTGAGGGGATAGTGTACAGAGCATCGAGGTAGCAGGAGCTCTCTCTGTTGGGTTTCGTTCACCATTTTACACAGTGATGTGTTTGAGTCTGGACACCAGGGGGCACTGGGGCCCATTTCTGAGGAGTCAGAAGTAATAAGAGCTTGGTCTTGCCATCTGGCATTGCTGCCTGTACCCTCTGCTTAAGACTCACAGCTGGGACCTCCCCATCCCCTGACCCCACACAGCTCCTCCCCAACCCAATCCCAGACATGTTCAGGCCAAAGGTCTTGACCCCGGGTCAGTGAGGATATAGAAAGCTGGGGGTCTCATTTGCATGAATGGGCCCTCCCTCTCTCAGAGGATGAAGAGGGGTAGGGACGGATGAAAGGAGGCTCTGTTCAGCTGTCAGGACCACAGACAGCAGGATTGATTATGGCCTCCATCATAGCTTTGTCCTCTCTCCTCCTCACCTTGCTGGCTCACTGTACAGGTGACTGGATGCAGGGACAAGGGAAGGGTTCCTGGGAGAACATGTGAACTCTGTTTCCTTTCTTGTCTCTAGATTCCAGCATGACCCTTTCTGTGGCTCTCCCCCTTCCAGGGTCTTGGGCCCAGTCTATGCTGACTCAGCCACCGTCTGTGTCTGGGGCCCTGGGACAGAGGGTCACCATCTCCTGCACTGGAAGCAGCTCCAACGTTGGGAGTGGTAATTATGTGAACTGGTACCAACAACTTCCAGGACTATCCCCCAAACTCATCATCTATGGTAGTAGCAACCGACCCTCTGGTGTCCCAGATCGATTCTCTGGCTCCAGGTATGGCAGCTCAGGTACCCTGACCATCACTGGCCTCCACACTGAGGATGAGGCTAATTATTACTGCTCAGCGTGGGACAACAGTCTGAATGCTCACACAGTGCTCCAGTCCTGTGAGGAAATGAGACAAAAACCTGCTTTCCCCACAGTGATGGTGTTTCCTTGTGCAGTATCCATCTTCTGCCAAGATAGTTGCTTCTCTTCTTTTTGCTTGGCCTAAACCAGGTCTGAACCAAACTGAGCGAACTGTCTCTAATATTGTCTTTGTTTCTCAATTCTGTCCCCAAAGTCTGTCCAGGTAGACACATATTTTCTATTGTAGGCAAACTGAGTGGAAAATTTCTAAATGCTGGGGCAGGTTGCCCTGGGAACAGAGTCCCTGAGGATTGTGCTAGTTTGCTAGGGCTGCCATAACAGTATTGCAGACTGGGTGAATAAATCAAAAGATTTTTATTTTCTCACCATTTTGGAGGCTGAGTGTTCAAGTTCAAGGTGGCAATAGGGCTGATTTCTCCTGAGTTCTCTCTTCCTGGCTTGCAGATTGAAGCATTCTTCCTGGGTCCTCACATAACATTTCTCTGTGTGTTCACCCCTGGTGTCTCTACATTTTCTTCTAAAGACACCAGCCCTATTTATTAGGGCACCTACCTTAAAAGCTCATTTATCCATCATCCAATCCTTTAATCCCTTATCTTAACTAAGCACAATACAGGTTAGAGTTACCATTCAGGGTTTTTAGGGGACACAGTTCATTCCATACCAAAGCATGAAGATAGAACAAGGGACGGAGGATACAGCTATGTCTGATTCAGAACAGTCACCATCCACGTGATATGCATGCGTGGCATTTACTGAACCTTCACTGAATTCTGTTTGCGGGTCTAAGGGCTTAGATCACAGTGCAAAAAAGACAGGAGTGTCCCCATGGTCAGGGAGCTGATAGTCTGGGGGAAGAGGGGATAAGCATACAAACATAGTGTGTCTCACACTTCCATCCCACCCGGGAACAAAATGACTCCAGTCCCAGAGAAGGACCATACAACAACCCTATGATGAGAGAGACTGGCTCTCCCTCATCCATTGATCAGGAACCCTAGCTTCCAGGATGACTGGACAAGATCCCTCCATCTTCCCAGACAACATCATAGTGACCAGGAAGGGGATTGTCTGATTAGTCTGGATAACACAGGACTTGTCTTCTAGGAACTGGGCTCAGTCACTGACTAATCATACAGTTGGGGTATGTGGGTCCAAATAGAAGAAGAAAAGGATGGAGGTTTCACCAAACAACTCCTCACCCTCTGAATCCTCTTCCCTCCACCCTCTGTGAAATTCAGGTTGGGACATGGACTGTGGACTTTTTGGCTGGCCTTTGGGGAGGAGGACATAGGCCAGGTTGTTCCCATCTCATAAAACTGCAGTTTAACCCCCTGATTAGTCTGATATCCCTGCACCTGATCAATTCCAGGACAAGACACAGTCACTCCCAGACACGAGATAAAATGCATGTAGTCCCATGAGAGGTAGAAAGCAGAAAAAAAAAATTCCTCACAGGTTGGCCTCCCCCTCCCATAAGTAGTTAGGAGGTAAAGAAGTTGCAAGAATCCTCCATGGTGGCCACTTGCTAACCACCCCACACCTGGACTCCTCTGCTCTTCCTGTCACTCTGTCAGGTGAGGACCAGTCTCAGCAGGCAACACAGGAGACATTCCTTTTGTCCACACACTCCATAAGGGGCTCTTCTTGCTCCCAGCCTCTCCACAGTCACCTGTGTGTCATTGCTGAGTTTGCCCTCCCTTCCACGGTCCTGGAGATCACAGTCTGCCAGACTCTGATTTCACCTTGACTCTGCCCCTCTGGGATACAAACTATTAAAAGTCAAAACTGAATCTCCTGGTTTCTCCCACTTTGGACTCTCCTTGTCAGAGTCCTTATGGAATGTTCTTTCTCTATCCATTAATGACATGCTATGTCTTCTGGCCTAGGGTAATTTCTTTTCCCAGATTCTACTGTATCCTTTATGTTCTTCTTCAATCATTTCAAGACCCTAAACTATCACTTCCTCTCCAGTGCCACACCAGAATTTGTGTGGGGTGGACTTCAGGAAAATGCAGGGTCGTCAAGGAAGTTTTCTTCCTAAAACTTATGAAAAATCATTCTGACTTTAAAGATTTCTGACTTTAAATTTTGTGATGTTAAAGATTTCTGACTCACAACAGTGCAACTAAATTCAGTACAAGAATCCTTTCTGTCGGGCGCCTGGGTGGCTCAGTGGGTTAAGCCACTGCCTTCAGCTCAGGTCATGATCTCAAGGGTCCTGGGATCGAGTCCCGCATCAGGCTCTCTGCTCGGCAGGGGGCCTGCCTCCCCCTCTCTCTCTGCCTGCCTCTCCGCCTGCTTGTGATCTCTCTCTGTCAAATAAATAAAAAATTAAATCTTAAAAAAAAAAAAGAATCCTTTCTGTCATTTCAGGGAATAACTTACGAAAGTGCAGGATTGTGAAAAATTGTACACATGTCTCTCACACAGAGTTTGAACATGTGTCACAAAATTTACTCAGCTCCCATAGTACTGATACCAGTAAAATGGTCATTTTTTAAAAGATTGCATTTATTTATTTAACAAAGAGAGAGATAGCTAGAGAGAGAGCACAAGCAGGGAGAGATAAAGACAGATAGAGAGAGGGAGAAGCAGGCTCCCCCCTGAGCAGGGAGCAAGATACAGTGCTCAATCCTAGGACCTCAGAAAAATAATCTGAGTCAAAGACAGACACTTAACCAACTGAGTCACCCAGACACACTGGCAAAGGATTTTAAACAACATTTAAGAATATAGTAATTTTATTCCATTAAAATGAGGCCAAAATATGATGCTTCCTGTATTGGAGATGAGCTGGTTTATTTTAACGAATACAGGTAGGAGCTTTTATCTTGCACTGTGACAAAAATCATTTACATGATTTCATTTAAGTGAAATCTCCAAAGGAAGACTTATTTTTTTTTATTTATTTATTTTTATTTATTTATTTGACAGAGAGATCACAAGCAGGTAGAGAGGCAGGCAGAGAGAGAGGAGGAAGCAGGTTCTCCGCTGAGCAGAGAGCCCGATGCAGGGCTCGATCCCAGGACCCTGAGATCATGACCTGAGCCGAAGGCAGTGGCTTAACCCACTGAGCCACCCAGGCACCCCATCCAAAGGAAGACTTTTAGATGTTGCATTGCCCCATCTTACACTTCCCTTCTGATCTCCCCTAAAGAGGATTTATTTTCCCTCCATTCATGTGCCACACAGTGTATCCTGTTTGCCCTCAGATATATGGCTCCATCCTGACTACTTGTCCTGGAGCCTCCATAGATCACACTGAACCAATATACAAGCCCTGACCAACCAAAGCCCATCTTCCTGAGTTCCTCAGGCTCTTCCCACCCAGAAGCTCCTTTTTCTGAATGTTCATCCCCTTGTTCCTGAGGCTTGTATTCTCCTGGGTCATGTTATACATCTTTGTCTTCTTCTCTGTATACCCACTTCAGGGATTCTCTACAGCATCACCTCAACGCAAGGGATCTTTGAGTCATTCCCTCATCCCCTCAGTTCTCCTGGTGCCTGATTCTCTTCTTCCTATGATCCCAGGAGCCTCCATTGCTCTGACCCATGAGTACAGTAGTGGGTTCCCTGGTCTCCCTCCCTCCAGTGGTGAAGCTAACTAAGGCAGAAAGTCATTCCTGGTCACTTCTGGGAGCTGTTGGTACCTACTGACACCAAACGGCCCCAGTGTTGGAGCTACATGCGGCAAAGGAGGTGGTGGACAGACTCACCCTGAAACCACTGAGTAGAGTGTAATGTCTGTTCTGAGAATATGGGAAGCCACATAAAGGGACACCTGGCTTGGCCCTAATGTAGGCGGAAGTAGACTGTAAGGGCCTGGTTGGCCAGAGGGAGCCATTTTGTTGCAGTGAACTTAGATTGACCCTATGCAGTGAACTTAGTTTGACCCTGTGCCTCCCAGAGGAACTTACTTGCAAAGCCTAGATACAAGGGCGGGTTAGGCCAGGTGAAGACATCCAATCAGTGGGGCGCACATATATTTACTGAGGTGAGTTTAAATCCCATTGGCCACCTGTGTGTGGGCAGGGTTCAACCACCCTTATAAAGGTTCGTTTTCAAGGCTGAGGATTCGGAGGAGTAGGAGAGCCGTTGGAGGAGTAGGAGAGTTGTCAGAGCCAGGAGAGTCATCAGAGCTGTCAGAGCTGTCAGAGCCATCAGAGCTGTAAGAGCTGTCAGAACTGTCAGAGCCATCAGAACAGCCAGAGCCATCAGAGCTGTCAGAGCTGTCAGAGCCGTCAGAGCTGTCAGAGCCGTCAGAGCCGCCAGAGCTATAAGAGCTGTCAGAGTCGCCAGAGCTGTAAGAGCTGTCAGAGCTGTCAGAGCCGTCAGAGCTGTCAGAGCCAACAGCTCTGTCAGAGCCGTGAGAGCCACCAACGGCCCCGCCGCCCCAGCTGTGGCCTTGCCGAGTGGCCTTGCGGGAGCAGCGTCATTCCAGAGAGCAGCTTCATTCCGGGAGCAGCTTCCTCGATGTGAGGCCTCCTCGGTGAGCGGCCTAGTCAGGAGCAGCATCGTCTGGGAAGAGGCCTCGTCTGGAGCAGCCCCATCAGGCACCAGCCTCGTCCAGAGTGGCCACGTTAGGAGCGGCATTGCCGGGGTCGTCGTCATCACCTTTTCTAAAGAGACAGCCTTGACCTGTCAGTTTGATTCTTGATGCTTGGTGTGAAATAAAGCTTTGCTTGACCTTCGCTTCATATCAGTCTCGCTCCTTTGATCACGGACCCTAACAAGACAAAGCAGTGGGGAGGAAGGAATTGTCTCTGATTGGCTATTATCACCATGTCACGCAATGGCACATCTAGTTCTGGACAATGGAATTGCTCAGAGATAATTTCTGAGGGTTAAGGAGATGATCAGAGCTCTGTACTGCCAGCTGGCACTGCCTGTGCCCTGTGATCAGAACTTACAGCTGGGACTGCTCCACCCTTTGTCCCTACATAGCCACTCCCATGCCCAGCCCTTGACATCCTCATGCAGAGGGACTTGACTCAGGGCCAATGAGGGGTAAGAAAGCTGGAAGTCTCATTTTTATGGTCAGATCCTCCCACTCTCAGAGGATGAAGAGGGAAAGGAAGATTAGGGGAGGTTCTGCTTAGCTGTGCGGCCACATAAGCAGGATCAGTGATGACCTCATAGTGATCTGGCCCCCTCTCTTCCTCACCCACCTCACTCACTACACAGGTGACTTATTGCAGTGACAGGGGAAAGGGCTTTAGGAGGATATGTGGGATCCTATTTCCTCCTGTCTATAGGTTCCAGTATCACCCTCTCTGTGTCTCTCCCCTTTCCAGGGTTCTGAAACCAGTCTGTGCTGACTCAGCTACCTTCAGTCAGAATTTCACCAGTCAGAAGTTCACCAACTCCCATGTTAGAAGCTCCAACACTAGGATGGTTTGGTATAAGTAGGTACCAACAGCTCTCAGGAATGACCAACAAACTCCTCATCTCTTATAATGGTAGCAGCCCCTCTGTGGTCACAGACTGGTTCTCTGGTTCCAGGTCGGTCAGCTCAGCCTCCTGACTATTACTGGGCTCCAGGCTGAGGCTGAAGAGGATGATTTTTTATGAATAAGATTATTACTCCCAGTCCTTTGACAGTAATAGCCACTCTGATTCACAGTGTTTCAGACCTGTGGGGAAGTGAGACAAAAATATACTGTTTCCTCAGCAATAGGATTCCCCTTAGAGTCCACTCTGTGGCCAACTCAGAAGCTTCCTAGTTTATTGGAATAAACTGGAATCTGAGACCCACCTCAAAGAACTTTGTATATAGTCTTCCCAAATTGTTTTAAATTTTGTTTCAAAGGCCTGTCCCTGGCAACAAGAGATTATGTGATTTTCTCAAATTGAGCAGAAATTCCTCAGTGCCAGTAACAGGCTGCCCTTAGGACAGAGATCATGACAGAACAGAGAAGAAGCAAGTATACAGAATCCAGTAGGGTCTGAGTCAAGACACACCAGGAGTTTCCAATATGTGACCTAGCACCAACAGCCCCTGTGAATGGGCCCCCCATCCTTGCCTATTATGATGGTTAGACCCTCTGGGGACCCTGACTTTTCTCTGGCTCCATATCTCATAGCTCTGTCTCCCAGATCAACACTGGGCCTAGGTCTGAAGTAGAGGCTGATCTTCACTGCCCCTCTTGTGACAGAAGCTGAGGGCTCATCCAAGTCCCAGGTCTGTGGAAACTGGAACCAGACCTGATTTGTCATCTGTTGGGAGGGGAGGATCCATCACTTTGCTACTCTGGCTTAGCCTATGACTTCTGCTTCTGCTGCTCCTGCTGTCAACATGTGTTCAGATCCTTGCAAGGACACTGCCTGGGAGTGAGGGTTCCTCTTCCTTCTGTCTTCAAATCTACTCACAGCAGCCTCTTCACAGAAAAACTGTGTCAATGGGCACAAAAAGATCATCTTCTTCATCAAGTTGGGCACAGAGTATTTTGCACTGAAGTTCATGGACTGGGGGTGACAGTTCCATAGTGCTCACCTCATACCTGGAATCTGAGGAAACATGCTTCCACGTCCTTGGCAATTTACATATTTCTAGAAGCCCCTACTGTTATGATATCTTCTCTTTAGACCTCAATAGAAATTCCTATTCTTTTTGCTCATTGGAGAAGTTTCTTCTGTCACTTCTCCTTCTTTCTTTTTAATGTTATGTTATGCTAGTCACTATACAGTACATCATTAGTTTTCTTTTTTTTTTTACAAAAAGCATTATATAAGAATATTTATAATAGATTTTCATAATAGCCAAAAATTGGAAATAATTCAACTGTCCATCAACAAGTGAATGGATAACTGAATAATGGTATAATATTGTAATAGAATATTTTTAACAATAAAAAGTTATGAAATATTAACACATAGAACTATATGAATAAATCTCAGAGAGACTGTAATGAGTGAAAAAAGCCAGATATCAAAGAGTACATAATATTGATTCCATTTATGGATTCTATTTCTGGAAAAGACAACTCTGTTCTTTGGTAATCAAAATTATATTAATTATTTGAATAGGGTATAAGTAAACTCCCTAAGTTAATGGGAATATCATAATTCTTTTTTTAAAACATTTTTAATTTATTTTCAGCATAACAGTATTCATTGTTTTTGTACCACACCCAGTGCTCCATGCAATATGTGCCCTCTCTAATACCCACCACCTGGTTCCCCCAACCACCTACCCCTCCACCTCTTCAAACCCTTCAGATTGTTTTTCAGAGTCCATAGTATCTCATTGTTCAACTCCCCTTCCAACTTCCCCCCAAATCCCTTCTCTTAACTCCCAATGTCCTCCATGCTATTTGTTATGCTCCACAAATAAGTGAAACCATATGATAATTGACTCTCTGTGCTTCACTTATTTCACTCAGTATAATCTCTTCCCGTCCCGTCCATGTTGCTACAAATGTTGGGTATTCATCCTTTCTGATGGAGGCATAATACTCCATAGTGTATATGCACCACATCGTCCTTATCCATTCATCCGTTGAAGGGCATCTTGGTTCTTTCCACAGTTTGGCGACTGTGGCCATTGCTGCTATCAACATTGGGGTACAGATGGCCCTTCTTTTCACTCCATCTGTATCTTTGGGGTAAATAGCCAGTAGTGCAATTGCAGGGTCATAGGGAAGTTCTATTTTTAATTTCTTGAGGAATCTCCACACTGTTCTCCAAAGTGGCTGCACCAACTTGCATTCCCACCAACAGTGGAAGAGGGTTCCCCTTTCTCCACATCCCCTCCAACACATGTTGTTTCCTGTCTTGCTAATTTTGGCCATTCAAACTGGTGTAAGGTGATATCTCAATGTGGTTTTAATTTAAATCTCCCTGATAGTTATTGATGATGAACATTTTTTCATGTGTCTGATAGCCATTTGTATGTCTTCATTGGAGAAGTGTCTGTTCATATCTTTTGCCCATTTTTCGATATGATTATCTGTTTCGTGTGTGTTGAGTTTGAGGAGTTCTATATAGATCCTGGATATCAACCTTTTGTCTATACTGTCATTTGCAAATATCTTCTCCCATTCCGTGGGTTGCCTCTTTGTTTTGCTGTCTGTTTCCTTTGCTGTGCAGAAGCTTTTAATTTTGATGAAGTCCCAAAAGTTCATTTTCGCTTTTGTTTCCTTTGCCTTTGAAGACATATCTTGAAAGAAGTTGCTGTGGCTGATATCGAAGAAATTACTGCCTATGTTCTCCTCTAGGATTCTGATGGATTCCTGTCCCACATTGAGGCCTTTTATCCATTTTGAGTTTACCTTTGTGTATGGTGTAAGAGAATGGTCGAGTTTCATTCTTCTACACATCGCTGCCCAGTTTTCCCAGCACCATTTATTGAAGAGACTGTCTTTTTTCCACTGTATATTTTTTCCTGTTTTGTTGAAGATTATTTGACCATAGAATTGAGGGTCCATATCTGGGCTCTCTACTCTGTTAAACTGGTCTATGTGTCTGTTTTTATGCCAGTACCATGCTGTCTTGGTAATCACAGCTTTGTAGTAAAGCTTAAAATCAGGTAACATGATGGCCCCAGTTTTATTTTTTTTTACAACATCTCCTTAGCGATTTGGGGTCTCTTCTGGTTCCATACAAATTTTTGGATTATTTGATCCAGCTCTTTGAAGAATACCGGTGGAATTTTGATCGGAATGGCATTAAAAGTATAGATTGCTCTAGGCAGTATAGACATTTTCACAATGTTTATTCTTCCGATCCAAGAGCATGGAATGGTCTTCCATCTTTTTGTGTCTTCTTCAATTTCTTTCATGAGTGTTCTGTAGTTCCTTGAGTACAGATCCTTTACCTCTTTGGTTAGGTTGATTTCCAGGTATCTTATGGTTCTGGGTGCTATAGTAAATGGAATAGATTCTCTAATTTCCCTTTCTGTATTTTCTTTGTTAGTGTATAGGAAAGCCACTGATTTCTGTACATTGACTTTGTATCCTGCCACGTTACTGAATTGCTATATGAGTTCTAGTATTTGGGGGTGGAGCCTATTGGGTTTTCCATATAAAGAATCATGTCATCTGCGAAGAGAGAGAGTTTGACTTCTTCATTGTCAATTTGGATACATTTTATTTCTCTTTGTTGTCTGATTGCTGTTGCTAGGACTTTTAATACTATGTTGAACAAGAGTGGTGAGAGTGGGCATCCTTGTTGTGTTCCTGATCTCAACGGGAAGGCTGTGAGCTTTTTCCCATTGAGGATGACATTTGCTGTGGGTTTTTCATAGATAGATTTGATGAAGTTCAGGAATGTTCCCTCTATCCCTCTACTTTGAAGCATTTTAATCAGAAATAGATGCTGAATTTTGTCAAATGCTTTTTCTGCATCAATCGAGAGGACCATGTGGTTCTTCTCTCTTCTCTCTTTTTTTTTAAGATTTTATTTATTATTTATTTGAGAGAGAGACAGTGAGAGAGAGCATGAGCTAGGAGAAGGTCAGAGAGAGAAGCAGACTCCCCGTGGAGCTGGGAGCCCGATGTGGGACTCGATCCCGGGACTCCAGGATCATGACCTGAGCCGAAGGCAGTCGTCCAACCAACTGAGCCACCCAGGCGTCCCTCTTCTCTCTTCTCTTATTCATTTGTTCTATCACATTGATGGATTTCCGAATGTTGAACCATCCTTGTAGCCCAGGAATGAATCCCACCTGGTCATGGTAGATAATCTTTTTAATGTGTTGTTGGATCCTGTTTGCTAGGATCTTGTTGAGAATCTTAGCATCCATATTCATCAGTGATATTTGTCTGAAATTCTCCTTTTTGGTAGGGTCTTTGCCTGGTTTGGGGATCAGGGTAATGCTGCCTTCATAGAAGGAGTCTGGGAGTTTTCCTTCTGCTTCAATTTTTTGAATGAGCTTCAGGAGAATAGGTGTTATTTCTTCTTTGAAAGTTTGGTAGAATTCCCCAGGGAATCTGTCAGGTCCTGGGTTCTTGTTTTTTGGGAGGTTTTTGATCACTTCTTCAATATTATTACTAGATATCGGTCTATTTAGGTTGTCAATCTCTTCCTGGTTCAATTTTGGGAGTTTATAGTTTTCCAGGAATGCATCCATTTCATCTAGGTTGCTTAGCTTATTGGCATATAACTGTTGATAATAACTTCTGATGATTGTTTCCACTTCCTTGGTGTTCTTTGTGATCTCTCCCTTTTCATTCATCATTTTATGAATTTGGGCTTTCTCTCTTTTCTTTTGGATTAGTGTGGCCAATGGCTTATCTATCTTATTGATTCTTTCAAAAAACCAGCTTCTAGTTTCACTGATACGTTCTACTGTATCTCTGGTTTCTACCTCGTTGATCTCTGCTCTAATCTTGATTATTTCCCTTTTTATGTGTGGAGTTGGTTTAATTTGTTGTTGATTCTCCAGTTCTTTAAGGTATAGACACAGCTGCTGTGTTCTGGATTTTTCAATTTTTTTGAGGGAGGCTTGGATGGCTATGTATTTCCTCCTTAGGGCTGCCTTTGCTGTATCCCATAGGTTTTGGACAAAAGTGTCTACATTCTCATTGGTTTCCATGTATTGTTTCAGTTCTTCTTTGATCTCCTGGTTGATCCAAGCATTCTTATTTTTTTTTAGATTATTTATTTATTTATTTGTCAGAGAGAGAGGGAGAGAGAGCGAGCACAGGCAGACAGAATGGCAGGCAGAGGCAGAGGGAGAAGCAGGCTCCCTGACGAGCAAGGAGCCCGATGTGGGACTCGATCTTAGGACGCTGGGATCATGACCTGAGCCGAAGGCAGCTGCTTAACCAACTGAGCCACCCAGGCGTCCCCGATCCAAGCATTCTTAAGCAAGGTGGTCTTTAGCTTCCAGGTGTTTGAGTTCCTTCTGAACTTTTTCTTGTGATTGAGCTCCAGTTTCAAAGCATTGTGATCTGAGAATATGCAGGGAATAATCTCAGTCTTTTGATATCAGTTGAGTCCTGATTTGTGACCCAATATGTGGTCTATTCTTGAGAAGCTTCCATGTGCACTTGAGAAGAATGAGTATTCTGTTGTTTTAGGGTGGAATGTTTTGTATATATCTATGAGGTCCATCTAGTCCAATGTGTCATTCAATGCTCTTGTTTTTTTATTGATTTTCTGCTTCGATGATCTGTCTATTTCTGAGAGAGGCATGTTACGATCTCCTACTATTAATGTATTCTTATCAATATGACTCTTTATCTTGATTAACAGTTTTCTTATATAATTGGCTTCTCCCATATTGGGGGCATAGATATTTACAATTGTTAGATCATCTTGGTGGATAGTCCCTTTAAGAATTATGTAGTGTCCTTCTGTATCTCTGACTACAGTCTTCAGTTTAAAATCTAACTTATCTGATATGAGAATCGCTACCCCAGCTTTCTTTTGAGGCTCATTGGAATGAAAGATGCTTCTCCATCCCTTCACGTTCAGTCTGGGTGTAACTTTAGGTTCAAAATGGGTCTCTGGTAGACAACATATGGATGGGTCCTGTTGTTTTATCCAATCTGCAACCCTGTACTATTTTATGGGTGCATTTAGGCCATTCACATTGAGAGTGATTATTGATAGATACGTTTTTATTGACATCGTGTTACCTTTGAAGTCTTTCTTTCTGTAGATTGTCTCTATATTTCTGTTCAATGGTATTCTTAGGATTTTTCCTCTTTTATAGAACACCCCTTAATATTTCCTGCAGTGTTGGCTTGGTGGTTGCATAGTCTTTTAAGCCTTGCCGGTCTTGGAAACTCTTTATCTCTCCATCCATTTTGAATGTCAGTCTTGCTGGATAAAGTATTCTTGGCTGCATGTTCTTCTCATTTAGTGCCCTGAATATATCTTGCCTGCCCTTTCTGGCTTGCCAGGTCTCTGTGGACAGGTCTAACGTTATTCTGATCGGTTTTCCTCTCTAAGTAAGGAGCCTCTTTTTCCTAGAGGCTTTCAAGAGTTTATACCTAAAATTATGATTCCTCAATTTGACTATCAGGTGCCTTGATGTTTTTCTGGAATCAATCATCTTGGGTGGAGACTGTTTGGCCTCTAGTACATGAACGCTGGTTCCATTAGCGAGTTTGGGAAAATTTTCATGAAGAACTTGTTCCACTATATCTTCTAGACTTCGTTCTTTCTCTTCCCCTTCAGGGATTCCAATAATTCTGAAGTTGGAACGTTTCATGGCATCATTTATTTCCCTGATTCTCTTTTCATGGTTTCTAAGCTGTTTGTTCCAGGCTTCCTCTTGATTCTTTCTCTCTATCTGTTTGTCCTCCAGATCACTAATTCTATCTTCTGTCTCAGTTACCCTAGCTTTGAGAGAATTGAGATTAGATTGGAACTCATTGAGAGCATTGTGAACCTCAGCGCTTGTAGCTTTTAGCTCTGCCCTAATATTGTGAACATCCTGTCTGGTCGCTTTCAGCTCAGCCCTAATCAATTCCGTTTGGTCATCCATGGCTTTCTCCAACCTAGCTATTGCTTGGATAATTGTTAGCCTGAATTCTCTTTCCGACATATTGTCTATGTTGATAGCTGTTAGCTCTGTTGTAGAAGGTCCATCCTCTGTATTTTTTTTCTGTTGGGCATTCCTATTCCTAGTCATTTTGTGAGAGATGTGAACAGATGTAGCTGGTTGTATCGATTGTGGTGCACTCTGGGTGCACCCTGGAACACTTCTGAGCAATCAGAATTCCCCACCCAAATGAGAGAAAAGAGAAAAGAAAAAGAAAAAAAAAGAGAGTGAGACAGGAAAGAAAGGGAAGATGAAAGAGAAGGTTCAGCCCAAATGAGCCCCAAGGTAAGAATTATGAGGTATACAAACAAAAACAGACAAACAAAAGACTGATAAAAGTATATAACAAGAGATAAATATATATATATATATATATATATATATATATATATATATATATACATATATATGCAAATAAAGGAAGAACCTTTTCAAAAAGAACCCCAAGTGTAAGATTTATATACTATCAGGACAAACACAAAAACACAGAAACACTGGTGGAAGAAAAAGATGGGAGAGTGGTTATAAATTCTCAGTGTGGGCGAGGAAGTTTGTTTTGATTCTTCCTGGATGTATCTTGATATCTTTTTTAAAGGACTCAACTTTCCTAGGCTAAAGGGGGATTAAAAATTGGTTTACCTATAGGGGTAGTATTAAATGGGGAAAGGGGACTACTTTGAATTTTAACTCTATATGAATATTAGAAAATAAAAATAAAAAAAGGAATAAGCTAGACTAAACTAAACTAAAATTTAAAAAATTCAAAAAATAGAAATGCAAAAGAAAAACACACGTGTATGTATAAAAAAGTTCCGGTTAGAAGGTTATTATGGAATTTGATGTACTGGACAGCTCGCTGTGATGTTAAATAGGTTAAAAAATTATCTATCTAAAAAAATGAGCCAGAATACTGGGAACAAATTAAAAGTAAAAGTTGTCCTATGAAGTAGTGGTGGTTGTTCTCTTGTTGTCTTTTTTTTTTTTTTCCTTTCTTTCCTGGTTGGTTTTCTGTGGGAGTGGCCTGCCACGTGGGTTTTCAGTCAATGATGTTCCCTGAGTTAAGTCCTCCAGTCCCCCTCAAGGGGGTGGGCTCTGAGGAAATCAGTTTTTTCAGGCTTTTGTTCTCTGGAGGTTTTTATGTTTATTCACCTTTTTTTTTTTCCCTCTTGCCTTGACTGCTTTTGATGTTTTTTTTTTTTTTTTTTTTTTTTTTTTTAGGTTTAGAGGAAAGTAAACTTCACACTGACCTCCCTCTCTGAGAGAAGCCTCAGTCTGTTCTTCTGTGGGTGTTGCAGAGCCCATATAAATCCCCCTTTGGCCGCTGGCAGAGCAGGTTCCGAGTCACGGTCCCTGGGGACGCAGGTCCCTGGGGTCCCTGGGGACGCTGTCCAAAGCAGCGGCAGCTGTCTGGGCAGCTCCAGACCACCAGGAGGTTCCAAGCAGCAATCACACTCTGAGATTTTCCCGCTGGCTGGGGATGGGAGTGCCTGGTCTCTCTGGGTCTAAGACGCCTGGCTTGCGCGCACCTTTTTCAGGGGAGGCTGTGGGTCACGCGTGCATCTCATGTTCTGAGAACGGGGCGCAGGTCTGAAAGCACCAGTCTGAGCCTTCGTGCCCCTCTCTCAGGGGCGAGTTTGGGGAGCGCGTCTTAGGCTCTGAAACAATGGCGCGTTTCAAAGAGCGCTGGCTGGGCCTTTGTACCTCTCTCAGGGGAGGATAAGGGGCGTGCGCATCTCAGGCTCTGTAGCAGGGCTCTCGCATTCTGCCATCAGGTGTGGCTCCCATCCCCTCACAGGGGCCAGAACCCATGCAATGTCAGGCGCGCTGGCGGCTCAGGGACCAAGACCTGTTTTCTCCACTGCCCTCTCTCTGGCTCAGCGCCAGGGGAGGCTGTCCTGGGACCGGGAACTTAAGCCCCTGTCCCTAGCAGCCTGGATTCCCACAATTTCCCCCCCCCCCCACCATCTTTTGCTCTTTTGGAGTGCTTTCAACCAGTCTCCAAGTTAATGGAGACTGCAGACGCAGAGCACTCTTGCTCGTATTAGGGGTATTACTTTCCAACGGGTCACCTCTGGTGGCTCCTCCCCCTTTTTTTATCTTCTGATATCACTCTGCCTTTCCCACTCCGCTTTACCTCCCCACTGGCATCTTCTGCCCCTGTAGAGATCCAGATGTGTATAATTCTGATCTCAGGCTGATTTCATGGGTGATCGGAGTTCTTTGGTAGGTAATCAGCTCACTTTAGGGTACAGGTTGAGAAGGCGCCTCCTCCTACTTCCCCGCCATCTTGTCTGACCATCATTAGTTTTCAATGTAGTGTTCCATGATTCTTCATTTGTGTATAACACCAAGTGCTCCACACACTATGTGCCCTCCTCAATACCCATCACTGCGCTAACCCATCACCCAACCCTCTCCCCTCTAAAACCCTGACTCTTTCCTGTAGTCCTAGGCTCTCATGGGTCATCTCCCCCTCTAATAACCCCCAACATTTGTCCCTTCCTTTTTCTGTCACTTCACCAGAACTGGGGTATCTAAGGCCACATCACACATTTGGGATGCATGAACAGCAGGAAGTGACATGGGTCTTTTGGAGTCACTTGGGGGTGTCCAATCAGGCAGCCCCTCCTTAATCCAAGTCATTATAGAGGGTGCTGGTCCTTGACTCAGTCTGAGGTCTCAGCCACTGTGTCCACAGTGGTAAAACAGCATCCTCTGTATACACACACCTGTGGTTTGACCCAGCAGCTGTTTTCTCCCTAACTTTCCCCATGAAACAAACTCAGAGAATATTTACCCCTTCACTTTCTCTGTCTACAGACATTGCTCAGGTTCCTTGCCATACCTCAGAGAGGGAAAAAGCCAGATTAAAAATGGGGGCAAATTTACATAACAATCTCCTCTCCCTTAGGCAGTAGTGGGGATGAGAAAGACCTGGTCTACATCAGCCCCATCTCTGGTAACTCAGGGGCTGTGAACACCATGGACTAGAACCCTTTTCTCCACATGATCCTCTCGCACTGCACAGCTAGGGACAAACTTTGAGAACCATGGAAGCCTTGATTTAATCCCTTAAGCAGCTGTCAAATACCCCCAGATCCACTGCAACTATGTGTCTTTGTTGCAGGTTCCCCGTTCCAGCCTGTGCTGATCCAGCTGTACTACCTCTCTGCTTCCCCTGGAGCATCAGCCATACTCACCTGCACCCTCAGCAGTGGCTTTGGTGTTGTTATATACAGGATATTCTGCACCAGCTAAAGCCAAGGAGCCTTTCCCAGTTTCTCTTAATATACTTAATATACATAGCCTCAGACATATAACAGGGCCCTGGGCTCCCCAGCAGCTTCTTGGATCCAAAGATACATGCAGGGTTTCTGTTAATCTCTGGGTTGTGGCCTGAGGACGATGCTGACAATTAACTGTAATATTTGGCATGGCAGCTCTAGTGATGACCCATGAAGAAGTGATAGGAAAACCTCCGTACACTCTTGTGCTTGGTGCAGTCATCTCTGCTGGGGTTTCAGATGGAGTCTATGTCAGGGGTGACTTCTGTTTTCAGACCATATACAATCACCTGCTTTTCCTTGAACAGGTAAGTTTGACAATATCTTATCTCCTTCTTCAGTTTAACTCTCAGATGGCTGCTATATTCTAATCCGGTTCAGGTTTTTGTAGACCAGTGTTGCTTGATCAGAGGTTAAAATCTCTCAGGAAGATATTGCATTAAACCAGTTGAGGGTGATTCAGGGGTGCCCAGCTCAGTTTGGAGGAGTGATTAAGAGGTGCTTTTGGATTGAGTGCTTCAACTTGGATTTTGTGATAAAACCACCATGAAGAACGGAATTGTATTCTATAAACCAGTAATGAGCCTTCCTTTCATTAAAAGTGAAATAAATGCATTTATAATATCATCAATATAAAACATGCAAAAGTAAATCTGATAAAAACGAATGCTGTCTGCACTGAAAATTACAAAATATTGCAAGTGAAATGTTTTTTTTTTAACAAATAAAGGAATAGATATTCTTAGTTTGTTCTTCAAAACATCAAATGTCAGAAAGATAATTACTTTTCCCAAATTGACCGAAAGTCTCACCAAAAAGTCTTTGGCAAAATCCACTTGCAGTGAAATGTGAGGTTGGAAGTCTCAGCAGAGAAATGGAAAAGGTGGGAACAGGCTCCAATAAAACAATCCTCCTAGAATGCTTCTTCTCTAGTTGCACATGACCTGACCTGTCTGAGGAAGGGGAAAGGTGGGACATGCCTCTGAAACCCGGGAAGAAATATTTTGTTTGGCTGATCAAGGTGAGACAGGGAGGGCAGCCTCAGTCATGGCAGAGGAACAGAACCAAAGGAAGGAAAAACTGCTCTGCAGGCTGATGCAAACAATGTGACTGCAGTGGGCTGGGCTGGCACCAGAGGGCCCTGAGCTCATGCTATTCCCTGTGGGGTGCCCCTGAGGAGATGAGCTTCCAATGACAACTACACCCTAAGGATCAACTGTATGAATGACAACTGCTCAATGAGATATGTGCCCCAGAAGATCTAAACAGAAGAGGACACCATATGATTCTTGGGCTCTGACAGCATTTCCGAGGCTCAGATACAGAACTTATATTTGTAAATCCTAGATTGAAAATTCCAAAACCCTTCCCACAAAATCATGGGTTACTTTCATAGCTTCGTTGGACTTTACCAGAAAATGTGGATATGCTCCATAGCTCATGGGGTGCCCGTTGCCTGGTCTTGTAGGGTTATATGTACCAGTACCACGCACCTGCGCCCAGTGAAAAATCTTGCATTCTTAGACTTTGCATCCTTGTGGCCATGACCCCTTAAAATCTTTGCAAGAGCTAGAACACAGACTTCCATTTCTCCATGACTTAAAACAATCTTACTACAGATCCCTGGAAAGGGATGGAAAAAGCAAATGGTTAGACTCAGATTTGGATGAGGGACTGTGTATGAGTTAAGGTTCTCCTGAGAAAAAGAATAAATATGATATATGCATATATAATATACATATATGTGTATGTGTGTGTAGATATAGATGTATATATGTCTCTCAATCCATCTGAAAGACTTATTTTAAGAATCGTTAGCCATTATTGTGGAGTTTGGCAAGTCCAAAATCTGAAGTGTGGGCTTCCATGACACAGACTCAGGGGATGAAGTGTAGACGTAGTTTGGTACTGAAAGGTGTGTGCTCCCAGAATTCCTTCTTTCTGGGAAAGGTCAGTCTTTTCTCCATCAAGGCCTTCAACCAATTGGATAAAGCCCACCCACATCACAGATTATAATTGGCTTTATTTAAAATCTGCTGATTTAATTTTTTCTCAGTCAACATTACCTTGAAGAATTTATTTATTTATTTATAAATTTTATTTTTTCAATGTTCCATGATTCATTGTTTATGCACCACACCGAGTGTTCCATGCAATATGTGCCATCCTAAATACCCACAACCAGACTCACCTAAACCCCCACAACCCTTCCCCTCCAAACCCTCAGTTTGTTTCTCAGAGTCCACAGTTTCTTATTGTTCATCTCCCCCTCCAATTTACTCCAATTCACTTTTCCTTTCCTTCTCCTAATGTCCTCTTCATTATTCTTTATGCTCCACAAATAAGTGAAACCATATGATAATTGACTCTTTCTGCTTGACTTATTTCACTCAACATAATCTCTAGTCCCCTCCACATTGATAATAAAAGTTGGGTATTCATCCTTTCTGATGTCTGTGTAATATTCCATATTATATATTCAAAGTGCTGGAACAAACAATCCTAAAATTTATATGGAACCAGAAGAGACCTCAAATTTCTAAGGAAATGTTGAAAAAGAAAAAAAAAATGGGAACATTATGTTGCCTGATTTCAAGCTTTACTACAATGCTGTGATCACCAATAAAAAGCATGTTACTAGCAGAAAAATGAAATTGGATCATTTCCTTACACCACACACGAAAATAGACTCAAAATGGATGAAGGATCTCAATGTGAGAAAGGAATCCATCAAAATCCTCAAGGAGAACACAGGCAGCAACCTCTTCTACCTCAGCCGCAGCAACATCTTCCTAGGAACATCACCAAAGGCAAGGGAAGCAAGGGCAAAAATGAACTATTGGGATTTTATCAAGATCAAAAGCTTTTGCACAGCAAAGGAAACAGTTAACAAAACAAAAAGACAACTGACAGAATGGGAGAAGATATTTGCAAATGACATATCAGATAAAGGGCTAGTGTCCAAAATCTATAAAGAACTTAGCAAACTCAACACCCAAAGAACAAATAATCCAATCAAGGAATGGGCAGAGGACATGGACAGACATTTCTGCAAAGAAGACATACAGATGGCCAACAGACACATGAAAAAGTGCTCCATATCACTCGGCATCAGGGAAATACAAATCAAAACCACCATGAGATATCACCTCACACCAGTCAGAATGGCTAAAACTAACAAGTCAGGAAATGACAGATGCTGGCGAGGATGTGGAGAAAGGGGAACCCTCCTACACTGTTGGTGGGAATGCAAGCTGGTGCAACCACTCTGGAAAACAGCATGGAGGTTCCTCAAAATGTTGAAAATAGAACTATCCTATGACCCTGCAATTGCACTGCTGGGTATTTACCCTAAAGATACAAACGTAGTGATCCGAAGGGGCACGTGCACCCGAATGTTTATAGCAGCAATGTCTACAATAGCCAAACTATGGAAAGAACCTAGATGTCCATCTACAGACGAAAGGATAAAGAAGATGTGGTATATATACACAATGGAATACTGTGCAGCCATCAAAAGAAATGAAATCTTGCCATTTGCGACGACGTGGATGGAAGTAGAGGGTATCACGCTTAGCGAAATAAGTCAATCGGAGAAAGACAACTATCATATGATCTCCCTGATATGAGGGAGAGGAGATGCAACATGGGGGGTTGAGGGGGTAGGAGAAGAGTAAATGAAACAAGATGGGATTGGGAGGGAGACAAACCATAAGTGACTCTTAATCTCACAAAACAAACTGAGGGTTGATGGGGGGAGGGGGTTGGGAGAGGGGGGGTGGGGTTATGGATATTGGGGAGGGTATGTGCTATGGTGAGTGCTGTGAAGTGTGTAAACCTGGCGATTCGCAGACCTCTACCCCTGGGGATAAAAATATATGTTTATAAAGCTGTAAAAAAAAAAAAAAAAAAAAAAGAGAAAAGAAAGGATGAATACCCAAGTTTTGTAGCAACATGGACGGGACTGGAAGAGATTATGCTGAGTGAAATAAGTCAAGCAGAGAGAGTCAATTATCATATGGTTTCACTTATTTGTGGAGCATAACAAATAGCATGGAGGACAAGGGGAGATGGAGAGGAGAAGGGAGTTGAGGGAAATTGGAAGGGGAGGTGAACCATGAGAGACTATGGACTCTGAAAAACGATCTGAGAATTTTGAAGGGGTGGGGGGTGGGTGGTTGGGGGCACCAGGTGGTGGGTATTGTAGAGGGCACGGATTGCATGGAGCACTGGGTGTGGTGCAAAAATAATGAATACTGTTATGCTGAAAAAAATAAAAAAATTAAAAAAAAAGAAAAAAAAAGCATGTTACTAGCACAAAAACAGACACATACACCAGTTGAACAGGGTAGAAAGCCCAGATATGGACCTGCAACTCTATGGTTAAGTTTTTATTTAAATTCCAGTTAGTTAACATAGGGTGTAATATTAGCTTCATGTGTACAATATGGTGATTCAACATCACCCAGTGCTCATCACAACTAATGTGCTCCTTAATCCCCATTAACTGTTTAACCCATCCCCACTTACCTCCCCTCTGGTAACCATCAGTGAGTTCTCTAATAGTCTGTGTCTTGCTTTACCTCTCTCTTTCTCTCTTTCTCTCTCCTTCTCTCTCTCTCTCTCCATTCCTTTGCTCATTTGTTTTGTTTCTTAAATTCCACATATATATGAGGTCATAAGATATTTGTCTGTCTCTGCTGACTTATGTCACTTAGCATTATATTCTCTAGCTCCATCCACATCATTGCACATGGCAGGATTTTATTCTTTTATATCATTGAATAATATTCCATCGTGTGTGTGTGTGTGTGTGTGTGTGTGTGTGTGTGTGTGTGTGTGTGAGAGAGAGAGAGAGAGAGACGTCTTCATTATCCATTCATCACTCAATGGATCTACTGATTTAATTCTTAATTTCATTCGACATATATATTCACAGAAACTACAAGAATCATGTTTGACCAACTCTTGGCTCTCATGCCCAACATAAGCTACACAGGATTTGGCCATCATAGCCCCAAACCTTTCCTTGGGATGTGGAATATGGTGAGGGGTGTGATACAGGTATGCCTTAGTTGACAGCCTTTTTTTTTTTTTTTTTTTTTTTTTTTTTTTTGGCAGCCCTAAGGATAAAGGTTTTCATATTGTGGTCACCACATCCCGGACTCCTCTCATCCTCTCTGACCTTATTTATCACCCAGGTAAATGCTTCCTTAGATTCAGGATTGTTCCTGTCCTAGCCCTGCCCCACCCAATGCAGAGTGGATCCTGCCCATGCTCACAGGTCTATGCATCTCTCCCTGCAGATCAAACTTCCATCAGGGTATGGACCCCAGGACAGAAACCCACCCCTGGAAGGAGCAAGAGTAGTGGACAGGATGGCATGATTTTCCACACATTAGTGTTGTAATATCTCCTCAAACCCTGGACTCATCGACACAACCATGCACTCTAGGACCCCGGTTCTCTTTTTTGTCTCCATGTCACACTAACACGACAGCTCTTGTTCCAATTGATAATGAATACAGGCATCACTTACCAGCACAACCCAAAGATCCCAGTGCACCTCCATAACCCCAAGCCTCGAGACATGAGATTCGACCTTCTTGGACCACAACAGTCAATTCCTTTCATCCTTCAGTGCTAGCCCTAGATTGACTACTTTTTCTTCCCTTTCTTCCCCCTCCTCTTTTCCTCCTCGTCCCCCTCCTTCTTTTCCTCCTCCTCCTTTTTCTCCTTCTTTTCCTTTTCTTCCTCTTCTTCTTCCTTTTCTTCTCCTCCTTGCCCAAGACTCACCTGTGTGTTTTTCTACTGCTCCATTGCATGCTCCTGGGCACAAGTCTGTGGTGACACAGGAAGCATTAGAGTCAGGGTCTATGGGAAGAAGCTGACCTTCACCTGAAATAGAAACAGAAACAATGTTGGAGCTCATTATGTGGGCTGGTACCAACAGCGTTCTTATTGTGTTCCCCAAACTGTGATACTCAACAGCACTAGGTCTTCCTAAATCCCCTACTCAGTTTTCTGGCTCAGATTCTGTGAATAAGAGTTTGCTGACCATCTCAGGCCTGCAGCTTGAAAATGAGGTTAATTATTACTGCTTAATGTGGGACAAAATCGTCAATGCTGACACTGTAACTGAGGCAAGAAAAAGGGCCCTGTTCCCATGGTCACCCCATCACTGTCTGTAAAAAGAAATAGGATTAACACGGAGACCCTGAACGGTCTGAGGTTCTGACTCTTTTAGCACCTAATGACATTTAAGTGTCAGTGACAGTTGCTTTAACTTATATACATTTTTTCTACAAGCCAAACAACACAAAACTATTGAGATAATTTGCATGTCATAAAGTTCACTCACTTAAAGTGTACAATAATGGTAGTTAATACATTTACAGAATGTAAATTCTGAATTTACAACATTTCCATCACCTGTAAGGAAAACCTGGACCCACCACCATTTAGGCCATTATTTCCACTGCACTCAGCATTTTGTACCCTTCAATGCCTTTATGCATGCCTTTATTTATTGTGGATATTTCATATGCACTGAACTACAGAACATTAGTCATTAGGAATGTGGGCATTACTGTGCATACATCACCACAACCATCTGTAAATATATAGAACACTCTATTTTTTACATATCATCCTACTTTGGAAACCATGTTGATATATCCAAAGAGTCCGAATTTTAATGCAGAAATTGTTGAAAGAAACATGTGACTGTCTACTGTCACTGAAGTTATAGACGTAATGATGACAGAGGTTCATCTGTGTTGTAGCTGGATCTAAAGTTCATTTTTTCATAGCAACAATGGCCACAGTCACCAAACTGTGGAAAGAACCAAGATGTCCTTCAATGGACGAATGGATAAGGAAGATGTGGTCCATATATACTATGGAGTATTATGCCTCCATCAGAAAGGATGAATACCCAACTTTTGTATCAACATGGATGGGACTGGAAGAGATTATGCTGAGTGAAATAAGTCAAGCAGAGAGTCAATTATCATATGGTTTCACTTATTTGTGGAGCATAACAAATAACATGGAGGACATGGGGAGATGGAGAAAAGAAGGGAGTTGATGGAAATTGGAGGGTGAGATGAACCATGAGAGACTATGGACTCTGAAAAACAATCTGAGGGTTTTGAAGGGTCATGAGGTGGGGTTTTGAGTGAGCCTGGGGTGAGAATTATGGAAAGCACGTATTGCATGGAACACTAGGTGTGGTACATAAACAATGAATTCCAGTACACTGAAAAGAAATTTTTAAGGTGTATATAATCTTTTTTATTTTTATTTTTGCCTTTTAAAATTATTTATTTATTTATTTATTTTAAATTCCATTAGCCAACATATAGTACATCATTTTTTATTCTTTTTTTTTTAAATTTTATTTTTTTTCAGCATAACAGTATTCCTTGTTTTTGCACCACACCCAGTGCTCCATGCAATCCGTGCCCTCTCCAATACCCACCACCTGGATTCCTCAACCTCCCACCCCCCCGGCCACTTCAAATCCCTCAGATTGTTTTTCAGAGTCCATAGTCTCTCATGGTTCACCTCCCTTTCCAATTTCCCCCAACTCCCTTCTCCTCTCTAACTCCCCTTGTCCTCCATGCTAAAAGAAATATTTTTAAAAAGTTCATTTTTTTAAATTCATAAAATTTCTGAGGATCCATTTCTTCACTTTTTTGGGGGGGTGGTGTGTTTTTTTTTTTTAATCTTATGTTACTCACCATACAGTACCTCATTAGTTTTTGATGTAGTGTTCTATGATTCATCGTTTGGGTGTAACAGCCAGTGCTCCATGCAATACATTCCCTCCTCAACACTCATTACTGGGTTAACACATCCCCCCCTTCCCTCTAAAACCCTCAGTTTTTTTTTTTTTTTTTTGGAGTCCACAGTCTTTCACGGTTCTTCTCCTCCTCTGATTCCCATCCCCCCTTCACTTTTCCCTTTCTTCTCCTATTGTCCTCCATTTTATTCCTATGTTCCACAAATAAGTGAAACCATATAATTGTCTTTCTCCACTTGACTTATTTCACTAAGCATAATCTCTTCCAGTCTTGTCCATTTGATTCAAAAGTTGGGTATTCATCTTTTATGTTGGCTGTGTAATATTCCACTGTGTATATTATAGTCCATTTAAAAATTGGAGAACAACACCTCATTGTATGGAACACTATATGATTATTATCTATGTATTATTTAATGAATAATTTGTGTTGTTTACACCTTTTGCTTATTATGCATATTGCTGCTATAAACACTGCTATACAAGTGTTTTTGTGGACATCTATTTTCATTTCTCTTGGTTTGTTACCTAGTATCAGAATGGCTGGGCCATAATATAACTTCATTATACACTTGTTGATCAAGTCTCAGATGTTTCCAATGTGGCTGCACCAGTTTACACTCCCACTAGCAATAAGTGGGGGTTCTGATTACCATCTCCTCATAAATCTGAAGTGGTATCTAAGTAATTTTTTAAAAGATTTTATTTTATTTATCTGACAGAGAGAGAGAGAGGTCACAAGTAGGCAGAGAGTCAGGCAGAGAAAGAGGGGGAAGCAGGCTCCCCACTGAGCAGAGAGCCCGATGTGGGGCTCAATCCCAGGACCCTGAAATCATGACCCGAGCCAAAGGCAGAGGCTCAACCCGCTGAGCCACCCAGGTGCCCTGGTATCTAAGTAATTTTAATTTGCATTACTCCAATGGTTAAGGATGTTGAGATCCTTTTCATGGGCTCTACTATTTCTATCACAGTACAAGCAGTTGAAGCTTGGAAACTCTTCAGGAAGCACTAACTTTAAGGAACTTCAGACAGATCTATTGTTGAAGTCGTATACTTAACCTGCTCATGTGGACATAGTAGAAAATCAAAATGAAAATCCTTTTCAGGAAGAGAATTTGTTAGGAGACACCTAAATAGGGAAGCCAAGGCCTATATCCCATGGGAGGACAAGGTAAGAATGTCCTATGGAATCTGTCTGTGCAAGGCATTGCAGCCACAGGACTTCAGACCTGTTCTGAAGTCGCTTCTTGACCATGCCATTCACTGGTCACCAGAGGAGACAAATTTCATGCCCTTCCATTCCTCAGAAAAGGACAATGCCATTGGGAACCAGAATGTGACTTTTGCCCTTCCCCACAATATACAATGGCATTTTTAATGAACCACACAGCCCACAGAGACACCAGGCCATCCCTGGCAAGAAATGAATTAGTAAACTTGAAGGAAAAAAAGAACGAAAAAGAAAAATCGACCCAACAGGATAGAGCAAGATATGAATAAATGTAAAGATAAATGTGTTGATGGTAGGTAGACTTAATGTTAAAAACTAATAATTATGTTCATTTCATCCATGAAGATAACACTTTTAAAATAAATAATAGAAATTTGGGGGAAACTTTACTTGTTTTCCCCTAATATTTATAAGGAAAACTTTAAGGATGGAAATAGCTGAGAATATTTTGCAAACAAATGGACAAAGGAGAAAGACATATGTCGTTAGATACTGAGAGATATGTTAAAACTGAAATAAGGTAAACAATGTGACACTGATATAAGAATAAAGAACAAGAAGTGTATTTAGTGTGCAAGAAAGAATGTGCACAAAATGGGCTTAGGATTGATGCTTCAAACACCATGAAGATGTTAGAGAAAATAACCTCACACATGAATAGACCTTTGAGTTTTAGAAAAGTGAGACTCACCATAAGATCTATGCAAAACTAGTGTTTATGTAAATTTAAAGTAGTTCCAGCCATGGTGGAGAAACCCAAGAAACACTCAACCAATGACAATACTGATCACTGGTTCCAGTGTGTGACAGGAGTGTACCCACAGTAGCAAGCAATTCTGTGACACCAGCCAGTTGCCCTACAACTCAACTCAATCCTGACTCTCTGTGCTGGTAATAACACAGATCTCTGAGGACAAAGGATCAGTCCTGCAGAACTTCCTCTACTTTGGATGGCAATCATAAGTCCCAAGTGCTACCTGGGCTTCTACGCATCTGATATAGATTGCAGTTTCCAATCAACCCTTACAAGAATTTGATGAATTTGCTTGAGTGATTCAAACAAGTCAAAGAAACATTTTACTGAGAAGATTACTGATCCATTATAAAAGATATAACTTAAAAGCAGCCAGATGGAATAGATGCCTAGGGCCACATGTGGCCAAAGGACTTGGAGTTCCCGTGCCAGATACTGTCCCCCAAATCTACACCTGTTCACCAGTCCTGAAGCTCTCTGGCCCCCCTCTGTTGGGTTTTATGCCGTCTTAATTACATATAATGATTAAATCATTGCCTATTGGCAAAAAATTCAACCTCCAACAACTCCTCATCCAGATCAGGAGGTAACATTGAAAGTTCCAACACTGTACTCATGGGTGTTGCTATACTGGTGAGTGCCTCCCCATTTTTAGTTGTTTTCCAAAAGCCATTTTGCTAACTTAATGAAAGATTTACCACTGGCATCCTTTGCAAGATATATCTCTTTCTGTTTGTTCTGTAACTGAGGAGGAGGGGTGGGCCTGAGAACTCCCACTACTGGTCTCCCAAGAGCATTCTAAAGGAGATTTTTGTGTTGTTAATTTTGACATTATACATACACATCTTTACACTCCCATAGATCAAGGCCTATCTGAAAGTAAGAAAAAGTATAATAATCATATGCAACACTACAGAATCATGGCATTTGGAAATCAGATCTGACTGTTTGAATAAACAGGGACCTGGGAAGCTGCAGAAACCAGCTAGTCTCTCAGGGCTTTGGGTCATGGTGAGATGTGTGCCCTGCATGCTAAGCCATCAATGGCAAAAGAACTATGAACAGAATCATCCTGGGCCTGAGTGGAACCGGGCCAGACTGTAATGCAGGGCTCTTCTCAACATATCACATAATGTTGTGTGTGTGGCTGGACACTGGGGGTTCTCAGGGTCCTTTCTGAGGTTTGAGGCATGATCAGAGTTGGGAGCAGCCACCTGTCAATGTCTGTGCCCTCAGCTCAGGGCTCACCAATGTCAACTCTCCATTCACTTGCCACAGAAACAACTTCCTATACCCAAGGCATGACATCCTCAAGCAGAGGAGCCTGACTCAGGTCCATTGAAGAGTGAGAGATGGGATATCATGTGAATGGATGGGTCCTCCTTCTCTTAGAGGATAAAGAGGGGAGGCAGATATTAGGGCAGGTCTGCTCAGCTATGAGGCCACAGAAGGCAGGGTCAGTGATGGTCTCCAACATGACCTGGTCCCCTCTTCTCCTCAATTACCTTGTTCTCTCCACAGGTGACTGGATACAGGGACAAGGAAGGGAAGGGCAAGAGTCTTTCTAAGGATGCACGGGCCATTTTTTTTCTTCTTGTCTCTAGATCCCAGAATCATCCTCTCACTGTTCCCCTCCTTTCCAGCATCCTGGGCTCAGTCTATGTTAAGTCAGTCACCCCAGAGTCTGTCTGAGGCCCTCAGCCAGAAGGTCACCATCTCCTGCACTGGAAACACCAACATTGGTAGTGGTTATTATGTGTACTGGTACCAGCAGCAACCAGGAATCATCCCCAGACTCCCAATATCACAACTGACCTTTAGAGCTTCCAATAGATTCCAAGGCACCCTGACAATTACTGGTCTCCAGGCTGACAACAAGGCTAATTATTAATTCCAGACCTCTGAGAACCGTTTCATGCTGACACAGTGTTCTGGGCCTTTGGGGAAGTAGGCACAAACCTGTTTCCCTGCAGTGGTGGGGCTCCCTGTGCAGACACCACTCCTCTCTAAGGACAGTTGTTTCCTTCATTTGTTTTTCCAAAACCTAGGGTCTAAGACCTACCACTTGGGAATTGCTGTAAAGAAGGAGAATCATCTTCTTAAACTCTGCTCCAATGCCTGCCCTTGAAATCAATACTTTGACTGTTTTTCTTTTTTCTGAAATTAAGCATAAATTTCTGGATTCTCAGACAGATTGTCTTGGTGACAGAGTACATGAGAGGTGCAGCAGTCTGCTCGGGCTGCCATTAAGTGATAACACAGAAACATAAGCTTAACCTATGTAGCTTAACCAACAGAAATATATTTTTTGCAATTTCTGGAGACTGGATGTTCCAGTTCAAGGTTTTGTAGGTTTGATTTCTCCTGAGGTCTTTCTTACAGTGGCTGCATTCTTGTGGGCCCTCACCATGGCCTATGCTCTGTATGTTCACCATTTTTTCTTAATCTATTCCTGAAGACATCAGCCCAGTTTGATAAAAGTACCACCCTTATGACCTTACTTACCTTAATTACCTCCTCCAGTGCCTTATATCCAATACAGTCCTATTGAGGGTTGGAGTTTCAACACTGTTTTCAGCGGACATGGTTGAGTCCATTTCAAGAAGTCAGGGAAGAACCAGGGACCAGTGTTCAGCTGTGTCACTCAAGAGTGGTTGACTGTGGAGATAATGTGCATCTGGAACACTTGGTGAACACCTACTATGTGAGAAACCTGCTTCTAGGGATGTGGGAAACATGTGGACACAAGAGGAAAGGTCCCTATGCCCAGGGTACTGACAATGTGTGGGGGAAGTAGGAGGACACAGAAGCTAAACATGTTGTACAGAAAAGCTGTGTCCTGGGAGAGTGAGGAGTGAGGTCAATGTGAAATTGGAACATTGGAAGGGTTCAAGGGAACCCTGGAATCTGAGGTATTGTGATGACATCCCAGTGCTCCATCCATAAGGAAGGAACAGGAGGGGAGAAGGCAGTGACAAAGCATGGGCTGTGGATGGTGTCCCCAATCAGACTAGGAATCCTGGACTGGGGAGGCAGGTGATGTAGTGAAGGAGAGTTAGGGTCCCCATGACATAAAGAAAACAATGACTGAGAAAGGGAATGGGAAGAGAGGGAGGAAACAGGGTCTTGGGAATAGTGAAGGGAGGGGGCTCCATCAGCTAGGGCCATGTGAGGACCCATCTCTGATGCAGGATGACTTCCACCTCAGATTCCTGAAAAATACGATCATCCCCTGACTCAAGGCAATGTTCATTGGAGTTCTAGGAATGCACATGTCTGCTTACTCTGCTCTAATACTTGGTGAAAATTCACGTGTGCTGGTTGAAATGTCAAATAATTACTATGTGAGGATGAGCTCAGTCCCTTCTCACTGCTCTCTATGTGTTACAAACCTCTCCCTTTGGAAAAGCACAAAAACAACAACTTTGTTTTGATAAATTAACATGAACTTCAGGACCTGGGGTTCTATAGTTTGTTGGTTTGAATTTAAATGCTTCCAGAACATTATTTTATGCATCAAGTTTTGATAACGAGTACTTAAATATACCTCTCACTTTATTGATGAGAAAAAGGGATCAATAGGACACAACGGTCAAGGAGGCTAAGACTTACCTCCAGATGAGATCCTGGCCTCAGAACAGGGATCAGCAATTCTACTGGAGGATCAAGCCAGACGGCTCCACACCCTGATCCTCTCTTCCTCGGTGGGGTCTGCAATGCTGTGCTGGGAAACAGCCTTAGAACATGCTCATTTTGTTACATTCCAGGACACACAGAGTCTAGGAGGAGAAATAAGGAATCTACAAGAAACCAAATGGGAGAAAGGCAACTAAAGGAGAAAAAGCCCACACTGAAGTGATCAGAGAAGAAAGGGCTGAAGCCATACTTTATGGGAGAATCAAAAGAAACACTGAGATGATTTCTAATGTGTGTATTTCATACTGTCACTAGTTTTTAAATCCATTAAGCAAACTTAGCTTTCCAAAAGTTCACTTGTCCCTTTGTTCATAGCACATGTGGGATAACATGATGGAAAGTGCCCTGAACCAGGCACAGAGTCCTCATCATACAGGAGTGAATATCATTCTGCAGGGATTTTTGCCTGGGCCATGCAGCCTTTGATCCGAATGTTTTCCCAGAACAAGGAGGCACAGTTGGATATGGTGGTCCTGCTTTAGCCCCCATGCATCCAGGATGGCTACAGAGCTTGGACTGAGATGGCAGGAAGCTGAGTGGCCACGTTTCAAATGAAACCACTGTTGGTAGGGCCTCTGGGTGTTCCTGAGCCTCTGGGATGTCCTCTCTCTCCACCTGCAGCCCAGCAGCTCCAGGGTCAGTCGGTCCCTGACCATTCTGACATTACCTCTGCAGAGCACTTCTGGGCCAGGCCACGCTCACTCCCACCTGCAGGCCTTGACCTGAAATTCAGGTAGTCTCATGTAAGGAAGAAACAGAAAATAAATTTCTCATGATAGAATTCCTCGGACCACACACATCTCATTCACACCCAGAGCTGGACAAACTTCCACTCAGGGGTTCTTCTTCCCAAAACACAAATCATGGAATTCTATTGGGCAAAGAAATACAGACCTTTTCTAATTGTAAAAGCACCTGTTAATTTTATTTTGGTAAAAGAAGTCAGAGTTTTTTCTGTTTGCATTTTTTTGGCTGAAATCTATCTTTCTGGAAAAACCATGGTAGGAAGTGGATATATGTTCAGATACAAGCATATAAATTGTGGTCATATTCCTTCAAGCCCCATAGCACTTGTTTTGAGGGTGAATCTTTTTTTTCTCAAACCCTCCATTTGTAATGCTGATCCTAACAGCATCACAGGCCATGATTTCCTGCAACAGGCCCTGGTTAAGGGATTCAGAGTTTTAAGTAAAATGCTGCAAAGAATGTCCTTTGTTACAGTTTCCTGAAGATATGTGGAGTGTGATTGCAGAAATGATTCCTAGGAGTGAATCACTGTGTTAAGTCTATGTAAATGATTATAGTGTCCAAGTGTGAGGGGACACTGATGGACAAGGAAGATTAACCCATCTTTACTCCCTGGAGGTAGGCACAACATCCCTTCCCATGACCTCTTATCCCTACAGAGATCCATCTCAACCCTCAGAGGTGAAAGAGTCCACAGGGAAGAGGATCCATGGTCACCAGGAAGTCACATCAGTGGAAAAAACATGCTCACTGATGGGGACCCAGCAGCTGTGTCCTCTCTGGTCTGGCAGAGTCCCCTGAGCAGAATCCTTTGTGAGGCCTCAGCAGGTACTTGTTCCCAGGGCTCTTCCCAGAGATGAAGCCAAACTCCATCCTCCCCAGTGTATGGTATGAGCAGAGCTCCACCACCAGGGCTCAGAAGATTCTAAGTAGTCAGTGAATTGGACTATTTGCATGGACAGCCCCGCCTGTGGCAGAGGGTGGAGGAGAAAAGACCTGGGGTAGCTTAGCTTACCGTGGGTGCCAGGGTCTGTCACTATGGCCTGGATTCCTGTCTTTCTCATGCTTTTCTCTCACTGTGGACGTAGGGATAGGTCTCAGGGTCACAGAACAGCCTTCCAACTGATCTTAGCCCATTGGCTCAGACTCATGTAAACTTTAACCTGCTCCCTGCTCCATCACACATGCTTAACCAGCAGCCCTCCCTCTCTGCATGTTCAGAAAAATCAAACAGACTCACCTGCACCCTGCCCAGTGGCCTCAGTGCTGGAGCTGCTACTATACTGGTTCCAGCAGAAGCCAGGGAACCTTCCCTGGCTTCTGCTGTACTACTGTACAGTAGTAGTACTAGTACTAGTATAGTATAGTACTAGTACTAGTACAGTACTAGTAGTACTGCTGTACTACTACAAGACTCAGATAACCATCAGGGGTCTGGGATCCCCAGACACATCTCTGGATCCAAAGAAGCCTCAGCCAGTGCAGGACTTCTGCTTATCTCTGAGCTGCAGCTGATGAGGCTGACTATCACTGTTCTATTGGCTCAGTGGTTCTGGTAACAAAGAAATGTACAGATAGGGATGTGGGACAAATAACAGCCTGCCTAGGGCCTTGAATGCTGTCTGTCTTCCAATCTAAAATAGCAATACATACTGACTATACTTGGAAGTAGCTTCTGGATCATAATGCCCTTCCTTCCAATTTCCTGTGCAACCTATCTGAAATCTCAGGAGATATAAAAATAAAAGCTGACAAGAAAAAAAAAAAAAACATTGTGATATAGAAATATTACTAGTGTACCCCAATGCAACCACCAAGCCGACACTGCAGAAAATAATAAGGGGGGGTTCTATAAAAGAAGAAAAATCTCAAGAATAGCATTGAACAGAAATATAGAGACAATCTACAGAAAGAAAGACTTCAAAGGTAACACTATGTCAATAAAAATGTATCTATCAATAATGACTCTCAGTATGAATGGCCTAAATGCGCCCATAAAAAGACACAGGGTTGCAGATTAAATAACCCAATCCTTTTGTTGTCTACAGGAGACCCATTTTGAACCTAAGGAAACACCCAGACTGAAAGTGAAGGGATGGAGAAGCATCTTTCATGGCAGTGGACCTCAAAAGAATGCCAGGGTAGTGATTCTCATATCATATAAAATAGATTTTAAACTAAAGTCAGTAGTCAGAGATATTGAGGGACACTACAAAATTCTTAAAGGGACTATCCACCAAGATGATCTAACAATTGTAAATATATATGCCCCCAATATGGGAGCAGCCAATTACATAAGAAAAATGTTAATCAAGATAAAGAGTCATATTGATATGAATACATTAATAGTAGGAGATCTTAACACGCCTCTCTCAGAAATAGACAGGTCATCGAAGCAGAAAATCAATAAAGAAACAAGAGCATCGAATGACACATTGGACCAGATGGACATCATAGATATATACAGAACATTCCACCCTAAAACAACAGAGTACTCATTCTTCTCAAGTGCACATGGAACCTTCTCCAGAATAGACCACATACTGGGTCACAAATCAGGACTCAACCGATACCAAAAGACTGAGATTATTCCCTGCATATTCTCAGATCACAATGCTTTGAAATTGGAGCTCAATCACAAGGAAATGTTTGGAAGGAACTCAAACACCTGGAAGCTGAAGACCACCTTGCTTGAGAATGTTTGGATCAATCAGGAGATCAAAGAAGAACTGAAACAATTAATGAAACCAATGAGAATGAAGACACTTTGGTCCAAAACCTATGGGATACAGCAAAGGCGGTCCTAAAGAGGAAATACATAGCCATCCAAGCCTCCCTCAAAAAAATTGAAAAATCCAGAATGCACCAGCTGTTTCTACACCTTAAAGAACTGGAGAATCAACAACAAATCAAACCAACTCCACACATAAGGGAAATAATCAATATTAGAGTTGAGATCAATGAGGTAGACACCAGAGATACAGTAGAACGTATCAATGAAACTAGAAGCTGTTTTTTTTAAGATTTTATTTATTTATTTGACAGAGAGAGATCACAAGTAGACGGAGAGGCAGGCAGAGAGAGAGAGAGAGGGAAGCAGGCACCCTGCTGAGCAGAGAGCCCGATGCGGGACTGGATCTGACGACCCTGAGATCATGACCTGAGCCGAAGGCAGTGGCTTAATCCACTGAGCCACCCAGGTGCCCCAAAAAGCTGGTTTTTTGAAAGAATCAATGAGGTCGATAAACCATTGGCCACAGTAATCCAAGAGAAAAGAGAGAAAGGCCAAATTAATAAAATTAGGAATGAAAAGGGATAGATCACAACTAACACCAAGGAAGTAGAAACAATCATCAGAAGTTATTATCAACAGTTATATGCCAATAAGATAAGCAACCTAGATGAAATGGATGCATTCCTGGAAAACTATAAATTCCCAAAATTGAACCAGGAAGAAATTGATAACCTGAATAGACCGATATCTAGTAACGAGATTGAAGCAGCGATCAAAAACCTCCCAAAATACAAGAGCCCAGAACCTGATAGATTCTTTGGGGAATTCTACCAAACACTCAAAGAAGAAATAACACCTATTTTCCTGAAGCTGTTTCAAAAAATTGAAGTAGAAGGAAACCTTCCAGACGTTTTCTATGAAGCCAGCATTACCTTGATCCCCAAACCAGGCAAAGACCCTACGAAAAAGGAAAATTTCAGACCAATATCCCTGATGAATATGGATGCTAAGATTCTCAACAAGATCCTAGCAAACAGGATCCAACAGGACATTCAAAAGATTATCCACCATGACCAGGTGGGATTCATCCCTGAGCTACAAGGATGGTTCAACATTCGCAAATCAATCAATGTGATAGAACAAATGAGTAAGAGAAGTGAGAAGAACCACATGGTCCTCTCAATTGATGCAGAAAAAGCATTTGACAAAATCCAGCATCCATTCCTGATTAAAACGCTTCAAAATGTAGGCATAGAGGAAACATTCCTGAACTTCATAATATCTATCTATAAAAGACCAACAGCAAATATCATCCTCGGCACCTCAAGGGAGGACCCACAGTGCTTCCCCAGCCCTGTGCTTTCCCAGCAGACTCGAGGACCATAGCTGACGAGGTGCACACAGGATCTCCCAAGGAGCAGGGGCTTCCTTTCCCGGATTTTGGGGAGGGGTGATTTTTCCCAGAGCTGATGAAAGAGTCCTCCCTGCCCCAGCACCTGCAACTTGTTTTGGTGTCTTCGCAGTCTTGCGTGTGAGGTTCCAACATCAAAGTTTTCCCTTCCTTCCCTGAAAAATATCTGGGTTCCATCCATCCGCCTCCCCTGCGCGGTGGTGGCCAGGCCTGCTTGCTGCACGGTGAGTGGATAGCGGGGCGCTCGGTGTGGCGGTGGTGGCGGTGGAAACCGGAGCGATCAGCCAGAGCAGCAGAGAGAAGGTGCTGCCGGGCCCCTCGGTAACCCCTCGTTGGGAGAAAGAGCTGCATGAGGGCTCTGAGCAGGGGCCAGAACCTTCGGGGACGCAGGTGCCTGGAAACCGGATTGAATCCCCTTTTTCTCCCGTGGTAACTAATCAAGACCAGTGCTTGGCAGGAGCGCTCAGCGGGACCCAAAGCTCTGGGCTGCTCAGGATCTGTGCCAAAGCTCTGGGCTGCTCGGGATCCGTGTGTCCACTGCTGCAGAGGGAGTGAAGGGAGGACGCTTGCGGATGCTGCTGGAGCCTGGAGGAAATGGAAATATCATCCCTTACTCAAAACAGTTGAAGTTGCCAAACCCGGGGTTGACAGAAGGATACGATGCCAGGGAGAGGAGTCAAGATGGTGGAGAAGTAGCAGGCTGAAACTACTTCAGGTAGCGGGAGATCAGCTAGATAGCTTATCTAAAGATTGCAAACACCTACAAATCCAATGGGAGATCGAAGAGAAGAAGAACAGAAACTCTAGAAACAGAAAATCAACCACTTTCTGAAAGGTAGGACTGGCGGAGAAGTGAATCCAAAGTGACAGGAAGATAGACCACAGGGGGAGGGGTCGGCTCCCAGCAAGCGGCGGAGCAACGGAGCACAAAATCAGGACTTTTAAAAGTCTGTTCCGCTGAGGGGCATCACTCCAGAGGCTTAACTGGGGTGAAGCCCACACAGGGTCAGCGTGGCCTCAGGTCCCGTAGGGTCACAGAAGGATCAGGGGTGTCTGAGTGTCGCAGAGCTTACAGGTATTAGAACGGGGAAGCCGGCTACAGAGACAGAGCCAAGGAGTAAGCTCTAAATTCGGGGTTACCTTGAACCGGTCGCAGGCTTGGTCAGCTCGGAGCGTGGCCGGAGGCCAGGGTGATGGGAGTAATTGGGTGCTGTTCTCTGAGGGCGCACTGAGGAGTGGGGCCCCGGGCTCTCGGATCCTCCAGGCCAGACACCGGGAGACCACCATCTTCATTCCCGTCCTCCAGAAATCTATGGAAAGCGCTCAGGGAACAAAAGCTCCCAAAAGAAAACGATATGGGATTACTCAGCCCGACCCCGGGTAAGGGCAGTGCAACTCCACCTGGGGCAAAGACACTTGAGAATCACTACAACAGGCCCCTCCCCCAGAAGATCAACAAGAAACCCAGCCAGGACCAAGTTCACCTACCAAGGAGTGCAGTTTCAATACCAAGGAGAGCAGCGGAATTCCAGAGGAGGTGAAAGCAAAGCACAGAACTCATGGCTTTCTCCCCATGTTTCTTTAGCCTTGCAGTTAATTTAATTTTTTTTTCTTTTTCAAATTTTTTTCTTCTTCTGCTAATTTTTTTAACTTTTATCCTTTTCTTTCTTTAATGTTTTTTAACTAGTTTATCTAATATATATATTTTTTTTTCCTTTTTATATTTTTTCTTTATAGGTTTTCTTTTTTTAATTGTTTCTTTTTTTTTTTTTCCTTTCTGAACCTCCTTTTATTCCTTTCTCCCCCCTCACGATTTGGGATCTCTTCTTATTTGGCTAAAGCATATTTTCCTGGGGTTGTTGTCACCCTTTTAGTATTTTACTTGCTCCTTCATATACTCTTATCTGGACAAAATGACAAGGCAGAAAAATTCACCACAAAAAAAAGAACAAGAGGCAGTACCAAAGACTAGGGACCTAATCAATACAGACATTGGTAATATGTCAGAACTAGAGTTCAGAATGACGATTCGCAAGGTTCTAGCCGGGCTCGAAAAAGGCATGGAACATATTAGAGAAACCCTCTCAGGAGATATAAAAGCCCTTTCTGGAGAAACAAAAAAACTAAAAATTAACCAAGTTGAAAAAAAATGCTATTAATGAGGTGCAATCAAAAATGGAGGCTGTCACTGCTAGGATAAATGAGGCAGAAGAAAGAATTAGCAATATAGAAGACCAAATGACAGAGACTAAAGAAGCTGAGCAAAAGAGGGACAAACAGCTACTGGACCTCGAGGGGAGAATTCAAGAGATAAGTGAAACCATAAGACGAAACAGCATTAGAATAATTGGGATTCCAGAAGAAGAGGAAACAGAGAGGGGAACAGAAGGTATATTGGAGAGAATTATTGGAGGGAATTTCCCCAATATGGCAAAGGGAACAAGCATCAAAATCCAGGAAGTTCAGAGAACACCCTCAAAATCAATAAGAACAGGTCCACACCCCATCACCTAATAGTAAAATTTACAAGTCTTAGTGACAAAGAAAAGATCCTGAAAGCAGCCCGGGAAAAGAAGTCTGTAACATACAATGGTAAAAATATGAGATTGGCAGCAGACTTATCCACAGAGACCTGGCAGGCCAGAAAGAGCTGGCATGATATATTCAGAGTACTAAATGAGAAAAACATGCAGCCCAGAATACTATATCCAGCTAGGCTATCATTGAAAATAGAAGGAGATATTAAAAGCTTCCAGGACAAACAAAAACTGAAAGAATTTGCAAACAAACCAGCTCTACAGGAAATATTGAAAGGGGTCCTCTAAGCAAAGAGAGAGCCTAAAAGTAGTAGATCAGAAAGAAACAGAGACAATATACAATAACAGTCACCTTACAGGCAATACAATGACACTAAATTCATATCTCTCAATACTTAACCTGAATGTTAATGGGCTAAATGCCCCAATCAAAAGACACAGGGTATCAGAATGGATAAAAAAAACAAAACCCATCTATATGTTGCCTACAAGAAACTCATCTTAAATCTGAAGACACCTCCAGATTTAAAGTGAGGGGGTGGAAAAGAATTTACCATGCTAATGGACATCAGAAGAAAGCAGGAGTGGCAATCCTTATATCAGATCAATTAGATTTTAAGCCAAAGACTATAATAAGAGATGAGGAAGGACACTATATCATACTCAAAGGAACTGTCCAACAAGAAGATCTAACAATTTTAAATATCTATGCCCCTAACGTGGGAGCAGCCAACTATATAAACCAATTAATAACAAAATGAAAGAAACACATCGACAAGAATACAATCATAGTAGGGGATTTTAACACTCCCCTCACTGAAATGAACAGATCATCCAAGCAAAAGATCAACAAGGAAATAAAGGCCTTAAATGACATACTGGACCAGATGGACATCACAGATATATTCAGAACATTTCATCCCAAAGCAACAGAATACACATTCTTCTCCAGTGCACATGGAACATTCTCCAGAATAGATCACATTCTTGGTCCTAAATCAGGTCTCAACAGTTATCAAAAGACTGGAATCATTCCTTGCATATCTTCAGACCACAATGCTCTGAAGCTAGAACTCAATAACAAGAGGAAATTTGGAAAGAACCCAAATATATGGAGACTGAACAGCATCCTTCTAAACAATGAATGGGTCAACCAGGAAAGTAAAGAAGAATTGAAAAAAATTCATGGAAACAATTGATAATGGAAACACAACTGTTCAAAATCTGTGGGACACAACAAAGGCAGTCCTGAGTAGAAAATATATAGCGGTACAAGCCTTTCTCAAGAAACAAGAAAGGTCTCAGGTACACAAACTAGCCCTACACCTAAAAAAGCTGGAGAAAGAACAAGAAAGAAACCCTAAACCCAGCAGGAGAAGAGAAATCATAAAGATCAGAGCGGAAATCAATGAAATAGAAACCAAATAAACAATAGAACAAATCAACGAAACTAGGAGATGGTTCTTTGAAAGAATTAATAAGATCGATAAACTCCTGGCCAGACTCATCAAAAAGAAAAGAGAAGGGACCCAAATAAATAAAATCATGAATGAAAGAGGAGAAATCACAACTAACACCAAAGAAATACAGACAATTATAAGAACATACTATGAGCAACTCTACGCCAACAAATTTGACAATCTGGAAGAAATGGATGCATTCCTAGAGACATATAAACTACCACAACTGAACCAGGAAGAAAGAGAAAGCCTGAACAGACCCATAACCAGTAAAGAGATTGAAACAGTCATCAAAAATCTCCTAACAGGGGCACCTGGGTGGCTCAGTGGGTTAAGCCTCTGCCTTCGGCTCAGGTCATGATCTCAGAGTTCTGGGATTGAGCCCCGCATTGGGCTCTCTGCTCAGCAGTGAGCCTGCTTCCTCCTCTCTCTGCCTGCCTCTCTGCCTACATGTGATCTCTCTCTCTCTCTATCAAATAATTAAAAAAAAGACTATGTTAAAAAAAAAATCTCCAAAGAAACAAAGGCCAGGGCTAGACGGCTTCTGGGGGAATTCTACCAAACATTTAAAGAAGAACTAATTCCTATTCTCCTGAAACTGTTCCAAAAAAAAAAAATAGAAATGGAAGGAAAACTTCCAAACTCATTTTATGAGGCCAGCATCACCTTGATCCCAAAACCAGACAAGGATCCCATCAAAAAAGAGAACTACAGACAAATATCCTTGATGAACACAGATGCAAAAATTCTCACCAAAACAGTAGCCAATAGGATTCAACAGTACATTAAAAGGATCATTCACCACGACCAAGTGGGATTTATTCCAGGGACTGCAAGGTTGGTTCAACATCCGCAAATCAATCAATGTGATACAACACATTAATAAAAGAAAGAACAAGAATCATATGATACTCTCCATAGATGCTGAAAAAGCATTTGACAAAGTACAGCATCCCTTCCTGATCAAAACTCTTCAAAGTGTAGGGATAGAGGGCACATACATCAATATTATCAAAGCCATCTATGAAAAACGCACCGCAAATATCATTCTCAATGGAGAAAAACTGAAAGCTTTTCTGCTAAAGTCAGGAACACAGCAGGGATGTCCGTTATCACCACTGCTATTCAACATAGTACTAGAAGTCCTAGCCTCAGCAATCAGACAACAAAAGGAAATTAAAGGCATCCAAATCGGCAAAGAAGAAGTCAAACTATCACTCTTCGCAGATGATATGATACTATATGTGGAAAACCCAAAAGACTCCACTCTAAAACTGCTAGAACTTGTACAGGAATTCAGTAAACTGTTATGATATAAAATCAATGTACAGAAATCAGTTGCATTTCTCTACACCATCAAGACAGAAGAAAGAGAAATTAAGGAGTCCATCCCATTTACAATTGCACCCAAAACTATAAGATACCTTGGAATAAACCTAACCAAAGAGACTAAGAATCTATACACAGAAAACTATAAAGTACTCATGAAAGAAATTGAGGAAGACACAAAGAAATGGAAAAATGTTCCATGCTCCTGGATTGGAAGAATAAATATTGTGAAAATGTCTATGCTACCTAAAGCAATCTACATATTTAATGCAATTCCTATCAAAGTACCATCCATTTTTTTCAAAGAAATGGAACACATAATCCTAAAATTTATATGGAACCAGAAAAGACCTCGAATAGCCAAAGGCATATTGAAAAAGAAAGCCAAAGTTGGTGGCATCACAATTCCGGACTTCAAGCTCTATTACAAAGCTGTCACCATCAAGACAGCATGGTACTGGCACAAAAACAGACACATAGATCAATGGAACAGAATAGAGAGCCCAGAAATAGACCCTCAACTCTATGGTCAACTCATCTTCGACAAAGCAGGAAAGAATGTCCAATGGGAAAAAGACAGCCTCTTCAATAAACGGTGTTGGGAAAATTGGACAGCCACATACAGAAAAATGAAATTGGACCATTTCCTTACACCACACACGAAAATAGACTCAAAATGGATGAAGGACCTCACTGTGAGAAAGGAATCCATCAAAATCCTTGAGGAGAACACAGGCAGCAACCTCTTCGACCTCAGCCGCAGCAACATCTTCCTAGGAACATCACCAAAGGCAAGGGAAGCAAGAGCAAAAATGAACTATTGGGATTTTATCAAGATCAAAAGCTTTTGCGCAGCAAAGCAAACAGTTATCAAAACCAAAAGACAACTGACAGAATGGGAGAAGATATTTGCAAATGACATATCAGATAAAGGGCTAGTGTCCAAAATCTATAAAGAACTTAGCAAACTCAACACCCAAAGAACAAATAATCCAATCAAGAAATGGGCAGAGGACATGAACAGACATTTCTGCAAAGAAGACATCCAGATGGCCAACAGACACATGAAAAAGTGCTCCACATCACTCGGCATCAGGGAAATACAAATCAAAACCACCATGAGATATCACCTCACACCAGTCAGAATGGCTAAAATTAACAAGTCAGGAAATGTCAGATGCTGGCGAGGATGCGGAGAAAGGGGAACCCTCCTACACTGTTGGTGGGAATGCAAGCTGGTGCAACCACTCTGGAAAACAGCATGGAGGTGCCTCAAAATGTTGAAAATAGAACTACCCTATGACCCAGCAATTGCACTGCTGGGTATTTACTCTAAAGATAAATACGTAGTGTTCCGAAGGGGCACGTGCACCCGAATGTTTATAGCAGCAATGTCTACAATAGCCAAACTATGGAAAGAACCTAGATGTGCATCAACAGACGAATGGATAAAGAAGACGTGGTATATATACACAATGGAATACTATGCAGCCATCAAAAGAAATGAAATCTTGCCATTTGTGACGACGTGGATGGAACTAGAGGATATCATGCTTAGCGAAATATGTCAATCTTAGAAAGACAATTATCATATGATCTCCCTGATATGAGGGAGAGGAGATGCAACATGGGGGGTTAACGGGGTAGGAGAAGAGTAAATGAAACTAGATGGGTTTGGGAGGGAGACAAACCATAAGTGACTCTTAATCTCACAAAACATACTGAGGGTTGATGCGGGGAGGGGGGTGGGGGGGTGGCGTTTTGGACATTGGGGAGGGTATCTGCTATGGTGAGTGCTGTGAAGTGTGTAAACCTGGCGATTCGCAGACCTGTACCCCTGGGGATAAAAATATATCATATGTTTATAAAAAATAAAATTAAAAAAAAAAAAACATCCTCAATGGGAAAAAGCTTGCAGCCTTCCCGTTGAGATCAGGAACACGACACGGATGCCGATTCTGACCACTCTTGTTCAACATAGCATTAGTTGTCCTAGCAAAAGCAATCAGACAACAAAGAGAAATAAAAGTTATCCAAATTGGCAATGAAGAAGTCAAACTCTCTCTCTTCTCAGATGACATGATTCTTTATATGGAAACCCTAAAGACTCCACCCCAAACTACTAGAACTCATACAGCAATTCAGCAATGTGTCAGGATACAAAGTCAATGTACAGAAATCAGTGGCTTTCTTATACACTAACAATGAAAATACAGAAAGGGAAATTAGAGAATTGATTCCATTTACTATAGCACCAAGAACCATGAGATACCTGGGAATAAGCCTAACCAAAGAGGTAAAGGATCTGTACTCCAGGAACTACAGAAGACTCATGAAAGAAATTGAAGAAGACACAAAAAGATGGAAGACCATTCCATACTCTTGGATCGAAGAATAAACATTGTTAAGATGTCTATGCTTCCTAGAGCAATCTATACTTTTAATGCCATTCCGATCAAAATTCCACCAGTATTTTTCAAAGAGCTGGAGCAAATAATCCTAAAATTTGTACGGAATCAGAGGAGACCCCAAATCGCTAAGGAAACGATGAAAAACAAAAATGAAACCTGGGGTATCACGTTTCCTGATTTCAAGCTTTACTACAGAGCTGTAATCACCAAGACAGGATGGTACTGGCACAGAAACAGACACATAGACCAGTGGAACAGAGTAGAGAGCCCAGATATGGACCCTCAACTCTATGGGCAAATAATCTTCGACAAAACAGCAAAAAATATATGGTGGAAAAATGACAGTCTCTCCCATAAATGGTGCTGGGAAAATTGGACAGCTATATGTAGAAAAATGAAACTTGACCATTCTCTTCCACCGTACACAAAGATAAACTCAAAATGGACAAAAGATCTAAACGTGAGACAGGAATCCATCACAATCCTAGAGGAGAACTTAGGCAGTAACTTCTTCAATATCAGCCACAGCAACTTCTTTCAATATATGGCTCCAAAGGCAAAGGAAACAAAAGTGAAGATGAACTTTTGGGACTTCATCAAGATCCAAAGCTTTGCACAGCAAAGGAAACAGACAGGAAAATAAAGAGACAACCCACGGAATGGGAGAAGTTACTTGCCAATGACAGTACAGACAAAAGATTGATATCCAGGATCTATAAAGAACTCCTCAAACTCAACACACACAAAACAGACAATCATATTTTAAAAAATGGGCAGAAGATATGAACAGACGCTTCTTCAATGAAGACATAAAAATAGCTATCAGACACATGAAAAATGTTCAGCATCACTAGCCATCAGGGAAATGCAAATTAAAACCACATTGAGATACCACCTTACACCACTTAGAAAGGCCAAAATTAGCAAGACAGGAAACAACATGTGTTGGAGGGGATGTGGAGAAAGGGGAACCCTCTTACACTGTTGTTGGGAATGCAAGTTGGTGCAGCCACTTTGGAAAATAGTGTGGAGATTCCTCAAGAAATGAAATATAGAGCTTCCCTAGGATCCTGCAATTGCACTACTGGGTATTTACCCCAAAGATACAGATATAGTGAAAAGGAGGGCCTCTGTACCCCAATGTTTATAGCAGCAATGACCACGGTCGCCAAACTGTGGAAAGAACGAAGATGCAATTCAATGGACGAATTGATAAGGAAGATGTGGTCCATATACACTATGGAGTATTATGCCTCTATCAGAAAGGATGAGTACTCAACTTTTGTAGCAACATGGACGGGACTGGAAGAGATTATGCTGATTGAAATAAGTCAAGCAGAGAGAGTCAATTATCATATGGTTTCACTTATTTGTGGAGCATAACAAATAGCATGGAGGACAAGAGGAGATGGAGAGGAGAAGGGAGTTGAGGGAAATTGGAAGGGGAGGTGAACCAGGAGAGCATGTGGACTCCTAAAAACAATCTGAGGGGTTTGAAGGAGCAGGGTGGTGGGAGGTTGGGGGAACCAGGTGGTGGGTATTAGAGAGGGCTTGGATTGCATGGAGCACTGGGTGTGGTGCAAAAAACAATGGATATTGTTATGCTGAAAAGAAATTTAAAAAATTAAAGAAAATAAAGAAATGTCCAGTGCTTACCTAATAACTAACATTGAAGTAGTGGAACGTGAAATGGATACAATTTACATTAGCACCCCAAAAATGTAAATGCTTAGGTATGATTTGAAAATAGTATGTATGGGGGTGACAAGATGGCGGGGAAGTAGGAGGAGGCGCCCTTTCAACCTGTACACTAAACTGAGCTGATCACCTTTCAAAGAACTCCAATCACCCACAAAATCAGCCTGAGATCAGAATTATACACGTCTGGATCTCTACAGGAGCAGAAGATGCTGTGGGCAGGTAAAGCGGAGTGGGAACATCAGACTGATATCAGAAGATAAACAAAAGGGGGAAGGTGCCACCAGAGGCGACCCATTGGAAAGTAATATCCCAATAGGAGAGTTCCCTGCGTCTGGGGACCAGCATTAACTTGCAGTCTAGTAGAAAGCACTCAAAAAGAGCAAAGGATCACGGGGGGGGGGGATTGTGGGAATCAGGGCGTTAGGGACAGGGGCTTAAGTCCCCAGACCCAGGACAGCCACCCCTGGGGCAGAGCCAGAGAGAGTGCAGTGGAGAAACCAGGTCATGCTCCCTGAGCCACCACCATGCCTGAGAGCGTGTGGGGTCCAGCTCCCCTGAGGGACAGGGAGCCTCGCCAGCTGGCAGAAGCACAGCCTTTTTGCAGTCCCCACATGAGTGCCCTGCGGTACTATCAGAGTCTGAGTCAAGCCCCGTGCCCTCCCCTGAGAGAGGTGCGCACAGGTGCCAGCCAGGTGCTTTTGGACCCAGAAAGACCAGGCACTCCCAGCTCAGGCCAGCCTGAAAATCTCAATGTGCGATTACTACTTGAAACCTCTCTGGCGGTCTGGAGCTGCCCAGACAGCCACCACTGCTGTGGTTATGGGTACAAGCAGAAGATCCTGTGTCCCCAGGGACCACACTCAGAACCTGCTCTGCCAGCAGCCAAGGGGGAATTAATCTGGGCTCTGCAGCCAGACTGAGGCTTCTCTCTGAGATGGAGGCCAGGGTGCAGTTTGCTTTCCTCTAAACCTACAAAAACTATCAAAAGTGGTCAAGGCGAGAGAGAAAAAAAAAAAGTGAACAAACATAAAAACCTCCAGAGAACAAAAGCCTGAAAAAATCAGTTTCCTCAGAGCCCACCCCCTTGAGGGAGGCAGGAGGACTTAACTCAGGGACCATCCTTGACTGAAAACCCATGTGGCAGGCACCTCCCACAGAAAACCAACCAGGAAAAAAAAAAAAAAAAAAAAAAAAAAAAGAGAGAGACTACAAGAGAACAACCACCACTACTTCATAGGACAACTTTTATTTTTAATTCATTCCCATTATTCTGGCTCATTTTTTTATGTAGATAATTTTTTACCTATTTACCATCACAGTGAGATGTCCAGTACATCAAATTCCATAATAATCTTCTAACCGGAATTTTTTGATACATACACCTGTGTTTTTCTTTTGCATTATTTTTCTTTAAATTTCTTTTTTTTAGTTTAGTTTAATCTAGTTTATTCCTTTTTTACTTTTATTTTCTAATATTCATATAGAGTTAAACTTCAAGGTAATCCCCTTTACCCAATCAATGCTACCCTTATAGTAAACCAATTTTTAATCCCCCTTTATCTTAGGAAAGTTGAGTCCTTTAACAAAGATATCAAGATACATCCAGAAAGAATCAAAACAAACTTCCTCGCCCACACTGACAATTTAGAACCACTATCCCATCTTTTCCTTCCACCAGTCTTTCTGTGTTTTTGTATTTGTCCTGATAGTATATAAATCTTACACTTGGGGTTCTTTTAACGAGGTTCTTCCTTTATTTGCATATATATATATATATATATATATATATATATATATATATATATATTTTCTCTTGTCATATAGTTTTATCAGTCTTTTTGTTTGTTTATATACATCATAAACCTTACCTTGGGGCCCATTTGGGCTGAATATTCTCTTTTATCTTCCCTTTCTGTCCTGTCTGTCTCTCTCTCTCTTTTTTTTTTCTTTTTCTTTTTTTTTTCTCGTTTCGGTGGGGAATTCTAATTGCTCAGAAGCGTTCCAGGGTGCACCTTGACTGCACCACAGTTGATACATCCAGCTACATCCGTTCAGCCATCTCTCACCAAAATGACTAGGAGGAAAATGCCCAACAGAAGAAAAAGACAGAGGATGTGCCTTCTGCAATAGAGCTAACGGCTATCAACATAGACAATATGTCAGAAAGAGAATTCAGGCTAACAATTATCCAGGCAATAGCTAGGTTGGAGAAAGCCATGGATGACCAAATAGAATTTATTAGGGCCGAACTGAAAGCGATCAGTGTTGATGTTCACAATGTTAGGGCTGAGTTGAAAGCTACCAGGGATGAGGTACACAATGTTCTCAATGAGTTCCAATCTAATCTAAATTCCATCAAAGTAGGGTAACTGAGACAGAAGATAGAATTAGTGATCTGGAGGACAAACAGATAGAGAGAAAGGATCAAGAGGAAGCCTGGAACAAACAGCTTAGAAGCTTCGAAAACAGAATCAGGGAAATAAATGATGCCATGAAAATTTCCAACATCAGAATTATTGGAATCCCTGAAGGGGAAGAGACAGAAAGAAGTCTAGAAGATATAGTGGAACAAATTCTTCATGAAAATTTTCCAAATCTCGTGAATAGACCCAGCATTCATGTACAAGAGGCCGAACGGTCTCCACCCAAGATTATAGATTCCAAAAAAACTTCAAGGCACCTGATAGTCAAATTGAGGAATCATAATTGTAGATATAATCTCTTGAAAGCCACTAGGACAAAGATGCTCCTTACTTACAGAGAAAAGCCCATCAGAATAATGTCAGAGCTGTCCACAGAGACCTGGCAAGCCAGAAAGGGCTAGCAAGATATATTCTGGACACTATATGAGAAGAACATGCAGCCAAGAATACTTTATCCAACAAGACTGATATTCAAAATGGATGGAGAGATAAAGAGTTTCCAAGACTTGCAAGGCCTAAAAGACTATGCAACCACGAAGCCAACACTGCAGGAAATATTAAGGGGTGTCCTATGAAAGAGGAAAAAATCCTAAGAATAGCATTGAACAGAAATATAGAGACAATCTACATAAAGAAAGACTTCAAAGGTAACACGGTGTCAATAAAAACATATCTATCAATAATCACTCTCAATGTGAATGGCCTAAAAGAACCCATAAAATGGTATAGGGTTGCAGATTGGATAAAACGACAGGACCCATCCATATGTTGTCTACAAGAAACCCATTTTGAACCTCCCAGACTGAAATTGAAGGGATGGAAAAGCATCTTTCATGACAATGGGCCTCAAAAAGAGGCCAGGGTAGCGATTCTCATATCAGAAAAATTAGATTTTAAACTAAAGACTGTAGTCAGAGATACAGAGGGACACTAGAAAATTCTTAAAGGGACTATCCACCAAGATGATTTAACAATTGTAAATATCTATGCCCTCAATATGGGAGCAGCCAATTACAGAAAAAATTGTTACTCAAGATAAAGAGTCATATTGATATGAATACATTAATAGTAGGAGATATTACAGGCCTCTCTCAAAAATAGATCATTGAAGCAGAAAATCAATAAAGAAACAAGAGCATTGAATGACATATTGGACCAGATGGTCCTCATAGATATATACAGAACATTCCACCCTCAAACAACAGAATACTCATTCTTCTCAAGTGCACATGGAACCTTCTCCAGAATAGAACACATACTGCGTCACAAATCAGCACTCAACTGATACCAAAAGACTGAGATTATTCCATGCATATTATCAGATCACAATGCTTTGAAACTGGAGCTCAATCACAAGGAAAAGTTCAGAAGGAACTCAAACACCTGGAAGCTAAAGACCACCTTGCTTAAGAATTCTTGGATCAACCAGGAGATCACAGAAGAACTGAAACAATTCATGGAAATCAATGAGAATGAAGACACTTCAGTCCCAAACCTATGGGATACAACAAAGGCCGTCGCAAGGAGGAAATACATAGCCATCCAAACCTCCCTCAAATTAATTGAAAAATCCAGAACAGAGCAGCTGTCTCTACACCTTAAAGAACTGGAGAATCAACAACAAATCAATCCAACTCCACACATAAGAAGGGAAATAATCAAGATTAGAGCTGTGATCAATGAGGTAGAAACCAGAGATACAGTAGAACGTATCAATGCAACTAGAAGGTGGTTTTTTGAAAGAATCAATAAGATCAATAAACCATTGGCCACACTAATACAAAAGAAAAGAGAGAAAGCCCAAATTCATAAATTTATGAATGAAAAGGGAGAGAACACAACTAACACCAAGGAAGTAGAAACAATCATCAGAAGTTATTATCAACAGTTATATGCCAATAAGCTAAGCAACCTAGATGAAATGGATGCATACCTGGAAAGCTATAAACTCCCAAAATTAAACCAGGAATAAATTGACAACCGAAATAGATGGTATCTAGTAACGAGATTGAAGCAGCGATCAAAAACCTCGCAAAAAACAAGAGCCCAGGACCGGACTGATTCCCTGGGGAATTCTACCAAACTTTCAAAGAAGAAATAACACCTATTCTCCTGAAGCTGTTTCAAAAAATTGAAGCAGAAGGAAAACTTCAAGACTCTTTCTATGAAGCCAGCATTACCCTGATCCCCAAAGCAGGCAAAGACCACACCACCAAGAAGGAGAATTTCAGGCCAATATCACTGATGAATACGGATGCTAAGATTCTCAACAAGATCCTAGCAAACAGGATCCAACAGCACATTCAAAAGATTATCCACCATGACCAGGTGGGATTCATTCCTAGGCTACAAGGATGGTTCAACATTCGCAAATCAATCAATGTGATAGAACAAATTAATAAGAAAAGAGAGAAGAACCACATGGTCCTCTCAATTGATGCAGAAAAAGCATTTGACAAAATCCAGCATCTGTTCCTGATTAAAACGCTTCAAAGTATAGGGATAGAGGGAACATTCTGGAACTTCATCAAATCTATCAATGGAAAACCCACAGCAAATATCATCCTCAATGGGAAAAAGCATACAGCCTTCCCGTTGGGATCAGGAACACACCAAGGATGCCCACTCTCACCACTCTTGTTCAACATAGTATTAGAAGGCCTAGCAACAGCAATCAGACAACACAGAGAAATAAAAGGTATCCAAATTGGCAATGAAGAAGTCAAACTCTCTCTCTTCACAGATGACATGATTCTTTATATGGATAACCCAAAAGACTCCACCTCCAAACTACTAGAACTCATACAGCAATTCAGCAACGTGGCAGGATACGAAGTCAATGTACAGAAATCGGTGGCTTTCTTATACGCTAACAATGAAAATACAGAAAGGGAAATTAGAGAATTGGTTACATTTACTATAGCACCAAGAACCATAAGATACCTGGAATCAACCTAACCAAAGAGGTAAAGGGTCTGTACTCTAGGAACTACAGAACACTCATGAAAGAAATTGAAGAAGACACAAAAAGATGGAAGACCATCCCATGCTCTTGGATCAGAAGAATAAACATTGTTAAGATGTCTCTACTGCCTAGAGCAATCTATACTTTTAATGCCATTCCAATCAAAATTCCACCAGTATTCTTCAAAGAGCTGGAGCAAATAATCCAAAAATTTGTATGGAACCAGAAGAGACCCCGAATCGCTAAGGAAATGTTGAAAAACAAAAATTAAACTGGGGTCATCATGTTACTTGATTTCAAGCTTTACTACAAAGCTGTGATTACCAAGACAGCATGGTACTGGCATAAAAACAGACATATAGACCAGTGGAACAGAGTAGAGGGCCCAGTTATGGACCCTCAACTCTATGGTCAGTTAATCTTCTACAAAACATGGAAAAAAAAAAAAAAACAGTGGACAAAAGACAGTTTCTTCCATAAATGGTGCTGGGAAAACTGGACAGCTATATATAGAAGAATGAAACTCGACCATTCTCTTACACTGTACACAAAGATAAACTCAAAATGGATAAAAGACCTCAATATGAGACAAAACATGAGACAGGAATCCTGATGTCTGATGTCTGATGGATTCCTGTCTATCAGAATCCTAGAGGAAAACATAGGCAGTATTCTCTTCGATATCAGCCACAGTAACTTCTTTCAGGATATGTCTCCAAAGGCAAAGGAAACAAAAGCCCTAATAAACTTTTGGGACTTCATCAAAATCAAAAGCTTCTGCACAGCAAAGGAAACAGTCAACAAAACAAAGAGGCAACCCACGGAATGGGAGAAGATATTTGCAATGACAGCATAGACAAAAGGTTGATATCCAGGATCTATAAAGAACTCCTCAAACTCAAGACACACAAAACAAATAATCCTATCAAAAAATGGGCAGAAGATATGAACAGACACTTCTCCAATGAAAGCATACAAATGTCTACCAGACACATGAAAAAAAAATGTTCATCATCACTAGCCATCAGGGAGATTCAAATTAAAACCACATTGAGATATCACCTTACACCAGTTAGAATGGCCAAAATTAGCAAGTCAGGAAACAACATGTGTTAGAGGGGATGTGGAGAAAGAGGAACCCTCTTACACTGTTGGTGGGAATGCAAGTTGGTGCAGCCTCTTTGGAAAACAGTGTGGTGATTCCTCAAGAAATTAAAAATAGAACTTCCCGGGACACCTGGGTGGCTCAGTGGGTTAAGCCGCTGCCTTCGGCTTGGGTCATGATGTCAGGGTCCTGGGATCGAGTCCCGCGTCGGGCTCTCTGCTCGGCAGGGAGCCTGCTTCCCTCTCTCTCTCTCTCTCTCTCTGCCTGCCTCTCTGTCTACTTGTGATCTCTCTCTGTCAAATAAATAAATAAAATCTTAAAAAAAAAATAGAACTTCCCTATGACCCTGCAATTGTACTAATTCGTATTTACCCCAAAGATACAGATGTAGTGAAAAGAAGGGCCATCTGTACCCCAATGTTTATAGCAACAATGACCACAGTTGCCAAACTGTGGAAAGAACCAAGATGCCCTTCAATGGACGAATGGATAAGGAAGATTGGTCCATATACACTATGGAGTATTATGCCTCCATCAGAAAGGATGAATACCCAACTTTTGTAGCAACATGGACGGGACTGGAAGAGATTATGCTGATTGAAATAATTCAAGCAGATAAAGTCAATTGTCATATGGTTTCACTTATTTGTGGAGCATAAAAAATAGCATGGAGGACATGGGGAGTTAGGAGAAGGCAGTTGGGGGAAACTAGAAGGGGAGGTGAACAATGAGAGACTATGGACTCTGAAAAACAATCTGAAGGGTTTGAAGAGATGGGGGGGTGGGAGGTTGGGGGAACCAGGTTGTGGGTATTAGAGAGGGCATGGACTTCATGGAGCACTGGGTGTGGTACAAAAACAATGAATACTGTTATGCTGAAAATAAATTTTTAAAAAATGATTTAAAAAATAGAATACATTCTCTACACCAACAACAAGACAGAAGAAAGAGAAATTAAGGAGTCCATCCCATTTACAATTGCACCCAAAACTATAAGATACCTAGGAATAAACCTAACCAAAGAGACTAAGAATCTATACTCAGAAAACTATAAAGTACTCATGAAAGAAATTGAGGAAGACACAAAGAAATGGAAAAATGTTCCATGCTCCTGGATTGGAAGAATAAATATTGTGAAAATGTCTATGCTACCTAAAGCAATCTACACATTTAATGCAATTCCTATCAAAGTAACATCCATTTTTTTCAAAGAAATGGAACAAATAATCCTAAAATTTATATGGAACCAGAAAAGACCTCGAATAGCCAAAGGAATATTGAAAAAGAAAGCCAAAGTTGGTGGCATCACAATTCCGGACTTCCAGCTCTATTACAAAGCTGTCCTCATCAAGACAGCATGGTACTGGCACAAAAACAGACACATAGATCAATGGAACAGAATAGAGAGCCCAGAAATAGACCCTCAACTCTATGGTCAACTCATCTTCGACAAAGCAGGAAAGAATGTCCAATGGAACAAAGACAGCCTCTTCAATAAATGGTGTTGGGAAAATTGGACAGCCACATGCAGAAAAATGAAATTGGATCATTTCCTTACACCACACACGAAAATAGACTCAAAATGGATGAAGGATCTCAATGTGAGAAAGGAATCCATCCAAATCCTTGAGGAGAACACAGGCAGCAACCTCTTCGACCTCAGCCGCAGCAACATCTTCCTAGGAACATCGCCAAAGGCAAGGGAAGCAAGGGCAAAAATGAACTTTTGGGATTTTATCAAGATCAAAAGCTTTTGCACAGCAAAGGAAACAGTTAACAAAACCAAAAGACAACTGACAGAATGGGAGAAGATATTTGCAAATGACATATCAGATAAAGGGCTAGTGTCCAAAATCTATAAAGAACTTAGCAAACTCAACACCCAAAGAACAAATAATCCAATCAAGAAATGGGCAGAGGACATGAACAGACATTTCTGCAAAGAAGACATCCAGATGGCCAACAGACACATGAAAAAATGCTCCATATCACTCGGCATCAGGGAAATACAAATCAAAACCACCATGAGATATCACCTCACACCAGTCAGAATGGCTAAAATTAACAAGTCAGGAAATGACAGATGCTGGCGAGGAGGCGGAGAAAGGGGAACCCTCCTACACTGTTGGTGGGAATGCAAGCTGGTGCAACCACTCTGGAAAACAGCATGGAGGTTCCTCAAAATGTTGAAAATAGAACTACCCTATGACCCTGCAATTGCACTGCTGGGTATTTACCCTAAAGATACAAACATAGTGATCCGAAGGGGCACATGCACCCGAATGTTTATAGCAGCAATGTCTACAATAGCCAAACTATGGAAAGAACCTAGATGTCCATCAACAGACGAATGGATAAAGAAGATGTGGTATATATACACAATGGAATACTATGCAGCCATCAAAAGAAATGAAATCTTGCCATTTGCGACGACATGGATGGAACTAGAGGGTATCATGCTTAGCGAAATAAGTCAATCGGAGAAAGACAACTATCATATGATCTCCCTGATATGAGGGAGAGGAGATGCAACATGGGGGGTTGAGGGGGTAGGAGAAGAGTAAATGAAACAAGATGGGATTGGGAGGGAGACAAACCATAAGTGACTCTTAATCTCACAAAACAAAATGAGGGTTGATGGGGGGAGGGGGTTGGGAGAGGGGGTGGGGTTATGGATATTGGGGAGAGTATATCCTATGGTGAGTGTTGTGAAGTGTGTAAACCTGGCGATTCACAGACCTGTACCCCTGGGGATAAAAATATATGTTTATAAAGCTGTAAAAAAAAAAAAAAAAGGATGAATACCCAAGTTTTGTAGCAACATGGACGGGACTGGAAGAGATTATGCTGAGTGAAATAAGTCAAGCAGAAAGAGTCAATTATCATATGGTTTCACTTATTTGTGGAGCATAACAAATAGCATGGAGGACAAGGGGAGATGGAGAGGAGAAGGGAGTTGAGGGAAATTGGAAGGGGAGGTGAACCATGAGAGACTATGGACTCTGAAAAACGATCTGAGAATTTTGAAGGGGTGGGGGGTGGGAGGTTGGGGGCACCAGGTGGTGGGTATTGTAGAGGGCACGGATTGCATGGAGCACTGGGTGTGGTGCAAAAATAATGAATACTGTTATGCTGAAAAAAAAAATAAATTATTATTGCCATTATGAATAATGCTATAATTGATAGGCTTGTACATAAACTATGTGCATCATTTCTTTTAAATTTTTAATCAACTTATAGGAGATGTGATTTTCACATAATAAACTTAACTATTTTTAGAGAAAAAAATAAATAAATAAATAAATAAAAAGAAAATGTTCCCAATCTGGGGAATGAAATAAGCTTTTGTGTCCTGCATGCATAAATGCCAGCCCCCAAGAACAAGGAATCTAGAAAAACCTCCAGACACTTGATTATGAAATTCACAAATCATAATTTTAGAAAAGAGGTCCTGAGGTCAGCTAGAGGGAAGAGATTCCACATGTGCAGAGGAAGGTCTATCAGAATAATATCAGACCTGTCCCCAGAAACCTGGCAAGCCAGAAACAGTTGGCAAGACATATTCAGGGCACTAAATGAGAAGAGCATGCACCCAAGAATCATTTATCAAGCGAGGCTGACATTCAAAATGGATAGAAAGATAAAGACTTTCCAAGACCACCAAGGTTTAAAAGACTATGGGATCACCAAGCCAGCACAACAAGGAATATTAAGGAGTGCTCTATAAAAAAAAAAAAAAAAAGAAATAACCCAAGAGTAACATAGAACAGAAATTTACAGAGGCAATTTATAGAAACAAGGAGTTCACAGGCAACATGATGTCTATAAAAACTTATCTTTCAATTATCACTCTCAACATGCACAGACTAAATGCTCCCATAAAATGGCACAGAGTTGCAGACTGGATAAAACGACAGGACGCATCCATATGATGTCTACAAGAGATACATTTGGAACCCAAATATACATGCACACTGGAAGTGAAGGGATGGAAAAGAACCTTTCACTCCATGGGCCTCAAAAGAAAGATGCAGTAGTGATCCTCATATCAGATAAATAAGATTTTAAGTTAAAGACTGTAGTCAGAGATACAGAAGGACACCACACCATTCTTAAAGGATCTATCCACGAAGAAGATTTAACAGTTGTAAATATTTATGCTTTGCAATATGGGAGAAGCCAACTACATAAGCCAAAGTTAATCAAAATAAAGAGTCATATTGATATGAATACATTAACTTTAGGGGAACTTAATATGCCACTCTCAGTAGTAGACAGATCATCCTGGCAGAAAATCAATAAAGAAACAAGAGCTTTAAATGATACCTTGGACTTGATGGACATCTTAGATATATACAGAACATTCCACCCTAAAACAGAAGAATACTCATGCTCCCCCAGTGCACATGGAACTTTTTCCCGAATAGACCACATACTGGGTCACAACAGGGCTCAACTGATACCAAAAGACTGAGATTATCCCCTACATATTCTCAGACCACAATACTTTTAAACTGGAACTCAACTACAAGAAGAAGTTTGGAAAAAAACACTTGAAAGGTGAACAACACCCTGTTTAAGAATGTTTAGATCAACCAGGAAATCAAATAAGAACTTAAACAGTTCATGGAAAACAGTGAGAATGAAGACACATTGGTCCAAAACCTATGGGATACAGCCAAGTTAGTTCTAAGGGAGGAATACATAACCATCCATGCCTCACTCAAAAAAAAAAAAAAAAAAAAAAAAAAAAGAAAAAAAAAGAAAGAAAAGAAAAGAAAAGAAAAAGAAAAATCCAGAATACACCAGCTGTCTTTACACCTTAAAGAACTAGAAAATCAACAGCAAATTAATCCAACTCTATGAACAAGAAGGGAAATTATCAAGATTAGAGCAGAGATCAATGGGTTAGAAACTAGAGATACAGGATAACACATCAACGGAACTATAAAATGGTTCTTTGAAAGAACCAGTAAGATCAATAAACCACTGTCCAAACAAATCAAAAGTAAAATGGTGAGGACTCAAATTAATAAAATTTTGAATGAAATGGGAGAGATCATGACTAACAACAAGGAAATAGAAACAATCAAGAAGGCCAAAATTAACAAGGCAGTAACAAAAAGTGTTGGAGAGGATGTGGAGAAAGGGAAAACATTTTACCCTGTTGGTGGGAATGCAAGTTGATAAAGCCACTTTGGAAAACAGTGTGGAGATTCCTTAAGAAATTAAAAATAGAACTACCCTCTGACCCTGCAATTTCATTACTGGGCATTTACCCCAAAGATACAGATTTAGTGAAAGAAGGGCCTTCTGTACCCCAATGTTCATAACATCAATGGCCACAAATGCCAAACTGTGTAAAGAGCCAAGATGCCCTTCAAAAGACGAATGGATAAAGAAGAAATGGCCCATATATACAATGGAATACTATGCCTCCATCACCCAATTTTTGTATGAATATGGATGGGACTGGAGAGGATTATTCTGAGTGAAATAAGTCAAGCAGAGAGAGTCAATTATCAAGCAGTTTCACTTGTGGAGCATAAGGAATAACACAGAGAATGTTGGGAGAAGGAGAGGCAAAGGGAGCTAGAGGAAATCGGAAGGGGAGATAAAGGATGAGAGACTGGACTCTGAGAAACACAGTGAGGGTTTTGGAGGGGGAGCAGATTTGTGGGGTTAGTTAAGCCTGGTGGTAGGTATTAAGGAGGTATTAAGGAGGGCATTCATTGCATGGAACTCTGGGTGTGGTGCATAAACAATGAATCTTGGAACACTGAAAAAATAAATTAAAATAAAATAAAATAAGTAAAAATATATATGGACCTTAAAAAAAATTGCCATGCTAACAAAAAAGAGCGGTCAGAAAACAAGGGAGGTAAAAAAAGAGCAGAAGACAGTTTCCCCAACAATGTTATAGTCTCATTACCAATACAGTCACCAAATATTTAATCCTGCATGATACGGTCTGGGGAAACCTAACAGGAGACCCTTGCAGCAACAAAAATGACAGTACAATGTGTCATTCTATAAGGGGAGGCCATATAGATTTTGTACCACATATGAACATGGAGGAACTTCAAGCCGTAACCTTAGTTCAATCTGGTCCTTATTGGTAATGGCCCCAGGACATGACTGAAGAAAACTTAAATGCTAGGTAATCCTGACTGACTGCTAACAGAATCACCATTCAATGCACCCTATGTTGGTTTTCTGGAATTCATTAGTGACCTGGAAAAAAAAATAATGTTTCAGTCCCAAACATGGTGTAGGGGACCTACCCTACTGTCCTGGGTTGTAACACCACAAATACCCTTCTGAAAATCAGAATTCTGTAGTACTGTTGGGTGGTGTCATAGGGGTTCTGAGTCAGCTTGAAGCTATTCTGTGCTGGTCCCGAAAGGACAATGTTCTTGTTATGTCAACTGGGAAGACATTATATTAAATGGTGCACATTTGGACAGTGTTGTCCACAGTGAAATGCAATTTTCTGTATTTAGGGTCTCTGGAAGCCACATAAGCACTAAGCACTGACTCACATCCTTACATCAAGTTTCATCCTCTGTTACCATGAGTTGTTATCAAGATCTGAGCTCCAGGTATATATAAATGGACAGTCATGCACACAGACAAGTTTGAATGAAGAAACTTGACTTACAAGGGCATATAGCCATATGATCAGTGACACCTGGGTATAGAAGTGTCACATTTCCAAACACTTCTCAGCAAATGGAGTCTGTGAGCTTCATCATGCCAAGGATTTCTCTGAACTTCACAAATCTTAATTATCAGATAAGGGTTCCATAGAGATGCAAGTAAAAAGATCACAGGGCATCCATTTCCCCTGTCTTTTGGTCCTGTCAGTTGTGGACAGGCACCAGTCATCCCAGTCCTTCTCTCACCTTCTAACCCCTATTCCAGGGCCAGGTGTTGTTGAGTGTTCCATCCACAGAGTCTGGAATGTTTTTGTATAGATTTTTAAAAATGTGTTAGTGATACAGAGAGAGTATATGATTGAGGGATTGGGGAGAGAGTCAGAGGGAGAGGGAGAAGTAGAATTCTGGCTGAGCAGGGAGCCCAACGTGCAGCTCAATCTGAGGACCCTAATGTGCCTCTTGATACGAGAACCCTGGGGTCATGACCTGAGACAAACACAGACAATTAACTGAGCCACTCAGACATCCATGAATATTTTTGAAACAAATATATATAAATACATCATGTATTCAATATTATTCTGTTGTTCTAGAAACCAAAGTATTAAAACAACAGGTTTGAATATTACAGGACAACCTCATTAGTGCACATAGAAGCAAAACGTCCTCAAAATATTAGTAAGTACAATTTATGATATATTGAGAATGATTCAGTTTTATTATAGTGGAAGATGTGGATTGGGACATGTGCAAAGTCTCTGGAGGATGATGTAAATGAATGTTACAGGGACACTCATGTGAGGTAAGTAATATGCCCCCTACATCCACTGCCCCAGTTAGGGAGGGATCCCCTGAACTTTCAGCTCTAGTTTCCTGTTAAAGTTTGGGAGAAAAATATGGTGTCACTGCAAAAAATGCCTTGGGACTTAGAGATATTCCAGCCCATGCCAAGAGGAATGCATGGGCAGGGTTCTTCAAGGATTAAAAGCACAGTCCAAAGAAAGCCCTTGGCTGTGCAAGCAGCAGCATCTTGGGACACCTGGCGAGCTGAAGTCTGTCCTTGATGTAAGGGGTTCCTGCTGCCATGGTGCTCCTCATACACCCAGCTTCTTACTTCTCCCATTCACAGCTGGCTTCTACTTGCTACTTAGACACTCCTCAGGAGCAGGATTTCAGTAATGCAGACCTATTGGAATGATTCAGATGATTGGCAAGGATGTCTCAGGGCTCCCTCTACTGGTCAGGGATCCTTCTGGAAACTATGGAGTCTAGATTTATTCCTTTTTTTTTTTTAATTATTTATTTCTTTTCAGCGTAAAAGTATTCATAGTTTTTGCACCACCCACTCCCAGTGCTCCATGCAATCTGTGCCCGCCCTAAAACCCACCACCTGGTTCCCCCAACCTCCCACCCCCCGCCCCTTCAAAACCCTCAGGTTGTTTTTCAGAGTCCATTTTCTCTCATGGTTCACCTCCCCTTCCAATTTCCCTCAACTCCATTCTCCTCTCCATCTCCCCATGTCCTCCATGTTATTTGTTATGCTCCACAAATAAGTGAAACCATATGATAATTGACTCTTTCTACTTGATTTATTTCAATCAGCATAATCTCTTCCAGTCCTGTCCATGTTGCTGCAAAAGTTAGGTATTCATCCTTTCTGATGGATGCATAATACTCCATAGTGTATATGGACCACATCTTCCTTATCCATTCGTCCGTTGAAGGGCATCTTGGTTCTTTCCACAGTTTGGCGACCGTGGCCATTGCTGCTATAAACATTGGGGGACAGATGGTCCTTCTTTTCACTACATCTGTATCTTTGAGGTAAATACCCAGTAGTGCAATTGCAGGGTCATAGGGAAGCTCTTTTTTTTAATTTCTTGAGGAATCTCCACACTGTTTTCCAAAGTGGCTGCACCAACTTGCATTCCCATCAACAGTGTAAGAGGGTTCCCCTTTCTCCACATCCTCTCCAACACATGTTGTTTCCTGTCTTGCCAGTTTTAGCCATTCTAGCTGGTTTAAGGTGATATCTCAATGTGGTTTTAATTTGAATCTCCCTGATGGCTAGTGATGATGAACATTTTTTCATGTGTCTGATAGCCATTTGTATGTCTTCATTGGAGAAGTGTCTGTTCATATCTTCTGCCCATTTTTTGATATGATTATCTGTTTTGTGTGTGTTGAGTTTGAGGAGTTCTTTATAGATCCTGGATATCAACCTTTTGTCTGTACTGTCATTTGCAGATATCTTCTCCCATTCCGTGGGTTGCCTCTTTGTACTGTTTCCTTTTCTATGCAAAAGGTTTTGATCTTGATGAAGTCCCAAAAGTCCATTTTCGCTTTTGTTTCCTTTGCCTTTGGAGACATATCCTGAAAGAAGTTGCTGTGGCTGATATTGGAGAGGTTACTGCCTATGTTCTCCTCTAGGATTCTAATGGATTCCTGTCTCACGTTGAGGTCTTTTATCCATTTTGAGTTTATCTTTGTGTACGGTGTAAGAAAATGGTCAAGTTTCATTCTTCTACATATAGCTGTCCAGTTTTCCCAGCACCATTTATGGAAGGGACTGTCTTTTTTCCACTGTATATTTTTTCCTGTTTTGTCAGAGATTATTTGACCGTAGAGTTGAGGGTCAGAAGAGACCCCGAATAGCTAAGGAAATGTTGACAAACAAAAATAAAACTGGCGGCATTACATTACCTGATTTCAAGCTTTACTACAAAGCTGTGATCACCAAGACAGCATGGTACTGGCATACAAACAGACACATAGACCAGTGGAACAGAGTAGAGAGCCCAGATATGGACCCTCAACTCTATGGTTAAATAATCTTCGACAAAATAGATTTATTCCTGATGAATTACACAATGCCTGCAGCATCCTTTATCAGCAATATCCATAGATAGCTCTCAGTCTAGTGTGTTACACCTCAAAGTATTTCAGGATTTCATAGTGGCTCATGAGAACTGACATATGTGCCTTCAGATATTACAATTATCCTTCCCAATGCTTCCCTTTTCTCTTAAGTTTTAGGTGTTCATCTTCATCTCAAAATTTGATTACACAATTACATATTTTCACAATGTTCTGAAAAATAACTTCTTTGTTAGACAGAATTGAATTTAATATGAATATTTATGTCTGGTGTCAATTAACTTCCTGAACACAGGTGATGAGAAAAAAAATATATGATCGTGCACATTTCATTATACAGTTTACTAATGATTCAGAAATGAGTATTGAATCACATTTTTAGCATAATGGGATCAATCCCAATTTTGTGGTTTCTCTTTCACCTGTTACTGAATAAATTGTATGTTCCTCCCAAATTCACACCCACATCCCTAGGCACACTTCTAGTTCTTTCTACTCCATAGCAATTTACAAGGAAAGGGTATTTTATAATGCTCCAGAATTTTCACACAAATGTCTTCAGACAGTGTCATTTTAGTTCAGATTATAGGGCACACGTTTTTTATTTTTTTATTTTTTTCCCTGATGTTGGGATAAATCACATAACTTAGTGTTGGTATGGTTATCTTTCTCCTCAAAACCAGAGGTTACATCCATGCTTTTTAATATAATAGATAACTTCCAAGAACAAAGGAGGGTAGCCACCCCAGCCTGGAGTGCGGCTCAGTGTCAGCTCCCCCAGCCCTTGTCTACTTGCTCATGGCCACTCGAGAAGTGGTCCAGGATTAAGTCTGATGGGAACATGTCCCTCTACCCCTACATGGGTGCTGATTCCTTACTGGATTCCTATCTGCAGAGGTGACCACTGAGATCCTTCAAAGAGACAAGAAGAGATTTCACTGGGAGGCAAAGAAAATGTTCCCAGGAATGAGTCAGATTTGGGGTGAACTAGAAGCCAGGAGGTACAGAACACACCCATGTCCTCATTCATTCTTAGGCTTTCTGGAGAAGAGACTTGGGACTGAGGTCACTAATGACATGGGGAACTGATTTGGCAAAAATGACCCCTATCACTGTGTCACAGTCACCATGCAGATATTGGCTTATGTGAGGTCCCAGTATTTGTCTCTTTTGAGATTTCCCCCAGGGGACATACGGGTGACCCTGAGGCAGGGAGAGACAGGAAGGTGATTTACATGAAGTGCCTTCTACTTCTAGTGGGTCTCAAGTGATGAAAATGTGCCAAGGATACCGTATTCCAGCACAGAAGTGAGGAGACCTCGTCTTGTGAGGGTCCCCACAATGGGCTGCATGGTGTTTCTCAGGCTCCTTGCTTACACATCATGTCAAAAGAAAGGACTCTGCATTTATGGGGGCCACATAAAAGCAGGATCTCAGCATGATCCTTGTCTCCCATAACAACATCTTTCTCGCCTTTAGATTTAGGAGCTTGTTCTCAGACTGCAGATATCTAAGACCCATCACTGTCAGTGTCTCCAAGAGGGACAGTCAAAATCATCTCTGCCCTGAGCACTGGGTCAGTATTGACCAGCAAACTCCTTGACTGGTACCAGCAGATCCTAGACCAGGCTTCCATGCTCCCTGGTCTACTAGACAAACAGCTACCACTTTGGGGAACCTGATCACTTTTCCAGGTCCATCTCTAGGAACAAAGCTGTCCTCACCATCACAGGGGCTTAGCCTAAGGACTGTCATTATGCTCTGAGTATAGGTACTTATATTTGCACAGTGATTTAAATTTACTTGGAAGTGCAACGACAACCTCCTCCTTTTTTCAGAATGGCTCTATCCTTAGAGGCAGGAGAGTAAGTGAGAAGGGAAAATGGCTAGCACCGCCATGAGAAGGGAGGGTCCCTGGTCCCATTCTCCTGTCCAGTGGTTCACCCCCATATGTCCCACCTCATCTCTCCTAGTGTGTGTCCATTTCCCGGTGTGGCTTTCCAGGATTGGGCTTCCTCTCTCCCGCTCTGCCTAGAACGTTTAGGAATAGATGCTCAGCCCTACAATATATCAACTGAAAGTGAAATTCAGAGACTCCACTCCTCCCTGAGAGATGCTTCTTACTCAAATGACGTTAATAGACATGCACTCATTTTAAAAAAAAAAATTTGTAACAGTAACCAAGTTAATAATTGACAGACATGAGCTGAACCCATAGCCCATCTGATATTCTTCTCCACCTGCCAGATGCTTCTATTCAGTGTGCAGTGAAGATCATGAAAGAGAAGAAGCATTTAAAACAGCTCATGTGTGAATGCTGTCCAAGATAGTTAAAGCCCTCTTGATATGCATGTCCCACATTTTTCACCTCTATTGACAGGGCATCACTTAAATAACTGATGGTGTTTTTACTTTTTAGTAGTGTAATTTGTAAACTGTTCAAAACTTTAATATTAACCATGTGGTAGATTTTTAAATTATGTTAATCTTGGAAGGCATTTGCTCTTCAAGATATCACACAATCAATTCATATAAAAACTGGGGTCACAGTAGGGCCACATGTCCCATCAGTGTTTGTGGACTGTCAGTGACCAAATGTCAAGTCTTGACCCCAACATCATTTTCACAAGGAACTGCAGTTTGCCCTGTGGACAGTAGGGGACACTGCAGGCCTACCCCTGGGTATACACAGTGGGGACCCCTACTTTGTAATTCTTCCAAACCCCAGGGATGGGGTTTTGTTGCCTACGTGTGGTGGTGGGGACTCAGCAGCTGTGCCCCCTCCCCCTGGGCAGAGTGCCCAGAGTGTCACTGGTCTGTGAATATTCTCAGCAGCTGCTTCCTCACTGGCCCCTCCCTGGGGACAAACTATGAGACTCTCAATCAGACTCTAGTCTGTCAAAAAAACAAGCTCACACTTAAGCTCATGCTCAGGATGAAACAAATTTTCTAGTATAGAAAAAGTTCATGGGAACTGCCCTCCTCTTTCAAGCCACTGGAGAAAACTAGAAGTTTGGTGACCCAGCCCCAGCTTGGCACTCAGGACAGCTGTGTCCCCACAGCCAGGGATCTCATCCTCCTTAATTCTACTCTTACTGCTCAGGCAAGGATGGACATTAGAGACCTGAATGTGACAGCAGGCAAGGATGGACATTAGAGACCTGAATGTGACAGATGATGTGTGTCCTCTTCTGTGAATGTATGTGTCCCCTGGCTGAACTCCTGTTTACACTTATCACCAAGAGCCAGCCAGTATCCCCTGAGCCTCCTGTGGATGCATATCCCCTGTGTTCTCTGTTCCCTGTATCTTTTTCTCTGCTCCACAGTGGTTTGCAGGCTCTCCTGGGTCAGGATAGCACATGTATCTTTCACTAGAGCCCCACCCACGGAGGATGCTCCATCAGGGTCAGCATACCAAGAACACACTTACAACCTTCCCTGGAAGGTCACTCTCACATGGTGAAAATACTGTCATCAGAGAAGCAAGGGAAGGAAAGGCTTGGTGGCTGTAGGGGGAAAAGCAGAAGTTTGCTCAGGGACCAGCAGGGGCACTATGAGACCGTGTCTGGAGGTTTCTGCAGGCTAGGGGCTGCCAAGTAGGCAGCCACCACAGAAAGGAGGCCCTGGATTTGTGCCCCTTGCTTCCAATAGGGACAGGACAGGTGTGTCCTCTTTGGACCTGACTTTCATGCACCTGGACCTGGGTGTGGTCTCAGCAGCGGTTTCTGCAGGCCTACCCATGGTAGAAATTAACATATCAGATATGCTACCTGTCCCAAGGGTCCCAGACTCTGAGTGCACACAGGGGAACAGCAGGGGAGGCTCCCATTTGCATGAGCAGCTCCTCCTCTGTGAACCCTGTAGGGAGAGGATAAGAGAGGCCTGGGGAAGCACAGTTCTATGTCACTGGACTAAGAAGGGGCTGTGTCACCATGGCCTGGAGCCCTGTCCTCCTCTTGCTCCTCTGTCATTGCACAGGTAGGGACAGTTCCCAGTGTAAGAGAGTGATCCCCAGCCTGAGTCAGATCCCTCTGGCTCAGCTTCTCAACCATACATACCCTATCCCTTCTCTTCATTCTGATGTGTCTTTCTTTGCAGGTTCTCTGTCCCAGCCTGTGCTGACCCAGCCAACCTCCCTCTCTGGATCTGTGGGAGCAACAGCCAGACTCACCTGCACCCTGAGCAGGGACATAAGTGTCAGTGGGAAAAACATGTACTGGTATCAGCAGAAGCCTGGAAGCCCTCCCCGGTTTTTCCTGTACTACTACTCAGACTCAGACAAACAGCTAGGACCTGGGGTCCCCAGTCGAGTCTCTGGATCCAAAGATACCTCCACAAATGCAGCAATTTTGCTCATCTCTGGGCTCCAGCCTGAGGACGAGGCTGATTATTACTGTCAGGTGTATAACAGTGATGCTCAGCACAGTGATAGACACAGATGAGAAAGTGAGACAGAAACTCCTCAGGACCATAGATTCTAAGCTGTTACCCTTTTACTGAGGATGTTAGTGGTTTAACTGATAACAATAGAACAAAAGCCTTGGGATTCTGGTTCAAAATAGTGCCATACCATAGCTGTCTCTCAACATTATGTAAAATGTTTACGATGACTCTAAAAACAAAAATTGATACCAATATTAGTAATTTATAAAATGGCATACAAATACAGTTAGAATGGACAACACACACCATTCCAAACAGTAAAAGAGGGAAGGAGGTAAAGGTGAAATCCTTGTAGATGCCATCCAGAATACCATAACACTGCCTAGGAAGGGTGTGTGTGTGTGTGTGTGTGTGTGTGTGTGTGCATATATGTGTGATGCGGGGAAACCCAATGGTTATCATGGCCCATGGCTGTGCCTTGTGCCTCTAACCGAGAAGCCTAGTTACAAACATAAACATATCTCCACTGCAAGGCTATGATTTTATCAGAGAACAGTGTCAGCCCACCAGGAACCAGCAGTAAGCCCCATTGGAAGAGAATGATTTTCTTAAACACATTGCTCTTAAAATAAAATGGCATTGTTGAATCAACCATGTCAGTAGTGCTTACAGCTCTGAAGACTGACACATATTTTTTCAACCTTGTATTCCTTCATTTTCAGAGCACTATAAAGTATCCATATTGGTAACACAATTTTGATAGGGCCACCATCTTAGAAATTGCTTGATTTGTATAAAAAATATTAGAAAATGTCTGTGTTTCATTTTTTACTGACTGTTCCAACACTTTGGATCACAGAATCACTGTTCCTTAGGAGATCTTTCTGAATCATGAACTAAATTTCAAAATAATGTATGCCAAAACCTTAGAACATGAGGTGAATACATACAGATTATTTTCAAGTTATGGTCCAAAAAAATCTGTTTGAAAGTTTATTCTCCTTTTAAAAGTTTTCCAGCTTTAAGATCATAGAATTTGCATTTGTTTTTTGAAAGATGAGAGTTTGCAATCCTCAATATTCTTTTATGTGGTTTCTCCCTCACCCTCAAAATGAGAAAATAATGAAGTATAGGTGTCTTTCTCTTCCTTCACTGTTTCAATCAGTACAACAGTTCAATCAGCTCAACATACAATGTGAGATTACAGCACACATACATTTATGTGCAAGTATTTGGGATCCATTGTTTTAATGCATAAGGGTTTTGGAATATTAAACATGTAGGTAATGTGCTCAAGGTTATACTAGTGAAGTTCATATACCAGTGACCCCTATACACCAATGACAGAGTGGTTGGATATTTTTGATATTCAGCAAGGGCACAGGAGGAGGGACAAAGAAGTGTGGGAGAGTCTTGTGGAATCTTGTGGAGTCACAAGAGTCTTGTCTTGTAAATGAGAGTCCACAAGATGAGTCCTATTGATAGTTGAGGCTGGATGATGGGTGTAGGTGGTTCTTTGCATAAATCCCTACAGTTTCCATAACTTCAAAATTGTCCACAATACGCAGATTTAAAATTCTCTCTTCCCATCTTTGATGATGTAAGTGTTTCCTGTTATTAAGAGAACTCAGAGTTGCCAAAATGGGTGTTTTCTCCATTATCTCAATTTGAGATATCCTCCCAACAGACAGAATAGGAGACCATGGTAGGGATGAGAGTCAGTGTTGTGAAGTGAAAGGAAAGGAGGGAAGCTTGAGGTCAGAGAGCAAGGAGCATGGCTACTCAGCTGGTTGTGGTGCAGACAGAGCAAGACCATGAAAATCCCTTAGAGGAGGAAGGAGTTTGGGTTTTATGTCACAGCATTAAGGTTCTGCCTAAGCTCAATGACTTATTCATTGAGGGATCTTCCATCCCTCCAAGGACCTTGAGGATTGAGTGCTTGAAGGAAATTGGTAATACCAGTCACAGGAATTTAATAAAAGGCCTTTAAGTCTAGATGTTTGGGTATCACGTGCACAGTGAAAGCTGAGTTCCATCCCTGATACAGTGAGGAAGTGAAGATTTATGGATGTAACTGTACACACACTAAACACAGCTTCAAAACATCAAAATCTCACATTTATCTTCTACCGAACTAAGACAATGAATGAGAAACTAAGAACTAAAACAATGAGTAAGAAAATACAGGTGGGGATATTTTTTAATATAAAGAAATTTTATGATATTGAAAATATAATCTTGGTAAGAAGTATGTGACACAGATATGGAGAACCTAAAAATTAAGAATATAGAGACAATTCCTAAAATAATGAAGTTTGTTACACCCTCCAGTGGTAAAGTTGAAGCCTGCCAAAGCCATCATCATCATCATCATCATCATCATCATCATTTTACAAATCATTAAATATACAATAAATTAATCTAATTAATCTAATCCTTAAATATCTAATATAATCTAAATATCTAAAACCTAATAGCAAAATAGCTAAATACCTAATCTCTATAAAATTCTATTTTTAAAATATTTTTTTAAAATTTATTTATTTGACAGACAGAGATCACAAGTAGGCAGAGAGGCAAGCAGAGAGAGAGAGAGAGAGAGAGAGAGAGAGAGGAGGAAGCAGGCTCCCCGCTGAGCAGAGAGCCCGATGCAGGGCTCGATCCCAGGACCCTGGGATCATGACCTGAGCCGAAGGCAGAGGCTTTAACCCACTGAGCCACCCAGGCGCCCCTATAAAATTCTATTTTTAAGATTTTATTTATTTATTTGACAGAGAGAGACACAGTGAGAGAGGCAGCACAAGCAGAGAGAGAGGGAAAGGGAGAAGCAGGCTTCCTACTGAGCAGGGAGCCTGATGGGGACTCCTTCCCAGAACCCTGGGATCATGACCTGAGCTGAAGGCAGAAACTTTCTGACTGAGAAACCAGTCTCAGTCTCTCTATAAAATTTGAAGTGCATTACTTGACTTTTGAAATGTTTGCTGAATTGTTCAGTCTGAATATATGCCACTGAGTGTATTCCTGTAAAAGTCTCTTCCAATGCCTTTTCAATGACCAGCACCCAAGTCCTTTCAAAGAACCTCACCTCATCCTTTGTTTGTGAACTGATGCACACCTGGTTATTCTACTTCATCTAGAATGTCCTAGAACTAAGTATTACACACATCGGTGTGTGTCCCATGGACCATAGGGCAGTCACCCCTGCCCTGCCTGGGACTGTAACTACCTCATGGTGACATCTGTTCTCATGCCTTCCATCAGTTTGCTTTCCTGGAACCTGTCAATATGGAAATGTCCTCTCATTTTTCTTAAAGAGTTCATTTGTTCCACTTCTAATTTCTTTGTTTCACTCTCATGCAGATATCATCTCCATAGACTTTAGTCAGATCTTAGGGCAAAGTATATCCCTCCAGGAAGATGATGGAGAAGGATAGAGGTGGGTGACCCCATTAATGCTAGCCCAAGTCTAGGCCTGACTCAGAAAGTGGGTCATCTGAGTGCTTGTGGTGGATCACTGGATCTACCATAGCTCAAAACCATGTCCCAGGGACCACTTCTAAGAGGACACCTTCTTTCTGCATCTGCTGCTCCTAGTATGTCTCTGGGAATTGTTCTTTGGTTCAGGAGTCTCAGGGGAAGCAGGTATCTGTGGTTCCAAGGATGTTGAGCAAGCAAATCATTCTCTAAAGTGAGATGTGACTGTTCTTGTCACGTACCTGTATGCATTGGACACTCGACATCAGATTCCCTCCCCACTGAAACATGTTATATAGGAGCCATGTCTTTTCTTCATCCCAAGGTTAATAGAGTTTCATAGCACAATGCCAATGAGGCTGTAGATACTCAGGGTTTAGGGACAAACAGATGAAGAAGTCTCACAGCAGCCTCCTCCCGAAGGAGGATTAGAGATTAATGGGAACTATATTTCCACCCTGGTGTTTGGAGGACAGCTCTGGGGACCCTCAAGTTCTGGCCCTGGGTCCTTCTCTCCTCACCTTTCTCTCTGCGCAAGTCGGGGGTGAGAGGATTTTGGAATTAGCTCACTAGGGACACCTTCCCTATTCCTCTTTTCCATTCCCTAGTACAGTATCTGTGCTTTGTTCCAACTTCAAAGAGCACTTGGAAATCTGTTGGTGACCACAAAGGATATCAGGGTTGCCTTTGTTGAGCTAGCCTAGACTCCATCATATCTCCCTGACTTACCTCACTTGCCTTTGATCTCCAAGGGCCATTTACACTGATCCCATCATGGCCGTGCCTCCTCCTGGAGCTGCTGCTGACCTTCCGCCCATCATGTCCCCCTGCTCAACTTTCCCTGATTCAATTTATTAAAATCACAACATTTCAGGACAGGGAACTTCCCCTGGAGTACTGTCCCATATCCATACCAGTGTCCCTGGTCATTCTTACTCAGCTTCTCCTGAAGCTTATGAGAGGGGAAAGTGCCTTGATCCTAGGTGGTTCCATTCCTGCAACTTCCCTAAATAAATTCAGAGAGGTGGGGATACCAGGGACATCCTGGTATTTGCATCTGCAGATGATGTCAGGTGAAGAAGATCCCCCACCCATTCATGGTCATCCCCATAATTACCCAATCATGATCCAGTAAAAAATGATCACTTTCCATCCTTATGGATTGACCTCCTATATACATATTGTGCATAATTGAAATTATATACTTGGAACCCATTGAATAGTTCCTTACATTTAATTATTTCACATACTTATTCAGACATTCATGTATGTCATAGCAGATAAAAGTAGTTTATTTGTTTATGTATTTAATTAATTATTAATTTATTTATTGACATATGATGCCCCACTGTATGGACATAACAGTCTGTCCACCAATCAGTTATATATAAATATATCATACATATGTTACATGATACATTAACATATCATATATTATAAGTTGTACATTTAAGTACTATAAGTTATATAGAGAGGGAGGTAGAAGAAAATGGAGTTACTGCTTTTGGGAACTAAAGTGAGTTTGTTCTATCCTGAGTTAAATTTGGAGACAAAGCCGGGTATGTAGTCACACAAAGGCATCTGTATTTGCAGTAAATAGGATATCACAGGGAATAACTTGCAAAGCCTTGACTATGGGAGCATTAGAGAGTGGGTTCTTTTTATTTAGTATTTGAGATGAATATTCAGAAGGGGAGTTTTGTCATCCCATGTCTAGGTGGGCATAAGGTGGTTCAGGAGGACTGAGAACACTGGCCTCTACAGGCATCCTCTGGTAAGTTACTGCAGGTTGGGCTCCTCCTAGTGCATAGACTTTTGCGTTACAATGAAGCTTCATCTCCTCCCACAAGATGAAGGAGCTAGGGACCTGCCTCCAGAGCCAGGATACACTGGAAAGGGTCTGAGCTCCTTATCTGGGGTAAGGATTATGGGGCCTGGTTTTCTTGGAAATAGCATTGGGGATTTCACTGATTTGCTGTCTCTGATGTGGTTACACTTTCCTGGCCTGATAGAGATGGCCATTTTTTGCATTCTCTTTGTTCCCTTAAAATATTTAACTAATAAGGATTTTTTTAAAAAAATTCTTCTTAATTCTGACACCTTTGAGGAAAATCTGAAAGCTGTGTGCTGGCAAAATAGAGCCACTGGGATATAGATCATAGAAAATAGTTCGGGGACTAAAATGACTACTCTTGTGTCAGGAAAGCTATATCCTATAATTACCCCACACACACACTGGGGAACTCCTAGGTTTTTCTGCTCACACATAGACCCACTGATGGGACTTCTTTTTACTGTAGCCCCCTGTGAACAGTGACCATCAGCATGGTTCTTCAGAGATGAAAAGCACGACCCAGAGACAGGTCTCTCCTGGGACATCCAGCATCACCTTAGAGTCAACAGTTGTTGGAGGGGTCTGCCTGTTATTTCCAACCTTGTGAGGGGCTCCTGGGTCCTGGGTTCTTCTCCAACACCCAGTTTCCAAACACTTGTGCTCACCATTGCATCCAGAACGTTGCAGAAAGAAAGGACTCTTCTGACCCATGATGCCTTGAAATATCTGTGACATTTTCCTGGGGTTCTCTATAAGGTCAGGGATCCTGGCTTATTACTATGACTCCCCAATTTATTCATGATGAAATATATTTCATTAGTTCTCAAACTCAGGATTTTACATGCTCTTTCTAAGAAATATTATATTGGTCATTTATTTCTATATTTTATGGTAACTCGCAGAAGGTGACATTGTTTTTTGCAGATATGTGAATGATTTTTTCTAATACTTCATTTTTCTCTTAATTTCACACCCTCCTTATTTTCAAATTTGGTGCACATAAAAGTGCATACTTTTCTCCAGTGTATCAAAGGATCTTCGGATAAATAGACACAAAGTGATTGCATAGGAAACTTTGTGTGATATAAGTTGGAGTCTCAAACACAGACACTGAGGAGGGCAAATAGCAACCACGCACATTGTATGAACCGGGGAATCCACTAGCTGTTCAGAAATGAATGTAAAATCATATTTTATTCACACCATGATGAACACTGATCTGACACATGTGGACATTCCATAAATGTGTGTTTAGAGAATGTAGGGGAGGGGGTTCTGGATGGATCAATCAGTTAAGTATCTGCCTTAGGTTCAGGTCATGACCTCAGAGTCCTGGGATCAAGTCTTTGGTTTGACTTAGCAGAGAGTCTCATTCTCCTTCTCCTTGTACATGACCCCTCCCCAGCTTGTACATGCACTTACTTTCTCTCTAATAAATAAACAAAATATTGGGGGGAAAAAGCAGTGAATATAGGGGAGAATGAATGAATGAGTGAATGAATGATGTAGACCAAGCACTTACACAGGCGGTTACTGTATTACCTACATCCTTCCTATGGGAGATGGAAGGTGCTTCTCAGCCCTGGCCATCTGTGTATCCATACTTCTCAATAGGTCACACCATGGTTGCAATGTGACAGAGGGACAACAGACTATCAGGAGACCCCAACTGCTCTCCACCTGACCTCACCTGTGTCAGTCTGGGCACCCCCATCACTGAGGGCATCACCCTCCATCCATCTGACCCTCTGGACGATCTCTCCCTCTCCCCCAGCACAGGGTTGAGTCGGTTACCTCCCTGTGTTGCACCTGAGGATACATGATATTTCTCTCTTCCGTTTCCTCCATTCTCTGCCTCCTTCAACCCCACTCCTGGCATCCGCTTCCAGGTCACCCTGTCCCAAGTTCTGTCCTCAAGATTCCCACAGAGCTAAATCCCTAATGAGCAGCGCTTCTGGTCTCACAGAAAATGGAGGGGAGGTCATAGGATGACCCCTCCATTGTTCCTGCTGGACACCCAGGGCCCACTATCTCCTGACATCCCTGTGTGTCCTGTCAGTCTTGCTCATGAGGGGCCAATATTCTCACACTTGGTGTCCTCCTCTGCTAAGGTATGTGTCCCCTCCACAAATTCTTGTTCATGCTCAGCAACCAGAGCCAGCCCTGTAAGGACAGATTCCTTCTTCTCTCTGTTCCCTGTGTCTTGCCCTCAGATCCACAGAGGTTCACAGGATCTCCTGGGCTAGGACTGCTCATGTACCTCCCACTAGACCCCAGTCCATAAAGGAAGCCTGATCAAGGACAGAACACCAGGACCTCAGTCCTTCCTTGGAGGGTCACTGTCACACGGTGGGAACACATGAATCACAGAAACAGGTGAAGGAGAGGCTTGCCATCTGTTGGAAAGAAGGACAGATTCTCCCAGAGACCAACAGGAGACAACATGAGATCCTGTCTGAGGGGTTTCTGTACAACAGGGTGTCCCAGCAAGGCAGCCCTCCACTGACAGGAGGCCCAAGCCTGAGTCCCTAGCTTTCAGTGGGGACAACAAAGGTGTAGCCTCTTTGAGGCTGGATAAGTCCCTGGACCAGGGCCTGTTAGGGGCCAACAGCTTCTTCCTCCAAGCCCACTGGGGGAAACTAGAACATCAGAAACTCTCCCTATCAAAGAGGCACATTTGTAAGTGCACAGGAGGGAGAAGGAGGGTTGGGTCACATTTGGATGAGCAGCCCCTACTCTGGCCCCTGGAGAGAGGATAAGACAGGCCGAGGGCAGCCTAGCCCCAGCTCCGTGACCTAAGAAGGGTTGTGTCACAATGGCCTGGATGCCTGTCCTCCTCATCCTCCTCTGTCACTTGCACAGGCAGGGATAGGCTCTAGTGCAAGATGATGGCCCCACAGGCTGAGTCAGATTCCTCCAGCTCAGCTCATAACCACACACACCCAAACCCTTCATTCTGATGTGTCTGTGTTTGCAGGTTCCCTATCGCAGTCTGAGATGATCCAGCTGCCCTTCCTCTCTGCATCTCTGGGATCATCTGGCAGACTAACTTGCACCCTGATCAGTGGCTTCAGTGTCAGCAGGTATTACATAAACCGGTACCAGTAGAAGACAGGGAGCCCTCCTGGGTAGCTCCTGCACTACTACTCAGACTCAGATAAGCATCAGGGCTCTTGGGTCCCCAGCTGCTTCTCTGGCTCCAAAGATGCCTTGACCAAAGCAGGGCTTCTGCTTATCTCTGGGCTGCAGCCTGAGATGAGGCTGACTATTACTGTGCTACAGGTCATGGCAGTGGGAGCAGCTATACCTACCTACCCATAGTGTCTCAGACAACAAGGAAGTGAGACAAAAACTCCCAGACCCAAAGGCCTTGTTTCTGAGCCTCTTTTATTGAGAAACTTCTTCGGGGTTTCCTGTCAGATGTATGCCAGTGGCACTAAGCACAGTGACAGAGACAGATGAGGTGCTGGGACAAAGTCTGGGGTTGTAGGTTCCAAGTGGTGACACATATATTGCGATGGATAATCCCTTCACTGGTGAAAGCAGTAGAACATATTCCCCAGGGATTTGGACATGAAATGGGGTCCCGCTGGAACTCTGCCCTTCCTTACACATGGGACTCATGGAGACTCTCAAATGTTAAACATGGATATTAATACTAACATATTTTACTAGCTTGTAATATATTAATACTAATATGCACTGTAAATATTATTGTATGTTAATACTGATGTATATGTATGTAAATATTTATAAATATATATTAATGTACATAAATACTAATAAGTATTAGCATCGATTATACACTTTCCTTTGTAAAACATGTAGGACAAAAAATCAAATCCATCCAGACAGCAGCACACACATCATACTGTTTTAGGTGATATACATTTCTTTTATTTTCTTGAAGATTTTATTTTTATGCATTCACTACACCCAGTGTGGGGCTTAAATATAAGATCCTGAGATCAAGAGTCGCAAGCTCCACCAACAAGGCCAGCCAGAAGTCCTTTTACTTGTGTATTTTCAAGACACAGTGTCACCTGAAGCTTATCCCAGGCCCCAGACTCTGCTGTTTGCCTCCAAATGAGAAAGCTAATTGAAGAGATGAACTTTCTAAGGAGCCTCCCCTTCCTAACAGAGATTTCACCCCAAAGTAGTGTTTGTTTTCCGCTGGGAACTGGCAGTGATGCTGGAGTTTGGAGTTTGGAGATCTCTGGGTCAAATATGTAAAAAGCCCAGGCAGCTCAGCTCAAGGGCTCTCACACACTGTGTGGTTGTTATTGTTTCCCTGTGTTTGTTCTTTCCGTCTCATTTTAGAGTCAAACAAACCATCCCTTTGAGCCACAGAATTCCCAGGTCCTCTCCAAGGGGTAGTAACTTATTTCAAGAATATATATATATATATATATATATATATATATATATGCATATACAAACACACATATATGTATGTATATATAAGTTTTATATTTTTATTTTATATTTATTTATATTATTTTATTTTATTTTTATATTATATATGTATATATATATTAATTTTACTATACTTTGCCCGACTTTACATCAAATATGCAGCTTTTTGCCTCATATGAGCTCTTCTTAAAGCAGACTTTTAATTTTAAATTAAAATAAATGGGGCGCCTGGGTGGCTCAGTGGGTTAAGCCGCTGCCTTCGGCTCAGGTCATGATCCCAGGGTCCTGGGATCGAGTCCCGCATCGGGCTCTCTGTACAGCGGGGAGCCTGCTTCCCTTCCTCTCTCTCTGCCTGCCTCTCTGCCTACTTGTGATCTCTCTGTCAAATAAATAAATAAAATCTTAAAAAAAAAATAAAGCAGAGCCTTTACTGTGAGAAAGAGAAATGTTTTATTTTAATTTAGTGGCAAATTTAAATATACCTGGGAGATATGACTTCCTTTGAAAGTTCCCAGTTCAGTTCAGTAATGATAGAAGCTGCTATTGTGATTAATTCAGTGGGGGGATATATTTGCAGTTATTGCCAAAATTCTCATTTAAGTGTGTCTACATCCATAACCCATAGAGGGAATTCATGACACAGGGCTGCACAACTCAGGTTTAACCAAATGTCCAAAGGACATTAGCTTCCTCTGTGTACCAAGTCGATCTTTGTTATTTCAACATTTAGTTCCAATTTTTTTTTTTTAACAATCCATGTCTTCATGGATTTCCAGTGGACAAATGGATTCTACATTTATGTTCTATGTCTGTATCATCATGGGAAATTAGCAGGGAAGCTTTATATTTTTTGGCCATTTTTTTCCATTCTACTATACATGTAGAAATGTTTCATTCTCTAATGTGAAATATTTTCATGCATCTATTTGCAATCAGTGTGTCCTCTTTGATGAACTTTTCCCAGTTAAAAAAATAAGTGGTTTATGTTCTTATTGTTGAATTTTAGAGTTATTTATATACACTGTGAATGCATTTTGAGATTCAATTTTTTAAAAAAGGAGAATTGCAGGAATAGTCCTTCTATCTTCTAGTCCAGTTGTTCACAGTCATGTGAGAGAAGAGAACCAAGGTTGCCAAACTTCAGTGTGGTCCAAATGCACCCTTGTCCTGTTGATTTTTATTTGAAGTGGAATTAAAGCTTAGATTTAGGAAAGAATCATCAGGAAATTACTATACACAAGACCCAGATGTCTAGCCATTAATGTGGAAAATGAAATTCTCATTAAATAAGGGAAATAGGAAAGAGGATATACATTGCCCAGTTCTCATAGGAGAAGGAAGAAAAAAGGACGGAGAAGAAAGTGTGGAAGGAAGGAAGGAAGGAAGGAAGGAAGGAAGGAAGGAAGGAAGGAAAAAGAAGGAAAGGAGGGAAGAAAGGTGGGAAGGAGTGAAGGAGAAAGAGAGGGAAAGAGTGAGGAAAGGAACTAATTAATGACTAACACAAATATCCCTAATTAATGATTTACACGAATATCCAAAACCCTTCCAGATAGAGTTCCCTGAGGTCACATTCCTGACCTGGTGCTCCATCCCCAGTGAACTCATGTCTTCCTGTTCCCAAGAAAACCATGTAGCCCCTGCTTGTCTGCCCCAGGTCCCTTGAACTGCCCTTGTCTGCTACTGATGGCCTCCAAGCCAGGGAAAGGAAGGGGAGGGAAGGAGCTGAGGGGTAGGGGCTTCAGGTCTCACCTCCTGGATCCCCATGATTGGGAAGAATGAATGAATCCACACTTGTTAAAAAAGTGCTTATCTGCATGGGTCCCAGAGTGCCTGGGGGATCTCTCCTTGCCTCCTTCCATTCTCCACAGGACCCTGCCACAATGGTCTCAGGCACACACTATGCTCTCCTCAGAATAGGTTCTAGGCCAAAGACTTTAAATGCTTCTTTGTATGCATCCACTTCCCGAATCTTCCCGCCCCACCTATGAAAGGTAGGAGGAGAGTGCTTCTCAGACAGAATTTCCTGAGAGCCCACTCCTGATGGCTTTGGAGCTGTTGGACATCTCCAGTGGGTTGAAGGTGGATGTAAATGAGAGGCCACTGTTTCAGGGATGTGGGTAGCAGTGAGAGAGATGGAGGGGTAGATTACAAAGTGCAAAGCTCAGAGTTTGCCACACACTGGCCTGAATATGTCTCATCCATTTTATCACCATTTTCTGTAAAGGTGACAGGCAGAGGACATCAGGGGATCATTCTTCTCTCTCCTCGTATACTAAGTGTCTCATCAGGGAGAGGTCTGAACCAACACACACACCATGCCCCTGATCAACAAGCACTCATGCTCCCATGGGCTCCACCTTTCCACATCTTCTTCTGCACCTGATATGAATTTGTAGATTGTGAGTCCAAGAACCATGCTGGGGACAGTGGGGGCATGGGTCTATGGTCTGGTCAGTTCTTGTCATGACACAGCCCCTCTCTGTCTTCAGTGGTTCTATAGACACATGTGGCAAATCCTCCATCTCCCAGGGAGAGGACAAGACCCCCTAAGTAAGAATGCAAAGGAGATGCCAGGATTTCAGATGGGGTCTTCACCCTCATGCCCATTAGAGACACAAAAGGTCAAGACTGAGGCAGCTAAGAGTTAAAATACCTTTTAAGAAATGCACAAGGTGTTCTGATTGCCTACCCATTCCCCAAGAGGCTGGCACCCTTTACTCTGAAAGCCAATGAAGAGCTCTGGAGACACTCATAGGTTTCAGAATGTCAGGAGAACAATGGATTGACACTTGGAAAACCTAAAACTAGCTAATCCATGAACACTAGATGGTCAGTGAAAGGGAAGAACTGGTGACAATGAAAGCTTGAGCTCCTTGGCTGCCACAATCCTTGGTTCACGCTCCTCAGCAAGCTGGTAGTGTTTGCTCTGGACCTCTGTTGGCCTAAGGGATAACCTCCTGCAGATCCTTTAAATACTACTCCAGAGAGAATCCTGCCCACACAACCACATGCCCTGGTGGAGGAGTATTGACCTCACCAAGGATGCTGATTTGTAGGAATAATCTGCACTTAATTTACTCATAAACCTGTCTCTGTAAGTTTGAGTTGAACTGATCTATGTGTTTTTGTTCATTGACTTATTGGTAACAAGTACACCCATGTGCTGTGCTGAACAAGCATGTCCTGGGAGGGAAGATGCAGACAGGGGCTCTTTGCCAAGGGTGTGTGCACATAGAATGACTGCTCCTTATGAGTATTACTTTTCTGTGACCAATTATAAACTCCTGTCCTTTTGTGGTTTATCTTCACCTGCTGTCTTGTTTTGGCCACAAAATATAAGCAGAGGAGACACATGCTCCTTGTAGACAAAGGCATAACAGCCCATGCTCACCCTGCTCCTTGGTCTCCCCTTTTGCTTTGCTGACGTCCATTATTCCAAGGATGCTCCTAATACAGATGAACATGGGAGACACTTGAGCACATGGTGATTGGCACGTCAAAGCAACTTTGATCACATTTGAGGGTTTTCATGACCCTTTAGCTCCTTATGAAGTAGCCAATATGAGAATTCTCTTTACTCACAAGACACTGACAAGGGCATGCATGGTGCTGGGAAATTACAGATGGTCACTTATGGCACCTCTCTGAGCCCAGAGAGTCCAGAGGAGGGGTCTGAGGTAGTGGGGATTTGAATTAGTAGGGGATGACATATTTGGGATAAATGCAGCACCTGAACAGATCATTAATCTCACTGGATTGTCCTTGGGCCTCCAGCCCAAAGTCTGGCTGATGCATGATTGCAGCCACAATGATTTGAGAAGGTGAAGAACAAGAGAACCCTGATCCTCAGGGAGAGATATCTGGTCCCACAAGCAGATGTGCAGCTAAGACTTGAGGTTGGAACAATGGTGAATGGGTGGTGGGGTGGGAAGTTCAACATTGTGTGCCTCAGGAACAGTCAGAACAGCAGAGACTGTAAGGTCCTCCTGTCCTAATGTAAGAAATTCCATAATGACAGCAGAGTGGCATCAGCATGAGAACAGTGTGGGAGTTTCCTTTGTTCTTCTACTTCCAGAAACATACTTGAAAAAGGATTCACACATATAAATACTTCCATGATAGCTGATGATTCCAGCTGAGCTATTACAGCACCTGGCTGGAACAGCAAATAAGAAAAGATGCCTTGAAGAGGGAAGGAAAGAATTTCACGTGACACCCGTCACCCTCCATGAGGTCTAGGGCCCTCCTCAGAGAGAGCACTTTCCCTGGGAGGCAGAGTGACATGAGCACCTGACCTCAGTGGGAACCACAGCCTCTACCTGCACTAGGGTCAGTCTGGCTTCCATGGGGCCTGGCTCCCACAGTCTTCAGTTCCCAGCCCACCCTTATAATCCAACATCTTTGTGAGCCCAACCATCTTACATGGCCCTAGGTTTCCCAGCATTTCCCACAAACCCAGGCCCCCATGGACTATTGTGAATAGAGGCCCCTGACTGCTGACTGGTCTGAGACAAAAATGGCTACCAGGAGGCCAGGCACCTAGACTCGATGCCTACATTCTAGCCAGCTGTCCATAGCTGGATAGCCTCTTGGAGGCAGTGGACAGAAGGACCATATCAGACTCAGGATCTCACCTTTCCAAGCACCAGCCCAAGGTCTGAACCCCCAAGTGACATGAAGTTTCCTGCACATCCAATCTGAGGCTCATCTTAGTGCCAGGCTGACCACCATAGACTTCATTTCCAGAATGCCTCTCTTAGAAACAGGGTCCTGCCCTTACTCAGAATGAAACTGGAATCCGTGGGCCTAGTACCAGGTTCACCCAAGACTCTCAGCCCACTGTAGCACCAGGCCAGCCCCTGAACACCCAGACATCAACCCCCACCCAGTGGTCCACAGCACCTTGCCCCCCACTGTGGACCAGGTCCCCCAACATGAACCCTGCTCCTCGCCCCTTCACGGAAGAATGGGGGAAAAGACAGGTTGTCCTTCCAGCTATAGAGTAAGGAAATCACAAGAAGCAGGTGCCTGAGGGGGCAAATTCTGAGCAGAGGAGATCCACCCACAGAGCACATAAAATGCAGTGTATGGGTTAGTTGGGTGACTATCTTCTAACATTTCTCTTAAGAACATAAAAGATCTCAGGGGTGCCTGGGTGTCTCAGTGGGTTAAAGCCTCTGCCTTCAGCTCAGGTCATGATCTTAGGGTCCTGGGATCGAGCCCCACATTGGGCTCTCTGCTCAGCTGGGAGCCTACTTCCTCCTCTCTCTCTGCCTGCCTCTCTGCCTACTTGTGATCTCTGTCTGTCAAATAAACAAATAAAATCTTTTAAAAAAAACTCTATTAGAAGGTGGCCTAATGTGACCTTCACTGCTGCTAATCTTAGAATCCATTGAGCTTCATTGATTTGCCATTGGCACAACAAATAAATTAGGTACAAATGGTAGATTAAACCACAAATAAATTGATGTGAGAGTATTTGGAACCCACCGCTTTAAAGCACAAGAGATATAACTCTCTGTGAACCAGACCATGGATGTGTGAAGATGGACAGGGACCTGGTGTGATACAGACCAGCAGAACCCTTAGGGTTTTGGGTCAAACTGAGGTTTGTGCCCTGGGACCAGCAGGGGGTGCTGTGGGACTGCCCTGTGGGCCTTACATAGCTGTTTAGTGAGGACCTTCACCCAAAGTTCTTGGCCTGGAGGCAGGACCCACCCTCTCTGTCCTGGCAGAGTCCCCTGAACAGGGGCATGTGTGTTATCTTAGCATCTGCTTCCTCACAGTGCTCTCCCTAGGGGTGAAGCCACCTCCATCTTCCTTAGTGGAACAGTTTACTTATGAAAGTAAGCATAACTGAAAATTTAATATTCTAATCATTCTTTATTGTGCAATTCAGAGATATTAAGTATACTCTCAATGTTGTGAACACCTCAAAACTAGCCATTTCTAGAACTTTTTCATCATCCCAAGTAGTAACTGCATCCAAGAGAGAGATGGGTAACCTGGATATGGCAGAGGAACCAAAGTTCCAGGAGCCCACGCCAATGCAGGAAGCAGCAGAGAGGAGAGGGCAGCATCTATGGGGACTCTTGGAAGATATAACCTGACAGGTGAGAACATTCTTTGGGCTGTGCTTCTTACCCCAGATTGACGATGTGGATGCACTGTGCCCACCATGGCATAGGTATCAATGTACCCATTGAAGTGTGTCCAGTCATGCCAGCTTTGTCTCCCAAAGTGTGCCTGAAAATGCCAGTGAGAACACAAGGATCTCATGTGCAGCATCTGTCATATGATGTATGCATGTTTCTATCCAAATCACCTCCAAAATCCATGTCAGTTCCCCTCCAGATCTCCCAAAGATCCTGTTCCCAGCCCATGTCCTCCCTTGTAGTCAAGGGGAACTTGAATTTCTTCCCAGGCTTTCTATTCTGTGACATCAATTTATGTGTCTCTTTCTGGGCCAATGCCATGCTCTTTTAATTTCTACAGCTTTGCAATATAATTTGAAATCAAGAAGTATGATGACTCCATCTTTGTTTTTCTGTGTCAAGATTGTTTTGACAATTTGAGGTTTTTCTGGCTTTATACAAAATTAAGGATATTTATTTTCTATTTCTATGAAAAAGGTCAATGGCATTCTCATAAGAATTGCATTGAATGTATAGATTTAACGTTATTTTTGCTGTGGAAAGCATGGGATTTAGGAATTATATGCAGGCTGTATGTTTGTTATAAGGATGTATCAAGGATGACACACATGTATGTGGTTCAAACTTTGGATGGATGATGATGGTCCAAATGGTAGACGAGATACATGTTTTACTAATAAGGTAAAGAAAGTGAAAATCTGTATTTTTCCTTTTTTTGTGTGAGATTTTATTTGAATTTTTTTTTTTTTTTTTACTGATCACCAACTAAATATCAGCAAGCTCCAGATACTTACTGCTGCAAGGAGCAAACAAAATTGTGAAGATCATGGACACATGTTGCGTTTTCATATGATTCATTATGAAAGACAATGACGGAATGTTTTACGTGAAGTTCAAAGGGAACCATTAAGCTTTTGTAGGAACAAGACATACAGTTGTATGTTAACTGAGAGTTGTTGGATAGATATATTTATCTGCCATTGTCAGTGCAGAATGCATTCGATAACATCATTGGGGAAAACATTTGTGTTAATATTTACAACATGAGTAGAACTATGTCTGGCACCTACGAAATATTAGAGAAGGATCTGATGAACAATTAAAATACAGCTTAGATTGAAAACAGAGGACTTAGGATGCCAGGAATTTCTGGATCATGAGACTGAGTGATGTCCTTGAAACCCTCATCCCTATGTCCCCAAATGTATGGTGACATCTGGATAAGCCCTGTGTTTGGTGCAGGAGAACCGTTCACTGGTGTCTCCACTCAGGGCTGGGAGTCCCTCACAGCATCTTGAGAGGGCTGAGTTGTTGACCATCTCCTAAGGGTGCTCTCAGGGGAAAAGCAACAGATGAACCACATGTCACTTCTTTGTAATTCCTGGTCTCCCCTTGAAGAACTTAGTGAAAAATTGGTATTAATGAACTATGTCCCCTCTAAGGCCAAAGCAGAGAGTTATGGAGACTGATCTGCTAGGTTGGGAAGTGTCTTGACATGAGAGAGAGATTGGCTGACCGCCCCCCCCACAGCCTCCTCTATAGACCCTGGGAAGGGGTGTGCCTGCCCTCTGCATTTCTGCTCCCTGGGTGCAGGATACATCTTTCCTAAAGGTTTAATTACCAGTGGCCCCAACAACACAACTATCTAAGGGGTGGGAGGAACACAGGTCAATTCATGCTGATAAGACCATGTCTCTGAAGACTGAGGTGTGGTGGCACCTGCAACATAGGAAGGAGTCCCCTGGCTGATAAAAAGTCCCTCCCTCTGTGTGGGGGTGATGGTGTGCCAGGCAGGTTGATGTCCAGAGTGTCCATCTCTCTACTCAGCTCTGGGCTGTACCTCCCAGTCAGAGTGGAGTCTGTGGGCTTTTCCCTTTGGGTCTCTGGGGTGGGGTGAAGCCTCAGGAGGGCACGCAGTCCTGGAGACCTTCCTTGTGCCATCTCCTCTGTGCTCACTGAGGCCCAGGAGAGCTTCCCCAACCCTGCCCCACTTTTTGCTGTCCCCACATTCAGGCCCAGGATCCCCAAGGGAGGGAGTGATTTGCATAAAGTTTTCCTTTCTGCTCTTCCAAGAGGGGAGAGGATAAGAGAGGCTTTGCGCAGGCCTCTCACTTGTGGGTTCAGAAGAAGAGCCTGGGGCATCTCCACCATGGCCTGGAGCCTTTTCTTCATCACCCTCCTGACTCTCTGCTCAGGTGTCTGGATGAGAAAAGCACAGGGAATGATTATGAGGACCCATGGGTGGGGATTTCCTTCTTCCTTTTGAGAACACCTTGTGGGTAATAACTTGAGACTGACCTGTGTGTGTCTGCACTGCTCTGTTGCAGGGTCCTGGGCACAGTCTTCCCTCACACAAGAAGCCTCCTTGTCAGCGTCTTTGGGACAGAATGTCACACTCAACTGCGCTGGAAATGAGAACAATGTTGGAGCATATTATGTGGGCTGGTACAAACAGGTTTCTGGTGGTGCCCCCAAAACAGTTATGCTTGGAACCACTAGGCCCTCAGGGATCCCAGATCGATTCTCTGGCTCTCACCCTGGGAACAAAGCCTCTCTGATCATCTCGGACCTGTGGCCTGAAGACGAAGCTGTTTATTACTGCTCAACCTGGGACAAAGTCATCAACAATTACACAGTGCTGCAGGCCCATGCAGACCTGTGACAAAAATCTGCCCCTGTTCCCCATGGTCACAGGGAGACTGTGCAGGGTCTGAGGGTCTGACTCTCTGATCACAGAACAACTCTAAAGGGTCAGTGACAGTTACTCTCCCTCATGTTGTTTTTCTTGCTGTTGTTTGTAAAAATGAAGCAAAACAAAACTCTTGAGATAATTTTCATGCATAAAGTTCACTCAAAGTGCACAATTCAGTGGTCTTTAATGTATTTACAGATGTGGACAACCTCTGTTCTGAACTAATTTACCACATTTCCATTGCCTGCAGAGAAATCCCAGACCTACCAGCAGTCAGGCCAGTGTACCCGTACTGCACTCAGCCCTCTGTGGCCCCAATTACATTCTGTCTGCAATGAGTTCTCTACTGTGCACATTTTACAGCGCCTGAATTACAGAACATGCGCCGTTATAAATGCTCCATTCAAAGGTCATGTGGAGCAAGTGCATTGCCGTTGTTATATCAGCACCACCATCTGTAAATATAGGAAACTTTTGTGCGGTCAAGCTTGTTCAGAGGCCATGCTAAGCTTCTTCATGGTTCCGTTTTAATACAGAGGCTGTACATAATTATTTATCCATAGTGGTCTATAAAGTAATTATGGGTTTCTGTGTATTTATTTTTATTTTTTACTGTTTGTTATCTATCTATCTATTCATCACTTTTTATTTTTTTTAAATTTCTCCATGCTCCATTTTTAAAAAATTTATTTGAGAGAGAGAGAGAAACAGAGAGAAAGAACATGAGAGGGGGAAGGATCAGAGGGAGAAGCAGACTCCCCACTGAGCAGGAAGTCTGACACAGGACTCAATCCAGGGACTCCAGGATCATGACCCAACCTGCAGTTAGCTCCTCAACAAACTGAGCCACCCAGGTGCTCTCTCCATACTCCCTTCATGTGCAGTAGTCAGTGTTGTTTTTTTTTGTTATGAAAAATAATATTATGTGCTAAATTAGACCGTTTATTTTCTTCAAATTTTTGTCTCATACATTTTTACTTGTGGGAGGTAGGTTATGTCTCCTTTTGCTTTTTTCCTACTCCCTATTGCCTGGCAGACACTAAATGTTCCCTTTCCCTTTTTTCCCAGCATAATGGTGATTTCAGGGCTCCTCTCCTGAATTTCTCATCTCATCTGCCCATAGCACTGCATCTGAGACCTCCTGTCTCCCTCCTGCTTGCCCTGGATGCCCATCCTGCAGTCAAGGCTGATGTCTCCCCATCGCTGTCCTGTGGGTTCACACTCAAGGGACTTAACCCTCTGATGGTGGTTCAAGCCACCGCCATCTTTCCCCTTCTGTCTCCCACAGACTTTCTGGGAACTGACTTCTCTTTCCACTGATGCTCATTTCTTATGGTGTGAGCATGGGAGTGAGACTGTCAGGATTATGTCTGTGGTAGTTGTCCTCTTGGTTTTTTGTTTGTTTGGTTGGTTGGGTGTTTTTGGCTGGCTTTCTGAGGGAGAGACCTGTTGTTTTTTTATGCAGTCTCAAACCCCAAACTACTAGAACTCATACAGCAATTCAGTAATCTGGCGGGACACAAAATCAATGCACAGAAATCAGTTGCTTTCTTATACATTAGCAATGGAAAAAAAAAAGAAAGGGAAATTAGAGAATTGATTCCATTTACTATAGCACCAAGAACTATAAGATACCTGGGACTATACCTAACTAAAGAGGTAGAGGATCTGTACTCGAGAAATCATAGAACACTCTTGAAAGAAATTGAAGAAAACACAAAAAAGATGGAAACGCACTCCATGCTCATGGATCAGAAGAATAAACATTGCTTAAAAGGTCTATGATGCCCAGAGCAATCTATAATTTCAATACCATCAGGATCAAAATACCATCAGCATTTTTCAAAGTGCTGGAACAAACAAACCTAAAATTTGTATGGAACAAGAAGAGACCCCAAATTTCAAATGTAATGTTGAAAATGTTGAAAAAGAAAAACAAACCTGGGGACATAACATTGCCTGATTTCAAGCTTCACTACAAAGCCGTGATCACCAAGACAGTATGGTACTGGAATAGAAACAGACACATAGACAGAGTACAGAGCAGAGATACGGAACTGCAACTCTATGGTCAAATAATATTTGACAAAGCAAGAAAAAATATCCACTGGAAAAAAGACAGTCTCGTCAAGAAATGGTGCTGGGAAAATTGGAAAGCTATATGTAGAAGAATGAAACTCGATAATGATAACTAGATAATGTTACACCATGCACAAAGATAAACTTGAAATGGATAAAAGACCTCAACATGAGGCAGGAATCTATCAAAATCCTAGAGGAGAATATAGGCAGTAACCTCTTCAACATTGGCCACAGCTACTTCTTTCAAGACATATCTCCAAAGACAAAGGGAATAAAAGCGAAAATGAACTTTTGGGTTGTCATTAAGATCAAAAGCTTCTGTACAAAAAAGGAAACAGTGAACAAAACAAAGAGGAAACCCAAGGAATGGGAGAATTCACAAACAATACCATAGACAAAGGGCTGATATCTAAGATCTATAAAGAATTCCTCAAACTCAACACCCAAGAAAAAATAAAATAATAAAATATAATAAAGTAAAATAATAAATTAAAATGAAATATAAAAGAGAAAATCACGTCAAAAAATGGGCAGAAGACATGAACAGAGATTTCTCCAATGAAGACATACAAATGGCTAAGAGACAGATGAAAAAAAATGTTCATCCTCACTAGCCATCAGGGAGATTCCAATCAAAACCACTTTGAGATACCACTTTACACCAGTTAGAATGGCCAAAATTAACAAGACAGTAAACAACAAGTGTTGGAGAGGATGTAGAGGAAGTGGGACCCTCTTACCTTATTGGTGGGAATGCAAGTTGGTGCAGCCAATTTGGAAAACATTGTGGAGATTCCTTAAGAAATGAAAAATAGAGCTTCCCTATGTCCCTGCAATTGCACCACTGGGTATTTACTCCAAAGGTACAGATGTAGTGAATAGAAGGGCGATCTATACTACAATGTTTATAGTAGCAATTGCCAGTCACCAAACTGTGGAAAAAGCCAAGATGCCCTTCAACAGATGAATGGATAAAAAAGATATGGTCCATGTATACAATAGAATATTTTACCTCCAACATAAAGGATTAATATCCAACTTTTGTATCAACATGGACTGGACTGGAGGAGATTATGCTGAGTGAAAAAAGCCAAGCAGAGAGAGGTAGTTATCATTTGGTTTGAATTACTTGTGTAGCATATAGAATAACACAGAGAACATTAGGAGAAGGAAAGGAAAAGTGAATTTGGGGAAATCAGAGGGGAGACAAACTATTAGAGACTGTGGACTCTGAAAAACTAACTGAGGATCTTGGATGGGAGGGAGGCTTAGGGTTAGGTGAGCCTGGTGGTGGATATTAAGGAGGGCATGTATTGCATGGAGCACTGGGTATGGTGCATAAACAATGTATCTTGGAACACCAACAAAATAAAATTAAATTTAAAAAACTACCCTCCACCATGAATATTCTCCTACGGGTGTCACTAGGGGGCGCTGTTCACCTGCTCAGACCTGGCAAGGCCTGAAACCAACTGAAATGGTTCCACTTAACTGGGCCCTGCACCCATTCTCACTGGCCTGAGTGAGAGTGGACAGCAGCTGCTATCTCCCTGGGGACAAACCTAGAGCTCTTGACCACCCCAGACCTCCTCTTGGGAAGGAAACTATTAGTTGGGCTGAGGACCCAGAATCAAATGGTATTGTGGGCTCATATTTGCATAATGCACCACCAAGCACATCTTTACCCCTGGAGCTGAGGAGGAGGTAAAGGACACATCCCAGAGACCACACTATTTGTGAGGTTAGGAGACCTGTGGAAAGTGCACACCATGACCTGAACTCTTCTCCCCCCCCTCCCAAACCTCCCCACCTTCACTACCTGGATTCATGGAAATTTCAAAAGCCAGCCTTTTGAGGGATACCTCTGTCTTTATTCTTCATTGCTAACATATGTCTATTTTCATTTCAGGGACAAGTTCTCAGGTTGTGGTGAGGGGCTCTCACTGACTGTGTCCCAGGAAGGACAGTGACTCTCACCTGTGGCTTTAGCACTGGAACAGTCACCAATGATCACTATCTAAACTTGTTCCAGCAGAAACCTGGCCAAGTCCTCAGGGCGCTGATTCAGGATACAAACAGCAAACACTCCTGGACGCCCACCAAATTCTCAGGTTTGTTCTTGGGGGAAAATCTACTCTGACCCTCTCTAGTGCCCAGCCCCAGGACAAGGCTAAGTAACACTGGAGGTTGCTATTATAGTGGTGCTTGGTGCAGTGAGAGACCCATATGGGGAAGCAAGACATAAAGGTGTTTTCACCACGTGTGGTTACAACTAGGATCATGTGATATTGGCATCCCATTATCAGAAACCTGACTTCCAGGATAAACTAAATGTTAACCATCCATGCAGAGATGGAGATGAGTTAGGTCTGAATTTTTACAGATTGTTTTATCCATTTTAGAACATAATTTAAATATTTTATCAAAATATTAAATATATACATAGTTTGATTCAGTATTATATTTTTCAAATGTAAAAGTTAAATAAAATTATCTACCTAAGGCACTTAAGAATGAATATACAAATATGTCCAGTTCAGAGTTGTTGATAAAGAAAAATAATTGAAACCAACATGAATGTTTCTCTTTGGAAAAGTGACCAAATTTACCAAATCATCCTATGGAATAAAGATGAACTATAAATCAAAATGAGACAGACATACATGCGCTGCTCAAAAAAGATCACAAGATACATATTATGTGGAAATGCTAGTCATGGAGCAATGGAACACAAAAAGTAAGATATCATTATGTAACAATAATAATATATATTGTTATATACTTGCATATTTTACATATTTTATATTTACACATAATTTATATATATTTACATAATATATGTAATTCATAAGTATTTATAACTACTAAATATATAGATATGTATATAATAAGAATATAATAATAATTTATATATAATATATGCTATATATACTATAATAATAATGTATATATGTATATATAAATTATTACACCACAACCTTTGAAGTATTAACATATATTCATTTGTGAAGGAAATAGCAGTGGAACAAAAGAGTGGGTTTTTACTAGGTGGTATCATACTAATTTTATAGAACACTTACATAAATGTTAGTAAATATCAATCATTTTCTTAGATAATTTACAAAATTGGAGAAAAACATCCTAAATATATCAGATAGTTAGTACAACATAATATTATAAAGATACGATAATTATTAAAGCATAAATGAGAACCCACAGAATTAATCAATGACAAAAAACATGTTTCCACTGACAACATATTTTTTTAAAGATTTTATTTATTTATTTATTTGACAGATAGAGATCACAAGTAGGCAGAGAAGCAGGCAGAGAGAGAGAGGGAAGCAGGCTTCCTGCTGAGCAGACAGCTGGATGTGGGGCTCGATCCCAGGACCCTGGGATCATGACCTGAGCTGAAGGTGTTAGTGTCCGTGATCAAAGGAATGAGACTGATGCAAAATGAAGGTCAAGCAAAGCTTTATTTCACACCAAGCATCAAGAATCAAACTGATCAGTCAGGGCCATCTCTTAGCAAGAGGCGATGATGACGAGGATGACGACGAAGAGGACGATGACCTCAATGATGACGACCCCGATGACGCTGCTCCAGATTATGCTGCTCTGACAACAATGAACCCGATGACGCTGCTCCCAATGACTACCCCAGCCTCACAGACTAACTTTTATAGAGGTGGTTGAGCCTGGCTTATACACAGGTGGCCAATGAGATTACAACACACAGGGAAAACTGCACAGTTATGCTCAGTCAGCAATATGGGTGGCAAATTGAATTCCAATTCACCATAGTAAATATATGCATGCCCCACTGATTGGATGTCTCCACCTGGCCTGGCTCGCCCTTGTATCTGGGCTTTGCAAGTAAGTTCTTCTGGGAGGGCAGGGTCAATCTAAGTTTGCAACCAAATGGCTCCCTCTGGCTAACCAGGCCGTACATCACCTCCCCCTTTTCTTTGGAAATTAGTCAAATCCTTGACTTTTCAGCCAGTTCTCTGTTCTCCTTTTGTAAGGGGTTATATTGAGCATGTAAGACTAACATTTTTATCACTCTAATTTTCTTTTGTACAAATAGTCCAGATCTCTGAATGTTTTTTTTTTGTTTTTTTGTTTTTTTTTGTTTTTTTTTTTTTGTTTTTTTTTGTTTTTTTTTAAGACAGACTGCAATGCCTGAAGTGACTGGAGTACAGACTGATCAGTCATTTCTACTAGGGCACCTCTTGTAGCCAAGGACAGAGCAGGGGGGGGTGTCTCCCAAACATTATTTCAAATGGGGTCACCTTGTTTAAATAGGGTGTACATCATGCCCTGAGGAGGGCGAAAGGAAGGAGATCCACCCATCAACCGCCAGTCTCCAGAATTAGTTTTGTCAAGGTCTCTTTAAGAGTCCGGTTCATTCTCTCTACTTGCCCAGAACTCCGGGGCCAGTAGGCACAATGTAATTTCCAATTTGTGCCCACGGCCTTGGCCAATGCCTGTGAAACTGAACTCACAAATGCAGGGCCATTGTTTGACCCGATTGTGAGAGGCAGCCCAAACCTAGGAATTATTTCTTCTAGTAGCTTTTTGCCTACCGCTCCTGCTGTCTCATGTTTGGCTGGAAAAAGCCCCTACCCAGCCTGAAAAGGTATCTACAAAAACTAACATATACTTGTGCCCATATTTTCCGGGTTTCATTTCTGTAAAATCTATTTCCCAATAAATTCCTGGTTCCTTACCTCTTTCTCTTTCCCTCTTCCCATTCTAGTTCCTCCCACATTAACTGCCTGGCATTGAGCACATCTATCAACTACATCCTGAACCATATGCCCTAATTTAGAAACCTGGAATTGCTTGCCTATTAGGTCCTTGAGTTTGCGTATCCCCAAATGAGTACCCTGATGTATCTGGTCTACTAACTTCTTACCTAGTCTTTGAGGAATAATTATTTTTCCTGCTTTAGTCTTAGCCCAATCCCCTTCATAGTCCAATTTAACCCACTTTTGTAAATACTTTAAATCTTCTTCTGAATAGTTTGGTTTTTCTGGTAGGGCTGGAGCTGGGAGTGTAACCAGCTCTTGCACTGTTTCTTGGGCTGCTTGCTTTGCAGCTTAATCTGCTAAGTGGTTTCCTTTTGAAATCAGATCAGTCCCCTTTTGGTGTCCTGTGCAATGTATAACTGCCACCTCTTTTGGGTCCCAAATAGCCTGGAGGAGAGCCAATATTTCTCCTCTGTTTTTAATTCCTTTTCCTTCTGCTATTAATAGGCCCCTTACTTTATAAATAGCCCCATGTATATGGAGAGTAGCAGAGGTGTACCTGCTGTCTATATAGATGTTGCTGGTTTTACCTTTAGCCATCTGCAGTGCCTTAGTGAGTGCAATCAGCTCTGCTTTCTGCCCTGAGGTACCGTGTGGCAGGGCTGCCATCCAGAGTTCCTGCTCAGAGGAAACCACCACAGCCCCTACATACCTCTTTCCATCGACCATGTAGTTACTCCCCTCTGTGAACAAAGTCATCTCCGCATCTGGAAGGGAATGTCTCTGAGGTCCAGACTTAGTCCTATGACTTGGGTTAGGACCTCCCTACAGTGTGTGGGTGGTCAGCCAGCTCCTCTGGCAGCAGCGTGGCTAGATTTAGCACCACCAGGGGCCGGAAGGTCACTCTTGTTTCGTTGAGGAGGAGGGTCTGATACCCCATTACTCAGGCGTTTGTCATACATTGGTCTGGTGGAGTCCAATGAAGCCCCTCGATAGTGTGGGTGGTGGTCAAGATGAGATTTTGACCCAAAGTCAATTTACTTGCATCCTTGACCAGGACGGCCATGGCAGCAATTATGCAGAGACAAGGTGGGGGCGGGAGGGAAAAGCCACTACTGGATCTAGTTTCTTGCTAAGATAAGCTACTGGCCTTTGCCAAGGCCTCAGAGTCTGAGTCAAAACTCCTTTGGCCACCCCTGCCTTTTCATCCACATACAATTGGAAAGACTTGGTAACATTTGGGATGGCCAATGCTGGGGCACTCAGTAAGGCTATTTGTAATTCCCAAACTGCTCCTTCTGCCTCAGCTGTCCGCTCTACCATAGTGAGCCCCCCTTTTGCCAGTTGGTAGAGAGGTTGGGCAATCTCCACAAACCTCAGTATCCAGAGCCTACAGTAGCCCACCATCCCAAGAAACTCTCTCACTTGTCGGGACGTGGTGGACTGGGGGTATTGAGTGATCACATGTTTCCTGAGCTCAGACAGTGAACACACTCTCTCGTGGAGATCAAAGCCTAGATAAGTGGTGTGGCTCTGACAGAGCTGTTTTTTTTTTTTTTCTGAAATCTGATACCTTTTTTTCTGCAGAGTCTGTAAGAGAGCTCTTGTCACCCACAAACATGACTCATAGTCCTCAGCAGCTATTAGCAAGTCATCAACATACTGTAACAGAGTGACTCCCGGGTTGGAAGTTCTGTACTCGTGCAAATCCTCATGTAGGGCCTTGCCGAAGATAGTGGGTGAATTCTTGAACCATTGGGGAAGTCTTGTTCAGGTGAGCTGGCCTTGGAACCCTTCCTGTGGGTCGGGCCACTCAAAAGGAAAGAGGGGCTGAGACTCCCTTGCTAAAGGTATGTAGGATGAAAATTGGGCTCCCATGTCCACCAAAAAATCAATTGATTTCCCTTCCACTTTAATTTTTACTCTGGTGGCCAGCATTGCCTTCTTCATTTTGGGGTACTCTCTGGTCCACTGTCCTTTTCCCTTACAGTAAGCACAGTGATCTGATCTAAGTCTTCCTGGCTGCCTTCTCTGTGCTTAGGCTTTCCCTTCCATTTACCATCCCCTACCTGCCTCATGTAATGCCAAAACCTTAACCAGTTTTTTTTTGTCTGTTTTTCATCCTCCTGTGCATCCCTATTGTTAAACATCTTTTCTGCTATTCCCACTAGCTCAGTCAGATTCTTCCCATTCAAATCCTTCCATTTTCTGAAGTTTCCTCTTCATATCTGGGGCTGACTGACTGGCAAAAGCAAGATTCACTGCCCTCTGATTATCAGGTGCCTCAGGGTTGATCAGGCTATACATTTTATAGGCTTCAAAAAGCTTTTCTAGGAAAGTTCCCGGAGACTAATTCTTACCTTGAGTCACTGTACTAATTCTGGTTTAGTCTGAGTGCAGCTTTTACTTCTGGAAATTCTTACCCATTTCAGTTCCAGGATTTTAACATATAAAGATCTGTATTTGTTCTGAAAGTCTCCCATATGAATTTCCTTTAAGGCGGAATTCATCTTACAAGAGAATTAAAACAATTACAAATGACAAAAACTCAGAATAGATATGGTTAAATATCAAGTGATGACCCTTATCAAAACATTAAAACTTTAGGAAATGTATAGAACCGCTGGAGTAGTTACAGCATTTACCCAAATGTAACCCAAGGTTTATCATTGATTTAGCAGTACTTACTGAGTAACTTAGCATATCAAGGAAAAGCCTTATGAGTCAAAGAGATCTCATTTACAATTCTGGGTGGGCAAAGAGAAAATCATTTACTTTTTTTTTTTTTTTAGAAACATCTCAATCTCTAGTGAAGACTAAATATTAACCAATTGTGAACTGTTGCAACAGCAGTTAAGCACAAAACATGTTTACCAACAGATTTCAAAAGCACAAACCCAGTTCCAACAACCAGTGCCCTAGCATTTTCTCCCATTCGTCATCCAAGCAAAACTTCAAGCTTCAGGTTATGGAAGACTCCGAAAGCCACTTTAACAATTACCCATGACAACTCTGAGACAGACAATCAACCATCAGTTCAGTCATCTCTTTGCTAACAGATTTTACAATCAACCTGGGCCCACTCCACTTCAGATGCCATGCTTTCCCGCCAGCAAGGGGGAGGGGCTAGGCAGTCCACATCAGGCCAGAGAAGGCAAGGAACTCCCCAAAACAAAGGGAGTTTCAGCAGCTGCTTGGGAATATTCCTTAAAGTCTCTGTCTCGAGTTAGACTAACTCCAGTTGACTCAAGTTATAGGCCTTAACACACGAAATGAGTGAAGGAGAAGCCCCACATCTATTATGAGGAATGGAGAGATGAAAGTCAGAGTCCCCTTACTCTCTGCTTGCCCCCTTCCTTCAAACACAACAGACCACAAAACGACAACACAAAGACAACCGCAGACCCAGCAGTCCTTACCCCAAACCTGCCACAGTGGGGATTTTCTTGATTCCCAGACACCGCCCAGGGGGACTTGAGCCCCCGGAGACCCTCCAGGGGAACTCAAACCCCCAGAGACAGCCCAGGAGGACTCAAACTCTCGGAGACTGCCCAGGGAGACTTGAACCCTGTGGCAGGCCCCTGACTGCCCAGGGGCACTTGACCCCCCGGGCAATCCCCTGACCACCCATGGGGACTCAAACCTCCTGCCAGACTCCAGAAGAGGGATGGGGCATCCCCTACATCCACTCCAGCCCTGGGGAGCCTGGATGTGTCCAGCTTCTCCCTGGTGGGCCATACACTGGAGCTCCGCAACCAGACAGACAGATAGGATCCTGATATTTTACCTCTGGAAGCTTTTCCCAGAAATTCTGATGCTGGCTCAGTTCTCATTGTTTGGTCCTGGACGAGCCCCCAGTGTTAGGGTCCGTGATCAAAGGAATGAGACTGATGCAAAGCAAAGGTCAAGCAAAGCTTTATTTCACGCCAAGCATCGAGGATCAAACCGACCGGTTGGGGCCATCTTGATGACGACGAGGATGATGACCCCAACGTCGATGACCCCGATGATGACGACCCTGATGATGACGACCCAGGCGACACCACTCCCGATGACTACCCCAGCCTCACAGACTAACTTTTGTAGAGTTGGTTGACCCTGGCTTATACACAGGTGGCCGATGAGATTGCAACACACAGGGAAAACTGCACAGTCATGCTCTGTTGGCAATATGGGTGGCCAATTGAATTCCAATTCACCATAGTTAATATATGTGTGCCCCACTGATTGGATGTCTCCATCCAGCCTGGCGCGCCCTTGTATCTTGTATTTGGGCTTTGTAAGTAAATTTCTCTGGGAGAGGCAGGGTCCATCTAAGTTTGCAACCAAATGGCTCCCTCTGGCTAACCAGGCCCTTACAGAAGGTAGAGGCTTTAACCCACTGAGCCACCCAGGCACCCCCTGACAACATATTTTTGTGACAAAGACAGATATACAGACAAGATATATGCCATGGGTCTAGTGAACCTAACATGAGACCCTGACAATAGCAGCAATAAGTAAATAAGTCATCCTGTAAGGGTGCCCCAGGTAGAATTATTACCAGGGTTGGACCAATATGCTTTTCTGGGGACCATTAATATTTGAGCTTGTTTCAAGTACATTATGTCCCAGTAGTGAAACCAGGGACAAGGCAAAAACAAAGTCAGATCATCAAATACTCTTGAAATATCTCATAAAATAAATATTTCCCTTAGCTGTCTATCCGAGAACATTGATGCCCTGGAAAAATGAATGGTGCAACCCCAGAGTTGACCTGTTCATTCTACTGCCCTGGGTGGTGACATCAGAAAAGTCCACCTGAGAGTTTAGAAACTCCTACCTGGAGTGCTGGGAAGTCTGAAGTCAGCAGTGGGCGCTGGTGGGCTGCTCCTGAGAGATCAGAATTCTGGGTCAGAAAGACCAGAAAAGTCTGTCACTGCCCTAGCACACTTAAGAAGCAAGGTCTCACTGTGGGTGACCATCCTGCTCCTGGGCCCACAGAAGCACCACGAGCTCTCAGCTTTGAATCACACATGCCTCATATGTTGTTCTCTGCATCATGGAGTAAACTGATTTCATCGAAAGATAGATGGACAAGACAGTTCTACAACAAAATAAATTTGCTTCCTGAACTCAAGCTGCAATGTTCCCCAGGCAAAGGATAGGACACAGCAGGGGAGTGACTGTCTCCATCCCAACAACTGGGCCTCAGCAATCAGAGCTCAAGGGCTTCTCCACCATGACCTGGATTCTTCACTTCATCTCCTCACTGATTGAATAGTTTCCATTAAGGGAAAGTGAAAGGGTCAGGGGAGGGCTATGGTTTTTGCTCTTATGTTCTGGATACAGGTGATCATCATACCATTCTTTTTGTCACCTTGTTGACCTCCTTCCAGGATTGTGAGACCAATGGGTTTAGTTCTGCCATTCACAGTGTCTAAATCTTTGTCTTAGAAATGGTTTAAAGTATATATAAAATAGAATGCATGTATCCTAAGTTCATTTTCTCACTCTAGCAAATCAGTTAATGGGGGGAACACATCTAAACAGAAAAGTATCAGAAGTTAAAATTGCAGAATGATCTCATTTATGAACACAGCTGATAGTTGCACAAATGACTCAACACATAAGCCACAAAAATCATGTTATCGCAGAAAAATATTCACCTTGATCACCAGGGAGGATTGGGGTATGACCAGGTGTGTGCAGTCTCTCAGTGATGAAGAACATGGAATGTGGGGGACCAGATGTGAAGAGGCACTGAGCCGTGTGTTTGATGCCTGAACCAGGGCAGAGCTCCTTCTCTTCCAACGCTGGTTCCCTTACACTCTGTGGGAGATAACAGTGAAGTCTCCAGACATACCTCAAGGGACACAGTGATCCCTAGAGCACCTGGTCAGCCAGCATCAGCATATCCTCTCAGATACAAGCACAGTCCAGAGGATGCTCCCACCTGATTCATACAAGAAAACTCAGGACCATCAAGGGGTGCTGGTCTACCACTTTCCTGGATGTGAGGGGCTCCTGGCATGCTGGGTCCTTCTCCCATCTCTAGACAATCAATCCCACCATTAACTCTGATTGCAGATCCCTACCCAGATATGCCCTGGGAAGTGAATAATGAGACTTTGGTGTCTGGGGAATGACAGAGATAATGTGTGAGATAATGAGCGTACATCCACACTCAGGAACCCTTGCTGCTAATTATGACTTCCAAATGTGCCCATGATGAAATATGCAGAAAGTGTGCAATCTCTTTATCTTCCATCATATCAGTTATTGTTGAATATGAAACTTTTTCATTTATGCCAATAATTTATAGTGGAAACTGCTTCTAACCAGTTTTTAGCTTTCAAATACTTATTTCATCTTAAGTGTCAATACTTGTCCTTGGCTCAAAATTTGATAGATATGAAAGCACCTAATGCTCTCTAAGTATCCAGGGCAACACTGACAAAATAAAATAAAGTTAAAAAAATAAAGTAACCAGTAAGGCTGCCTGGGTGTTAAGTGGGTTGAGCCTCTGCCCTTGGCTCAGGTCATGATCTCAGCGTCCTGGGATTGAGCCCTGAGTCAGGCTCAGTGGGGAGCCTGCGTACCCCTCCCAATCTGCCTGCCTCTCTGCCTACTTGTGATATCTCTCTGTCAAATAAATAAATATAATCTTAAAAAAAATAAATTATCCAGGACATTAGTTTAATATGAACATCATTTGGTATGAGTATTGTTCTCTGATGAATTGTGGCTCCCAAACACATGCAAAAAGACAAGACACTGTCCTGAAAGAACTATAAAACCAACGATTTACTAGTGATTCAAAAATGAATGCCACTCATATTTATAACTAATCTTGGGAAAAGTACCAGGCCTGAACCTCACCAACACCCTTAACCATCATGCCAGTCCTCCTAACTACCAGGGCCTTCTCCAGACTTCTAGGTCCTTCTATTCATCAGCAGAGCACAGAGGGAGAGAGATTTGAAAATGCACCTTGATAGTTACACCCCTTGTTCACACAGTGTTTTTTTTTTAATTATTAATTTCTTTTTTAAAGTAAGTGTTATGCCCAACATGGGACTTGAACTCAAACCCCAGATCAAGCATCATATATTTTATCACCTGAGCCAGTCAAGCATATGGTATCTTTTTCAATTCTGATCATGAGTCACACTTGTCTCCCCTTGCTATACCTAATGTGGTCAGATTTTTGTTTTTGTTTGTTTGTTTGGTTGGTTGGTTGGTTGTTGGTGGTGTTTTTTTTTTTTTTTTCTTTTCAGAATTGCATGTTGACACTCTGACCTTTCCTCCTCAAAGCCTACAGTTATATTGATGGGCTTCATGGAATAGACAGCCTCTAAAACAGATAAGGTTGACCCCTCCAGCCTGGAGGGTCACTCTGAAGTGACTAGAGGTCACAGCTCTGCTGTGCCTTTCCATCCATTCCAGAAACACATTTTAGGACTGAGTCAGAGGAGATTCTGTTTTTTCACCCCAAATCTGGGGCTCTAAAATTCCCAGTGGATTCATTACTGGAGGAGTGACCACTATGATTAAACAAGGAGATGATCAGGGATGTCACTGGTAAAGACAAAATATGTTCCCAGAACATGGGATAAATTTGGAATGAACTAGAAGCAGAGTCAAGATTTGGAGAACACATCCATGTTCTCCGTCTCAGGCTTTCCAGAGAAGAGAGTTTTGGCTGAAATCACCAGGTATGTCAGGGAGCTGACTTGGTAAAAGATGTCATCCCTGTCACAGAATGTTCCAGTCATCCTGCAGTCATTGGTTTATGTGAGGTCCCAGCTTATGCTTCTTTCAAATCCTCCTCAAGGGACAGTAGGGTTACCCTGGGGAAGGAAGAGAGAGAGAGAGAAAGAGAAAGAGAGAGATAATTTGCATGAAATATATTCCCCTCCTACTGGGTCTGGACACATGAAAAGGCCCAGGGATACCCCACTGCAGTCCATGAGCCTGAGGATGTTCCATTCTGTGAGGGTCCCCACCATTGCTTGGACAGTGTTTCTTCTTGGGCTCCTCACTTAAGGCTCAGGTCAAGGGAGGGGACACTTCAACCTTGAAGGGCACCTAAAATCAAGGTCTCAGAGTGACCCTTGTCTCCCATAATAAAACCTGTCTCTCTTCTTAGTTTTAGGAGCGGAATCTCAGAATGGGTGACACAAGAGTCATCACTGACCATGTTTTCAGGAGGGACATTCACACTACCTGTGCCCTTAGTTCCGGTCCAGTCTCTACAGGTCACTACCCCAGCTCGTACCAGCAGACCCCAGGCCAGCCTCCTCACATGATTACCTACAGGAGAAATGGTTACCCCACAGGGGTCCCTGACCATTTCTCTTGATTAATATCTAGAAAAAAAAGCCTCCTTAATCCTCAAAGGGGCCCAGCCTCTGGATGAGACTTACTATTACTGTGTTCTGTATTTTGGTAGTTATACTTACTCAGTAATTTAAATCTATGGGAAAGTGCATTCAGTACCTCTTCATGGGCTCAGAACTGCTCCGTCTTAAAGGCAGGAGAGAAAGTGAGGGGGTGATAATCAACAACACCATGGGAAGGGAGGCTCCCTGACCCCATTCTCCTCTCCCGTGGTTCCTGGTCATATGTCCCATTATCACACCCAAAGGTGTGTCCATCTCTCCAGTGTGACCCCAAAAGCCTGGGCAACATTCCTCCTTCTATGTTTATAACAATGGGGAGGGGCGTCACATCCAAAATAAATCCACAAACAGTGAGATTCAGTGAGCTCACTGCTTCTTGTGAGATGACTTTTATTCAAATAACATTAACAAACGTGACTTTATTCAGTAATTTCTTGATGGAGACCAAATCATATGGAACATTTCATCATCTGGATAGACATGAGCTGGATCATAGCTCATGGGCTGTTCTGTTCCATATGCCATAAACTACTCGTCAGTGTGCTGTGACAATAATGAAGGAGGTGAAGCATTTGGGACAGTTCATGTGTGAATGCTCTCTGAAAGAATTTTCTTCTGATATCCATGTTCCACACTTTTTATTTCTTCTAATTTGGGCCATCATTTAATTAATGATGGCAGTGCTTACTTTATTAATAGTGACTTTCAGAACTTCTTGAAAAGTTAATAACAAATATGTGATATATTTGTAAAAATATTTTTTTAACCTGGAAAGTATGTGCTCTTTGAGAAATTAGAAAATCAATCTATATCAGGAACTCGGGTCACAGCAGGGCCATATACCTCATTGATGTTTGTGGGTTAACAGTGAGCAGACTGTAAGCCTGCCCCAACATCATTTCCAGTCAGAACCCAGGTTTGGCCAGCAGACAATACGGGGCAATAAGTGTTTTCTTGTGCTCCTGCTCAGTGGGGGCTCAGTGCTCTGTAATATCCCAAACTCACCAGGCTGAGGAATTAGCATCTGTGTGTACTGCTGTGGACTTGGCAAGTGTGTTCCCTCTGGCTGGGAAGAGGGTCTTACTCGCTGGTCTGTGGTTCCAGATCCCAGCAGCTGCTTCTTGCCTGGTGCCTCCCAGGGGAGAAACTCGGGCTCATCTCCAGACTCTAATCTAAGAACCAAGGATAGAACACATTTTCCAGGAGGAAAATTTTCATGTACATAGTCCACCCCTTTTGGCCACTGGAGAAGACAAGAAAAGTCTGGCCACTCAGCCCCAACCTGACACTCAGACACCTCTGTCCCCAAAGCCTGGACTCCTACCCTCCTTGTGGTCACCTCTCACTGCTCATGCACAGAGAGGCCTCAAAGAACTGAGTTTGACATGTGTCATAATAAGATGACAAAAAGGGCTGAAAAAATAATGTGACTGTCAGAAGGGACAGCTGGTGAAGTGTCACTGGGGATGGAGCCGGAGTCAGAGGGAGAACTTGTAGCTATATGTCTGACCCCTGGAGGAGACATAGAAGGGAAGGTCAGGTAGGAAGAGCCTGTAACCACAGGTCTGTGCATATCTACAGGGATTGGGAAGGTCCTGGCACCTAAGGGGTGATTGTGGAGCCTTATTCCCCCAGGGAAAGCCAGACTCAGCAGTCTCTGAGCTCACATTTGCCTATAACCAATGAAGGAGCAGCGGGTTTCTCAGTTACCTAGAGTCCTACCTGTAGGTTATCCTGGGGGTGGGGGAGAACTGAGGTCTTGACTTCCAAGGCCATTACAACTGACCTTTGCTACTGTCTGACATCCTCAGGACTAGGGCTGTGCTGTCCTTCATCTGCCTCCACATGGACTTCAAATTATGTGAAGCTGAGGTATCTCATAGCATTAGAGGCTTTGTTCCTTGCAGATCTCTGCAGGCATGGAGACCAGTTCCTCTGCTCAAGCCACTTACCTGGGTGGTAAGGGTCTGTGGGAGAGCCACCCCTCTTTACAGTCAGGTAAGGGTCCAATGCAGTCATCAGAGCTGGAGTATCCATCACTACAGGCCTGCTTGTCTGAATTTTTCTAAACTTCTCCATACTTTCACACCATGATAACCATGGGACACAGGACAACATACACATCACCAGCCCCCCACTTGCTCTCTCACCTGACCTCACCCACGTAAGTCATGGCATCCCTATCTCTGTGGGTATTGTCCTCCAACCACCTGACACTCTGGATCATCACTCCCTGTCCCACAGCTTAGGATTCAGTTAGTCACCTCACTGTGTCCCACTTGGGGACATGTGACATTTCTCCCTTCCCTTCTCTGCTCTCATCTTCCTCCAGGGGGGATCTGGGGTCCCCATTTGAGTCTGGATCCATGGATTCCTCCACTAATACAGGAATTCTGTTCATCTCTGGGCTGCAGTCTGAGGACGAGGTTGACTATTACTGTGCTGTAGTCACTGGACTGGGAGCAGCTATACTCACTCACAGTGTCTCAGACAATGAGGCAGTGAGACAAAACCCCTGGGCACAGAGAATATGGCTTATTAAATTAATATGGCTTAGAAAATTAAGTTGAGACACATTTTTCTTTTTTCCAGAGTCCTGGTCCTAGACTGTGCTGCTGACTCAGCAGCCCTCAGTGTCTGAGACTCAGGATCAGAGGGTCACCATCTCCTGCCCTAGTATCAGCTCCAAATCAGATATGGTCCTGTGAACTGATAGAAACTGCTCCCAGGAATGACCCCACACACCTCATCCATGGTAATTACTATTACCATTCACTCTTGGGGGACAGAGATCCATTCTTTGCCTCCAAGTCTAGCAGCATTCATGTGCACTCCATCATGGACCCCAGTCTCCTAAATGACTTTGTATGCATGCATTAGGTGCTGTTACTCTTTAGAGTTTAGTGAGCTGTGACTACAAAGTGTGGTGTGACCATCATCACAGTGCCATGTGATGGTCACTGTCATCATTATCAATGGACTCAAGGCTGATTGTTATAATTTGGTGTGGGTCAAGGTTCTCAGTGCTAACACAGTGTTCTAGCCTGTGGGAAAGTGAGTCATATTTCCAGTCATGCCTCTGCCAAGAAAGTGAACTGCACAACCCCTGACTACTCAGCTCTGCCTGTGATTTTTCTCCTTTTTTTTTTTTTTATATTCTGGGCCTGCGTCCATCCAGGGACACTGTCTGGGAGTGAGGCTTTTTCTGTCCCTTCAGTCCTCAGAATCAGTCAGCCCATTAATGCACAAAATGTCTGAAAGGAAATAGAAATTCCTTGTCCTCAGGAACTGGGAGTTTCCTTCTCAGCTCATGTAAAATCAATAATTTTCTTCTGATTTGTCAAAAAATGAAACATTATTTGGGCTCTGAGTCTTTCTTTGGGCCTCAGCACTGTACGTGCCTAGTTTGATGGGTATGTCAGCTCTGTTTGCCTCTGGAACTAGGATCAGCTTAGCTTTAACCAGATAATCAGTTTGTTCATTTTCTGAGAGTTGAAGGGAACACTTAAAATGATTTCAAACTAAAAATGTTAGAAGGCAAAGAAAACAAAAGAAAAGAAATTAACTTTCTAGAGAAACATCTGCAGGTGAATGTTTACAGAAACCTTATTCATAATACCAGGCATAAAAGCAACCAAAAATCTACACACCGATTTTTATACCAGCTTTTAAAATAATGACCAAGACTTGAGTTAACAAAGATGTCCTCTGATATGTTGTATATTCTTGCACTAGAATATTAATCAAAATTTAAAATAAAGTAACTTGAGTCAAAAAATATACATGAAATTTAAACACGTATTTCTAAGCAAAGAAGAACATATAAAAGGAGCAGCAGGGACGCCTGGGTGGCTCAGTTGGTTAAGCAGCTGCCCTCGGCTCAGGTCATGATCCCAGCGTCCTGGGATCGAGTCCCACATCGGGCTCCTTGCTTGGCAGCGAGCCTGCTTCTCCCTCTGCCTCTGCCTGCCACTCTGTCTGCCTGTGCTTACTCTCGCTTCTCTCTCTATGACAAATAAATAAATAAAAAATCTTAAAAAAATAAAAAAAATAAAAGGAGCAGCATTATAGAAGTGGCAGAAAGGTTAGTGATTGACATGAGGTGGAGGAAGGAAGTAGAGGAGGGTGAATATTTAGAGCACAGTGATTGTATTTATGGTTGTGTTACTCTTGTACATGACACTGTGATGATGGTCACATCACACTGTTGCATAGTCACAGCTCACTAAACTCTAGGGCAGAGTAACAACACCTAATGCATGCATACAAAGTCATTTAGGAGACTGGGGTCCATGATAGAGTGCACAGTGTGACATTTTCCCATCTGCTGCTACAAATTTGTGAACCCACCTCACAGAAGGGGCGGACCAGAAAGATCTTGACATGAGGGACTTTGCCTGTTGGTCCAGAGAGAAAATTAACTATATAAAGCCCCTTATTCCACATGATACAGTTGTGTCCCATGGTGTAAGTGATCAATAATTGTGATGTTTCTGGTTTGTGCCTGGAATTGAACAATGTAGTCAATGGCAGAGATGGTGAAAGCCAGTGTTCTCCCTTCAGGGAGAGAATTTCAAGTTTTGTGTGGGTCTCATCCTCTCCATAACCAATGACATGGTCAAATTCATGCTTGTGGTTTTATTTATGGTTGTAAGTTACACTTCAGCTGTAAACATCAAGAAACTTTGAAAAATAAAGTTTATTACTTATAAGACATGTAAATTTCACAGCAGACCTTGGGCCACAGAGGGACATCATAGGCAGAGGAAAAGCCAGCCCAAGCCCTCCCACCAGTAATGTGGATAGAGACTCAGTTGACAGAATAAAAAGCTGGAGGTGTGAGACACAGAGAGAGACAGAGAGGCAAACATTCTTGGGTCCCACACTGAATGTTCACATGGGCAGATTGCTGGTGCTTGTGTCTTTGTCCTTTTGTCTCTCCACACCCTCCCCTGAGAGAGGTGCGCTCAAGCCTGGTGCTGTTAGACCCAGAAAGAACAGGCACTTCCAGCCCGGGCCAGCGGGAAAATCTCAGTGTGCAATCGCTGCTTGGAACCTCTCTGGTGATCTGGAGCTGCCCAGACAGCCACCACTGCCATGGTTTTGGGTACAAGCAGAAGATCCTGTGTCCCCAGGGACCGCGACGTGGAACATGCTCTGCGAGCAGCCAAGGGGGCATTTATATGGGCTCTGCAGCAACCACAGGGGACCAGATAGAAGGCTTCTCTCTGAGAGGGAGGTCAGGGTGCAGGTTGCTTTCCTCTAAACCTACAAAAACCATTAAAAGCAGTCAAGGAGAGAGAAAAAGTGAAGAAACACAAAAACCTCCAGATTAAAAAAGCCTGAAAAAACCGGTTTCCTCAGAGCCCACACCCTTGAGGGGGGCAGGAGGACTTAGGGAACATCATTGACTGAAAACCCATGTGACAGTCCCCTTCCCCAGAAAACCAATCAGGAAAGAAAAAAAAAAAGACTACAAGAGAACAACCACCACTACTTCATAGGACAACTTTTATTTTTAACTCATTCCCACTATTCTGGTTCATTTTGGTTTTTTATATAGATATTTTTTTAACCAATTTACCATCACAGTGAGATGTCCAGTACATCAAATTCCATAATAACCTTCTAACCTGAACTTTTTGATACATACACCTGTGTTTTTCTTTTTTTAAGTTTAGTTTAGTCTAGTTTATTCCTTTTTTATTTTTATTTTCTAATATTCACATAGAGTTAAACTTCAAGGTAATCCCCTTTCCACAATCAATGCTACCCCTATAGGTAAACCAATTTTTAATCCCCTTTTATCTTAGGAACGTTGAGTACTTTAATGAAGATATCAAGATACATCTAGGAAGAATCACAACAACCTTCCTCGCCCAAACTGAGAATTTATAACCACTCTCCCAACTTTTTCTTCAACCAGTGTTTCTGTGTTTTTATGTTTGTCCTGATAGTATATAAATCTTATACTTGGGGTTCTTTTCACGAAGTTCTTCCTTTATTTGCATATATATATATATATATATATATATATATATTCTCTCTCTTGTCATATAATTTTATCAGTGTTTTTGTTTGTATACTTCATAGATTTTACCCTAAGACCGATTTGGGCTGAACCTTTTCTTTTATCTTCCTTTTTTTTTTCCTGTCTCTCTCTCTCTCTCTTTTTTCTTTTTCTTTTCTTTTTTATCTCATTTGGGTGGGGAATCCTGATTGCTCAGAAGCATTCCAGGGTGCACCTTCACTGCACCATGGTAGATACATCCAGGTACATACTTTCAGTCATCTCTCACCAAAATGACTAGGAGGAGGAATGTCCAACAGAAGAAAAATACAGGGGATGGGACTTCTGCAACAGAGCTAACAGCTACCAACATAAACAATATGTCTGAAAGAGAATTCAGGCTAACACTTATCCAGGCAAAAGAAAGGTTGGAGAAAGCCATGGATGACCAAAAGGAATTGATTAGGGCAGAACTGAAAGTGAACAGGGATGATGTTCACAATGCTCTCAATGAGTTCCAATCTAATCTAAATTCTCTAAAAGCTAGGGTAACTGAGACAGAAGATAGAATTAGTAATCTGGAGGACAAACAGATAGAGAGAAAGGATCAGGAGGAAGCGTGGAACAAACAGCTTAGAAGCCACGAAAACAGAATCAGGGAAATAAATGATGTCATGAAACGTTCCAACATCAGAATTATTGGAATTCCTGAAGGGGAGGAAAAAGAAAGAAGTCTAGAAGATATAGGGGAACAGTTCTTCATGAAAATTTTCCCAATCTCACAAATGGAACCAGTGTTCATGTACTAGAGGCTGAACGGACTCCCCCCAAGATTATAGATTCCAAAAAAAAAAAAAATCAAGGCACCTGATAGTCAAATTGAGGACTCATAACTGTAGATACAATCTCTTGAAAGCCGCTAGGACAAAGAGGCTACTTACTTACAGAGGAAAGCTAATCAGAGTAACGTCAGACTACAGAGACCTAGCAAGACAGAAAGGGCTGGCAAGATATATTCAGGGCACTAAATGAGAAGAACATGCAGCCAAGAATACTTTATCCAGCAAGACTGACATTCAAAATGGATGGAGAGATAAAGAGTTTCCATGACTGGCAAGGTTTAAAAGACTATGCAACCACCAAGCTGACACTGCAGGAAATATTAAGGGTGGTTCTATAAAAAAGGAAAAATCCTAAGAATAGCATTGAACAGAAATATAGAGACAAACCTCAGAAAGAAAGACTTCAAAGGTAACACGATGTCAATAAAAACGTATCTATCAATAATCACTCTCAATGTGAATGGCCTAAATGCGCCCATAAAATGACACAGTGTTGCAGATTGGACAAAATGACAGGACCCATCCATATGTTGTCTACAAGAGACAATTTTGAACCTAAGGATACACCCAAATTGACAGTGAAGGGATGGAGAAGAATCTTTCATGCCAATGGGCCTCAAAAGAAGGCCGGGGCAGTGATTCTCATAACAGATAAATTAGATTTTAAACTAAAGATTGTAGTCAGAGATACAGAAGGACACTACAAAATTCTTAAAGGGACTATCCACCAAGATGATCTAACAATTGTAAATATATATGCCCCCAATATGGGAGCAGCCAATTACATAAGAAAACTGTTAATCAAGTTAAAGAGTCATATTGATAAGAATACATTAGTAGTAGGAGATCTTAATACACCTCTCTCAGAAATAGACAGATCATCCAAGCAGAAAATCAACAAAGAAACAAGAGCATTGAATGACACATTGGACCTGATGGACCTCATACATAAATACAGAACATTCCCCCCTAAAACAACAGAACACTCATTCTTCTCAAGTGCACATGGAACCTTCTCCAGAATAGACAACATACTGGCTCACAAATCAGGACTCAACCGATATCAAAAGACTGAGATTATTCCCTGCATATTCTCAGATCACAATGCTTTGAAACTGGAGCTCAACCACAAGGAAAAGTTCGGAAGGAACTCAAACACCTGGAAGCTAAAGACCACTTGGCTTAAGAATGTTTGGATCAACCAGGAGATCAAAGAAGAACTGAAACAATTCATGGAAACCAATGAGAATGAAGACACTTTGGTCCAAAACCTATGGGATACAGCAAAGGCGGTCCTAAGGGGGAAATACATAGCCATCCAAGCCTCTCTCAAAAAAATTGAAAAATCCAGAATACACCAGCTGTCTCTATAACTTAAAGAACTGGAGAATCAACAACAAATCAAACCAACTACACACATAAGAAGGGAAATAATCAAGATTAGAGCTGAGATCAATGAGGTAGAAACCAGAGATGCAGTAAAACGTATCAATGAAACTAGAAGCTGGTTTTTTGAAAGAATCAATAAGATCGATAAACCATTGGCCACACTAATCCAAAAGAAAAGAGAGAAAGCCCAAATTCAGAAAATTATGAATGAAAAGGGAGAGATCACAACGAACACCAAGGAAGTAGAAACAATCAACAGAAGTTATTACCAACAGTTATATGCCAATAAGCTAAGCAACCTAGATGAAATGGATGCATTCCAGGAAAACTATAAACTCCCAAAATTCAACCAGGAAGAAATCGAAAACCTAAATAGACTGATATCTAGTAACGAGATTGAAGCCATGATCAAAAGCCTCCCAAAAAACAAGAGCCCAGGACCTGATGTATTCCCTGGGGAATTCTACCAAATATCAAAAGAGAAATAACACCTATTCTCCTGAAGCTGTTTCAAAAAATTGAAGCAGAAGGAAAATTTCCAGACTCTTTCTATGAAGCCAGCATTACCTTGATCCACAAACCAGGGAAAGACCCTACCAAAAAGGGGAACTTCAGACAAATATCACTGATGAATATGGATGCTAAGATTCTCAACAAGAGCCTAGCAAACAGGATCCAACAACACATTCAAAAGATTATCCACCATGACCAGGTGGGATTCATTCCTGGGCTACAAGGATAGTTCAACATTCGCAAATCAATGTGATAAAACAAATTAATAAGAAGAGAGAAGAACCACCTGGTCCTCTCAATTGATGCAGAAAAAAGCATTTGACAAAATCCAGCATCCGTTCCTGATTAAAATGCTTCAAAGTATAGGGATAGAGGGAACATTCCTGAACTTCATCAAATCTATCTATGAAAGACCCACAGAGAATATCATCCTCAAAGGGAAAAAGCTTGCAGCCTTCCTCTTGGAATCAGGAACACGACAAGGATGCCCACTGTCACCACTCTTGTTCAACATAGTATTAGAAGTCCTAGCAACAGCAATCATACAACAAAGAGAAATAAAAGGTATCCAAATTGGCAATGAAGTCAAACTCTCTCTCTTCACAGATAACATGATTCTTTATATGGAAAACCCAAAAGACTCCACCCCCAAACTTCTAGAACTCATACAGCAATTCAGCAACATGGCAGGATACAAAGTCAATGTACAGAAATCAGTGGCTTTCTCATACACTAACAATGAAAAGACAGAAAGGGAAATTAGAGAATCAATTCCATTTACTATAGCACCAAGAACCATAAGATGCCTGGGAAGATACCTAGCCAAAGAGGTTAAGGAACTGTACTCGAGGAACTACAGAATACTCATGAAAGAAACTGAAGAAGACACAAAAAGAAGGGAAGACCATTCCATGCTCTTGGATCGGAAGATTAAACCTTGTTAAAATCTATATTGCACACTCGGTGGTGGGCGGGCATGGGGCTGCAGCTGGAGCTCCAGTGCCCGGAGTTGGAGTTGCCGGGAGTTTCCCCCCCTCAACCCCTCCCACTTGGCGCGCGGCAGCGGGAGCCGGCGCGGGAGCCGCGAGCGGCAGCGAGCCAGCGCCCGGGCCGGCCGAGCCTTGTCCAGAGCCTGGAGCCCCGTGCGGGGCAGCCCCCGGAGAGGAGCCTCGCGGGCTGGGACGCATGCCGCACACTGGCACTGCCCCGGCACTAGCCGGGCTGCACGAAAACTCACTGTGTGCCCTCTTCAGTTGTTCTACAATGAGTACCAAGTCTGCCATCAGCAAGGAAATTTTTGCACCTCTTGATGAAAGAATGCTGGGAGCTGTCCAAGTCAAGAGGAGGACAAAGAAGAAGATTCCTTTCTTGGCAACCGGGTGTCAAAGAGAATATTTAACATATATCTGCCTGTCAGCTCTTAGGAAGTGAATGTTGTCCACATTTTATTTCTGTTGGGCAATGCCGGCCTAGTGTTGCAGGCTCTTCATACAGTGTACATGCAGTATATGTTGTAAGAATTCAATGAACAGGAGGAGGAGTGAAGATGGCGGAGAAGTAGCAGGCTGAGACTACTTCAAGTAGCGGGAGATAGGCTAAATAGCTTATCTAAAGATTGCAAACACCTATAAATCCAACGGGAGATTGAAGAGAAGAACAGCAATTCCAGAAACAGAAAATCAACCACTTTCTGCAAGGTAGGACTGGCGGAGAAGTGAATCCAAAGCGACTGGAAGATAGACCGCAGGGGGAGGGGCCGGCTCCCGGTGAGTGGCGGAGCAACGGAGCACAAAATCAGGACTTTTAAAAGTCTGTTCCACTGAGGGACATCGCTCCAGAGGCTTAACCGGGGTGAAGCCCACACGGGGTCAGCGTGGCCTCAGGTCCCAGAGGGTCACAGAAGGATCGGGGGTGTCTGAGTGTCGGAGAGCTTACCGGTATTAGAACAGGGAAGCCGGCTACAGAGACAGAGCTGAGGAGTGAGCTCTAAACTCGGGGTTACCTTGAACGGGTCACAGGCTCGGTCAGCTGAGAGCGCAGCCAGAGGCCAGGGTGACGGGAGTCATTGGGCGCTGTTCTCTGAGGGCGCACTGAGGAGTGGGGCCCCGGGCTCTCGGCTCCTCCGGGCCGGAGACTGGGAGGCCGCCATCTTCACTCCCATCCTCCGGAACTCTACGGAAAGCGCTCAGGGAACAAAAGCTCCTGAAAGCAAACCCAGCAAACCCAAGCAGATTACTCAGCCCGGCCCCGGGTAACGGCAGTGCAACTCGGCCTGGGGCAAAGACGCTTGAGAAACACTACAACAGACCCTTCCCCCAGAAGATCAACGGGAAACTCAGCCAGGACCAAGTTCACCTACCACGGAGTGCAGTTTCAATACCAAGGAGAGCGGCGGAATTCCAGAGGAGAAGAAAGCAAATCATGGAACTCATGGCTTTCTCCCCATGATTCTTTAGCCTCGCAGTTAATTTAATTTTTTTTTCTCTTTATCAATTTTTTTTCTCTTCTTCTGCTAATTTTTTTAACTTTTACCGTTTTCTTTTTTTAACGTTTTTTAAATAGTTTATGTAATATATATATTTTTTATTTCCTTTTTATATTTTTTATTGGCTTTCTTTTTTTAATAGTTTCTTTTTTTTTTCTTTTTTTTTCTTCTGAACCCCTTTTTATCCCCTTTCTCCCCCCTCTCGATTTGGGATCTCTTCTGATTTGGCTAAAGCATATTTTCCTGGGGTTGTTGCCACACTTTTAGTATTTTACTTGCTCCTTCATAAACTCTTATCTGGACAAAATGACAAGGCAGAAAAATTCACAACAACAAAAAAAGAACAAGAAGCAGTACCAAAGGCTAGGGACCTAATCAATACAGACATTGGTAATATGTCAGATATAGAGTTCAGAATGACGATTCTTAAGGTTCTAGCCGGGCTTGAAAAAGGCATGGAAGATATTAAAGCAACCCTCTCGGGAGATATAAAAGCCCTTTCTGGAGAAATAAAAGAACTAAAATCTAACCAAGTTGAAATCAAAAAAGCTATTAATGAGGTGCAATCAAAAATGGAGGCTCTCACTGCTAGGATAAATGAGGCAGAAGAAAGAATTAGCAATATAGAAGACCAAATGACAGAGAATAAAGAAGCTGAACAAAAGAGGGACAAACAGCTACTGGACCACGAGGGGAGAATTCCAGAGATAAGTGACACCATAAGAAGAAAAAACATTAGAATAATTGGCATTCCAGAAGAAGAGGAAACGGAGAGGGGAGCAGAAGGTATATTGGAGAGAATTATTGGAGAGAATTTCCCCAATATGGCAAAGGGAACAAGCATCAAAATACAGGAGGTTCAGAGAACCCCCCTCAAAATCAATAAGAATAGGTCCACACCCCATCACCTAATAGTAAAATTGACAAGTCTTAGTGACAAAGAAAAGATCCTGAAAGCAGCCCGGGAAAAGAAGTCTGTAACGTACAATGGTAAAAATATTAGATTGGCAGCAGACTTATCCACAGAGACCTGGCAGGCCAGAAAGAGCTGGCATGATATATTCAGAGTACTAAATGAGAAAAACATGCAGCCCAGAATACTATATCCAGCTAGGCTCTCATTGAAAATAGATGGAGAGATTAAAAGCTTCCAGGACAAACAAAAACTGAAAGAATTTGCAAACACCAAACCAGCTCTACAGGAAATATTGAAAGGGGTCCTCTAAGCAAAGAGAGACCCTCAAAGTAGTAGATCAGAAAGAAACAGAGACAATATACAATAACAGTCACCTTACAGGCAATACAATGGCACTAAATTCATATCTCTCAATACTTACCCTGAATGTTAATGGGCTCAATGCCCCAATCAAAAGACACAGGGTATCAGAATGGATAAAAAAACAAAACCCATCTATATGTTGCCTACAAGAAACTCATCTTAAACCCGAAGACACCTCCAGGTTTAAAGTGAGGGGTGGGAAAGAATTTACCATGCTAATGGACATCAGAAGAAAGCAGGAGTGGCAATCCTTATATCAGATCAATTAGATTTTAAGCCAAAGACTATAATAAGAAATGAGGAAGGACACTATATCATACTCAAAGGAACTGTCCAACAAGAAGATCTAAAAATTTTAAATATCTATGCCCCTAACGTGGGAGCAGCCAACTATATAAACCAATTAATAACAAAATCAAAGAAACACATCGACAAGAATACAATAATAGTAGGGGATTTTAACACTCCCCTCACTGAAATGGACAGATCATCCAAGCAAAAGATCAACGAGTAAATCAAGGCCTTAAATGACACACTGGAACAGATGGACATCACAGATATATTCAGAACTTTTCATCCGAAAGCAACAGAATACACATTCTTCTCTAGTGCACAGGGAACATTCTCCAGAATAGATCACATTCTTGGTCCTAAATCAAGTCTCAACCAGTATCAGAAGATTGGGATCATTCCCTGCGTATTTTCAGACCACAATGCTCTAAAGCTAGAACTCAATCACAAGAGGAAATTTGGAAAGAACCCAAATACATGGAGACTAAACAGCATCCTTCTAAGAATGAATGGGTCAACCAGGAAATTAAAGAAGAATTTGAAAAAAATCATGGAAACAAATGATAATGAAAACACAACGGTTCAGAATCTGTGGGACACAACAAAGGCAGTCCTGAGAGGAAAATATCTAGCGGTACAAGCCTTTCTCAAGAAACAAGAAAGGTGTCAGGTACACAACCTAACCCTACACCTAAAGGAGCTGGAGAAAGAACAAGAAAGAAACCCTAAACACAGCAGGAGAAGAGAAATCATAAAGATCAGAGCAGAAATCAATGAAATAGAAACCAAAAAAAAACACAATAGAACAAATCACCGAAACTAGGAGCTGGTTCTTTGAAAGAATTAAGAAGATTGATAAACCCCCGGCCAGGCTTATCAAAAAGAAAAGAGAAAGGACCCAAATAAATAAAATCATGAATGAAAGAGGAGAGATCACAACGAACACCAAAGAAATACAGACAATTATAAGAACATACTATGAGCAACTCTACGCCAACAAATTTGACAATCTGGAAGAAATGCATGCATTCCTAGAGACAAATAAACTACCACAACTGAACCAGGAAGAAATGGAAAGCCTGAACAGACCCATAACCAGTAAAGAGATTGAAACAGTCATCAAAAATCTCAAAACAAACAAAAGCCCAGGGCCAGATGGCTTCCCGGGGGAATTCTACCAAACATTAAAGAAGAACTAATTCCTATTCTCCTGAAACTGTTCCAAAAAATAGAAATAGAAGGAAAACTTCCAAACTCATTTTATGAGGCCAGCATCACCTTGATCCCAAAACCAGACAAGGATCCCAACAAAAAAGAGAACTACAGACCAATATTCTTGATGAACACAGCTGCAAAAATTCTCGCCAAAATACTAGCCAATAGGATTCAACAGTACATTAAAAGGATTATTCACCACGACGAAGTGGGATTTATTCTAGGGCTGCAAGGTTGGTTCAACATCCGCAAATCAATCAATGTGGTACAACACATTAATAAAAGAAAGAACAAAAATCATATGATACTCTCCATAGATGCTGAAAAAGCATTTGACAAAGTACAGCATCCCTTCCTGATCAAAATTCTTCAGAGTGTAGGGATAGACGGCACATACCTCAATATTATCAAAGCCATCTATGAAAAACCCACCGCAAATATCATTCTCAATGGAGAAAAACTGAAAGCTTTTCCGCTAAGGTCAGGAACACGGCAGGGATGTCCGTTATCACCACTGCTATTCAACATAGTACTAGAAGTCCTAGCCTCAGCAATCAGACAACAAAAGGAAGTTAAAGGCATCCAAATCAGCAAAGAAGAAGTCAAACTATCACTCTTTGCAGATGATATGATACTCTATGTGGAAAACCCAAAAGACTCCACTCCAAAACTGCTAGAGCTTGTACAGGAATTCAGTAAAGTGTCAGGATATAAAATCAATGCACAGAAATCAGTTGCATTTCTCTACACCAACAACAAGACAGAAGAAAGAGAAATTAAGGAGTCCATCCCATTTACAATTGCACCCAAAACTATAAGATACCTAGGAATAAACCTAACCAAAGAGACTAAGAATCTATACACAGAAAACTATAAAGTACTCATGAAAGAAATTGAGGAAGACACAAAGAAATGGAAAAATGTTCCATGCTCCTTGATTGGAAGAATAAATATTGTGAAAACGTCTATGCTACCTAAAGCATCTACACATTTAATGCAATTCCTATCAAAGTACCATCCATTTTTTTCAAAGAAATGGAACAAATAATCCTAAAATTCATATGGAACCAGAAAAGACCTCGAATAGCCAAAGGAATATTGAAAAAGAAAGCCAAAGTTGGTGGCATCACAATTCCGGACTTCAAGCTCTATTACAAAGCTGTCATCATCAAGACAGCATGGTACTGGCACAAAAACAGACACATAGATCAATGGAACAGAATAGAGAGCCCAGAAATAGACCCTCGACTCTATGGTCGACTAATCTTCGACAAAGCAGGAAAGAATGTCCAATGGAAAAAAGGCAGCCTCTTCAATAAATGGTGTTGGGAAAATTGGACAGCCACATGCCGAAAAATGAAATTGGATCATTTCCTTACACCACACACGAAAATAGACTCAAAATTGATGAAGGATCTCAATGTTAGAAAGGAATCCATCAAAATCCTTGAGGAGAACACAGGCAGCAACCTCTTCGACCTCAGCCGCAGCAACATCTTCCTAGGAACATTGCCAAAGGCAAGGGAAGCAAGGGCAAAAATGAACTATTGGGATTTTATCAAGATCAAAATCTTTTGCACAGCAAAGGAAACAGTGAACAAAACCAAAAGACAACTGACAGAATGGGAGAAGATATTTTCAAATGACATATCAGATAAAGGGCTAGTGTCCAAAATCTATAAAGAACTTAGCAAACTCAACACCCAAAGAACAAATAATCCAATCAAGAAATGGGCAGAGGACATGAACAGACATTTCTGCAAAGAAGACATCCAGATGGCCAACAGACACATGACAAAGTGCTCCATGTCACTCGGCATCAGGGAAATACAAATCAAAGCCACAATGAGATATCACCTCACCCCAGTCCAAATGGCTAAAATTAACAAGTCAGGAAATGACAGATGGTGGCGAGGATGCGGAGAAAGGGGAACCCTCCTACACTGTTGGTGGGAATGCAAGCTGGTGCAACCACTCTGGAAAACAGCATGGAGGTTCCTCAAAATGTTGAAAATAGAACTACCCTATGACCCAGCAATTGCACTGCTGGGTATTTACCCTAAATATACAAACGTAGTAATCCGAAGGGGCACGTGCACCCGAATGTTTATAGCAGCAATGTCTACAATAGCCAAACTATGGAAAGAACCTCTATGTCCATCTACAGATGAATGGATAAAGAAGATGTGGTATATATACACAATGGAATACTATGCAGCCATCAAAAGAAATGAAATCTTGCCATTTGCGACGACGTGGATGGAACTAGAGGGTATCATGTTTAGCGAAATAAGTCAATCGGAGAAAGACAACTGTCATATGATCTCCCTGATATGAGGGAGAGGAGGTGCAACATGGGGGGTTAAGGGGGTAGGAGAAGAGTAAATGAAACAAGATGGGATTGGGAGGGAGACAAACCATAAGTGACTCTTAATCTCACAAAACAAACTGAGGGTTGATGGGGGTAGGGGGGTTGGGAGAGGGCGGGTGGTGTTATGGATATTGGGGAGGGTATGTGCTATGGTGAGTGCTGTGAAGTGTGTAAACCTAGCGATTCGCAGACCTGTACCTCTGGGGATAAAAATATATGTTTATAAAAAATTAAATTAAAAAAAGTCATTAAAAAAATAAATAAATAAAGAATTCAATGAAAAAAAAAATCTATATTGCACTACTGGGTATTTACCCCAAAGATACAGATGGAGTGAAAAGAAGGGCCATCTGTACCCCAATGTTTATAGCAGCAATGGCCACGGTCGCCAAAATGTGGAAAGAACTAAGATGCCCTTCAACAGACAAATGGATAAGGAAGATGTGGTCCATATACACTATGGAGTTTTATGCCTCCATCAGAAAGGATGAATACCCAACTTTGTAGCAGCATGGACGGGACTGGAAGAGATTATGCTGAGTGAAATAAGTCAAGCAGAGAGAGTCAATTATCATAAGGTTTCAATTATTTGTGGAGTATAACAAATAACAGGGAGGACAAGGGGAGGTAGAGAGTAGAAGGGATTTGAGGGAAATTGGAAGGGGAGGTGAACCATGAAAGAATATGGACTCTGAAAAACAATCTGAGGGGTTTAAAGGGGCGGGGGTGTGAGGTTGGGGGAACCAGGTTGTGGGTATTAGAGATGGCATGGTTTGCATGGAGCACTGGGTGTGATGCAAAAAACAATGAATACTGTTATGCTGAAAATAAATTAAAAGAACAAAAAAAAAAAAAAACCAAAAAACAACAAAACAAAACAAAACAAAAACCTCAACATGAGACAGGAATCCATCAGAATTCTAGAGGAGAACATAGGCAGTAACCTCTTCAATATCATCCACAGCAACTTCTTTCAAGATATGGCTCCAAAGACAAAGGAAACAAAAGCGAAAATGAACTTTTGGGACTTCATCAAGATCAAAAGCTTCTGCACAGCAAGTGAAACTGTCAACAAAACAAAGAGGCAACACGCGGAATGGGAGAAGATATTTGAAAATGACAGTACAGACAAAAGGTTGATATCCAGGACCTATAACGGGCTCTTCAAACTCAACACACACAAATCAGACAATCCTATCAAAAAATGGGCAGGAGATATGAACAGACACTTCTCCAATGAAGACATACAAATGGCTATAAGACACATGAAAAAAATGATCATCATCGCTAGCCATCAGGGAGATTCAAATTAAAACCACATTGAGATACCACCTTACACCACTTAGAATGGCCAAAATTAGCAAGACAGTAAACAACATGTGTTGGAGAGGATGTGGAGAAAGGGGAACCCTCTTACACCATTGGTGGGAATGCAAGTTGGTGCAGCCACTTTGGAGAACAGTGTGGAGATTCCTCAAGAAATTAAAAATAGACCTTCCCTATGACCCTGCAATTTCACTACTGGGTATTTACCCCAAAGATACAGATGTAGTGAAAAGAAGGGCCATCTGTATCCCAATGTTTATAGCAGCAATGGCCACGGTCGCCAAACTGTGGAAAGAACCAAGATGCTCTTCAATGGACGAATGGATAAGGAAGATGTGGTCCATAAACACTATGGAGTAATATGCCTCCATGAGAAAGGATTTATACCCAACTTTTGTGGCAATATGAATGGGACTGGAAGATATTATGCTGAGTGAAAACAGTCAAGCAGAGAGAATAAATTATCATATGGTTTCACTTATTTGTGGAGCATAACACATAGCATGGAGGACAAGGGGAGATGGAGAGAAGGGAGTTGAGGGAAATTGGAAGGGGAGGTGAACCATGAGAGACTATGGTCTGTGAAAAACAATCTGAGGGTTTTGAAAGGGCGGGGTGTGGGCAGTTGGGGGAACCAGGTGGTGGGTATTTGAGAAGGCAGGGATTGCATGGAGCACTGGGTGTGATGCAAAAACAATGAATACTGTTATTGAAATAAACAATAAAAAAGAAACATTTAAGATGTAAATAAATTACAAATATATCTTTCTCGTGGGTCAAATATCCAAAGTGGTGAAGATGGCAATTCTTCCAGATCTGGCCAAAACCTTTGTTGCAAACACTCTAGTACAATATCTTTGCAATGGTAGGGATGTTCAGAATAATAGAAGGTAGGGAGAGAGGAAGGAAGGGGAAGAAAGGAAGAAAAGATAAAATAAGAGAGAAGGGGGGCACCTGGGTGGCTCAGTGGGTTAAAGCCTCTGCCTTCGGCTCAAGTCATGATCCCAGGGTCCTGGGGTCGAGCCCCACATCGGGCTCTCTGCTCCGTGGGGAGCCTGCTTTCTCCTCTCTCTCTCTGCCTCCTTCTCTGCCTACTTGTGATCTCTGTCTGTCAAGTAAATAAATAAAATCTTTTTAAAAAAATTAAAAAAAGAAGAGAGAAGGATAAAAGAAAGAAAGAAAAAAAGAGGAAAGAAGAAAGAAGAGAAGACAAAGACAAAGAAGAAATAGAAGGAGAAGAATGAGGAGGCAGAGGAGGTGTGGGAGGAAGAGGTGGAGAAAGGAAGGATGGAAGGAAGTAAGGAAAGGAAGGAAGAAGAAAGAAAAGAAAGGAAGGGAAAGGAAAGCAAAGCAAGGCAAGGCTAGAAAGAAGAAAGGAAGAAAGAAAGGATAGAAAGAAAGAAAGCAAGAAAGCAAGAAAGCAAGAAAGCAAGAAAGCAAGAAAGCAAGAAAGAAAGAAAGAAAGAAAGAAAGAAAGAAAGAAAGAAAAAGAGAGAGAGGGAGGAAGGAACGATGGAATGAAAAGAAAAGAAGAAGTAAAAGGAGGAGCAGGAGGAGGAGGAGTTGAGGGGGATGGGGATGAGGAGATGGGAAGGAAAGAAGGAAGGAAGGAAGGAAGGAAGGAAGGAAGGAAGGAAGGAAGGAAGGAAGGAAGGAAGGAAGGAAGGATGGAAGAGGAAGGAAGAAAGACTACAAAATCCTGTGACTGGCTTTTAGCCCTGGAACTATCCTGTTCTCCATCCACAGGTCCTGCCTGTGTCTGAGGAGGAGGAAGCTCAGGAAGTGGAGTGAAGTCAGATGAAGTGAGTCTGGGTGTGGCATAGGCACACTGCTTCTGTCAGAGACAGATATGGGTAGGGGACCTGCTGTCCTGAGGGTTGATTCACAGAATGTGGGTGCAGTAGGACTGGTACTGGATCTCCTGGGCGCTGAGTCTGTGCAGACACCTTAGTGTGCATCTGGGCTGATAGTTCTGTTCATCACAAGGTGAAGGACCCTGTGACTTGTGACCACCTTTTGGAGTATTGGAACGAAAACGGCACTTTACTGGGGAGGGCATGATCTGATTCAGAAACTCTGACTACTTCCAAGTGTTCCTAATGGAACCCGCATCCATAATCCTGAGAAGACAGCCTGAAGAAACTGATCATAGAATAGATCATCTCCAACAGTTGCCTTGGGCTACACTAAAGAGGTATATGGGTGTATCCCTCCAACATATAGGAAGTTGTTTGCCATTCCTTGTGAATATGTATGTAGTGGGAATTATGCTCCTTGGGGAAATCCTGTGTTCCCTGACATAGACTTCCTTGAGACTCAGATTATTAGGGCCTCTTTTGGACGCAGGATTCAGATTTCCCCATTCCCCAAAACTTATCATAGGTTATTCCAGAGAAAATGACCCAGGAAGGGGCCAGAAAGTCAGAGCGTATAATACAGATATGGAGGAAAGAGAGAGACTGAGACAATTGTATCTTAGTATTGCCTAAGGAACAAGAGTGTGGATCATATACACCACATTCTGGATTCCCTTTCTCCTCTCTGCCCCTAACACAACACAGGGAAGGGATCCTGATGCTCATGCTCATGGAGGCATATCTCCCCTTGCTCTGCCTCACTCCCTCCACTGTGTGGACCCTGCCCTGGGCTCACAGCACTTCTTCCTGCTGACCCAGCCTCCCTCAGGAAATGGGATCCCAGGCCAATATCTACTGCCCTGGAAGAAGCAACCACGGTGTGGCTAAAAGGTGTAATTTTAATACATCAGCACTTGAGATATGTCCTCAAAACCCTGGACCCATAGCAACAAACACATACTCTTGGGATGGTGGTTCTCTTTATTGTCTCCATATCACTCTTGATTGCACCTTATGGATGAAGCTGAATGCCACTGACCAGCACAATGAAAAGGCCCCAGTACTCATCCTGTGCCTCAGGCATGGGGGAAGTGAGATTCAAGCTTCATGAGCCTGGCAGTCAATTTAATCTCTATATGGGAACAATATTAAGTTGATTCTTTCTCCTCTTGTCAGTGTTTCCTCATCTGATCAAGTGAGGAAATGAAAAATTAGTTTGTATCTGGGCTTCTATGAGTCCCCCCACCTCCATACATACATACATACAGTCCCCATACATACAGTGAGTGCAGGTACAGCTGGAGATTTCTTTGTTTATATTCAGATTTACGCAGTCCGATATGCAGTGCCTCAACCCTTTCTGCAAACTTGTTGGCAGTCCCAAGCTTTCTGCTCTGACTCCTCAAGTGATATAGTCTTTGAATAAAGAAAGCAGAGTCCCCAAATCTCCCATTTCCCTATAGATTTTTTTTCTTAAGATTTTATTTATTTATTTGTTTATTCATTTATTTGTGGTTTTTTTGTTGTTGTTTGTTTAAGTGAGACTGTGTGGGGAGGGACAGAGGGAGTGAGAGAATATCAAGCAGACTCTCATGACCCTGAGGTCATGATCTGAGCCAAAGTTAAATGTCTGACACTCAACCATTTGGGCCACCCAGCACCACTCTCATATTTTATATTGTTTTGGCCCCTGTTTCCAGGCTCTGCAGACACATCCATCCATGATTTTGGCGTCTGAGCTCCAGAAATTTATCATCTACTGCAGCAGAAGCAGCAACACAGAAATGAATATTATAGCCTGGCAACAAAAGCACCCAGACTGAAGCCCTAGAAGCATATAAGAAATGTGACCTGGACCTGGGAGATTTTGTTTCATTTTCCTCCCAAGTAGAATCTCTGGCTTCAGGTCTATCAAGGTATGAATCCAGTAGGTCTCTTATTTCCTGTCCTAAGATGAAGTTGTCCTCTGAGGGCATTCATGGGACAATGTGGACACAATGTTCCATATCCGTGAGGAATCAAGATGTAGTCTCCCTCCACTCCATATGTGCCCATCACCAGATATGTACCACACCTAACTACCTGTCATCTACAAACTGTCCTCATCCTCTCAGTATATGCCCCCAAATCTAGTCCTTGCTGACAACACTTTGTGATACTGTCTCAAAGTGACAGAAATTTCTTGATGCCAGAGTGGGTACAGGAGCCACTTGAGCATTTGACAAGAAGACCACAGGATCTTATAAAGTTAATGAAGAAAACTCCAGATGCTTCAGTGAAGTTGAATGAGGAGGAGGGTGGAAGGATGTCAGTGGGGACAGCTGTGGCTGTTGGATGAGAATGGGCTGATTCAGCAAGTTTGGGGAGGAAGGAGGTACTGAGGAATGGAGTGTGATTTTAATTAAGGATGCCCTCAGGAACTGGATAGGATATGAGTGAGCCTTTGGAAAGAAGCCTCATGGCAAATTATAGAGATGAGTCCCCAAGCTCACCCCCAATGCGGGAAGTATCAACAGCCTTCTGCCTACTCACTGTTGACACGGGGGCATTTCCTCTCCAGATTCCAAGGGGGGAGGGAATCTTGCTGGATTCACTCTTTCAGAAAGTTATTGAAGCTTTCCTTTCTCATGACCCTCATTTCCCCAGGCTGATTTCCACATAGAGATAAAACACCTCAGCTTTCCCGTATAACACATCCTCACAAGAAATTATCCAGAATGAGAAAGCTGTCTTCCTGAACCCACTGAGTAGGGATTCCAGCCTTCTGGAGGACTCGACCAGAAACCCCACAGCATCTTCTTTGATATCACCATGGTTATCAAAAACTGAATTGTTTTATTTCTTGTGGGAAACACAAAGCTCATCTCTGAAGTTGGAGCTGCAGTCAATCATATGTTAACATATGTTGGAGATGTGGGCCCAGGTAGGAGAGAGAAAGGTCAGAACATTTGCTCAAGGGTCCTCACCATTAACATCACTCAGCCTTCCACCTACTCTGCCCTCCACCCTCATTGCTAGTTCATGTTAGTCTTGTACACTGAGATATAGCCAGGGGACAGGGGCCTTGGGTTGTTGTCTCATAAAGTTGTATTTCCTGCCCCCAGACATTTCTAATGTCCTACAAAACATAAGACATCTCATGACCACCGGTGCTTTTCTCTTACATCTGTCTCCCTCTCTGGTGAGGACCAGTCTCAGAGGTCCAGCACAGATCACTCTTGACACATACTCCATGAAGGCTCCCCTTCTTCTACCATCCCAGTAAGTGATATTCCAGGTCACTTCAGGGTCACTGATGAGAATCTCCACCTCATAGAACCCTGGACACAGGAGGTGCTCTCACACCTTCTTCTATGTTCTGGGTGTAGGATCAGAGTCTGACTGAAGAAGACGAATATCTGAGTTTCATACAAATAGACACTGGACAAGTGTGAAATATTTATTGAACTGATGTATTAGTGAGGAGACCAGTAAAATGGTGAAGCTTAATTAAAAAGCAGAACAAAAAATCAAAGTACGTGTAGTTCACCAGGGAAATAGGCTTTGACGAAATATGTTCTTATGTTGGAGATACACTACTGATTTTAACAAGTTTGAAATCACGTAAGAAAAAAAAAAAAAAGTCTGTCCTGCGTGGTTGGGGACATGTCTTCAGGAGGGCAAGTCAGTGCTCTGTACTTAATTCTGACCTAAAAGGAATCTGTGTAGAGACACCACCTCAGTCCTAACCCATAAACAACAAAGAGATCCATGAGCAAACTCATCCTGAAGAATCTGGGTAGAGCATATAGTATTCCCTGAGGTGATAGGAGATGACATAAGGGACACTTGGACTGGCCCTAAGGAAGGGGAGTGTGGGCAGAGGGTGGAGAGGCAGGAGCCCTGTATGATGGGCTCTGGTCCCCTGTCATACAATGGTATGTCATATCCTGGAAAGTAGAGGGCACTCGTGGCCCATTTCTCAGGATTCTGTGTTACCAGTGCTGGGACCTGCCACCTGGCAATTCTTGTCACTTCAACTGAGGTTTCACATCTGTGATCATCCCGCCCCCAGCCACACCTATTCAGGCAAAGGGACTTGACCCAAGGTCACTCAGAAAGTTGAGTAACTCATTTGCATGGATAGGCCCTCCCTCTCTCATAGAATGTAGAAGGATAGAGATTAGGGGGATCTGCTCAGCTCTGGGGCCACAGAAGGCAGGATTGCTGATGGTCTCCACTATGGTCTTGTGCCCTCTCCTCCTCACCCTCCTTACTCACTGCACAGGTGACTGGATGTGGGGACAAGATGATGGGCCCTGGGAAGACATGGGACTCTATAAACTCCTCTTCTCTACACCTTAGCATCACCCTCTCTGTGCATCTCTCCCTTGCAGGGTCCCGGGCCTAGTCTGTGCTGACTCGGACACCCTCCATGTCTGGGGTCTGGGCCAGAGGGTCACCATCTCCTACACTGGAAGCAGCTTAACATTGGTCATAGTTATGTGTACTGGTACCAACAACTCCCAGGAACAGCCTCCAGAGCCATCACCTATGATAGTAACAATCGACCCTCAGGGGTCTCTGAGCAATTCTCTGGCTCCAAATCTGGCAGCTCAGCCACCCTGACCATCACTGGGCTGAGAATGAGGCTGATTATTACTGCCATTCCTATGACAACAGTCTCAATGCTCACACAGTGACCCAAACCTTTGAGGAAGTGAGAAAAAGTCCTGCTCTACTCATAGTGATGGGATTTTCTTGTGGAGACCCTATCTTCTGTATCAACCACTGCTTCCCTTTTTGTTTGACCTAAATTGGGGTCTGAAACCCATCCCAGTGAACTTTCTTAATATGTATTCTTGCCCTTTCAATTCTGCTTCTGAAGCCTGTCCTTGTAGATGCACATCTTCTGTTTTAGGCAAACTGAACCTAAATTCCAGAATGTTGAGCCAGGTTGCTCCAGGAACAGACTCCCTGAAGATTATGCTAATGAGTGAGGGCTGCCATAGCATAATACCACAGACTGGACAGCTAAAACAAAATATCATTATTTTCTCACAGATCTGGAGGCAGAAGTCCAAGTTTAAGGTGTTGCCGGTTTTGATTTTTTTTTTTTTTTTTTTTAGGTCCTCTCCTTGGCTTGTAGATGGTCGAGTTCTTCCTGGGTCCTCACATGACCTTTCTTCTCTTCTCACATCTGAAGTCTCTACCTCTTTTATAAACACAACAGCCTGATATATTAGGGAAGCAACCTTATGAGCTGCTTTACCTTTAATAATATCCTTTAAAACCTTATCTCCAAACACCACAGTGTGGGTTAGTGTTTTTTTGAGCAGACACAGTTCAGTCAATAACAAGGGGTGAGGACAGACACCAGAATCACAGAGTCCAGCTGTGTCTGTCTTGGGATATTCAAATGTCCAGATCACTCACTGCTTTCCAGACTTGCATCTAGTGGCTCAGTTCAGAGGGTCGATCCCCATGCTCAGAGAGCTGCCTAAGGGAAGAGAGAGGACACACTAGCAAAATATATTGTGTCTCAAATTGACTTCCTACATGAGGATGAAATGTCTCTGCAATCCTATGTATCACCCACATAACAAAGCCTTTGGATGAGAGAAACTGGCCCTCCCTGGCCCACGGATCAAGAACCCCAGCTTTCAGGAAGACTGGACCAGATCACCCCACCATCTTCCCTTACAACATAGTGACCAGGAAGGGGATTGTCAGATTGGTTTTGGTAACACAGGATGTTTTTGGTTTGGACTGAACTCACTGACTAACCATGTAGCTGGGAGATTCAGGATCCAAACAGGAGAAGAAAATGATGAAAGTTTCATCAAATAGCTCCTCACCATCTGCATCCTCTTCCCTTCAGCTTGTTTTCCTTTTTTTTTCCAGAAAAATTGTATTTTATTTATTTTTATTATATTATGTTCACCTTCTTTGAAATTCAGTTTGGGATATCAAGTGTAGACTGTGGTATCTGGGGAACAAGACACAGGACTGGGTGTTCCTATCCCAAAAAACTACACATTGGCCCCCTGAGCCATCTGATGTTCCACAACCCATTCAATTTCAGGCTCACTTCCAGGAACAAAGGGCTGATCTGAAATTAAGGCAGTCTTGTGAGAGGCAGAAAGCAGAAAAAACGTTCCTCATAGGATGGTCTCCTCTTCCCAGAGGTAGGAGTAAGGTAAAGGAGTTCCCAGAAACCTCAGTAGTGGTCATTTCCTAACACACCACATCAGAGCTCCTCTCCTCCCCCAGTCCCTCTGTCAGGTGAGGACCAGGCTCAGGGGCCAGCACAGAAACCACTCATTTTGTCCACACTCTCCATGAAGACCTCCACCTGTTCCCAGTGTCCATAGGTCACCTCTTTTTCAGTGCTGAGTGTCCCAGCCTCATAGGATCCTTGCCACAGGGAGTGAAATCAGTCTGTCTGACTCTGATTCCACCCACCATGACTTTGCCCCTCTGGGACAAAAAGCCAACTATTAAGAGTCATAGGTGAATTCTCTAGGTTTTTCCCCACCTTAGGCTCTCCATATCAAGTGTCATTCCATAATGTTCTTTTTCTATTAATGTTATGTTATAATGTTAAGTCCTGTGTCATTTCTTTTTCAAAGTTCTAGTCTCTTTATATTCTCAACCCCTTTCTACCAATCAGATCACGAACCCAAACAATCACCTCCTGGCTATTGCCACAATGCAAGCATGTGTGGGATAGATTTCAGGAAAAAAATTACTTCTTAGGAATGACCCCAGGACCTAAGAAAAGTCATTCTTAGCTGAAATATATCAGACTCAGACACAACAATGTGACTAGACTGGATAGAAGAAACCCCTGAGACATTTCAGTGAATATCCTCCAACTGTGCCAGACTGTAATTTTCAATATATTGCACACATGACTGTCATATAAATAGATATCAGTACAGGTCACAAAATTTGCCTCCTATTTTTCTGATGAAGCAAAAAAAAGGTAATAGATTTTAAATAACACTTTAAAAATACAGTAATTAGATTCCACAAAGATATGACAACAACAACAACAAAAGACACCTCTCTGTTGGAGATGACTTGTTTCATGTTTTAAAGTGCAATATATTATGAACTTTGGATTTATATTTCCCTGTTAAAAAATGTTAGCTTGATTTCATGTGAAATGTTAAAGGTGACCATCTAGACATTAGAATGTCCCATATTAGGATTCCCATCTGATCTTCTATAAAGCGAATCTATTTTCCTTCCATCCACATGCACCCTAGCCTTCCCTGCTCCCCCTCTGCCGTATGGCTCTGCCCTATCATCCTTTCCAGGAGCCTTCACAGGTCACACTGAATCAGTGAGCAAGCCCACTGACCTGGCCAACCAAAGCCCACCTTCATGGGCTCCTCAGGCTCTTCCCTCCCTCAGTCTCCTGTTTATGAATGCTCATACCCTTGTTCCTGGGATTCCTCTTCCCCTGGGTCATGATATTCATCTCTGTCTCCCTCTATTTATACCCACCAAATGGATTCTTCACATAAACCCAAGGGATCTTTGAGTTATGCCCTTGTCCCCTCAGCTCTCCTGCTGTCTCAGATTCCCTTCTCCTGGAATCCCACCTGGCTCCATCCCCTGATCCATGGGTGCAGCAGTGCAGTGTCTTGTCTCTCTGCATCCAGTAGTGAAGCTGAGGTAGAGAGGTCCTTATTTGCCTCCCACCTCATGCTTCTTCTTCAGGGGTAGCTCTATGAGGCAGGGGTGAGGCTTTCAGGCTCAGACTGGCCTTTCACTGACAACCACTGCACCCAGTACAAGACAGGGGCCCAATAAATAGCTACCATTGGAGACATGCCTCTCACCACACAGGCTGCATGATGCTTGGCCAGGATAAGTGCCTGAATGGGGGAGAGTCAGCTGTGTATGTACTCCTCTCTCTGCCCTTAGCCTGAGACCTGGGGGATACCCACAAGTGTGAGACCTCCTCTGGGAAGAAAGAACATGGGCAATCTCACTTTGTATGTGACACTCAGTGCAGCCAAACAATTCCCTGTCTATTACAGTGGCAGGAAACAGAGGGGAAAAAACACAAATCCAACCTCTGCATCTTCCTGAGGGCTCACTGAGGAGTGGGACCTTGGGCTCTCAGTTCCTCTGGATCAGAGAGTTAGAGGCCTCCACCTTCATTCCCTTCCTCCAAAGCTGTACAGAAACCATTCAGAGAACAAAAGCTGTTGAGAGCAAAACCAAGCCTGTCCCCTGGCAGGGGTGGTGCAATTCTACATTAGGCAAAGACATTTGAGAATCACTGCAACAGGTCCCTCCCCCAAAAGATCAGCAAGAACATCCAGACAAGACCAAGTTCACTGATCAGTGAGAACCATGGGAACTCCAGAGCTAGGGGAATGCAGCACATAGAATTCATGGCTTTTCCCACATGAATCTTTAGTCTTTCAAAGTTAATTTCTTTTTATTTTATTTTTTTCTTATTCTATTTTTAGAAATTTTTCCTCTTTCATATTTTAACCTTTTTAAATGATTTTATCTTGTCAATAGCTTTTTAAAAATCCTTCCTAATTTACATTGTTATAGTCATATTCTATCCCTTCATTGTATTTAACCTTATTTTTGTAACATATAACTTTTTTCTTTCTCTAAAATGTTGGGATACAGTTTCTTGTAACAGATCAAAATATACACTAAATCTAGCATATGGCTTTGTTCTAGTCTCCCAACCTGATCACATTCTCTCCTTTTCCCCCCTTTTTACATTTTTCAGTCAACTTGTCTTAAATTCCTTTTTTGAGTCTTCTTAAATTTTCATATTTACAGTCAGATTCCATCCCTTCATCATGGTATTTTTTGTATATATATATATATATATATATATATATATATATATATATATATATGTTATTTTATTCTTTCTTTAATATTTGGGGAGGCAGTTTCTACTAACAGAACAAAATACACCAAATCAAGTGTGTGGTTATATATATAATACACACACACACACACACACACACACACACACACAATGCATGTACACACACACACATTTCTTCTTCTTCTTCTTCTTCTTCTTCTTCTTCTTCTTCTTCTTCTTCTTCTTCGTCTTCTTCTTCTTCTACTTCTTCCTCTTCTTCTTCTTTATCCTATCTTCTATCCCCAGTTTTGGATCTCTTCTGATTTGGTTAGTGTATATTTTTTCTGGGGTCTTTTCCATCCATTTTGTATTTTGTATCTATCATTTATCTAATTCTTATCTGGTTAAAATGACAAGGCAGAAAAACTCACCTTGAAAAAAAGAACAAGAGACAGTGCAATTAGTTAGGGAACAAATCTATATGGACATTAGTAAGATGTCAGAACCAGAGTGCAGAATGACCACTATCAAGAAGCTAGCCGGGCTTGAAAAAAAGCATAGATGATACCAGACAATCCCTTCCTGGGGAAATAAAAGAGCTAAAATCTAACCAAGTTGAAATTTTTAAAAAAGCTATTAATGAGGTGTAATAAAAAATGGAGGCTCTTACTGCAGGGATAAACGAAGCAGAAAGAGAAACAGTGATATAAAAGACCAAATGATGGAGAATAAAGAAGCTAAAAAGAGAGAGAGAGAGAGCGAAAGAGAGATAAACAACTACTCAACCACAAGGGGATAATTTGAGAGATAAGTGATACCATAAGATGAAACAATATTAGAATAATGGGGATCTCAGAAGAAGAAGAATGGAGACAGAGAGGGACCCAGGGTATATTGGAGCAAGTTATACTAGAAATTCTCTGATTTGGGGAAGGAAAAAATCATCAAAATCCAGGAGGGACACAGAACCCTCCTCAAAATCAATAAAAATAGGTCAACACCCCACCATTTAATAGTAAAACTTACAAATGTCAGTGACAAAGAGAAAATCCTGAAAGTAGCTCTGAATAAGAGGTTTGTAATATACAATGGTAAAAATATTAGATTGTCAGCAGACCTATCCATGGAGACCTGGCAGGCCAGAAAGGATTGGCATGGTATATTCAGAGCACTAAATGAGAAAAATGTGCAGCCAAGAATAGTATATACAGCTAGGCTGTCATCAAAAATAGAAAGAGAGATTAAAAAGTTTCCAGGAAAAGCAAAAACTAAAATAATTTCTAAACACCAAACCAGCCCTAAAGGAAATATTGGAAGGGGTCCTCTAAACAAAGAGAGAGCCTAAAAGTAACCAAACAGAAAGGAACAGAGACAATATACAGTAGCAATCTACAATACAATAGCACTAAATTCATACATTTCAATAGATACTCTGAATTTAAGTGGACTAAATGCCACAATCAAAAAACACAGTGTAAAAGAATGGATTAAAAAACAATATGCTAAAAAAAAAATAAAAATAAAAAATAAAAAAAAAAAAAAACAATATGCTTGGGACGCCTGGGTGGCTCAGTTGGTTGGATGACTGCCTTCGGCTCAGGTCATGATCCTGGAGTCCCAGGATCGAGTCCCGCATCGGGCTCCCGGCTCCGCGGGGAGTCCGCTTCTCTCTCTGACCTTCTCCTCGCTCATGCTCTCTCTCACTGTCTCTCTCTCAAATAAATAAATAAAATCTTTAAAAAAAAATATGCTGTCTTCAAGAAACTCAAACACAAAGACACCTCCAGATTTAAAGTGAGGGAATGGAAAACAATTTACCATGGTAATGGACACCAAAGGAATGCTAGGGTGACAATCTTTAAATCATGCAAATTAGATTTTAAGACAAAGACCATATTAAGAGATGAGAAAGGACACTATATCATACTTAAAGTGTTTGTCCAATAATAAGATCTAACAACTTTAAATATCAATGCCTCTAACACAGAATCAGCCAATTTTATAAACCAATTAATAACAAAGTCAAAGAAACTCAAAGACAAAAATGCAATAATAGTAGGGGATGTTAAGACCCCTTGATGAAATGGACAGATTATCTAAGCAAAAGATCAACAAGGAAAGAAAGGTTTTAAATGATACACTGGACCAGATGGACATCACAAATATATTTGGGTTTCCGTAGTGTAGTGGTTATCACGTTCGCCTGACAAATATATTTTGAATATTCCATCCCAAACAAGAGAATACACATTCTTCTCTAGTGCACGTGGAACATTCTCAAGAATAGATCAAACCCTGAGTCACAAATCAGGTCTCAACCTGTACCAAAAGATTGGGATCATTTTCTGTATGTTTTCAGACCACAATACTTTGCAACCAGAACTCAACCACAATAGTAAAGTTGGAAAGAACTCAAATACATGGAGGCTAAAGAGCATACTACTAAGGAATGAATGGGTCAACCAGGAAATTAAAGAATAATTTAAAAATTCCATGGCAACAAATGAAAATGAAAACACAACTGTTCAATATCTTTGGGATACAGTGAAAGCAGTCCTGAGAGGAAATTTTGTAACAATAGAAGACTTTCCCAGGAAACAAGAAAGTTCTCTAATACACAACCCATCCCTACACCTAGTGGAACTGGTGACACAATAACAAATACAGCTGAAACCCAGCAGGAGAAGAGAAATAATAAAGATCAGAGCAGAAATTAATGAAATAGAAACCAAAAGAACAGAAAAACAGAGTAACAAAAGTGGGAGCTGGTTCTTTGAAAGAATTAATAAGATTTATAGACCCCTGGCAAAACTTATCAAAAAGATGAGAGAGAGAGAGAGAGAGAGAACCCAAATTAATAAAATCATGAATGAAAGAGGAGATATCAAACCAACACCAACGAAATGCAAACAATTATAAGAACATATGATGAGCAACTATGCATCAGCAAATTTGACAATCTGGAAGACATGGATGCATTCCTAGAGATGTATAAACTACCAAAACTGAACCAGGAAGAAATAGAAAACCTGAACAGACCCATAACCAGTAAGGAGATTGAAGCAGTCTCACAAATCTCCCAAAAAACAAAAACCCAGGGCCAGACCTCTTCCCAGGGAAATTCTACCAAACATTTAAAGAAGAATTAAGACCTGTGCTTCAGAAACTGTTTCAAAAAATAGAAATGGAAGGAAAACTGCAAACCCATTTTATGAGGTCAGCGTTACCTTGATCCCAGAACCAGGCGAAGATCCAATCAAAAAGGAGAATTACAGACCAATACTCTTGATAAACACAAGTGTAAAAATCCTCACCAAAATACTAGCTAATAAGATCCAACAGTACATTAAAAGGATTATTCACCACGACCAAGTGGAATTTACTCCTGGGCTGCAAGGTTGGTTCAATATCCACAAATCAATCAAAGTGATACAATGCATTAATAAAAGAAAGCACAAGAACCATATGATATGCTCAAAAGAAGCTGAAAAAGCATTTGAGAAAGTATAGATAACATCCACAGGAGTTTATAGATAAACTCCACAGTGTAGGGATAGAGGGTACATACCTTAATATTATAGAAGCCATATATGAAAACCCAGAGCAAATACCATTCTGAATGGGGAAAAACTGAGAGATTTTCCCCTGAGGTCAGGAAAATGGCAGGGCTGTCCACTATCACCACTGCTATTCAACATAATGCTAGAAGTCCTAGTCTCAGCAATCAGACAACAAAAAGAAATAAAAGGCATCCGAAATGGCAAAGAGGAAGTCAATTTCTTACTCTTTCCAGATGATATGATACTTTATGTAGAAAACCCAAAAGATACTCCTCCAAAACTGCTAGAACTCATGTATGAATTCAGTTGATAGGATATAAAATCAATGTGCAGAAATCAGTTGCATTTTTATACACCAACAACAAGACAGAAGAAAGAGAAATTAAGGAGTCAATCTCATCTACAGTTGCACCAAAAACCATAAGATACCTAGGAATAAACCTAGCCAAGAGGCAAAGAATCTTTACTCAGAAAACTATAAAGTACTCATGAAAGAAATTGAGGAAAATGCAAAGAAATGGAAATGAATTGCATGAATTAGAAGAACAAATATTGTTAAAATTTCTATTCTACCTCGAGCAAGTTACACATTTAATAAAATTCCTATCAAAATAACATCAATGTTTTTCAAAGAAATGGAGCAAATAATTATAAAATTTATATGGACCAGAAAAGACCCATATATTCAGATGAATGTTGAAAAGGGAAACCAAAGTTGGTGGCATCACAATTCCAGACATCAAGCTCTATTACAAAGCTGTAATTATCAAGACAGTATGGTACTGGCACAAAAGCAGACACATAGACCAATGGAACAGAATAGAGAACCCAGAAATAGACCCTCAACTCTATGTTCAAGTAATCTTTGACAATGCAGGAAAGAATCTCCAGTGGAAATAAAGACAGTCTTTCCAACAAATGGTGTTTCAACAAATGGTGCTTTGGACACCATTTGTTGGTCACATGAGGAAGAATGAAATTGGACAGTTACATGCAGAAGAATGAAACTGGACGATTTCCTTACACCTCACACAAAAATAGACTCAAAATGGATGGAAGACCACAGTGTGAGACAGGAATCCATCAAAATATTTGAGGAGAACAGGACCTCTTTTTCCTCCAATGCAACCTCTTTGACCACGTCTACAGCAAATTCTTCCTAGAAACATCACCAAAGGCGAGGGAACAAGGGCAACAGTGAACTATTGGGGCTTCATCAAGATCAAAAGCTTTTGCACAGCAAAGGAAACAGTCAATAAAACCAAAAGACAACACACATAATGGGAGAAGATATTTGCAAATGACATATCAGATAAAGGGCTTGTATCCAAAATCTATTAAAATCTTATCAAACTCAAGTACCCAAAGAACAAATAATCTAATCCAGAAATGGGCAAGAAGACATGAAATGGCATTTCTGAAAAGAAGATTACCAAATTGCCAACAGACACATTAAAAAGTGCTCAACATCACTCAGCATAAGGGAAATACAAAGCAAAACCAAAATGAGATATTACCTCACACCAGTCAGAATGGTAAAATTAACCAGTCAGAGAACAAGAGGTATTGGTTAAAATGCAAAGAATTGTGAATCCTCCTACATTTTTGGTGGGGATGAAAGCTGATGTAACAACTGTGTAAAACAGTATGGCTGTTCCCCAACAAGTTGAAAATAGAGCTACTCTATGACCTGGCAATTGCACTACTGACCATTTACCATAAAGATACAAATGCAGTGATCTGAAGGGGCATGTGCAGCCCAAAGCTTATAGCAGCAATGTCCACAATAGCCAAACTATGGAAAGAATCTAGATGTCCATCAAAAGATGAATGAATAAAGAAGATCTCTCTCTCTCTTTTCACACACACACACACACACACATACACACACACACAAACACACACTCAAATACTATGCAGCCAACAAAAAGGAAATCTTGCCATTCACAATTACATGGATGGAACTGGAGGGTATTATGCCCAGGGAAATAAGTCAATCAGAGAAAGGTGATTACTATATAATCTCTCTGATATGAGGAATCTGAGAGGCCAGGCAGGGGTTCATGGGGGGAAAGGAGGGAAAAATTAAACAAGATGGACCAGGGAGGGAGACAAACCATAAAAGACTTAATCTCAGGAAACAAACTGAGATCTGCTGGAAAGGTTATGGAGGGTAAAGGCAGCTGGATGATGGATATTGGGGAGGGTATGTGCTATGGTGAGTGCTGTGAATTGTGTAATACTGATGATTCACAGACCTGTACCCCTATAACAAGTAATTCATTATATGCTAATATAAAATTTTAAAAAAAGACTCTTCATCTTCAAAGAGGAAGCAGACCAAGAAAACTCAAGGTGCATATATATTTGGAAAAAGCAGTTACTACTAATAATGAACAACACTGCACAAAATGCTTACTATGTGATTTAAAATAAAAAATTGTCAGGGCGCCTGGGTGGCTCAGTGGGTTAAAGCCTCTGCCTTCAGCTCAGGTCATGATCCCAGGGTCCTGGGATTGAGCCCCACATAGGGCTCTCTGCTCTGCAGGGAGCCTGCTTCCTCCTCCTCTCTCTCTGCCTGCCTCTCTGCCTATATGTGATCTCTGTCTGTCAAATAAATAAATAAAATCTTTAAAAAAATTGTCATAAAAAACAAAGCTTTCAAATAAAGGTTATTTCAAAAGACAACATTATTCTAAGGCAAAATTATGATAGAACATAGCATTTTTTCAGTTAAATTCATGGAGTGATTTTGTAGAAGTAATAATCCTAGATTTTCACTAAAAAATGTAAAAGTGTTGATGCATTTAAAATCTCAAAGTAGTACAATTATAGTGTTACACACTCACACACTGACAGTTTGTTCTTTTCACCCGAAACAATTCCCCTAAGTAAAATCAGTTAAGACTCTGGTACATAGAAATCTAGAATTTCTCTAGTGAAAAAAACATATGTTTATGAAATTTTGGGAAATGGGATCAATGGTTTTATGATTTCTCTTTTGTTTTGCTTTCTTTTTTTTAGTAAAATCTATCTTCCTGACAAAGTCATGATGTAATATGGGCATATATTCATACACAAGCATGTAAATCAACTTCATTGTCAAGTAGCCCCCACACCACTCAGGATGAACAGTACTTTTTTCACATCGTCTATTTGGCATGTGGATCCTAACAGCCACGTCTTCTCAATATGCTGGGAATAGACCCCACTCAAGAGATTCAGAGTTTCAAGTAAAATGCTGCAGAAATGCTATTTATCCTGGCTGCCTGTAGACAAGTGTCCTGTGCTGGCAGAAGTGATTCCTAAGAGTGAGTGACTGTGTTAAAAATGATGTGGACAATGGTATTGCTCAAGTGCATGGGTCATTGACAGACCATAAAGATTCACTCAGTTTCACTGACTGGGGATGATCACCTGGGATCATCCCTTGTCCTTCCATCCCTAGAGAGAAGATCCCTCTATCTTCAGTCCTGGTGATGGAGGTGTCCACAGGAAGGGGGAGCCATGGTCACAAGGATCTTACATGAGATAAGAGAATGTGGCATCCTACACAGAAATAACCATGTGTCTACCAGGATCCATCACTGCTCTGGACTTGACCCTGATCTAAGTAGAGTTTGTGTAGAGACACCACCTCAGTCTTGGCCCAAGAGCACCCAAGGGAGCCATACACAGACGTACCCTGAAGAGTCTGAACGGAGCAGAAATCTACCCTGAGGGGATGAGAGGTGACATAAAGGCACATATGAGATGGCTATAATACCGGGAACAGTGCACAGAACAGTGGGGAGTCAGGAGCTGTCTCTGAAGGGGTCTGGTCACCATGTCACAAAATGGTGTGTCTGGGAATGGACCCCAGGTGGCACTTGGGCTTATTTCTGAAATTTCAAGGATGATCATAGCTGGAAGCTACCACCTACCACTCCCTGTTCCCTCTTTTCAGGGCTAACACCTCGGACTTCCACACCCCCTGTCCCTACACAGCCATTCTACTGCCCACAGCCCTGGCATTTTTAGGTAGAGGAACCTGACCCAGGGTCAGTGAGTGGTCTGATAGCTGGGAGTCTCATTTTCATGGATAAGCCCTTCTTTTCTCAGAGAATAAAGAAGGGAAGGGAGATATCTGGGGACACATTATACTGGTATGGGGTCACAGAAGACAGGATTGGTGATGTCATTCACCATGGCCTGGTTCTCTCTCTTCCTATCCTTCCTCACTCACTGAAAAGGTGGCTGGGTATGAGTCAAGGAAGGAAGTCCCGGGAGGACTTGTCAGGCCTTGCTTCCTTCCCTTGTCTCTAGACCCCAGAATCACCCTCTCTGTGTCTCCTGTCCTTCCAGGGTCCTGGGCCCAGTCTGTGATGACTCAGATGCCCTCTGTGTCTGGTCCCTTGAGCTAGGGAATCACCAACTCCCACACTGAAAGCAGCTCCAACATTGGCATTTATGGTGTGAACAGGTACCAACAACTCCCAGGCATAGCCCCCAAACGCCTCATTTATGGCAATAGCAGTTGACCCTTTGAGGTCCCCAATCAATCCTCTGGCTCCAATTCTGGTATCTCAGGCTCCCTGACTATCTCTGGACTACATGCTGAACATAAGGCTGAATATTATTGCTGAGCACGCCATGACAGTCTCAGTGCTACCCGGTGCTGCAGACTTGTGTGGAAGTGTGTTTCCACAGCAAGTGAGACTCCCTGTGCAGCCACAAATTCTTGGTCAAGTCAGCTTCTTCCTTTGTTTCTTGGCCTAGAATGAGATCTGAGACCCACCTCAGATTTTTTTCTACAAATCTGTCCTCACTCTCTTAAACTATGCCTCCCAAACCTGTCATTTATAGCAACATGTTGTGGGATTTTATCAAAATGAGCTGAAATTCCTGTTTCCAGGAGCAAGCATTTCAGGGAGCAGAGTACATGATGCATAAAGGAAGAAGCAGGCACACAGAATCCATCTGTGTCTGTGCCAAGACATAACAGGAGCCTCCAATATGTTTCCTGATACCAAGAGGCCCCAAATAGGCCTCCAAATTCTCACCTGTTAAATGGTTAAACCTTTGAAGATACTGATAAATTCTCTGGCTCCATGTATGGCAACTCTGGCTCCCTGACCTTCCCTGGCCTGAGGACAAGAGGGTGAGGTGACTCATATGCCCCCTCCTGTCACAGCATCTCAGTGCTCACACAGAGACGCCAGGCTGTCAGAACTGAATTCCAAACCACTCTCTCATCTGCCAGGAGGGGAGTTCCAGCAGCTGCTCAGGCTCAGCCTGTGGCTTCTGTTTCTGATGTTCCAGCTGCTGCCACATGGCCCCAAGTCAATGCAGGGGAATTAGCCTGAAATGAGGGCTCCTCCTTACCTTCTGTTCCTAAGTTACTCACAGCAGCCTCTTCCTGAACAAACTGTCTCAAAGGACACAGAAAGATGATCTCTTCCATCAGATTGGGACACAGAACCACTTTTCAATGAAGTTCATGGAGTAGGCAGTGGCAAGTCCACTGTGTTCATCTCCCACCTGACCTCTGAGAAATCCAGGTTCTCCATCGTTGGTCATTTACATATTTCTAGAAGTTTCCAGAGCTATGCTAACCTCAGCCCTTAACACAAATGCCTGTTGTTTGTGCTCATTGCAGTTTTCTTCTATCACTGCTGAACCAGCACAGGAGTATCTTTGATTAGATCATACTTTTGGGTCTTTTGGAATGACTCCCTGTCCATTCCCATGAATGCTAGGATCCAGCCAGTGATTCTTCTTGCATAATTGCATTGTCTAATACAAGCAGAATGACGTTGAGTATTAATGGATTATCACATCGTGCTTGTTCCTCACCTTGTGGAGATGTTGTCATCCCACATACCATTAGCTAATGTGGTGGCTGTGGTAGTAAACATATGTGTGTGGGAAAGAATGTGTCACATACTACAAATGAATTTGACAATATCTACTTTATGTTCTTTTTTATGAGAATTTTCATGTTGATTTTGTTAAAGGATCTTTCAAGTTGTATTGAGAAAATGCAGTTTTATTTATTGATTTATTAATATGATGTCTTATATTAATAGATATTTCAATGTTGAAGCCAATTTGTATATCAGGAATAAATCCCATGTGCACATGGTATATCAATTAATTAATCTGATACTGGAAACTCTTTTCTGTTATATTTTTAGAATATTAAAAACAAGTGGTGCCTGGGTGGATCAGCCAGTTAATTGTCTTCCTTTGGCTAAGCTCTGATTCCAGGGTCCTGGGATCAAGCCCCACTTTGGGCTCCCTGTTCAGTGGGAAGCGTAATTCTCCTCTCCTCCATTCTCATGCTCTCTCTCATTCTCTCTCTCTCTCTCAAATAAAAAGAAATCTAAAAAATATTTACATCAATATTTTATAATAGTAACCTGGAATTTTCCTTTGTATCTTATTTATCATGTTCAAATTATATCATCTTTTTACCTATTCTGTATGCCTGCTTTTTAAATGTTCCATCGTATGCTTTGTTTCAAAAAAAAAATTATGAATGGAAGTTTTGGAATTTTGAGAGCTTGTTAATATTTCCAGTACAAATAACTGCATCTTATAATATTTTTTGAATAGTTCCATAATAATATTTTCTATTTTTTCTAAGGAAAATGATCCTTTTTTTTTCCTGGTTAAAGCATTAAAATTTCTATTGAAAATTTATTTATTGGGAGGAGTCAAGATGGCAGGAAGTAGCAGGCTGAGACTACTTCAGGTAGCGGGAGATCAGCTAAATAGCTTATCTAAAGATTGCAAATGCCTACAAATCCAACGGGAGATTGAAGAGAGGAAGAACAGCAATTCTAGAAACAGAAAATCAACCACTATCTGGAAGGTAGGACTGGCGGAGAAGTGAATCCAAAGCGACTGGAAGATAGACCACGGGGGGAGAGGCCAACTCCCGGCGAGCGGCGGATCAACGGAGCACAAAATCAGGACTTTTAAAAGTCTGTTGCACTGAGGGACATCGCTCCAGAGGCTTAACCAGGGTGAAGTCCAGGCGGGGTCAGGGAGGACTCAGGTCCCGCAGGGTCACAGAAGGATCAGGGGTGTCTGAGTGTTGCAGAGCTTACCGGTATTGGAACGGGGAAGCCAGCTACAGAGACAGAGCTGAGGAGTGACTCTCAGCTCGGGGTTACCTTGAACCAGTCGCAGGCTTGGTCAGCTCAAGCGCGGCCAGAGGCCAGGGTGACGGGAGTCATTGGGCGCTGTTCTCTGAGGGTGCACTGAGAAGTGGGGCCCTGGGCTCTCAGCTCCTCTGGGCCGGAGACCGGGAGGCCGCCATCTTCATTCCCGTCTTCCAGAACTCTACAGAAAGCGCTCAGGGAACAAAAGCTCCCGAAAGCAAACCCAGCAAACCTGAGCAAATTACTCAGCTGGGCCCCGGGTAAGGGCGGTGCAACTCCGCCTGGGGCAAAGACGCTTGAGAATCACTACAACAGGCCCCTCCTCCAGAATATCAATGAGAAACACAGCCAGGACCAAGTTCACCTACCAAGGAGTGCAGTTTCAATACCAAGGAGAGCGGCGGAATTCCAGAAGAGAAGAAAGCAAAGCACAGAACTCATGGCTTTCTCCCCATGATTCTTTAGCCTCGCAGTTAATTTAATTTTTTTTTTCTTTTTCAATTTTTTTTCTCTTCTTCTGCTAAATTTTTTAACTTTTACCGTTTTGTTTTTAACGTTTTTTAAATAGTTTATCTAATATATATATATATATATATATATATATATATATATATATATAATTTTCCTTTTTATATTTTCTATTGGCTTTCTTTTTTTAAAAGTTTCTTTTTTTTTTTCTGAACCCCTTTTTATCCCCTTTCTCCCCCCTCTCGATTTGGGATCTCTACTGATTTGGCTAAAGCATATTTTCCTGGGGTTGTTGCCACCCTTTAAGTATTTTACTTGCTCCTTCATATACTCTTATCTGGACAAAATGACAAGGCAGAAAAATTCACAACAAAAAAAAGAACAAGAAGCAGTACCAAAAGCTAGGGACCTAATCAATACAGACATTGGTAATATGTCAAATACAGAGTTCAGAATGATGATTCTCAAGGTTCTAGCCGGGCTTGAAAAAGGCATGGAAGATATTAAAGCAACCCTCTCGGGAGGTATAAAAGCCCTTACTGGAGAAATAAAAGAACTAAAATCTAACTAAGTTGAAATCAAAAAAGCTATTAATGAGGTGCAATAAAAATGGAGGCTCTCACTGCTATGATAAATGAGGCTGAAGAAAGAACTAGCGATATAGAAGACCAAATGACAGAGAATAAAGAAGCTGAACAAAAGAGGGACAAACAGCTACTGGACCACGAGGGAAGAATTCCAAAGATAAGTGACACCATAAGAAGAAACATCATTAGAATAATTGGGATTCCAGAAGAAGAGGAAACAGAGAGGGGAGCAGAAGGCATATTGGAGAGAATTATTGGAGAGAATTTCCCCAATATGGCAAAGGGAACAAGCATCAAAATACAGGAGGTTTAGAGAACCCCCCTCAAAATCAATAAGAATAGGTCCACACCCCATCACCTAATAGTAAAATTGACAAGTCTTAGTGACAAAGAAAAGATCCTGAAAGCAGCCCGGGAAAAGAAGTCTGTAACGTACAATGGTAAAAATATTAGATTGGCAGCAGACTTATCCACAGAGACCTGGCAGGCCAGAAAGAGCTGGCATGATATATTCAGAGTACTAAATGAGAAAAACATGCAGCCAAGAATACTATATCCAGCTAGGCTATCATTGAAAATAGACAGAGAGATTAAAAGATTCCAGGACAAACAAAAACTGAAAGAATTTGCAAACACCAAACCAGCTCTACAGGAAATATTGAAAGGGGTCCTCTAAGCAAAGAGAGACCCTCAAAGTAGTAGATCAGAAAGAAACAGAGACAATATACAATAACAGTCACCTTACAGGCAATACAATGGCACTAAATTCATATCTCTCAATATTTACCCTGAATGTTAATGGGCTCAATGCCCCAATCAAAAGACACAGGGTATCAGAATGAGTAAAAAAACAAAACCCATCTATATGTTGCCTACAGGAAATTCATCTTAAACCCGAAGACACCTCCAGGTTTAAAGTGAGGGGGTTGAAAAGAATTTACCATGCTAATGGACATCAGAAGAAAGCAGGAGTGGCAATGCTTATATCAGATCAATTAGATTTTAAGCCAAAGACTATAATAAGAGATGAGGAAGGACACTATATCATACTCAAAGGAACTGTCCAACAACAAGATCTAACAATTTTAAATATCTATGCCCCTAACGTGGGAGCAGCCAACTATATAAACCAATTAATAACAAAATCAAAGAAACATATCAACAATAATACGATAATAGTAGGGGATTTTAACACTCCCCTCACTGAAATGGACAGATCATCCAAGCAAAAGATCAACAAGGAAATCAAGGCCTTAAATGACACACTGGACCAGATGGATATCACAGATATATTCAGAACATTTCATCCCAAAGCAACAGAATACACATTCTTCTCTAGTGCACATGGAACATTCTCCAGAATAGATCACATTCTTGGTCCTAAATCAAGTCTCAACTGGTATCAAAAGATTGGGATCATTCCCTGCATATTTTCAGACCACAATGCTCTAAAGCTAGAACTCAATCACAAGAGGAAATTTGGAAAGAACCCAAATATATGGAGACTAAACAGCATCCTTCTAAAGAATGAATGGGTCAACGAGGAAATTAAAGAAGAATTGAAAAAAATTATGGAAACAAATGATAATGAAAACACAACGGTTCAGAATCTGTGGGACACAACAAAGGCAGTCCTGAGAGGAAAATATCTAGCGGTACAAGCCTTTCTCAAGAAACAAGAAAGGTCTCAGGTACACAACCTAACCCTACACCTAAAGGAGCTGGAGAAAGAACAAGAAAGAAATCCTAAACCCAGCAGGAGAAGAGAAATAAATCATAAAGATCAGAGCAGAAATCAATGAAATAGAAACTAAAAAAGCAATAGAACAAATCAACGAAACTAGGAGCTGGTTCTTTGAAAGAATTAAGAAGATTGATAAACCCCTGGCCAGGCTTATCAAAAAGAAAAGAGAAAGGACCCAAATAAATAAAATCATGAATGAAAGAGGAGAGATCACAACGAACACCAAAGAAATACAGACAATTATAAGAACATACTATGAGCAACTCTACGCCAACAAATTTGACAATCTGGAAGAAATGCATGCATTCCTAGAGACATATAAACTACCACAACTGAACCAGGAAGAAATGGAAAGCCTGAACAGACCCATAACCAGTAAGGAGATTGAAACAGTCATCAAAAATCTCAAAACAAACAAAAGCCCAGGGCCAGATGGCTTCCCGGGGGAATTCTACCAAAGATTTAAAGAAGAACTAATTACTATTCTCCTGAAAATGTTCCAAAAAATAGAAATAGAAGGAAAACTTCCGAACTCATTTTATGAGGCCAGCATCACCTTGATCCCAAAACCAGACAAAGATCCCATCAAAAAGTGAACTACAGAACAATATCCTTGATGAACACAGATGCAAAAATTCTAGCCAAAATACTAGCCAATAGGATTCAACAGTACATGAAAAGGATTATTCACCACGACCAAGTGGGATTTATTCCAGGGCTGCAAGGCTGGTTCAACATCCGCAAATCAATCAATGAGATACAACACATTAATAAAAGAAAGAACAAGAACCATATGATACTCTCCATAGATGCTGAAAAAGCATTTGACAAAGTACAGCATCCCTTCCTGATCAAAACTCTTCAAAGTGTAGGGATAGACGGCACATACCTCAATATTATCAAAGCCATCTATGAAAAACCCACCGCAAATATCATTCTCAATGGAGAAAAACTGAAAGCTTTTCCGCTAAGGTCAGGAACATGGCAGGGATGTCCGTTATCACCACTGCTATTCAACATAGTACTAGAAGTCCTAGCCTCAGCAATCAGACAACAAAAGGAAATTAAAGGCACCCAAATCAGCAAAGAAGAAGTCAAACTATCACTCTTTGCAGATGATATGATACTCTATGTGGGAAACCCAAAAGACTCCACTCCAAAACTGCTAGAACTTGTACAGGAATTCAGTAAAGTGTCAGGATATAAAATCAATGCACAGAAATCAGTTGCATTTCTCTACACCAACAACAAGACAGAAGAAAGAGAAATTAAGGAGTCCATCCCATTTACAATTGCACCCAAAACTATAAGATACCTAGGAATAAACCTAACCAACGAAACTAAAAATCTATACACAGAAAACTATAAAATACTCATGAAAGAAATTGAGGAAGACACAAAGAATTGGAAAAATGTTCCATGCTCCTGCATTGGAAAATAAATATTGTGAAAATGTCTATGCTACCTAAAGCCATCTACACATTTAATGCAATTCCTATCAAAGTACCATCCATTTTTTTTCAAAGAAATGGAACAGATAATCCTAAAATTTATATGGAACCAGAAAAGACCTCGAATAGCCAAAGGAATATTGAAAAAGAAAGCCAAAGTTGGTGGCATCACAATTCCGGACTTCAAGCTCTATTACAAAGCTGTCATCATCAAGACAGCATGGTACTGGCACAAAAACAGACACATAGATCAATGGAACAGAATAGAGAGCCCAGAAATGGACCCTCAACTCTATGGTCAACTCATCTTCGACAAAGCAGGAAAGAATGTCCAATGGAAAAAAGACAGCCTCTTCAATAAATGGTGTTGGGAAAATTGGACAGCCACATGCCGAAAAATGAAATTGGATCATTTCCTTACACCACACACGAAAATAGACTCAAAATTGATGAAGGATCTCAATGTGAGAAAGGAATCCATCCAAATCCTTGAGGAGAACACAGGCAGCAACCTCTTCGACCTCAGCCGCAGCATCATCTTCCTAGGAACATTGCCAAAGGCAAGGGAAGCAAGGGCAAAAATGAACTATTGGGATTTTATCAAGATCAAAAGCTTTTGCACAGCAAAGGAAACAGTGAACAAAACCAAAAGACAACTGACAAAATGGCAGAAGATATTTGCAAATGACATATCAGATAAAGGGCTAGTGTCCAAAATCTATAAAGAACTTAGCAAACTCAACACCCAAAGAACAAATAATCCAATCAAGAAATGGGCAGAGGACATGAACATACATTTCTGCAAAGAAGACATCCAGATGGCCAACAGACACATGACAAAGTGCTCCATGTCACTCGGCATCAGGGAAATACAAATCAAAGCCACAATGAGATATCACCTCACCCCAGTCCAAATGGCTAAAATTAACAAGTCAGGAAATGACAGATGCTGGCGAGGATGTGGAGAAAGGGGAACCCTCCTACACTGTTGGTGGGAATGCAAGCTGGTGCAACCACTCTGGAAAACAGCATGGAGGTTCCTCAAAATGTTGAAAATAGAACTACCTTATGACCCAGCAATTGCACTGCTGGGTATTTACCCTAAAGATACAAACGTAGTGATCCGTAGAGGCACGTGCACCCGAATGTTTATAGCAGCAATGTCTACAATAGCCAAACTATGGAAAGCACCTAGATGTCCATCTACAGACGAATGGATAAAGAAGATGTGGTATATATACACAATGGAATACTATGCAGCCATCAAAAGAAATGAAATCTTGCCATTTGCAATGACGTGGATGGAACTAGAGGGTATCATGCTTAGCGAAATAAGTCAATTGGAGAAAGACAACTATCATATGACCTCCCTGATATGAGGGAGAGGAGATGCAACATGGGGGGTTAAGGGGGTAGGAGAAGAATAAACGAAACAAGATGGGATTGGGAGGGAGACAAACCATAAGTGACTCTTAATCTCACAAAACAAACAGGGTTGATGGGGGGAGGGGGGTTGGGAGAGGGGGGTGGGGTTATGGATATTGGGGAGGATATGTCCTATTGTGAGTGCTGTGATGTGTGTAAACCTGGCGATTCGCAGACCTGTACCCCTGGGGATAAAAATATATGTTTATAAATTTATCTCTATATCTATAAAAAAAAATTTTAAAAAATTATTTATTTATTTATTTATTTATTTATTTATTTATTTATTTATATTTTAAGAGTACTATTGTTCTTTTTAAATTTAAGTTCAATTAGCCAACATATTAGCTATCATTAGTTTCAGATATAGTGTACCATAATTTATCAGTTGCATGTAACACCCAGTGTTACTCATGTCGCATGCCCTCCTTAAAGCCCATCACCCATTTAACCCATTCCCCACTTTACCTCCCTTCAGCATACCCTCAGTTTGTTTCCTGTAGTTAACATTCTCTTATGATTTGTCTTCCTTTCTGATGGCTTACAATTCAGTTTTCCTTCCCTTACCATATCATCCTCTGTGCTGTTTCTATATTCCACATATGAGTGAAACCATGTGATAATTGTCTTTCTCTCATTGACTTATTTCACTGCATAATACTTTCCAGTTCCATCCATGTTGATGTCTATGGTAAGCATTCATCCTTTCTGTTTGTGATTAATATTCCATTGTGTGTGTATATAAATGTACTCTTCTTTTTTTTTAAATTTTTATTTATTTGACAGAAATCACAAGCAGGCAGAGAGGCAGGCAGAGAGAGAGAGGAGGAAGCAGGCTCCCTGCTGAGCAGAGAGCCCGATGCGGGGCTCGATCCCAGGACCCTGAGATCATGACTTGAGCCGAAGGCAGCGGCTTAACCCATTGAGCCACCCAGGCGCCCCAAATGTACTCTTCTTTATCCATTTACCTGTTGATGGATATCTCAGCTCTTCCTACAGTTTGGCTACTGTTGGCATTGCTCCTATGAACCCTGGGGTGCAGGTACACCTTTGGATAGCTATCTTTGTATCTTTGGGTAAACACCTGTTAATACCATTGGTGGATCATAGGGTAACTCTACTTTTAGCTTTTTGAGGAAACTCCATATTTTTTCCCATTGTGGCTGTACCAGCTTGCATTTCCACCAAGAGTAAAAGAGTGTTCTCCTTCTGCATCCTCACCAACATTTGTTGTTTCCAGTCTTGTTAATTTTAGCCATTCTGACTGCTGTAATGTGTTATCTCATTTGATTTTGCTTTGTATTTCCCTGGTGCTGAGTGATGTGGAGAATTTTTTCATGTGTCTATTAGCCATTTATATGTCTTCCTTTGAGAAATGTCTGTCCATTTCTTGACTGGATTCTTTGTTCTTTGGGGGGTTGAATTTGATAAGTTCTTCATAGATATTTATCTGTACCGTTATTTGCAAATACTTTCTCCCATTCCTTGGATTGCCTTTTAGTTTTGTTGGCTATTTTCTTTGTTGTGAAGAAGATTTTTATCTTGTTGGAGTCCCAAAGTCCATTTTTGCTTTTGCTTTCCTTGCCTGTGGAGACATGTCTTGAAAGAATTTGTTGTGGCTGTTGTTGAAAAAGTTACTGAGTCTGTTCTCCTCTAGGATTTTGATGGATTCCTGTCTCACATTGAGTTTGTCCATGTATTTTGAGTTTATCTTTTTAAAAAAAAATTAACATATAATGTATTATTTGATTCAGGGGTACAGGTCTGTGAATCATCAGTCTTACACAATTCACAGCACTCACCATAGCACATACCCTCCCCAATGTCCATAACCCAACCACCTTATCCCTCCCTGCCTTGAGTTTATCTTTGTGAATTGTGTAAGAGAATGGTCCAGTTTCATTCTTCCGCATGTCTTTGTCCAGTTTACCAAATATCATTTGTTGAAGAGACTGTTTTCTTTTTCCCCCATTAGATATTTTTTTCCTGCTTTGTTGAAGATTAGTTGAGCATAGAGTTGAGGGTCCATTTTTGGGCTCTCTATTCTGTTCAATTTATCTATGTGTCTGTTTTCATTCCAGGATCATACTGTCTTGATGATTACAGATTTGTTATAGAGCTTGACATCCAAAATTGTGATACCTCAGGTTTTAGTTTTCTTTTTCAACATTTTTCTGGTTATTCAGGGTCATATTTGGTTCCATACAAATTTAAGGATTATTTTATTTTTGTAAAAAGAAAAGTTGATGGTATTTTGATAGGGATTTCATTGAATGTGTAGATTTCTCTATGTGGCATAGACATTTTAACAATATTTTTTCTTCCAATGCATGAGTATGGACTGTTTCTCCATTTCTTTGTGTCTTCCATATTTTTTTCCATGAGCATTCTATAGTTTTCTGAGTATAGATCCTTTGTCTCTTTGGTTAGATTTATTCCTCTGCATCTTATTATTTTAGGTACAATTTTAAATAGGATTGACTCCTTAATTTCTCAGTCTTCTATCTTGTTGTTGGTGTATAGAAATGTAACTGATTTCTGTGCCATTCATCTTATATCCTGCCACTTTACTAAATTTCTGTATGAGTTCCACAGTTTTGGGCGGAGTCTTTTGGGTTTTCCACATAAATTATTGTATCATCTGCAAGGAGTGAATGTTTGACTTCTTCCTTGCCAAATGGGATGCCTTTTACCTCTTTTTGTTGTCTGATTGCTGGTGCTAGGGCTTCTAGTCTTTGGGATAATGGACAGCCTTGCTGGTTTCCTGACCTTAAGGGAAAAGCCCTCAGTTTTTCCCTATTGAAAATGATATTTGCTGTGGGTTTTTCAGAGAGGTTGTTGATTATATTGTGGGATGTACCTTAATATCCCTACAACGTGAAGAGTTTTAATAAAAAATAGTGTTGTCAAGTGACATTATAGACCAAAGGCTACTGTCCAAGATCTATAAAGAACTCCTCAAACTAAACACACACAAAACAGATAATCACATCGAAAAATAGGCAGAAGACATGAACAGACACTTCTCCAAAGAAGACATACAAATGGCTAACAGACGCATGAAAAAAATGTTCATCATCATTAGCCATCAGGGAGATTCAGATCAAAACCACATTGAAAAAAAAAAAAAAACACATTGAGATACCACCTTACACCAGTTAGAATGGCCACAATTAACAAGATAGTGGGCTTGTTTTTTGACCTAGTATGTGATCTGTTCTGGAGAATGTCCCATGTGCCCTTAAAGAGAACATGTCTTCTGCTATTTTAGGATGGAATGTTTTGAATATATACATTAAATCCATCATTCAAAGCCATTGTTTCCTTGTTGATTTTCTGCTTAGATGATCTGTCAATTAATGTAAGTGAGGTGTTAAAGTACCCTATTATAATTGTATTATGTCAATTAGTTCTTTGATGTTTATTACCTAATTTATGTACCTGGGTGCTCCAATGTTAGGTGCATAAATACTGACAACTGTTATATCTTTAAAAAAATGGTATTGTACTTTGTTAAATGGTTTGTCTGCATCTACTGAGAGTATCATATGGTTCTTCTGATTTCTTTTACTAATGCATTTTATCACATTGATTGATTTGCACATGTTGAGCCAACCTTGCAGCCCAGGAATAAATTCCACTTGGATGTGGTGAATAATAATTTTAATCTACTGTTGGATTCTATTGACTAGTATTTTAGTGATAATTTTTGCATTGATGTTCATCAGGTATATTGTTCTGCAATTATCCTTTTTGGTGGGATCTTTATATGGTTTGGGGATCAAAGAAATGTGGCCTCATAAAATGAATTTGGCAGGTTTCCTTTCATTTCTATTTTCGGAAGAGTTTTAGAAGAAGAGGTATTAATTCTTCTTTAAATGTTTGGTAGAATTTTTCTGGGAAGATGTCTGGCCCTGGGCCCTTGTTTATTCGGAGGTTTTTGATGACTGCTTCAATTTCCTTGCCTCTTATGAGTTGAAGATAACTGTAAAAGCAATTCCCATAACCAAATATATATTAGGAAACTAAAACCTAACTGCTATTGTGGCTGTTGATGCATATGAGCAAATAGTGACTTCATCACCACATTAATTACCATACTAGTTAAATCCATGGTCAGTAATGGTATAGGATCCAGGTGCTAAATATATTTCATTACTTGAAATAAATAAATAAATACATAAATACAAAAATAAATACATATTAGTATAAGAGGACATAACTTGTTATTTACCTAACAGCCATCAGTGTTTCCAACATGTTTCCTTCTGTATTAAAGAAACTTAGTTTTGTTGAGGTATTTATTTCCTCCAAAATTTTGACTTCAGGAGAGTGATAAAATCTGTAGCTACAGGAGTGAGTCATGATTAGTCTGAAAAATCAGTCGGTAATATGGCCACCCAGTGATTGGTTTAGCAAAGGACAGTTCACTAAGCTTTCTACTTTCATTATTTCATTTAAATGTCAAAACCATCCCATAATGATTTCTTGTACAAAATCAGTGTGCTACTTAATGTTGGAGCCAGAAGTCCCACCTTTGACCCAATTAAAATCAACAAGATATTACTCTCAAAGATACCACGAGAGGCAAAAAACAACCTCTTGCTTTCTAAGCAATTATGTTAATTCAATCAATAAGCATTTTTTGGTAAGTTTGCAGTTCCAGGAAAATTTTGTCAGCTAATGGATTTGAAAACAACATCTTTAAAAGAGAGAATAAAAAGTTTAAAAAAATTAAAAGTTAAATAAAACAAATAAAAAGTTAATAAATAAATAAATGATATACATACATATATATGTATATATATATATATATATATATATATATATATATATATATATATTCAAACTCAACACCCAAGAAACAAATAATCCAGTCAAAAAAAAAAATAGGCAGAAGGCAAAAACAGATACCTCTTCAAAGAAGACATATAAGTATCTAACGGACACATGAAAAAGTGTTCATCATCATTAGCCATCAGGGAAATTCAAATCAAAACCACACTTAGATACCACCTTACACTACTTTGAATGGCAAAAATTAAAGCAGGAAACAACAAATGTTGGATAAGATGTTGAGTAAGGGGAACACTCTTACGCTGTTGGTGGAAATGCAAGTTGGTACAGCCACTTTGGAAAACAATATGTAGGTTCATCAAAATGTTATGAATAGTTAAAAATAGTTAAGAATACCCAGCAATTACACTACTGGGTATTTACCCCAAATATACAGATGTAGTGAAAAGAAGGAGCACATGCACCCTAATGTTAATAGCAGCTATATCCACAATAGCTGAACTGTGGAAGGAGCTGAGATGTCCTTCAACAGATGAATGGATAGAGAAGATATGTTTCATATATACATTGTAGTATTAGCCATCAAAAATGATGAATACTCATCATTTGTATCAACATGGATGGAACTGGAGGGGATTATGCTAAGTGAAATAATTCAAACAGAGAAAGACAATTATATGATTTCATTGTTATGTGGAACATAAAGAAGAGTATGGAGGATATTAGGGGAAGGAAGGGAAAACTGGGGTGGGGGAATCAGAGGGGGAGATGACCCATGAGAGACTATGGACTCCAGGAAACAATCGGAGGTTTTCAGAGGGGTCGGATGGGGTTATGGGTTAGCCTGGTGGTGGGTATTAAGGAGGGCACATGTTGTAATGAGCACTGATGAACACTACATCAAAAACTAATGATGTACTATATAGTGACTAATGTAACATAATAAAATTGAAGATTTCAACCAGAATCTTCTTATATAAATACACTGCTTTAATTTGCCCTCCTATCATTATTACAGACAAGTTTATTTAAAAAAGAAACATTAAGGAGAAGAGAATAGCAGTATACTCTCCATCCTTTGGAACTGTTATCAAGCCTTCTTTTTTGGGGGATGAAATATTTAACTATTGTGGAATAATAATCAGCACCAGAAAGCATATCATATTTTTGGAATTTTGTTTTGTAAAACACAATCATTTGGTCCTAATTTCTGGAAAATGAATGCACTGTCCATCTAATTTCTGAGATTTCTGCACAGATCCCACTCTTGCTTTCTGGAAGTCCATTTATTGATGCTGTCTCTAAGTTTATGTCCGGAAACCGAGGTTTTTGGTAAGATTTCTCCACAGTTAAATACAAGTTATTTTCCAAATCACTCAATGCGTTATCTACTTATAAATTGCCAAATTGTTTCCTCTGACATTTTATTATATTTATATAACATGTTATATAAATATATTATAATAGTTTATAATAAAACCTAATATACTTGTACAAATAAAATAGGATAATCCTGTTATTGTTACATTTTACTGTCTACACAAAGTAAAAACTTATGACACCTGAAAACTACTTTCTGAGTACAGAAATAGCTAAAAATGAATAAACATTAGAATAAAACTTGATAATCAAATTATTCCAAAAATATATAATAAGATCGGATGACACAAAAGCTTAAAGTATGAAAAGGTGGAAGTAATGGAGTCAGTATTTAAATTTGGCAAATGAGATAAAAACAACTTCGGTTTGCTGCTAAATTAACATTAGGTTAGAGGTGTTTATTTTATTTTGGGAAAGTAACAAGAACTCCTCTTAGGTAAACTGTATGTTCACCGAACAAATAGAGCTATAACTTCACAGATGTTTGCTTTAGAAGTTATAAGAAAGAAGTAATAAGTACAATTTTGACTGTCTTTATATACACATAAGTTGAACAATCCAAAATTAAATCATATTATGTACTGTATTAAATATCTAATTACAGAAGCATCTCATTAAATTATGGTTTGTTGATAGTCACCCATTGTTGGATATATTTGGAGTATATTAGTTATTGAAAATTACTTAGAAATAAACATCTTAAATAGAAATGGAAAGTGGATTTTTTTTCTTTTTTTAAAGATTTTATTTACTTATTTGATAGAGAGTAGAAGCAAGCCAGATAGAAAGCATGAGGTGGGGCATGAGACAAGATGGCAGGGAAGTAGGAGGAGGTGCCGTTTCAACCTGTACCCTATAGTGAGCTGATTACCTGCCAAAGAACTCCGGTCACCCATGAAATCAGCCTGAGATCAGAATTATAAACATCTGTATCTCTACAGGGGCAGAAGACACTAGTGGGCAGGTAAAGCAGAATGGGAACGTCAGACTGATATCAGAAGATAAACAAAAGGGGGAGGGAGCCACCAGTGGTGATGCATTGGAGAGTAATACCCCAATATGAGAGTGCCTTGCATCTGGGGACCAGCATTAACTTGGAGTCTGGTTGAAAGCATTCCAAAAGAGCAAGGGATCACAGGGGGATATTGTGGGAATCGGGGCAGTTAGGGGCAGTTAGTCCCCAAAACCAGGACAGCCACCCCTGGCACTGAGCCAGAGAGAGTGTGGCAGAGAAACCAGGTCTTGGTCCCTGAGCTGCCAGTGCACCTGAGAGTGCATGGGGTCTGGCTCCTGTGAGGGGCTGGGAACCTCGCAAGCTGGCAGAAGTGCAGCCTTTTTGCAGTCCCCATGTGAGTGCTGTGCCATGCTATCAGAGTCTGATTCACGTCCCGCACCCTCCCCTGAGAGAGGTGCACACAGGTGCCAGCCCCAGGGCTCACGGACCTGGAGAGACCAGGCACTCCCAGCCTGGGCCAGCAGGAAAATCTCAGTGTGTGATCGCTGATGGGAATCTCTCTGGTGGTCCAGAACTGCCTAAACAGCTGCTGCTGTCCTGGTTTTGGGTACAAGCAGGAGTTCCTGTGTCCCCAGGGACCTCAACTCAGAATGTGCTCTGCAGGCGGCCGAGGGGGAACTTATGTGATCTGCAGCACCCAGAGGGGATCAGACTGAGGCTTCTCTCTGAGGGGGAGGTCTGGATGCAGTTTGTTTTCCTCTAAACCTCAAAAAAACATCATGAGCTGTCAAGGTGAGAGAAAAAAAAAAAAAAAAACATGAACAAACAAACATAAAAACCTCCAGAGAACAAAAGCCTGAAAAACCGGGTTCCTCAAAGCCCACCCCCTTGAGGGTGGGGCGGGAGGACTTAACTCAGGGAACATTGCCTGAAAACCCACGTGGCAGGCCCCTCCCCCAGAAAGCCAACAAGGAAAAAAAAAGAAAAATAAAAGACAAGAGAACAACTACCACTACTTCATAGATACAACTTTTATTTTTAATTCATTCCCACTATTCTGCTTCATTTTTACATAGATAATTTTTAACCTATTTACCATCACAGTGAGATGTCCAGTACATCAAATTCCATAATAACCTTTTAACCTGAACTTTTTGATGCATATACCCATGCTTTTCTTTTGCTTTTCTATTTTTTTAAATTTTAGTTTAGGGCACCTGGGTGGCTCAGTGGGTTAAGCCGCTGCCTTCGGCTCAGGTCATGATCTCAGGGTCCTGGGATCAAGTCCCTCATCGGGCTCTCTGCTCAGCAAGAAGCCTGCTTCCCTCTCTCTCTCTCTCTGCCTGCCTCTCCGTCTACTTGTGATCTCTCTCTGTCAAATAAATAAATAAAATCTTAAAAAAAATTAGTTTAGTTTAGTTATTCTTTTTACTTTTATTTTTTTAAATTCATATAGAGTTGAACTTCAAGGTAATCCCTTTCCCAAATCACTGATACCCCTATAGGTAAAGCAGTTTTTAATCCCACTTTATCTTAGGAAAGTTGAGCCCTTTAAGAAAGATCTCAAAATACATCCAGGAAGAATCAAAATAACCTTCCTTGCCCACACTGAGAATTTGTAACCACTCTCCCATCTTTTTATTCCACCAGTGTTTCAGTGTATTTGTGTTTGTCCTAATAGTATATAAATCTTAAACTAGAAGTTCTTTTTGATGAGGTTCCTTTTTTTGCATATATATATATATATATATATATATATATATATGAATGATTTTATTTATTTATTTGACAGACAGAGATCACAGATAGGCAGAGAGCCAGAGAGCCAGGCAGAGAGAGAGGAAGGGAATCAGGCTCCTCACTGAGCAGAGAGCCCGATGTGGGCCTCGAGCCCAGGGCCCTGGGATCATGACCTGAGCTGAAGGCAGAAGCATTAACCCACTGAGCCACCCAGGTGCCCCTATATATATATTTTTTTTTTCTCTTGTCATATACTTTTATCAGTCATTTTGTTTGTCTGTTTTTGTTTGTATATGTCATAAATCTTATCTTGGGGCCCATTTGGGCTGAGCCTTCTCTTTTACTTTTCCTTTTTTTTCCTCTCTCTCTCTCTCTCTGTCTCTTTTTCTTTTTCTTTTCTTTTTTCTCTCTTTCTTTTTTCTTCCATTTGGGTGGGAACTCCTGATTGCTCAGAAGCATTCCAGGGTGCACCTTGACTACACCATGGTCGATACATCCAGCTACATCCATTCAGCCATCTCTCACAAAAATGACTAGGAGGAGGAATGCCCAACAGAAGAAAAATTCAGAGGCTGGGCCTTCTGCAACAGAGCAAATGGCTATCGACATAGACAATATGTCGGAAAGAGAATTCAGGCTAACAATTATCCAGGAAATAGCTAGGATGGAGAAAGCCATGGAAGACCAAATGGAATTGATTAGGACAGAACTGAAAGCTACTAGGGATGATGTTCAAGATGTTCTCAATGAGTTCAAATCTAATCTAAACTCTAAAAGCTAGGGTAACTGAGACAGAAGATAGAATTAGTGATCTGGAGGACAAACATAGAAAGGATCAGAAGGAATCTTGGAACAAACAGCTTAGAAGCCTCAAAAACAGAATCAGGGAAATAAGTATGTCACGAAATGTTCCAATGTCAGAATTATTGGAATCCCTGAAGGAGAGGAGAACGAAAGAAGTCTAGAAGATATAGTGGAACAAGTTCTCCATGAAAGTTTTCCCAATCTCACGAATGGAACCAGTGTTCATGTACTAGAGGCAAAACGGACTTCCCCCAAGATTATAGATTCTCGAAAGTCCTCGAAACACCTAATAGTAAGAATGAAGAATTATAATTGTAGAAAGCCCTCTTGAAGGCAGCTAGGACAAAGAAGCTCCATCCATACAGAGGAAAGCCCATCAGAATAATGACAGACCTGTCCACAGAAACCTAGCAAGCCAGAAAGGGCTGGCAAGATATATTTGGGCACTAAATGAGAAGAACATTCAGCCAAGAATACTTTACCCAGCAAGACTGACATTCAAAAATGGATGGAGAGATAAAGAGTTTCCAAGACTGGCAAGGCTTAAAAGACTATGCGACCACCAAGCCCACACTGCAGGAAATATTAAAGGGGTTCTATAAAAGAGAAAAATACTAAGAATATCATTGAGCAGAAATATAGAGATAATCTACAGAAAGAAAGACCTCAAAAGTAACACAATGTCAATAAAAACATATCTATTAATAATCACTCTCAATGTGGATGACCTAAATGCACCCATAAATGACACAGGGTTGCAGATTGGATAAAACAACAGGACCCATTCATATGTTGTCTACAGGAGACCCATTTTGAACCTAAGGATACACCCAAACTGAAAGTAAAGGATGGAAAAGCATCTTTCATGCCAATGGCCCTCAAAAGAAGGCCAGGGTAGCAATTCTCATATCAGAAAAATTAGATTTTAAACTAAAGACTGTATTCAGAGATACAGAAGGACACTACATAATTCTTAAAGGGATTATCCACCAAGATGATCTAACAATTGTAAATATCTATGCACCCAATATGGGAGAAGCCAATAACAAAAGAAAAATATTAATCAAGATAAAGAGTCATATTGATATGAATACATTAATAGTAGGAGATCTTAACATGCCTCTCTTAGTAATAGACAGATCATCCAAGCAGAAAATCAATAAAGAAAGAAGAGCATTGAATGACACAGTGGACAAGATGGGCCTCATAGATATATACAGAACATTCCACCCTAAAACAACAGAACACTCATTCTTTTCCTGTGCACATGGAACCTTCTCCAGAATAGATCACATACAGGGTCACAAATTAGGACTCAACTGATACCAAAAGACTGAGATTATTCCCTGCATATTCTCAGATCACAATGCTTTGAAACTGGAGCTCAATCACAAGGAGTTCAGAAGGAACTTAAACACCTGGAAGCTAAAGACCACCTGGCTTAAGAATGCTTGGATCAACCAGGACATCAAAGAAGAACTGAAACTGAAGAACTGAACTTTCTTGAGAAGGTTCCATTTGAACTTGAAAAGAATGAGTATTCTGTTGTTTTAGGGTGGAATGTTCTGTATATATGTATGAGGTCCATCTGGTCTAATGTGTCATTCAATGCTCTTGTTTCTTTATTGATTTTTCTACTTCGATGATCTGTCCATTTCTGAGAGAGGCGTGTTAAGATCTCCTACTATTAATATATTCATATCAATATGACTCTTATCTTTTTTTTTTCTTTCTATTTTTTTATTTTTTCAGCATAACAGTATTCATTATTTTTGCACCACACCCAGTGCTCCATGCAATCTGTGCCCTCCACAATACCCACCACCTGGTGCCCCCAACCTCCCACCCCCCACCCCTTCAAAATTCCCAGATCGTTTTTCAGACTCCATAGTCTCTCATGGTTCACCGACTCTTTATCTTGATTAACAGTTTTCTTATGTAATTGGCTGCTCCCATATTGGGGGCATAGATATTTATAATTGTTAGATCATCTTGGTGGATAGTCCCTTTATGAATGATGTAGTGTCCTTCTATATCTCTGACTACAGTCTTTAGTTTAAAATCTAATATATCTGATATGAGAATCGCTACCCCAGCCTTCTTTTGAGGCCCATTGGCATGAAAGATGCTTCTCCATCCCTTCACTTTCAGTCTGGGTGTATCTTTAGGTTCAAAACGGGTCTCTTGTAGACAACATATGGATGTGTCATGTCATTTTATCCAATCTGCAACTCCGTGCCATTTTATGGGCGCATTTAGGCCATTCACATTGAGAGTGATTGTTGATAGATACGTTTTTATTGACATCATGTTACCTTTGAGGTCTTTCTTTCTGTAGATTGTCTCTATATTTCTGTTCAATGCTCTTCTTAGGATTTTTCCTCTTTTATAGAACCCCCCTTAATATTTCCTGCAGTGTTGGCTTGGTGGTTGCATAGTCTTTTAAGCCTTGGTGGTCTTGGAAACTCTATCTCTCCATCCATTTTGAATGTCAGTCTTGCTGGAGAAAGTATTCTTGGCTGCATGTTTTTTTCATTTAGTGCCCTGAATATATCTTGCCAGCCCTTTCTGGCTTGACAGGTCTCTGTGGACAGGTCTGACATTATTCCGATGGGCTTTCCTCTGTAAGTAAGGAGCCTCTTTGTCCTAGCGGCTTTCAAGAGATTATGTCTACAATTATGATTCCTCAATTTGACTATCAGGTGCCTTGATGTTTTTCTGGAATCTATAATCTTGGGTGGAGGTCGTTCAGCCTCTAGTACATGAACGCTGGTTCCATTCGCGAGATTGGGAAAAATTTCATGAAGAACTTGTTCCCCTATATTTTCTAGACTTCTTTCTTTCTCCTCCCCTTCAGGGATTCCAATAATTCTGGCGTTGGAATGTTTCATGGCATCATTTATTTCACTGATTCTGTTTTCATGGCTTCTAAGCTGTTTGTTCCAGGCTTCCTCCTGATTCTTTCTCTCAATATGTTTGTCCTCCAGATCACTAATTCTACCTTCTGTCTCAGTTACCCTAGCTTTGAGAGAATTTAGATTAGATTGGAACTCATTAAGAGCATTGTGAACCTCATCCATGGTAGCTTTCAGCTCAGCCTTAACATTGTGAACATCAACTGTGGTCGCTTTCAGCTCGGCCCTAATCAATTCTGTTTGGTCATCCATGGTTTCTCCAACCTTGCTATTGCCTGGATAATTGTTAGCCTGAATTCTCTTTCTGACATATTGTCTATGTTGATAGCCATTTGCTCTGTTGCAGAAGGCCCATCTTCTGTATTTTTCTTCTGTTGGGTATTCCTCCTTCTAGTCTTTGGTGAGAGATTGCTGAACGGATGTAGCTGGATGTATCGACTGTGGTGCAGTCAAGGTGCACCCTGGGACGCTTCTGAGCTACCAGGTTTCCCCACTCAAACGAGAGAAAAAAGAAAAGAAAAAGAAAGAGATTATGCTGAGTGAAATAAGTCAAGCAGAGAAAGTCAATTATCGTATGGTTTCACTTATTTGTGGAGCATAACAAATAACATGGAGGACAAGGGGAGTTAGAGAGGAGAAGGGAGTTGAGGGAAATTGGAAGGGGAGGTGAACCATGAGAGACTATGGACTCTGAAAAATAATCTGAGGGTTTTTAAGGGGCGGGGGTGGGAGGTTGGGGATACAGGTGATGGGTATTGGAGAGGGCACGGATTGCATGGAGCACTGCGTGTGGTGCAAAAATAATGAATACTGTTACGCTGAAAAAAAATAAAAAAAATAATTAAAAAAATAAAATAAAATAATATAAAATAAAGAGAGAGAAAGAGAGAGAGAGGAAAGAAGGGAAAGGGAAGATAAAAGAGAAGGTTTAGCCCAAATGGGCCCCAAAGTAAGGTTTATGAATTATACAAACATAAACAAACAAAAAGACTGATAAAAGTATATGACAAGAGAAAAAAATATATATATCAGCAAATAAAGGAAGAACCTCATCAAAAAGAACCCCAAGTGTAAGATTTATATACTATCAGGACAAACACAAAAACACAAACACTGGTGGAAGAAAAAGATGGGAGAGTGATTATAAATTCTCAGTGTGGGCGAGGAAGGTTGTTTTGATTCTTCCTGGATGTATCATGATATCTTTGTTAAAGGACTCAACTTTCCCAAGATAAAGGGAGATTAAAAATTTGTTTACCTATAGGGTTGGCATTGATTGGGGAGAGGGGATGAACTTGAAGTTTAACTCTGTATGAATATTAGAAAATAAAAATAAAAAAGGAAAAAACTAGATTAAACTAAACTAAAATTTAAAAAAATTCAAAAAATAGAAATGCAAAAGAAAAACACAGGTGTATGTATCAAAAAGTTCAGGTTAGAAGGTTATTATGGAATTTGATGTACTGGACATCTCACTGTGATGGTAAATTGGTTAAATAACTATCTATATAAAAAAATGAGCCAGATCAGGGAAATACAAATCAAAACCACCATGAGATATCACCTCACACCAGTCAGAATGGCTAAAATTAACAAGTCAGGAAATGACAGATGCTGGCGAGGAGGCGGAGAAAGGGGAACCCTCCTACACTGTTGGTGGGAATGCAAGCTGGTGCAACCACTCTGGAAAACAGCATGGAGGTTCCTCAAAATGTTGAAAATAGAACTACCCTATGACCCAGCAAATGCACTGCTGGGTATTTACCCTAAAGATACAAACGTAGTGATCCGAAGGGGCACATGCACCCGAATGTTTATAGCAGCAATGTCTACAATAGCCAAACTATGGAAAGAACCTAGATGTCCATCTACAGACGAAAGGATAAAGAAGATGTGGTATATATACACAATGGAATACTATGCAGCCATCAAAAGAAATGAAATCTTGCCATTTGCAACGACGTGGATGGAACTAGAGGGTATCATGCTTAGCGAAATAAGTCAATCGGAGAAAGACAACTATCATATGATCTCCCTGATATGAGGGAGAGGAGATGCAACATGGGGGGTTGAGGGGGTAGGAGAAGAGTAAATGAAACAAGATGGGATTGGGAAGGAGACAAACCATAAGTGACTCTTAATCTCACAAAACAAACTGAGGGTTGATGGGGGGAGGGGGTTGGGAGAGGGGGTGGGGTTATGGATATTGGGGAGAGTATATCCTATGGTGAATGTTGTGAAGTGTGTAAACCTGGCGATTCGCAGACCTGTACCCCTGGGGATAAAAATATATGTTTATAAAGCTGTAAAAAAAAAAAAAAAAAAAGAAAGAAAAAAGAAAGGATGAATACCCAAGTTTTGTAGCAACATGGACGGGACTGGAAGAGATTACGCTGAGTGAAATAAGTCAAGCAGAGAGAGTCAATTATCATATGGTTTCACTTATTTGTGGAGCATAACAAATAGCATGGAGGACAAGGGGAGATGGAGAGGAGAAGGGAGTTGAGGGAAATTCTAAGGGGAGGTGAACCATGAGAGACTATGGACTCTGAAAAACGATCTGAGAATTTTGAAGGGGCGGGGGGTGGGAGGTTGGGGGCACCAGGTGGTGGGTATTGTAGAGGGCACGGATTGCATGGAGCACTGGGTGTGGTGCAAAAAAAAAAATAATGAATATTGTTATGCTGAAAAAATAAAAAAATTTAAATTAGAAAAAAAAAAAAAAAGAGCCAGAATAGTGGGAATGAATTAAAAATAAAAATTGCCCTATGAAGTAGTGGTGGTTGTTCTCTTGTAGTCTCTTCTTTTTTTTTTTTTTTTTTTTTTTTCTTTCCTGGTTGGTTTTCTGGGGAAGGGGCCTGCCACGTGGGATTTCAGTCAATGATGTTCTCTGAGTTAAGTCCTCCCGCCCCCCTCAAGGGGGTGGACTCTGAGGAAACTGGTTTATTCAGGCTTTTGTTCTCTGGAGGTTTTTATGTTTGTTCCCCCCCTTTTTTTCTCTCTCTCTCGCCTTGACCGCTTTTGATGGTTTTTGTAGGTTTAGAGGAAAGCAAACTGCACCCTGACCTCCGTCTCAGAGAGAAGCCTCAGTCTGGCCTCAGAGCCCAAATAAGTTCCCCCTTGGCTGCTGGCAGAGCAGGTTCCAAGTCGCGGTCCCTGGGGACACAGGATCTTCTGCTTGTACCCAAAACCACGGCAGTGGCGGCTGTCTGGGCAGCTCCAGACTGCCAGAGAGGTTCCAAGTAGCAATTGCACACTGAGATTTTCCCACTGGCCTGGGCTGGGCGTGCCTAGTCCTTCCGGGTCTGAGAGCACCGGGCTGGGGGCTGTGCGCATCTCTCTCAGGGGGGCGTGGGGCGTGACTGGACTCTGATAGCAAGGCATGGCACTCGCATGAGGACTGCAAAAAGGCTGTGCTTCTGCCGGCTGACAGCTGGCAAGGCTCCCAGCCCCTCACAGGAGCCGGACCCCACAAGTTCTCAGTGAGAGCGGACCCCGTGTGCTGGTGGTGGGGGACCAAGGCCTGGTTTCTCCACCGCACTCTCTCTGGCTCTGCACCAGGGGTGGCTGTCCTGGGTCTGGGGACTTAAGCCCCTGTCCCTAGCCACCCTGATTCCCACAATTTCCCCCACCCCTGTGATCCTTTGCTCTTTTTGAGTGCTTTCTACCAGACTGCAAGTTAATACTGGTCCCCAAACGCAGGGCACTCTCATATTGGGATATTACTTTCCAATGGGTCGCCTCTGGTGACTCCCTCCCCCTTTTGTTTATCTTCTCCGACGTTCTCACTCCGTTTTACCTGGCCACTGGCGTCTTTTTCTCCTGTAGAGATCCAGACGTGTATAATTCTGATCTCAGGCTGATTTCATGGGTGATCGGAGTTCTTTGGAAGGTAATCAGCTCACTTTAGTGTATAGGTTGAAAGGACGCCTCCTCCTACTTCCCCGCCACCTTGTCACCCCCCCTCCTTATTACTATTTAATCAATAGACAGCACTTAGCTAATATTGGGTGTTTACTGGGATATAACTGATAGCCATTACATTTTTTAAATGTCAAAAATTTTATAGAAATCCACATATGCATAGCTTAGAAGCTTCTGAAAAGAATGTTCTGGTTTTACATTATTAGTTCAGACCCTTGATTCAGTTGAATCTCAATTTCAGCTCTCTGCTGTCTGGACATGCTCTCTACTGTAGGTATTCTAGGGTTTAGCCCTATTCACATACATGTCCCTTGCCTTTCTGTGGTTTTGAGATTGATCTAATAACATTAAAATTATTCAATTACAATTTTGGTTTTTCTCTGTCAAAACAATCTGAGTTTATAAATCATAAATATTCTTTGTACAATGAATGATAAAATAATGATAGAATAAATTAGAAACTGCAGCTGCCATACTTAAACTTTCAAGAGTGGAGCAAACTGCATAAACATATGTAGTGTTTGCAACTCTGAAAACTAAATATTCTATCTCTTCCTAAACCATGTGACCAACCTGATGCTTGTTCTTCTCTGCTCTGCGTGTCACGTGTCACAAAAATATGTATTTTGCTTTGCATTATAAGGAAAGTATAAGTTGCAAAATTTAGTCTTGATCATTGTACTATGACTTTCCAGAGAGAAAAGGGATAATGATTTTGGAAAATATATACTACCTTCATGTCAGAAAAAAAAAAAATTAAAAGGAAAGAAGGATCCTTCCTAAGAGCCACTAAAGGGATTGAGGACTGATTGCCAAAGCGCTGACTCTTACCTCTGAACTCATTCAGTATATCTAGGATTCCCGTGATGCTCTGTGACGTGAGCTCTGGGTTCACAGGCTGAGGCTTCCTCATTCGTGCCAATTCAGGCCTGTAAAGGATAATGTCACTTATACTTCTGGGCCAAAGGTCAATCACACAACTATTATAAAATAGCAGTTTTTAATCAAAGAGTTTTCATCAAAAAAATTCTCCCACTTTTGTTAATTGGGTATGTTATATTCTATACTCTTGGGGATGTAAGAAGTGTTGCCTTACCTTTTTCCTAAGTTTAAATTATATCAAATCCCAACTTCACCATTCTTCTCAGATATTATTCCATTTATAAAATTAGTGAGGATCATTTCCTCCCTCTGCCCCACCTCAGGAAAAGCAAAGATCCTGGGGTTCTTACAGAGAGCAGAACGTTCAGGCAAAGTGTTTGGGATTTCAGTGTTCAAGTAGTCACTAATGATACATTCAGTGTCTAAAAGGGGAAAGCCCACTGAATCAGAAAGCTTTGCTCTTCCCTATCCAGCAAGAGACTCTAATTCTAGGCTATAAGCCTGGTCCTGAGTGTCTGACTCCCCCTCGCCCCAGGGGCACCAGGAAGCCATTCCCTCTGAGGTCTTTCCTACAACAGGATGTGCTAGTCCTACTGCAGGGAACAAAATTATAACCCCCTTTCGATTCTTAGGAAATCTTCCTCTTTCCTGTCTTGTTCACATCTAAGGCTCTTGAGTGGAGCATCTTCTGTGACACGTTAAAAAATTTCCTTTAGTAAGGTTTATTGTGAGCCTGGACAGGATTGGGTAGAAGTGTGTGGAACAAAGCCCAGAATGTCACACGGTTTTTAAATATATTTGAATTCAGCCACATAAGAAGAAAACTTCTGAGACCAAGGAGATGAAGGCCTTCAGCCTTCTTTTAAAACAAATAGAAAGTAGTGGAGTCTGGGTGACACAGTTGGTTAAGTGTTAGACTCTTGATTTTGGCTCAGGGTCCTGGGATACAGTCCTATGTCAGGCTCCATGTTCAGGAGGGAATCTGGTTAAGATTCTCTCTCTCCCTCTGCCCCTCTCCCCAGCTTTCTCTTTAAAATAAATAAATAAATCTTAAAAAATAGTAGCCACAGAGATGATGTTAAGAGTGCAAAACATGTACATTCACGTTATGAACAAGACCAAGAGACTTCCTCAGCAATCAGAAATCGTTAGTGCAAACTCACCTTTGCAGTACATTTCCTAGTCCTGCAAGGAAATAAAAAATTAATGGTAACCATAAATTTCTTTTATTTTGCATCTTCGCTAGTATTCTTGTTTGTTTCAGTAATGTACTTTTTTCTCTTATTCTCCTCAAAGGAACAGAGGCTACCTTCCTAATAGAACTGACACTAAGGCATGTCAGGCTTCCTCAGGATGTATTAAGGAAGCAAGGAGGTCAGGAAGGGACTGCGTAGTGATGTATTTTGATTCAGGTTTCCACTGTCACTCAGTACTCAGTTTTTTCCCCAAGAAATGATCTGACTTTTTACATCTAAAGCAAAAAAAATGAATTTAGATATAAAAAGTATATATAGCGTGCACTGAGATTGTTTACCAAATTCTACAATTCTTGCCTAAGGAAAAGACAAAAACTTAGTATCTTCAACAAGTTATTTCTGGGGCTGAGGGTGGGAGGGTGGGTGTGGAGAAGAGAGAGTGACAATGGATTAATGTAACAAAAATTGGGAATTACCCCAACAAATTTAACCATCCTCTGGTTATAGGGTTTTTTGGGTTTTTTTGTTTTGTTTTGTTTTTGTTTGTTTTTTTGCTGCTTTTGGATAAATTTCTCATGTGGTTAGTTGTCCTGATTACACAGCAATAATTTTGTCTTGGGTGAGATATTAAGAGAGTAAAAGTCTCTCAAGGATTACCAGGATATGAGGAAATAAATGGAAACAAACATTATCTCTCAGCTGAGAGTAATTGTGTATGTGGGTAACATTTCCATGCCATGGTAACATTTCCCACAAAAGGATTCCTTCCTCTGTGGATGGACCCTCCTTTCTCACCTGGAGCAGCCCCACTTTAGGTTTGTGGCACATCTTAGTCAGCCCTCTGTAAATTTCTTACAGGCATTCTTTCTGTTGGGTCATTCTGAGTTCACTTTCCTTGAGTTGTTGGACAATCTCCTTTGCTTCTTTCTCTATTGTCCCCAGATGGAGTTGTTCCTCTTCTTGGAGAAATAGTTGCATCTTCTGTTATGGCACTTTGATCATCTCCTTCCTTAAGGCCACATAGTCCTGAAGAGATAATAGATACAAAGGATTACATATCCTCACTCTCAACAGAGAGGACTGTTTACTTAGTGTCATCAAGAAAGTATTTGACAAACTTTATGCCTCACATCTCCATGTGTCTTGAATATATGCTGGTCCTTTCTGTCCATCCTTACTATAGATACTTAGACTCCTTCCCTGTTTGAATCAAGTCCTCTAAGGTCCCAGGCTCTCTCTCTAGATATTCCAGCAGTTATTTCCTTTCTAACTGGAACCTCTAGTTTCTCTTGTCCTTTTGCCTGATTTTTAATATATTTAAAAATATTTATGTATATACCATATTTTATAGATGTTTAAATTAAGTTCTCTAGTTTTCCTCCAGGTGCTACCCTATTGCTCTCCTCTCTTTTACTCAGATTTATTGTGATGGTTTCTTTTTTTTATTTACATTTTTTATTTCTTTTCATCGTAACAGTATTCATTGTTTTTGCACCACACCCAGTGCTCCATGCAATCCGTGCCTTCTCTAATACCCACCACCTGGTTCCCCCAACCTGCCATCCCCCGCCCCTTCAAAACCCTCAGATTATTTTTCAGAGACCATAGTCTCTCATGGTTCACCTCCCCTTCCAATTTCCCTCAACTCCCTTAAACCCAGTGTCTGAAAAGTTTCATCAAAACCTTCAAGGTTGGACTAGAGTTAGTTATTTCCATATGCTAGCATTATTTGCACAACTTTTTATTGGCCTATATATCTGTGATTATTGATATATTATTTGAAACAACTACTTTCTCCTGGATTAAGAAAAATCCTTTAATCGGTAACTTGATTTTAGCTGAAAGTCTCAAGCAGCATTATGTCAATCTGCAAATAAATAAATAATATTTTCATTCTTATCTCAAATGACTGGATTTTGCTAGTTTCTTTATTCAGATCATTTTGCATTTCCTGAGTCACGTTCCATAAAGAGCCAATTCTCTTCAGCAGTTTTTCCTGCAAAATAACCATGAGCTTTAGCAATACAGAACATGATATTATAGATTTTGTCCCCTTACTATGGAAAAAGGCAGTCGCTGGGAAAATACTAATTTTTGAGTTATCATGGAGTGGTCATATTTCTCCCCATGAATCTAATTTGTTTCTAACACTTGCAATATCAGAGGTGGCAAACATAATAGAGATTTGATGGTACTCTGTACATAATATAATCCATTTCCTGAGAAATTCACACTTGGATTTTTATAGAATTTGACTGTGAAGGCATCAAGCTTGCATCAGAAGCCAGCGATCCCAGTAGTAGCCACAACTACCCGCAATGGCATCAATTACACATATTTGGACAAAGTTTCTAAGGACATTTCCCTTGTCAGAGGCTCAGCGTAGCTATGATTATAGTGCCAATGTTGGTCAAGAGCATTGAAAGAATGCATGTACACCTTGGTATTTCTATTGAAAATTAACTACCTCCACTACCTCTACTCAACTCAATGCTCTTTTCCTTTTGCTCATCTTTCCCTCTGATTTAGAAATCTGTAGGATTCCAAATGGCTTTAGAGGCATCACTCACCCTGTATTCCTCAGTAGCCCATTGTACCAGACTGTGGCTATGAGTCATGTGTTCTGGTGATTCAGAGCACAGTATGCAGAGCAGGTTCTTGTCCACCTCTCAGAAAAGTCCCTTCAATTCTTTGTGCAGTGCACAAATCTCCTCAGAGCTGCTGACACGGTCAACTCGGGCCTGTCAGTCAAGGGAAGCCAGCTTCTTGAGTGCAATTTTCATTTTGAATTCTGACCTCTCCGAAAGTCGCCAGCATTCAGGGAAGCACCTTGGGGTTTAGGCTTCTTTCCAGCAGAGGCACAAGCAAGGACTGCAAAAGCTGTGCCCACAGTCAATGGTGACAGGTTCTAGGTAGTGGTTCATACAGATGGCACAGATGAGTTCATTCTGAAAGACTTGCAAGGTTTCCAGATACATGTCTCTGTAGTTTTTTAAAAAAGAAAGACAGAGAGAGTAAGTCACTCTTCTGCCCCGATAAGGTGGAAAAGAAAAGACCTTAGACAAAACCTTATTTGCTTGAACTCTATCTAATATATCTATTAATTTAATGCCAGTACAAATGTATGCTTGGTAAGTATGGACAGGTTGGGTTTATGCAATGAAACAAATGAGAAAATGGGACAAGAGCGTCCTTGCCATAATTTTTTTAAATATTTTAATTTATTTTCAGCATAACAGCATTCATTGTTTTTGCACCACACCCAGTGCTCCATGCAATCCATGCCCTCTCCAATACCCACCACCTAGTTCCCCCAACCTCCCACCCCCGCCCTTTCAAAACCCTCAGATTGTTTTTCAGAGTCCATAGTCTCTCATGGTTCACCTCCCCTTCCAATTTCCCTCAACACCCTTCTCCTCTCTAACTCCCCTTGTCCTCCATGCTATTTGTTATGCTCCACAAATAAATGAAACCATATGATAATTGACTTTCTCTGCTTGACTTATTTCACTCAGCATAATCTTGCCATACTTTTTGTTTCAAATATACAGTGTCCTTGATCACAATTAAACTCCCTGGACAAGCTGAAAGATTGGGACAGTGAATAATAGTTTGGATGATTCCAGAGTTACATTTCTTAGCTGATTGGTCCAAAAGCACATATAAAATCTTAATCTCTCCCTGTGTGTGTGTGTGTGTGTGTGTGTGTGTGTATGTGTCTCTCTCTCTGAATTATTACACACACACACACACACACACACACACACACACACACACACACACTTTATCTTTATCTCTATGCTAATAGCCTCCATGCATCCTGTCTCCAAACTTACAGGGGAATTTTCTAAAGACAAATAAAATTGATTAGGTTTAATTTAAGCTTGTTTAATTCAATCATGTTGAATTCATCTTTGACTCCTGAAACTATGATCTGTTGAATTTATGCTTCTACTTTTTTTTTAAAGATTTTATTTATTTATTTGACAGAGAAAGATCACAAGCAGGCAGAGAGGCAGGCAGAGAGAGAGGAAGGGAAGCAAAGCAGGCTCCCCGCTGAGCAGAGAGCCCGATGCGGGACTCGATCCCAGGACCCCGAGATCATGACCTGAGCCGAAGGCAGCGGCCCAACCCACTGAGCCACCCAGGCGCCCTATGCTTCTACTTTTAATAGCAAAATTTTCCTTTTAGGAAATAAAGTATAAAAATTATCTTTTGTTTCTAGTTCAGAATTTTTTTTCCCTGGGCAGTTCAGATCATCAGAGTAATTTCACATCTTGAAATGCTACAGTGCTAATCAGCAATAATTAATATACTTTTTTAAGAAACAAAAAAGACTAAGCACTAGGATTCTCTCTCTGCATTAGAAAATACAGAGCTGCAGTGAAAGAAAGCATGATGGATTCATCTCTATTTTTGGTATTTCCCCATGGCAAGCAATGCCATTCCTTGAGAGTCACTACCAGTTAGTTGGATCTATCCTGAACACTTTTCAATCCAGTTTCCAGGAATGGGGATCAGAACTGACCCAAGGAGACTATTCAACAGATTTCCAGGAATTCAGATGTCTACTTACTGTCCTCTCACACTTGATGAACCTCACCTATGCCTGTTGAAATGCCAGAGAATTGTTAGAAGAACACCAGGTGAGAATGAGCTCAGTCCCTTTGTCTATAAACAATCGTGAGCGAAACTGATGGAAAAGTGAGCTGAGGCACAGGGTTCCCATCATGCAGGAGAGAGCCTCATCCTACATGGAATCAGGCTGGGCCTTGCAGACTTGGATCTGGACAGCTGTCTCAGAGAAGGAACACAGAGGGGGGACAATGGTCCTGCTTCAACACCCGTGTGTCCAGGATGGCTACACACCCATGGCTTTGGGAATTTGTGGGCAAATGTGGGGGCGGGAGTGTCAACTGGAGCCCAACTACCAATTGGAGGGCCTACCTAGAGGCGCTCTGGCCAGCCTTCCACCCCTCCGTGTCCCCAAACCATCTACCAGCTGAAGTAGCCCTGGCAGCCAGGGCCCTGCAGTGTGGGGGCAGAGGGGCAACAGCAGCTCTGTCAGATATTACCTGCTCCGCAGAGGCCCCAGGATCACACAGAGCCAATGGTTACCTCCCCCTATAATTACTTCTCCACAGGAGGGCAGACAGTGATAACCTCATGGTGTGGTGTCAGTAGCGTCAGAGAACCCTGTCATTTGTGCAGAACCCTGAGTGGTCCATCAGGGCCTATTGCTGTCTGGAGGGGCTGTGGAGAAGAGCTCTTGGCCATGGTCCCTCCCTGCCCTTCAGACTCTCAGCAAAGCCCACCCTGCCAGCCGGAATAGTCCACAGATGGACCTGCAGTGTGGGCAGCAGTGGTTCCCACCTCATAGGTAGGACCCCCGTGGAGAGGTCCCGGGATCACCCACTGCCAGCGCCTATAGCCCCAGACATTTCTCCCAGTGCTGGCTCACAGTGATTATGCCTAGGGCGCCCAGTGACGTCAGAGGGCTGCTGGGCCTACAGCAGCGCAGCAGAGGCATGGCAGATGCGTGGCTGTAAGGGGGGATTTGGGGGGCACGACAGCAGGACAACAGAGTTGGGGCACGGCAATTGGGGAGCCCAGCAGGGCAGGGCGGCAGCTGGTGGGTGCACAGCGGAGAGCCAGTGGCAAGGAGGTGGGGCAGTGGGGCAGCAATGACACCTGGTGGTAGGCAGGTCAGCAGGGGCCCATGATGGGGGAGATGGGCAGGACCAGCAGGCCACTGTGGCAGGGCAAAGGGCAGTGGGGCAGTGGAGTGTAACAGCAGCAATGGGGCAGAGGGCGGCAGCAGGGCTACAGAGGTGAGGGGTCAGAGGAGCAGCTGTGGCAGTAGCAGCGTAGTGGCAGCAGCCTTGGTACCACAGGCAGCAGCATCAGAGGCAGCGGTCTTGGGAGGTGGGCAGCTGGGTGGCTGGGGTGGTGCAGCGTCATGGCACCAGTGGGGGGGCACAGCCAGAGGGTAGTGGCATCGGGGGTGCAGTGTGCCACAGTGTGCAGGGCAGTGGGGCAGCTACTGCAGCATTAGGGGGCAGTGGGGCACAGCAGTACGGTGGGGTGGGAGGGGCAGCAGAGCAGTAGCAGCACTGCATGCTGTGGGGTGCAGGGTGGAGCAAAGGGATGGCAGCAGCAGCTGGGTGACCAAGGTAGGAGAGGTGGACTTGGAAACACAGGCAGGGGGGCAGCAGGTGGGGTGGTGTGCCCTGGGGCACCAGGGGGGTGCGCAGGTGGGCTCCAGAGGCAAGGTGACAGGGCAGGGGCACAGGGCCACAGCAAGGGGGCAGTGGCGCTGGAGGTGGAGATGGGGGGCGCAGCTCGTGGGTCAGCTGAACGCAGCAGTAGCTGGGGCAAAAGGCAGCAGCCCATCAGCAGCAGCTGGGGTCTTGGTACCACAGGCATAACACAGGCATGGGGGGCTGCGGGGGCTGCGGGGGATGGCAGTGGTGTGGCAGTGGGGTGCTGCAGGGTGGAAGGGGGGCGTGCAGCTGGGCGGCAGCAGCAGGACAGCAGGGTAGGGCAGCAGGACCGCAGCAGGGTGGGACAGCATATCCTGGCAGCAGGGCAACCAAGGTAGCTGTGATGGACTTGGAGACACAGGCAGCAGCCAAGGGGGGTGGCAGCATCATGGGTAGAGAGCCAACATTGGGAGGGGGCGGTGGCGAGAAGCTGGGTGGCAGCAGTGCATGGGGCAGTGCGCAGCATCCCATCAACTGGGCAGAGGAGTGAAGTTCAACAGCAGCAGCTGGGTGGAGGGATGCAGAGTTGGCAGCAAGGGCTAGTCCAGGCAGCAGGGCGAGCAAAGGGACAGTTGCAGTGGAGCGAGAGTGAGGGTAGGAGGGCAGCAGTGTTGGTGGGGGGTGCCTAAGAGGGTTGCAGGGTTGGGGACAGGTAGTGGGTCTGCAGCTCTGCAGCTTTGGCAGCCTAGGAACCACAGCAGTGTAGCGGAGTCCTTGGAACATTGGTAGACTACAGCTCCCAGGAAAAGGTGCTCTGTGGAGGGAGGAGTAGAGCCAGTGAAGTGGCTGAGAGGGGAAGTGAGCTCAAGGTGGAGTGCCAAGAGATGATTCCTCCCACTGGGGAGCCCAGGAGAGTGGGACCTCCGCCCTGGGTCTGAGCCTCAGGCTCTCCATCTGTAAAGCAGGAAGAACAGAAAACCTTAGTTTCCTTGTGTGATTTAATAGAGGTAAGAAAGTTTTTACAGACAGGCTCATAGTACAAGTTGTCATTCCTCTTATTGCACTTCTAACTGCCCTAACTTTGGCAAGGTGTGTCATCTCAGTTTTCTCATCTGAGAGATGGACCTGAAAATTGTATGTACATAGCCTTGTTTTAAGGATTTAGTGAGTGAGTAAATGGAATGTACATCCAAAGTAAATGTAAACCATAGTGCCTCGTGCAGGGTAAGTGAACACCATCATGAATGTCATCCTCATGAGTATCATCATTAGTTAATTGAGGAGCTGCTGTGGGCCTTCCCCTGGCTTCAGCATTCTACACACTTTATCAGCTTGATTATCTCAGTCAGCTAAGGTCCTCAGAGGCCCCTGGGTCTTAGAGACACAGAGAATGTTTGGAACCAGATTTCAAAACTTTTTCTCTGCAGCTCCTAAGCCCATGTTTTGAAGCTCTCCATTATTGGGGCTTAGCCCAATCCCTCATGCCTCCATGCTTTTCTCTGGACCTTATGGCTTAGAACACTGCCTAATGCATAAATGTTATCTATTTTGTTACTATTAATTTCTTGATTCACTTGCAGTCCATTAAGGGCCCAGTTAGGAACAGCCTTTGTTAGTGGTTGAGATCAACACCTGAAGGACCATCACAACAGAGAGAAATGAGACCAATTTTATGTGCTCTTTTCCCTCATGATTAGGGTCATGAGACAGGGATGATTCAGAGGTTACCAGTGAAGTAAAGAAGTTGACTTCCCAGCTGACTGAGCCTGAGTAGAGCAGCAACAACTTTTTGGATCTCAAAAAGCAAGATCTTAAAAGACATCTAGGAGATGGACCATGCCCAGGGATTTAGAAACCGGTAAGGTGCTTTCCATATACCTAGCATTGCTACCCTTCCTCAACTTCTTCAGTATTCCCCAGCAACTCCCTGCTTCTTCCTGTACCCCAAAGTGTGATGCAGGGTGACAGTGCTGAGCAGAGAGGAGCCCAGCACCTTGCATGCTGTTCTGTGCATGCTTTGTTCTATGCTCTCCTTTAACCTCTGTGAGGACCATGAGGGCAGCCTCCTGTGCAGATGTTTGCAGTTCTGTGTAACATTCTGAGTCCCCTGAGCAATGGTGTCTGGCTTATCTGTTTAAATCCAGTTTTGTCTTGTCTTGTTTTACAAAACCTTTTTTTTTTCCCTTTTTGATAACTTGTAAGATTACTCTTAGCAATTTCCAAGTTTGCAGTACAGTGTTAGTAACTCTGGTCACCATGTTGTGCATTACACACTGTGACTTACTTATTTTATCCCTGTATGTCTGTTCCTTTGGACCCTTGCCATCCATCTCACACCCATCTCCCTGCCTGTCAACCACCCATCTATACCCTGCATCTTTTAGCTCAGTTTTTTTTTTTTTTAGATGCCATGTAAAAGTGATGTCACCATATAGCATTTGTTTTTAACTAATTTCACTTAGCATCATGCCCTCAGGGTCCACCCATGTGGTTGCAAATGGAAAGATTTCTTCTTTTAGGATGACCAAAGAGTATTGCACTTTATTAACATACACCACATCTTCTTTATTGATTCATGCCTCCATGAACACGTAGGTTGTCCTCCTCTTAGCTATTCTAAGTAGTCCTGCAGTGAGCATGCGGGTTCATCTGTCTTTTCAAATAGGTTTTTTGTTGTTGTTGTTTTCTTTCAATAAACAGCAAGGACAGAAATTGCTGAATTGTAGGGTAGTTGTATTTTTAATTTTTTGAGGAGCCTGAATATTATTTCCTCAGTATTTGTACCTACTTACATTCCCACCAACCCTGCACCAGAGTTCCCTTCCTTCTACATCCTCACTCACATTTGTGATTTCTTGTCTTTTTGATACTAAGCATTCTAATCAGTGTGAGGTGATACCTCACTGTTGTTTTGATTTACATTTCCCTGATGATTAATGATGTTGAGTGTCTTTTCACCTACCTGTTGACTCTCTGTATGTCTTCTCTGGATAATGCCCATTTGAATAGTCCTTTCACTTTTTAATCACACTGTTTTTTGTTGTTGTTATTTAATTGTATATGTATATATAATAGAGAGAGAGATGATATATTTAGATATATATTAAATCTATCTATCATCTCTCTATATATGTATGTATGTGTATGTGTGTGTATATATGTATATATATGTGTGTATATGTATGTATATACACATACACACACACACACACACATATATATATATATATATGCTATGAACCTTTTATAGGATCTATGATTGGCAAATCTTCTCCCAGATGGTAGGTTGCGTATTTATTTTGTTGGTGGTTTTCTTTCCTAGGCAGGAGCTTTTTAGTTTGATGTCATTTTGCTTATTTATTTTTGCTTTAGTTGCCTTGGCTTTTGGAGTGTGATCCAAAAAAAATCACTGCCAGGACCTATGTCAAGCGCTTTTGCCCCTGTGTTTTCTGCTAAGAGTTTTATGGTTTCAGGTCTTATATTGAAGTGTTGGTACATTTTGAGTTAATTTTTGTGTATTGTGTAGGAAAGTGGTACAGTTTCATTCTTTTGCCTATGGCTGTCCAGTTTTTCTGGCACTGCAGATGAAAGAGACTGTTCTTTCCCTCTTGTATACTCTTGGATCCTTTGTCATAAGGCACTGGACCACAATTGTGTGCATTTATTTCTGGACTCTCTCTTCTGTTCTGTTGACAAGCATGTCTGTTCTTAAACCAGTGTGCCAGCAATCACTCCAGCTTTTTAATAGAGTTAGAAACCAGGGAGCATGATGCCTCTTGCTTTGTTCTTTCTTAAGAATCTCTTTGGCTATTCAGTGTCTTTTGTTGTCCTATAAAATTTTAAAGGTTCTTTGCCTTATGTCCATTAAAAATGTAATTGAAATTTTGATAGGAATTGCATTGAATCTGTATATGACTTTGGATAGTGTAGACATTTTAACACCATGAATTCTTTTAATCCATAAGCTTGGACTGTCCATTTACTTGTGCTGTGTTCAGTTCCATTCCTTAATGTCTTGTACTTTTCTGTATATAGGCTTTCACCACTTTGGTGAAGTTAATCCCTAAGTTTTTTTTTTTTTTTTGATGCAGTTGTAAATAGGATATTTTTTAATGTACTTTTCTGATAGTCTATTATTAGTGTATAAAAGTACAACAGATTTTAATGTGCTTTTATCCTGAAACTTTACTGAATTTATGTGAGTTTTTTTTGCTGTTATCTTTAAGGTTTTCTACATTTAATATCATGTCTTCTGAAGAGTGGCCTTTAGTTCTTCCTTTCCAGTTTGGATGCCTTTTATTTATTTATTTTGCTTGTGTTGTTTCTCTGCCTAGGATTTCCAGTACTACAGTTGACCCTTGGCCATCGTGGGTTTGAACTGCACAATCCAACTTAGACATGTTTTCTGGTTTTGTTTTGTTGAAATGCAGACATTGTTGCAAACGTACATTCATTTTTTTATCTTTAATTTTTTTTATTTATTTTCAGCTTAACAGTATTCCTTCTTTTTGCACCACACCCAGTGCTCCATGCAATCCGTGCCCTCTCCAATACCCACCACCTAGTTCCCCCCAACCTCCCACCCCCCGCCCCTTCAAAACCCTCAGATTGTTTTTCCGAGTTGATAGTCTCTCATGGTTCACCACCCTGTACTTTCCTTTTTGATATCTTTCTTTTTTTCTTTTCAATTTTTTTTTAATTTTATTTTTTATAAACATATATTTTTATCCCCAGGGGTACAGGTCTGCGAATCGCCAGGTTTACACACATCAGAGCACTCACCATAGCACATACCTCCCCAATATCCATAACCCCACCCCCCCTCTCCCAACTTCCCTCCCCCCATCAACCCTCAGTTTGTTTTGTGAGATTAAGAGTCACTTATGGTTTGTCTCCCTCCCAATCCCATCTTGTTTCATTTACTCTTCTCCTACCCCCTCAACCCCCCATGTTGCATCTCCTCTCCCTCATATCAGGGAGATCATATGATAGTTGTCTTTCTCCGATTGACTTATTTCGCTAAGCATGATACCCTCTAGTTCCATCCACGTCGTTGCAAATGGCAAGATTTCATTTCTTTTGATGGCTGCATAGTATTCCATTGTGTATATATACCACATCTTCTTTATCCATTCGTCTGTTGATGGACATCTAGGTTCTTTCCATAGTTTGGCTATTGTAGACATTGCTGCTATAAACATTCAGGTGCACGTGCCTCTACGGATCACTACGTTTGTATCTTTAGGGTAAATACCCAGCAGTGCAATTGCTGGGTCATAGGGTAGTTCTATTTTCAACATTTTGAGGAACCTCCATGCTGTTTTCCAGAGTGGTTGCACCAGCTTGCATTCCCACCAACAGTGTAGGAGGGTTCCCCTTTCTCCGCCTCCTCGCCAGCATCTGTCATTTCCTGACTTGTTAATTTTAGCCATTTGGACTGGGGTGAGGTGATATCTCATGGTGGCTTTGATTTGTATTGCCCTGATGCCGAGTGATATGGAGCACTTTTTCATGTGTCTGTTGGCCATCTGGATGTCTTCTTTGCAGAAATGTCTGTTCATGTCCTCTGCCCATTTCTTGATTGGATTATTTGTTCTTTGGGTGTTGAGTTTGCTAAGTTCTTTATAGATTTTGGACACTAGCCCTTTATCTGATATGTCATTTGCAAATATCTTCTCCCATTCTGTCAGTTGTCTTTTGGTTTTGTTCACTGTTTCCTTTGCTGTGCAAAAGCTTTTGATCTTGATAAAATCCCAAAAGTTCATTTTTGCCCTTGCTTCCCTTGCCTTTGGTGATGTTCCTAGGAAGATGTTGCTGCGGCTGAGGTCGAAGAGGTTGCTGCCTGTGTTCTCCTCAAGGATTTGGATGGATTCCTTTCTCACATTGAGATCCTTCATCCATTTTGAGTCTATTTTCGTGTGTGGTGTAAGGAAATGATCCAATTTCATTTTTCTGCATGTGGCTGTCCAATTTTCCCAACACCATTTATTGAAGAGGCTGTCTTTTTTCCATTGGACAGTCTTTCCTGCTTTGTCGAAGATGAGTTGACCATAGAGTTGAGGGTCTATTTCTGGGCTCTCTATTCTGTTCCATTGATCTATGTGTCTGTTTTTGTGCCAGTACCATGCTGTCTTGATGATGACAGGTTTGTAATAGAGCTTGAAGTCCGGGAATTGTGATGCCACCAACTTTGGCTTTCTTTTTCAATATTCCTTTGGCTATTCGAGGTCTTTTCTGGTTCCATATAAATTTTAGGATTATCTGTTCCATTTCTTTGAAAAAAATGGATGGTACTTTGATAGGAATTGCATTAAATGTGTAGATTGCTTTAGGTAGCATAGACATTTTCACAATATTTATTCTTCCAATCCAGGAGCATGGAACATTTTTCCAATTCTTCCTGTCTTCCTCAATTTCTTTCATGAGTACTTTATAGTTTTCTGAGTATAGATTCTTAGTCTCTTTGGTTAGGTTTATTCCAAGGTATCTTATAGTTTTGGGTGCAATTGTAAATGGGATGGACTCCTTAATTTCTCTTTCTTCTGTCTTGTTGTTGGTGTAGAGAAATGCAACTGATTTCTGTGCATTGATTTTATATCCTGACACTTTACTGAATTCCTGTACAAGTTCTAGCAGTTTTGGAGTGGAGTCTTTTGGGTTTTCCACATATAGTATCATATCATCTGCAAAGAGCGATAGTTTGACTTCTTCTTTGCCGATTTGGATGCCTTTAATTTCCTTTTGTTGTCTGATTGCTGAGGCTAGGACTTCTAGTACTATGTTGAATAGCAGTGGTGATAACGGACATCCCTGCCATGTTCCTGACCTTAGCGGAAAAGCTTTCAGTTTTTCTCCATTAAGAATGATATTTGCGGTGGGTTTTTCATAGATGGCTTTGATAATATTGAGGTATGTGCCCTCTAACGCTACACTTTGAAGAGTTTTGATCAGGAAGCGATGCTTTACTTTGTCAAATGCTTTTTCAGCATCTATGGAGAGTATCATATGGTTCTTGTTCTTTCTTTTATTAATGTGTTGTATCACATTGATTGATTTGCGGATGTTGAACCAACCTTGCAGCCCTGGAATAAATCCCACTTGGTCGTGGTGAATGATCCTTTTAATGTACTGTTGAATCCTATTGGCTAGTATTTTGGTGAGAATTTTTGCATCTGTGTTCATCAAGGATATTGGTCTGTAGTTCTCTTTTTTGATGGGATCCTTGTCCGGTTTTGGGATCAAGGTGATGCTGGCCTCATAAAATGAGTTTGGAAGTTTTCCTTCCATTTCTATTTTTTGGAACAGTTTCAGGAGAATAGGAATTAGTTCTTCTTTAAATGTTTGGTAGAATTCCCCCGGGAAGCCGTCTGGCCCTGGGCTTTTGTTTGTTTGGAGATTTTTGATGACTGTTTCAATCTCCTTACTGGTTATGGGTCTGTTCAGGCTTTCTGTTTCTTCCTGGTTCAGTTGTGGTAGTTTATATGTCTCTAGGAATGCATGCATTTCTTCCAGATTGTCAAATTTGTTGGCGTAGAGTTGCTCATAGTATGTTCTTATAATTGTCTGTATTTCTTTGGTGTTCATTGTGATCTCTCCTCTTTCATTCATGATTTTATGTATTTGGGTCCTTTCTCTTTTCTTTTTGATAAGTCTGGCCAGGGGTTTATCAATCTTCTTAATTCTTTCAAAGAACCAGCTCCTAGTTTCGTTGATTTGTTCTATTGTTTTTTTGGTTTCTATTTCATTGATTTCTGCTCTGATCTTTATGATTTCTCTTCTCCTGCTGTGTTTAGGGTTTCTTTCTTGTTCTTTCTCCAGCTCCTTTAGGTGTAGGGTTAGGTTGTGTACCTGACACCTTTCTTGTTTCTTGAGAAAGTCTTGTACAGCTATATATTTTCCTCTCAGGACTGCCTTTGTTGTGTCCCACAGATTCTGAACCATTGTGCTTTCATTATCATTTGTTTCCATAAATTTTTTCAATTCTTCTTTAATTTCCTGGTTGACCCATTCATTCTTTAGAAGGATGCTGTTTAGTCTCCATGTATTTGGGTTCTTTCCAAATTTCCTCTTGTGATTGAGTTCTAGCTTTAGAGCATTGTGGTCTGAAAATATGCAGGGAATGATCCCAATCTTTTGATACTGGTTGAGACTTGATTTAGGACCAAGAATGTGATCTATTCTGGAGAATGTTCCATGTGCACTAGAGAAGAATGTGTATTCTGTTGCTTTGGGATGAAATGTTCTGAATATATCTGTGATGTCCATCTGGTCCAGTGTGTCATTTAAGGCCTTGATTTCCTTGTTGATCTTTTGCTTGGATGATCTGTTCATTTCAGTGAAGGGAGTGTTAAAATCCCCTACTATTATTGTATTCTTGTCGATGTGTTTCTTTGATTTTGTTATTAATTGGTTTATATAGTTGGCTGCTCCCACGTTAGGGGCATAGATATTTAAAATTGTTAGATCTTCTTGTTGGGCAGTTCCTTTGAGTATGATATAGTGTCCTTCCTCATCTCTTATTATAGTCTTTGGCTTAAAATCTAATTGATCTGATATAAGGATTGCCACTCCTGCTTCCTTCTGATGTCCATTAGCATGGTAAATTCTTTTCAACCCCCTCACTTTAAACCTGGAGGTGTCTTCGGGTTTAAGATGAATTTCTTGTAGGCAACATATAGATGGGTTTTGTTTTTTTATCCATTCTGATACCCTGTGTCTTTTGATTGGGGCATTGAGCCCATTAACATTCAGGGTAAATATTGAGAGATATGAATTTAGTGCCATTGTATTGCCTGTAAGGTGACTGTTATTGTATATTGTCTCTGTTTCTTTCTGATCTACTACTTTTAGGGTTCTCTTTGCTTAGAGGACCCCTTTCAATATTTCCTGTAGAGCTGGTTTGGTATTTGCAAATTCTTTCAGTTTTTGTTTGTCCTGGAAGCTTTTAATCTCTCCTTCTATTTTCAATGATAGCCTAGCTGGATATAGTATTCTTGGCTGCATGTTTTTCTCATTTAGTACTCTGAATATATCATGCCAGATCTTTTTGGCCTGCCAGGTCTCTGTGGATAAGTCTGCTGCCAATCTAATATTTTTACCATTGTACGTTACAGACTTCTTTTCCCGGGCTGCTTTCAGGATCTTTTCTTTGTCACTAAGACTTGTCAATTTTACTATTAGGTGACGGGGTGTGGACCTATTCTTACTGATTTTGAGGGGGGGTTCTCTGAACCTCTTGAATTTTGATGCTTGTTCCCTTTGCCATATTGGGGAAATTCTCTCCAATAATTCTCTCCAATATGCCTTCTGCTCCCTTCTCTGTTTCCTCTTCTTCTGGAATCCCAATTATTCTAATGTTGTTTCTCTTATGGTGTCACTTATCTCTGGAATTCTCCCCTCGTGGTCCAGTAGCTGTTTGTCCCTCTTTTGCTCAGCTTCTTTATTCTCTGTCATTTGGTCTTCTATATCGCTAATTCTTTCTTCAGCCTCATTTATCCTAGCAGTGAGAGCCTCCATTTTTGATTGCACCTCCTTAATAGCTTTTTGTATTTCAACTTGGTTAGATTTTAGTTCTTTTATTTCTCCAGAGAGGGCTGCTTTAATATCTTCCATGCCTTTTTCAAGCCCGGCTAGAACCTTGAGAATCGTCATTCTGAACTCTATATCTGACATATTACCAATGTCTGTATTGATTAGGTCCCTAGCCTTTGGTACTGCCTCTTGTTCTTTTTTTGTTGTGAATTTTTCCGCCTTGTCATTTTGTCCAGATAAGAGTTTATGAAGGAGCAAGTAAAATACTAAAAGGGTGGCAACAACCCCAGGAAAATAGGCTTTAGCCAAATCAGAAGAGATCCCAAATTGTGAGGGGGGAGAAAGGGGATAAAAAGGGGTTCAAAAAGAAAAAAAAAAAAGAAACTATTTAAAAAAAGAAAGCCGATAAAGAAAAAATATAAAAAGAGGAAAAAAAAAAAAAATATATATATATATATATATATATATATATATATATATATATATATTAGATAAACTATTTAAAAAACTTTTAAAAAGAAAACGGTAAAAGTTAAAAAAAATTAGCAGAAGAAGAGCAAAAGAAAAAAAAATTGAAAAAGAAAAAAAAATTAAATTAACTGCAAGGCTAAAAAATCATTGGGAGAAAGCCATGAGTTCCGTGCTTTGCTTTCTTCTCCTCTGGAATTCCGCCGCTCTCCTTGGTATTGAAACTGCACTCCTTGGTAGGTGAACTTGGTCCTGGCTGGGTTTCCCTTTGATATTCTGGGGGAGGGGCCTGTTGTAGTGATTCTCAAGCGTCTTTGCCCCAGGCGGATTTGCACCGGCCTTACCCGGGGCCGGGCTGAGTAATCCGCTAGGGTTTGCTGGGTTTGCTTTCGGGAGCTTTTGTTCCCTGAGCGCTTTCCGTAGAGTTCCAGAGGACGGGAGTGAAGATGCGGCCTCCCGGTCTCCGGCCCGGAGGAGCCGAGAGCCCTGGGCCCCACTCCTCAGTGCGCCCTCAGAGAACAGCGCCCAATGACTCCCGTCACCCTGGCCTCCGGCCGCGCTCCGAGCTGACCGAGCCTGAGACCGGTTCAAGGCAACCCCGAGCTGAGAGTCACTCCTCGGCTCTGTCTCTGTAGCCGGCTTCCCTGTTCTGATACCGGTAAGCTCTGCGACACTCAGACACCCCTGATCCTTCTGCGACCCTGCGGGACCTGAGGCCGCACTGACCCCGCCTGGGCTTCACCCCAGTTAAGCCTCTGGAGCGATGTCCCTCAGCGGAACAGACTTTTAAAAGTCCTGATTTTGCTCCGTTGCTCCGCCGCTCGCTGGCAGCCGGCCCCTCCCCCTGCGGTCTATCTTCCCGTCGCTTTGGATTCACTTCTCCGCCAGTCCTACCTTCCAGATAGTGGTTGATTTTCTATTTCTAGAATTGCTGTTCTTCTTCTCTTCAATCTCCTGTTGGATTTGTAGGTGTTTGCAATCTTTAGATAAGCTATTTAGCTGATCTCCCGCTACCCGAAGTATTCTCAGCTGCTACTTCTCCGCCATCTTGACTCCTCCCCCCCATCCCATAGTTTTTTTTTTTTGTTTTGTTTTTGTTTTTTTTTAACATTTTATTTTTTTTTAAGATTTTATTTTATTTATTTGACAGAGAGATCACAAGCAGGCAGAGAGGCAGGCAGAGAGAGAGGAGGAAGCAGGCTCCCCGATGAGCAGAGAGCCCGATGCGGGGCTCGATCCCAGGACTCCGAGATCATGACCTGAGCCGAAGGCAGCGGCTTAACCCACTGAGCCACCCAGGCGCCCTCCATCCCATAGTTTTAAACACTGTGCTTACATCTGGCTGACTCTGTCACCTGGATGACTGCTTCTCTTCCCCTGTGGACATGCAATTTCAGGTGCCTCAACCTAAGTCAAAACACAGACATCAGTGTGCACAGGGCTTAAGACTTACATTTGGTGTTTCCATTTCCTTTTGAGGCATGTAAATGTTTACATGCTTGTGTTCCCATCTATGTCTTCCCATTTGAAAAAAAAAACTATTTCATTAACCATTTATGTGTAAGTGCTTTGGGAAAAGTGGGTCTTATAACATACCAGTACAATCCTCACCTGACAATTCTCTTTCAGTTTCTACTCTCTGGGAGGGGTGATCTGGAATCCAAGATGATGGCTAAGATGAAAGTGGTGGCAGTGGACAGAAGCACCTTGACTAAAATTTATATTTGGCAATAAATTTTATAAAATTTCTTAATTGAATGGGGGTGGTGAGGTATGGGTGTGTTACAATATCTGTCAATCTTCTGGTTTGATCACTGGATAAATCTGGAATAATTTAGTGAAGTGGGAGAGACTGGAAGAGAAAGCTTATTTCCTAAGTAGTTGCCATCCAATTTCCATGGGAAGATAAAACTCTGGGAAGACTTAGAAGTGAATCTGCCAAGCAGCTGGATGGATACCTGAGAGACTCAGGAGAAAAATCTGCATGGAAGCATAATAGGAAGTTGCCAGCTTATTGATGCTACTGAAAGCCTGTCTCTGCCATTTATACCTTCTGCTGTAGGTCAGTCATGTTGATTGTTCAGAGCCACACATGTTGACTAATTCTGATCTGACACATTCAGCTAACAGATCTCTCTATTCAGATTTGGCAACTCTTCCTCCTTCAAGTCATGGCTGCCTAAGTTTTCTCTTACACAAATAATCTTTCACATTTGCATGACGAGGATAACACAAGTGGCTCCTAACGCAATCCTGTGAACATGGGTAGACTTAACATGAACACATGGATATAAGACAGAAAAGGTGATTATCTAGATGTTAGGCAAGAACTGTTGTCTGATTTGTTAGGACGTTTCTGCCAGCACTGAGCTTGTCACCTCACAGACACGTTTTTGTCCCCTCTACATAGAAAGTCATTGTTTATGGAAACCCTTTGTTCATAATGTAAAGTTCTGACAAGAGCAGACCCATTATAAATATGAAGATCCACATTCTTAAGAACAACAGGAATACCTTCGTTTGTCAAAATGAAGGAAACCAAAAAAAATTTTGGTTGGTTCTAAAGAGGATTTAAGGTACACCATACTATACCTCCTTATATTTAGGTCTTCCTTATTGTAAACTGCACAATTCATCTGATCAATGGTAGGTCAGCTTCAAAGGAAATATTTAAAAGAATATGCTAATAGCTTCAGAATTAGAGCAATTTCAGAATATACTACTTTCTTTTTATTTTCCATGACACAATTTTTAAACCATTTTATTAAGGTACAATTGACATAGAAAAGCTGCCCATATTTAATGTACACAACTTACTGAGTTTGAGGATAACTGCACCCCCAAAACTATCATGAAATAATTGTGAAAGGATTGATTTCTGAATCTTGAGCTATCTCCTCCTCTTTTATTTTCGAATTGGGCAGATAAGAAAAAAAATGCAAATACTAGGTTATAAAATATAAATATTTGCTTCCAAAGTACTAATACCTCCCTACAAATGTATATTGATATTGCTTCTTGAATTACTTGCAAAATAAAATGAGAAGTATGGAAATGATGTGCTTCAAGTTTGGAGTTAGTAAATTTCTAAAGCAAAATATCTGATGATGTAAAAGTACATGATGTTATACAACTGGTTCCAAGAAGACAGCACCTTCTGGGAAGGAAATACTCATGATATTTGGAATAAGACTTTATAAGCTATATGCCAAGAGGAATAATCACAAGGTAATAATAAGGTAAACTTATTCTGTATATGTGATGTACGTATCATATTGCATATAATTATAGCTCAAAAAGATATTTTCACATGCTCTATTCTAGAGATATTCTTGTTTTCATTTTCATTTTATGATCCACGATCCATCCAAAATTGATTTTGGATTATAATGTGACACTTTTCCCAAAAATAGAAAAGGAAGGAAAACTTTCAAATTTGTTCTTTGAAGCCAATATTACCCTGATATGAAACCAGATAAAGACACCACAAAAAAAGAGAACTACAGGTCAATAATTCTGATGAACATAGTTGCAAAAATCTTCAACTGAATATTACAAATTGAATCCAACAACACGTCAAAAAAATCACTTACCTTGATTGAGTGAGATTTATTCCTGGGAGGCAAGTGTGGTTCAGAATTTACAAGTCAATCTACATGGTATATGTCATCAACCTGCAGAAGGAACTCAATGAAGAGGGTTTACTTATTGTGCCCCTCTGCTCTTTGTTCTCTCAGAAGAACACTATGAGATCCACTTGCCAAATGGGAAAACTGGCATCCAAGATCAAGGAATTAGAACTCTAGCTGAGCTATTCCACAGATGAATCCAAGAATGCTCAAGGTCCAAGTGGATATGACTGTGGATACTGACAGAATCAGTTAATTCCTCATGATTCTTGACGACTGGAGGAACATGCAATGTGGGAAAAACAGACAGAAGCTATATGTGTGTGTGTTAGAGATTCAGCTACTCAATTTGTGTCCTGAACTCCCCTCAAAGTTTACCTCTGGTCACTATTACTAGCAGGTGAATGTGAGACAAAACAAGGAATGGGATCTGGAGTTTGCTGAGAATCTGTTTACCAACAAAGAGAGATCCAGTGGTTTGCAGAGCTTCAGTTCTGCACCTTAAGTTTGAAACAAGAAAGCTACTTGTCTGCCAGCACTAAGTCATCAAATCCCCTCTGGGTAAATGCCCAGTTACACTACGTGGGAATTTTCCTGGATATGGATTTTTGAAAATGTCCTTTTGTGACATTAGCGATGGAACCCATATCTTTACATCTACCATAATTTCAATTTCTGAGTTACTGTGCTGATCCTTTTAGTTTCTGAGCCCACGTAATGGTGATTAAAGCTCTCTGAATGTCTTGTGAGAAACATTTTGCTCCTCCATCATGATGAGACATAGGTCAATAAATCCAATAATAAAACACTTTTATAACAAATGTCTTTGTGCTCATAGCTATGATCTTTTTCAGTTAATGCACATATTGGACAAAGTATTAGTATAAAACTATGGAACATTCATGAGTCGTGGACACAGATTCGATTAATTGGAACATAAGTTGAATTTGAAGTGTTAAAGATCATGGTCAGAAAGTTAAAAATAGCATCAGTTGTAAAATAAAAACACACCAAATGCCAGAATAAGTGTACTAAAGCTTACATAGAACATCTAAAAGAAAATTATATAAACCTAGTAGTTATAGAAGAACACAAAGGGTGGGATATACCATGGCAAAGGATTGGAAGATTTAATATTATAAAGTGGTATTTAAAGAAAACTATATAGATTTAATCAATCCACCGTCAAAATTATTGACAGAATGTACTACTTTCAATCTCATCATTACTAGTACAATCCTATTCTCAACACATGAATCAAAAACATGTGGAACTCTGTAGTTGTATGTAAACATATTTTTCACTTTCAGTAGCCATCTTCCAGGTGAAAGGAGATTGGAGAGAGAAAATGAAGGCCTGTCCTAGAACAGAAATCTGAATATCTGGGAACAAATTCGCATCTGGTTCCACACAGTTGAATAAAAAGCTCTTTTATTCTATTAAGATAATTCATAAAGTTCACAACTCCAACCCCAGAAACCTTTATGTTACCAATATCATAAGGTACAATGATTATTCCTGAATAAATCAGAACCAGGGAAGTGGTAATTCAGGAGACCTTCTGTTGTTTTAAAACAATGAAACAGGCCAAGTTTTCTCTGGTTGCCTTCCTGTTGTGCATGACCATCTCTGATGGGAAGTGCTGCTTCTTATTCTTGGGTGCTGCCCCCATCCCCTACCCCACATCAGCTCCCCAGCCCAGGCTTGGACTGCAGCTGGGTGGGCAAGTCCCTGCAGGAGAGCCCCTTGGTGCTGTCTGTGCATGTGCCCTCTCATTCATGGCTGAATACTCCTTTGTATTCTGCTTAATGCCTTTACTTGCATCTCAGTGACCCCCTTTTCATTTTTTGCAATTGTTCTAGGGAGCACAGTATACAGCTTTACCATTATCAGAATCCACTTAGAGTTAAGAGTGTACTAGTTTAATAAACATCCAGTTGTCAAATCCTTACCACAGGACAGTTCCATGTTTCTCTTTCTACCCATTGTGCTCTTCTCATAGATTTTACATCTCTCCATGTTAGAACCTCCACAATGCAGTGGGAAGTTTTTGCCCTATATAGTCCCAGGTTTTGGAAACAAATGAAGAAGGAAAAATTGTTAGTATATATTTGGGGACAGAGGCTTAGGGGATCTGAGGATTCACTGCTTCTCTTTTGAGTTCACTGCACTGTTTGATTCCACCAGTGAACGTGGGGGGGGGGTAGGCCACTTGACTTATTTTACAGACCAACATTGCTCCAAGCATTTAAATATATCACATGAGGTAGTCTACCTAGAATTACAAAAGAATTACCTCCCATCAACTGTTAATGAGTTGCTTGGTAGGCACAGAGTTTTTGTAGAAAGAACCTTAAGCAGAGTGTTTAGAAAGTGCTGGAGACTCAGTGGACCTGAAACAGCACTCCAATAGTCAGAGCCACACCCTTGAAGTAGAACAGCACCGTCCTGGAAAGATGCTTTCTAACATTGCAAGCAAGTGGTACCACAAGGGACTTCCCCTGCACTAACTTCTCAGCCAGGGTACTGCCTCTGTTCAAGTCCAAGGGGGATGTGTCTCACCATGGCTGCCATCCAGCACAAGAGTTGACTGGCAAGGTTTATGAGGTCTTGTCTGGGGCAGTAATGGGGGAAAGAACAGGTCTTTGACAAAGAACAGGGTGCATCAGCCAGAAGACCCCTTCATTGTTCACAGCCTGGTGTCCAGCAGAAGGTTCTAGGGGCTGCAGTGGAAAATCTTTCTTCTGAAAGATACAAGTCATTCCTGCTACAATTTCTTGAAATTTCTTGAAAGCCAACTGGGGTTAAGCAGGAAGCATCAGGACACTATAAATATACCACCATCAGCAGTAGTTCAGAACTACAATGTTGCAGTATTGAAAACATGTGGACTGAGTATATTTCACAGGCGTGATGGACCAGAGGGATCTACTGGGGACATTAGGGTTGGAGACTGTCCATGATCATGCAGGAGCTCTTGGGAGCAGGCCACAGACAAAACCTGGGTCTTCTGAATCTCAAGCTCTTCCTACTTCATTGCATAACATTGTGAATGAAGAAACTGACTCAAGGCTTCTGATTGGTTTTATGAAATAGAAAGAAAGGTGGCCTCCTTTTTATACATCATTTATGCTCAGAACTCTGGGTCCAAAGAGTTTCTCTGCACTACCACACTGTTATTCTCTGGACTGTCATTCTCCAGTAGCTGTGCCAGAGCAGATTGGAGGAGGGAGAAAGATAAAGGGAGACTGAGTCGTCTTCTGTGAAAATGGTATAATTTCCTGTATCATTAAAGATGATAAAATCTTGCCCATTGGATCTTTCACAATTTGGGGGAAGTGGGCACTAGTTCACATGAGCAGCACCCTGTTATACAAGCAGATGTTGAACAGCAACAAAAGTATAAGTTATGCACATGCAGTTGGAGACATGTTAAGATCAGTTGGCTAAGGTGACATAGGAAGAATAGGCTGAAATTAAGACCTTTATTTTCTGTTTGAGAAGAGATCCTTCCTCTCCACTACCTGATCATCAAAGGGGCAAAATATCTGCAAATGCTGTTACGGTGTGTGTACAAACCAGGAAGTGGTGTGTGATGTCAGGGATGCCCAGGATACCATTCTTGCTCACAGGATCCTGGAAAGTCAGGATCCACCTGTGAATGGCTGTGTGAGTTTAGTGGTCTTTCTGCCTCAGACTCGAATAAGGCAGGCTTTGGTCAGTCCTTCCTGGGTTGAGGGCGAGAAAGAAGAACAGGAGGAAGTGGCTGGCTCAGAGTCGCCCTGTGCAGTGATGTGGTTGTCCCCTGCCAGGCCCTGGGGCCATCTGCACCATCCCTTGGGGCCTTTCTTTGTGTTTCTTCTCTTTATCAACTGGGTTTGCCACTAGGTATAGTTCTCATTACGTGATAGAATAAAGGTGGAATAACAGCTCTGGCCGCATGAGTGCAGTGCACGTTAAAAGAAAGACGAGACACAAATGTGAGGTTCTTTTCCTAACTTGCTTTTCTCAGGGCTGTCTATGAACTCTGCCCACTGTGGAGAGGGGCACAGTTGTCCTAGAACATGTGGCTTGAGACGTGGCTGTGGCAGAAAGAGTGGGGGCTAAGGGCAACTCTAGCCAGCTGCATCTGTGAGCAGCTGGAGCTGCTCTTCCCTGACTCTGATCATGCTTTCCTGAATCTAATCCAAGTTTCATGTGAGGAATGCCCTGAGCACAGGATTTGACTATACCATGGTTAGCTGCACTAATTAGATGAATTCTTAGAAGAGCATTTGGTTGGTTGCCAGTAGTTTTGCAACTCAACCAATAGTTGGTTGCACATAGTTCATAAAGCCCAATGCTTTTTCTTGACACTAGTCCATACCAGGCCTCCTCCATGCCCCACACTCATGGCTCTGAGCATTAAAGGACCCCACACTTGAGGACACATGGATGCTGCTGCTGTGAGAACTCCCTCAGGGCCTCCCTGGTGGCTAATGTGTGTCATATCCATGATTGTAAGGGGAGAAGAAGGACGGGCTGTGTGTGTTCCTGAAACTCAGATCTTCAATACTGATGGGGGAGGAGAGAGAATCAGGAGTCTAGCCATTTCCTGGACCTCTCCAGGATAGTGCAGTGTTGTCCCTACTGGTGGCAGTCAGAATGGAGTCAATGGCCCCAGGCACTGTGTTAATAATTTGCTTGGAGGAAATGGAAAGTGATTCCTCTTAACAGTCTGTCTGCCTTGCTCTCAAATTTATGAGACTTCCATCCAGAGCAAATGTCCTTTCTGCCATTGCAAGGTAACTTTGGCCCTCCCCAGGGCCAAGTATCCTGTCACCAGAGGGAATAGATGAGGAGAAGCTCTCCAGTGACCATAATGCAAAGTACAAGATGGTGCACTAAACAGGGACTGACACTCTCCTTTGAGATTTGCCCACTCTTCTTAGAGGAAGGGACAGGAGAGAAGGAGGTATGTATGTGTCTTCTGAACTGTCATGGTATATTGAGAAACAATCTGACAGAAATGTCATCCCCGTGAATACCACGTGACAGATTTTGAAGAGTGGTCTTCTGGTGCCTCCCTGACCCTGGGTGTTGGGAGGATTTTCATCTCTGCCAGCTGGACGCTTAATGTATGCTTTTATATTCACTTCCTTTAACCACCAGCAGCATTTAAAATATTTGCATATTTTGATTAGATGTTTGAATTTTTTACACTGTCTCTTCTAGACATTTTACTACTGCAATATTGATTATCCCCTTACTAGTTACTAACACACTGAAGGCAAAGATTTGGTAATTTGTCTTTCATCTTTATGTACAGCGCTGCATCATTAAGAAAAGCAACACTGAAACAGGTTCAGGATAAAGCATCAATATTGGTCCCTTCCTATGGAAGTGGACAGTTCTCCCTGGAAAGCCTGAAAATTTAGACACCAAGTCTCCCTAGCAGTTGGTATGTAGGAACCTGTTGCTTGACCTCTTGGGAAGGTCAATATATATCATGATCACCCCTCAGAAGGTCCTATGGCTCTTCCTCCTCATCACCCCCAGGATCCCTGCAGTCCCGAAACTGGAGACTGCTCACAGCTGAAGGTGGCCCCTGTGCAGCAAGGTAGGAAAAGCAGGGGTGATTCTGGCAGTCCCTGTCACCAGACAGCAGGGGAGTGGCTCTCAGCATCCCCCTTCTGTGCACTTGGCCTCAGGGAACACATTAGTCTGCAATTTCCTAGTAGTGAGATTCAAGCTGGAAAGATATTTGCGTCAAGGCCTCTGGCACACAGTAGGTCAGCAATCGATCTCCCTTCTGACTTTGAAAAAAAAGAAATCAAAGGGGATGAGATGCCACAAATCAGTTGCTCTACTCTGTGTCTTTGGAGTAACCAAGCAGTACATACTGACATTCCTTCTCAACCCCAAAGGACTAACCCGAACTGAAAAGAATCATATGGAAAAGTCAAAGCCATTTTGATGTATACCCCAACTTCTTAAGGCCTGCAATGGTGAAATACATGGGAGTACGAGGAAGCAGGTGACTCTAGTGCTCACTGACTCCTTCCCACAGCAAGTCTTTCACTCAACATGACCATCTCAGGAGGCAGGGATAGGACAAAGGGATCATGTCATCTGTTCTCAGTGAAGAACCAGTCTGCCTGTCATTTATCTGAGCATAGGAACCCTAATGGCAGAGTCCCAGGGTGGGGATTGCCTCTCAGTGCTGGTAACAAAGCTCAGAAGGTCAAGGGAGAAGCTTGGTTCCATCATGCATGTCATGGACTTACTATGTCAGTGGCTAGGCTTCCCCACCATGGTCTGTACACAGTTTATCATAGACCAGTGTTTTGGGGCCTTGAGTGTGTCCTCCTCATATGGCAAATAGAAATAAATCATTTCACAGAAGGACTCAACTGTTTCTTCTCCAGTGTGGTCAATACACTTTCCAAGAAGGACAGCAAGAGCTGAGCAAGTGCAGGCACCATGTCTGAGATGTGGCAGGGTCCACATTTTCACATGGGAGAACAGAATTTTACCTGAGGCTTTGGTACAAAATTTTTAACTCTTCCAGGCAACTATCACTAAAAACTGCAGTGGTGGGACAGAATTTAAATTCTTTGGGGGCGCCTGGGTGGCTCAGCATGTTAAAACCTCTGCCTTTATCTCAGGTCGTGATCCCAGGATCCTGGCATCGAGCCCCGCATCGGGCTCTCTGCTCAGCAGGGAGCCTGCTTCCTCCTCTCTCTCTGCCTGCCTCTCTGCCTACTTGTGATCTCTGCCTGTCCAATAAATAAATAAAATCTTTTTAAAAAAAGAATATAAATTCTTTGGTAAAGAGAAAAAAATATCCCACAGGAAAATGATCAGTCAGTTCCAAATATCTTTGCACTTGACCCGCTCTATTTTTAAAATATTTTCACAGCCATGGCCAACAGTAGCCACTGTCCCTGTGAACCAGGATGGGTGTGGAAATCCCTTGGCAGAGACAGCTTTCTGTGAGCTCTTCCCCAAGGCCTAGAAATGATGAATCCATCAGGTCATTCTATCCATCTTCCCATGGCTGGCAGAACACCTCAGTAAGAATTGGGTTGACAGCTACTTTCCTTCATAGATGTTCATATTGTACTTAAACTCAGGATGCAATGTTTTCAAGACTAAAAGCTTCTGTCCTTAATTATGCAATGTGGGGTATAAGGAAGTTGTAGGAGGTCTTCAAAGCACCTCTCAAATCTTCATGAAGATAGTCTCCTATCCAAGGACAAACCTGGGGATCTCTATTGTACATAGTAGGGTGTACAGTGGGGTCCATCCCAGCTGGCCTGGAGGACAGGTGGCTAGCAACATTGTCAGCAGAACACAGCCTTTGCTGACCCACTGTGCTCTAACACAAGTGACAAAAGAGAAAGAAAATCGTTTTGAAAGGGAAAATGTTAGAGATCAGAGAAAAAACTTCATCATCTTTTCAGCAAGATAGCCTCTGTTCAATGTGGCAGATAATTGGCATTCCTCTGCTTAGGTAAAAGTGTGTCCAAGAAAATTTTACACCTTTAATTCCTACTTTTTCATTAACCTGTGTTATTGTCATCATGTCCCAATTATTTGAAACAATTCAGTTAGCATAAATTTAAAGATTTTATTTATTTATTTGACAGAGAGAGATCACAAGTAGACGGAGAGGCAGGCAGAGAGAGAGAGAGAGAGGGAAGCAGGCTTCTTGCTGAGCAGAGAGCCCGATGTGGGACTCGATCCCAGGACCCTGAGATCATGACCTGAGCTGAAGGCAGCAGCTTAACCCACTGAGCCACCCAGGCGCCCCAGTTAGCATAAATTTAAATAAAATAATATCCTAATGTATTTCACATTTTACCAATTGGTCATTCGAGTTAATTTTCATGTAAATGTCTTTTTATTTTTGTACTTGTTTTGTGAACCTTGGCCTGCCCCATGAGATGCTGGGGAGGATGGCTCCATGCACACTTTCCCTTGTATTCCAGAGGGGCAGTGTTGGGAGGAAACTGCATTACAGTTTGGGTCAGGGACTGAAACATAGAGGAAGGAGGTGGAGGATTCAGAGTGTTCTCATGGCAGACACTCCTGCAGGGCAACCACTCTGTCCCAAAGAAACATTGGCACAGGTGGATTTGAGAAAGTGAGGAAAGCTCTTGGTTCAGGGCTTCAGCATATTTTCTCAGGGGCCCTGGACAGGTGTCAGGTGCTCAGGGATCTCTCTCCCAAGGGAAACAACTACATTCCTGTCTTGGATCCATCACTCATCAACATAGCCACTGTGGAAAGTCACTTCAGCTCCCTACATTTCAGCGCCCTCTACTGTCAAATGTGACTTCCAGCCCGTGTTTCTCCTCCCATACAATCCCTGGGGATTACAGGAAATGATACAGATTCTCTGTAAGCTGTAGAGCATCATTCCCATGTGAAGGATAAAGAGGGAGCTTCTATCCTCCCATGTAGGGAAGCCATCCAAGTCCCATGTCTGGATTCCCCCACAGCCAGCTGTCTAGCTGATTCCACAGGCATTCAGTAACTCAACACCTATAGAGCAATTGGGAAGCTTCAGTCCTTCCCTATGTCTGAGGTGTTCCTTGCAGTCAATCACTTGGGACACCATAATGGCACACTAATGTCTAGGCTGTAGGGCAGGGAAGCGGGACACAGAGGGGTCTCAGGAATGCTCTCAGGTAGGTGTGGCTGCTCAATGGGATGTGAATCTAGGCCATCAGCCATGCTCACTGGGCTTTGCAGCATTTCTGTAATGTCTTTGCTAAATACAAGCAATTGCCCACAAAACCTGTGTGGAGGGGGAGGGGTGGGAGGAATTTGGAGTATAACATATGGTGACATCTTCCTATGTCTGACCTGGGGGAAGGAATATCTGCTGGGTTGCTGGTGAGTATGGGGAGGAGAAGGTTGGACTAGAAGTAAAGAATGTCTAATCCCCCTATGGTCTTCTGACAACAAGATGCCGACATTTCTGTTTCTATGCATCTCCCATGAATCTGAGTGGATCATCCCCTGAGAATGTGGAGCCACCCACAAACACCCTGGCTCCTCCATCCCCATCTGTGAAGAAAGTCCAGTTTTTCCTCCATAATCAGGTGTACCCCATTGGTGATACTGAGTAAGGTACCTTGGATATTGACTCATTACCTCAAGAAAAATGTCTGTAGTTTCTTCAGTGTTCAACACTTAAGAGAAAACCACAAAGATGTTGTGTTACATTTTTCCGTTTCTTGTGAGCACAGTTAAATGTACCAAGTGCATCATTAGTGTAAGTACAGAAGACAAGATGCATTTCTAACTCAACATCAGAAGAGGCCTCAGTAGGAAGCAGTGGCTCCGGGCTCCTGGGACAGTGGTGGACCCTGCCCCTAGCTAGAGGTCCTGCTAGGGGTTATAAGGCTAAGCACTCACTTCAAGCCTGACTGTCCCTGTTGTTTTTGGACCCACCCAGGCCCCCCTGCAATTGTCCACACACAGGATTCCTTTGCAGTGTTCAAAGGCTCAGGCACAGAGAACATTGCTGTGCTTGTCACTCATTTCTCCCTCCCAGCTCTTGCACTTCATCTCTCTGCTGCCCATGAGGACATCTTCCTAGCTCTTCCCCATCCTCTCATTTTCTGATGCCCACCCAGATGTCTCCTGCAGGTACTGAGGCCTTGCATCTGCCATGTCTGTGAAACTTCTCTGCAGCCCTCCTCAGTCCCTTTCTAGCTGTCATTGCTCTGGCCCCTGTCTCCTGGCTGGCCCACTGAGTCTAGGGAGCAGCCCTGAATAGCCCAGTGAGGAATGGGGTTAAGAGTTGGCAGGGCTAATCCCACCCTGCTGGAGGAGGAGCTCCGGGAATTGAGGTTCTGCTTGGGTACACCCACTCTGCTATTTCCTGCCTGGGTGGCTCTGGTCATGCTCTGGGGAGCTGTTGCTTTAAGCTCTCAGGAAGCTTCCTTTCAACAGACTTAAGAGAATAAATAGAGGAAGCAGTTTGAAAGTAAGAACAAGAGGAGGAAATATGAATGTGGTGAGCTGGGCATGAAAAGGGGAAGACAACGATGTGTCCATTATCTCCATTGCTTCCCTGATGTACTACTTAATGTCACTTCAAGATAAGTTTCCAAACAGTGGGGTGTCTGCTATTGTGTGTGAGCACAAAGTGGAGATAAGGGGGTGGTCATGAGCAGACCATGGGCCAGACCCTCAGCAGCTCAGTCTGGTATGTAAAGATGCTTTGGAAGAGGGACACAAACTGGCCTCCCAACCCTTCCAAGCATTTCCTTTCAGGAAAACATCGTGGCTTTTGATTCAGGCAGGGACTGACTCATTAGGGAGAAGGCTGGCTCAGGCATGTGACCTGTTCTTGGTGGGAAATTTGAGGAATGGAGAGAGGGGAGCCATGCGTTCAGAAGTCAAGCACATAACCTAGAGGACTCAGGGGAGTGAGGGTTCTCTGTCCCCAGAAAATCAACTACTTTCCTATCCCTGAGCTTCCCCATCCCCGTCATTGCACTGTGACTCTGGGCAAATCATTTAACATCTCTATATTTCAGTAGTATGAACCACAAAACAGGGATCATAGCCCCTGGCCCCTGCCTCCAACAGGGAGGATGGCAGATAACAGGAGATGATGACACATCTTCTCCATGGTCGGTAAGCCTTATGCCCATGTGAATGCTGAAAGACCACTTTACACCCTCCCCTGTCCTGCAGCCATCAACATTTCCTCTCTGGGGGCAGTCATCCCTATATTTCTTGTATATTCTTGCAGACATGCCATATTGGAACACTCATGCAGCACTTATGAGGGACCACTCATTGTCTTCAGGGGCTGTCTGGATTTTTTTCTATGAAGCTTCATAATGTAATACCTGTAAGGAGACCCCATGTGCAGAACAGGGAACCAAGGACAGAAAGTTCAAATAAGTTTCCCAGTTTCATGTGGCTTCGGCTAAGATTTGATACTGGCCACCAACACCAACCTCTGAACTCTCCATTCAACTGTGAGCACTGCATTTTGAGGATGTCTCATCTAAATGGTCATGTCCCCAACAAGTTGTGTGGTGTCAGGTGCACACAACATCCAACACCCCTCTTCAAGTCCAACTCAGACTCAGTTGGCTCCCAGGCCCTGGGGAACAGGAATGTGAGTGTGGCCAGGGAATGAATGAAGTGTTCCCAGGGTCTTCCTCAGCTTCACCTCAATGGTTCTGGTTTTGGTGTATTTTTCAGGATCATGGCTCGGGTTGGAAGGAAAAGATCATAATGGGCTCAAACATGGGAGTCAGAGCAAAAATCATCTGCAGCCAAGAAATTCTACTGGCAGTACCCATCTATGGGCATCTGGCCAAACAACAGAAGAGAGTCATGAACATCACATCCACTGACTACACACTGAAGGATCTGTGGGTGTCAGTAGGTAGATTCAGGACAAGGAACTGCAGTTTGTGAAACAGAGAGTGGATGCTGGGAGGAAGGAAGGAGTGGGGAAGGTCACATTCAGAGCTAGGAAAGCTATTTCCCACTCTCTCAAGGCCTAAATCCAGGCTGTACAGGGAGCAGGTCAGATCTTAGTCTAGGAGACATGATGGCTGGTAGACTTCATGCATTAAGCCACTGAAGGGCCATACTGACCAGCCCTTTCCTAGTTCATTAACTGTTCCAAAACCAGGTGTGGTCAGTTGAAGATGAAGCTGTTTCTCTGAGCAACTGTCATGTGTGTGGTTGGTTTGGAATGTCATGGGTTCTGAGGCAGTTGGGAGTCAAGAAGACTACTGGTCCTTCGAGGCGGTCACTGGGAATTCTCACTGCAAGGCAGTTGATAGCATCAAATTCTCATGATGCAGAGGCAAGTAAAAGGGAGATGGAGACAAGTTTGGATCCCCCCAATCCATGAGGGGGTCTTCATTTGGGGAAAAAAAAACATTGAGTTTGTGTCAGGGACTGAAATGAAGAATGAGGACTCTGCTGAGGATTTGAGACTCTCTCCTGGGGCACCAGGGACTTCTTGTACCAGTGTTGGGCAGGAAGATGTGGACCTGGGCCTGAGGATGGGGCTTGGGTCAGTGTGTGGATCATAACCCACACACTGGGTTGACCAGGGAACTGTAAGGGCCTGGTTGGCCAGAGGGAGCCATTTTGTTGCAGTAAACTTAGATTGACCCTATGCAGTGAACTTAGATTGACCCTGCCCCTCCCAGAGGAACTTACTTGCAAAGCCTAGATACAAGGGCAGGTCAGGCCAGGTGAAGACATCCAATCAGTGGGGTGCGCATATATCTACTAGGGTAAATTGAAATTCAATTGGCCACCCGTGTGTTACCTAGCAGTTTTTTTTTTTTCCTTTGTGTGGCAGACCTAGCATAACTGTGCAGTTTTCTCTGTGTATTGCAATCCCATTGGCCACCTGTGTGTGGGCGGGGCTCAACCACCCCTATAAAGGTTAGTTTGTGAGGCTGAGGAATTAGTAGGAGAGCCGACAGAGCCATCAGAGCTGTCAGAGCCATCAGCAGCCTTGCCACTACCGAGCTCGGCCCCACCACCAGCGGCCTCGCTGCCCAGAACTGTGGCCCTCGACAGCGGCATCGCGGGGAACGGCCTAGCCGCCAGCGGCCCCGCCGCTGGGGGCGGCCTTGCCGCCCCCAGCCACAGCCTCGCCGCCAGCAGCCTCGCCACCACTGAGCCACGGCCCCACCATGAACGGCCTCGCCGCCCCCAGTGGCCTTGCCGCCCCGAGCCTCAAACAGCCTTGTTGCCCCGAGCCGCATCCCTGCCGCGAGGGGCCTCGCTGGAGCTGCGTTATTCCGGGGAGCAGCTTCCTCGACGTGAGGCCTCCTCAGTGAGTAGCCTAGTCAGGAGCAGCATCGTCTGGGCAGAGGCTTCGTCTGGAGCAGCCCCATCAGGGAACGGCCTCTTCCAGAGCAGCCTTCACCGGGAGTGGCCCCCTTGGCAAGCAACCTCCTCAGCGAGTGGCCTTGTCTGGAGTGGTGGCCTCCTCTGGGGAGCAGCTTTGTCAGAGTGGCGTCATGGGGAACAGAGTCTGTGTATCGGGGTTGTTGTCCTCCTTGTCATCATCGCTGTCGTTGTTGCCTCTTCATCATAGGAGCAGCCTCGTCCAGAGTGGGCTCTTCTTGGGAGCGACCTTGTCCAGGGAGCGGCCTCGCCAGAGCAGCCCCTGTCCAGGGAGCGGCCCTGTCTGGGGAGCGACCTCATCAGCAGCAGCCTTGTCCTGGGAGCGGCCTCGTCCAGAGTGGCCTCTTCTTGGGAGCAGTCTTGTCTGGGGAGTAACCTCGCCAGAGCAGTCCCTGTCCAGGGAGCATCCCTGTCTGGGGAGCAGCCTTGTCCTGGGAGCGGCCTTGTCTGGAGTGGCCTCATCTGCGGAGCGACCTCATCCAGAGTGGCCTCATCTGGAGCAGCCTTCTTGGGAGTGACCTTGTCGGGGTCATCGTCATTGTCTCTTCGTAAGAGATGGCCCCTACCAGTCAGTTTGATTTTTGATGCTTGGCACAAAATAAAGCTTTGTTTGATTTTCACTTTGTGTCAGTCTCGTTCCTTTGATCATGGACCCTAACAGGAACCATCTGTAACCTCTGCCCCAGAGCCCTCCTTAATCAGTGCTGTGACCCTAAGCACATCACTTAATGTCTCCCAATTTCCATGCCCTGCAACATAAAGTCTCACCCCCCAACCCCTCCCCTGCCAATCCCATGGTGCTGATGTGAGCAGAACAAGAACAGTCTCTGCACTGTCAGAAGTCAAGTATGGATGTCTCCAACCATTACGGTTGAGGGGTCTGTACCTCTCCTCAATTCTCTCTTTCTGGGTCATGTATTTTGGGGTCCTCTCATTAAGTGTAAAATGATCATAACCATCTCCTTGAAGAGGGAACACTTTTGTTACTATTAACTTTCCTTCCTTCTTTCCTATGGAAAAAAAAAAGTCATAACAGTGGTCTTAGTTTAACAAAACTGGCCTAGTTGCTTTTTCAGATTAATATCTGCTTGGTGCCCATTTTCCCATCATTTAACCCTCAACCTCTTTGTGTCCTGGTTGACTCTTGTAGACAGCATAGAGTTTGCAGGTTTTATCCCCTCTGCCAGTTTCTGCCTCTTAATGGAGAGTGTAATCCATGTAAATTTAAGTTAATTAATTTCCAGGGAGCATTTCAATCTGTCCTTTTTCCATTCGTTTTCTATGTCCCTCTGTGTGTGTGTGTGTGTGTGTGTGTGTGTGTGTGTGTATTTGTGTGTGTGTGTATTTGTTCTCACATGCCTACATTACTGCTTTTCTTGATGTTATGTCCCAGAGTAGTAACTAAATCCCCATGTTGTTGCCTTTCCTCTATATTCTGGTTTATATTCTTTGTAGGTTTCCTGGCCATTAGAGTTAACCTCGTTGTTTATAACATTCTAATTAGATTAATACCAGATTGATTTCCAAGGCTTACAGAAATTTTAGTTGATTGATGCCCTCTCCTTTTGCCATTATTGTCCTATATACTACATTTCTATATTTCAACATTGTTAAGTGATCAAAACAAATTTATATTGACTTATTGTAGGCTTCTTGTAAATCAGAAGAAAATTTTTTTTTTCATTTAAACCAAGCATAGTACATCATTTGTTTTCGATATAATGTTCAATGTTTCAATAGTTCAGCATTGAGTGTTCTTGTAAATGAGCATAATATATGTTATGTGTTTATTCCATATACATTTTATGAACGTGTGCATTTATACTTGCTTGTATATCCATCTCTGTAACTACTTCTCCATGGAGAATTGAGTTACTCTGTTATCTTCTCCTTTCAGCTTGAAGGACTTTCCCAAATATTTCTTGCAGGTGAAGCAAGGGGTTCTCTCAGGTTTTGTTTATCAGGGAATGTCTTGATATGTCTTCCTTACTAAAGAATGTCTGTGCCAGATGCTCATTTGTTGCTTGACATATTTTCTCTTGCAGCAGCTTTCATGTGTCACCCTGCTGCCTCTGGCCTCTGTGGTTTCTGAGGAAAATTAGTAATTCACCTTATTAAGGAGGCTTGGTACAAGATGAGGTCCTTTTCTTGCTACTTCCATGAGTCTGCTTTTGTCTTTGGCCTTGAACCATTTTACTTTGAGGTGGATTTATCCTACTCCATCTTTGTTAAACTTCTTAATTGTTTAGATGAATGTTTTGCATGAAATGTGGTGAGAATTGGGCTATTATTCATTCACGTATTCTCATTATGTCTTTCTGTCTTTTATTTTTCCGGAGACTGTCTTAGTGTCTGTGTTGGGATCCTTGGTCATAGGACACAGGTAACTGGAAATCTGTTCATTTGCATCCCCTGCTCTCTCTCTTTTTTTTTTTTTTTTAATTTGCTGTTCACAAGACTGGATGTCAGGTGACCTATCTTCAGATTTGCTGGTTCTTATTTCCTCCCATCCAATCCACTGTCCAGTCCTTTTGCAGATGTAAATTGTCACCCCGAATTATATATGAGCCATAGGCCAAAGTAGCTGTGAATATGTTCTTGTCTGGAAAGCAGGTCTTTGTAGAGATAATTCAGTTGAACTACAGTTACACTGGATGAGGGCGGGCCCAACCCAAGTGGCTATTGTCCTTCCAGGAGTAGGCAGATTTGGGCACGAGGACAAGGGAGGGAAGGCCATGGAATGACCAAAAAAAATGGCAGCACAGCAGCTGTAGACCAAGGGAAGCCCTGAGTTTCCAGAAAATTCCAAAAGCGAGAAAAAGGCAAAGTCAGCTAATTTCCTAATTCTTTCACTGGGTGCAGAGCCCCTTCTACAGCTGGACTTTGCTGCAGACAATCTACCAGGCAAGCCTATGTCAAGAAAGCAATCTCAGCCCTGCCCTGCCAACACTTTTCTGTACATAGCCAGACTTCCTTTTTTCTTTGGAGATCTATCATCATCATCATCATCATCATCATCATCATCATCATCATCATTCCAGAGGCAGGGGAGTAGAGACTGGGCTTAAAATAATAGAACATAACAACCCTGGAAATCAGATTCCTATGCTTTCCCAGGTTTGTTGTTTCTGCTATTTTTTTTTAATCATTGCTCTTTCATTGTTCTTTATGAACTACCTCTCCAAGCCTGTAATCTCACTCATGTGTGACCACAGTAGGTCCTGCTTGGCTGCTGGGTGGTCCCCAGTGGCTGAGTAGAGGTTTTATTAGCAGCCTGGAATGCAGGAGTGGATCAGCCATTATGAGGGCTCTGCAGGCATGTGGGGCTGTGTCTCCTACACTGAGCTGGCAGCTGATAATTCTTTTGCTACCCTCCCTGCCTGCTAGTGCACAGCATCGGGGTCATCCAGAGGGGCCAGTGTGCAACCTTCCCAGGTCTCTCCTGAGCATCCACACAGCCCTGCACTGGTACACATTCTAGATTACTGAGAAGTCAGAGTTTCTCCAAGACCTGTGGAAACTCACTGCTCAGCTCATCTTTTAAGGTTTTTGTTAGTCTTTTGTTTGATCCAATTGTTGTCCCTCATGTTCAACAACCACAGGTTAAAGAGTGCCTTTATTCTTTTCTTGTTTTATGTCATTTTTGACAATTTTCCAGGGAAAGGCTTTTTATTCTGGGCACATTCCAAGTCAGATTAAATACAGACCGTTGGGGGCGCCTGGGTGGCTCAGTGGGTTAAGCCGCTGCCTTCAGCTCAGGTCATGATCCCAGGTCCTGGGTTCGAGCCCCACATCGGGCTTTCTGCTCAGCGGGGAGCCTGCTTCCTCCTCTCTCTCTGCCTGCCTCTCTGCCTACTTGTGATTTCTCTCTGTCAAATAAATAAATAAAATCTTAAAAAAAAATACAGACCGTTGAACACATGGGTCATAGAGACTCATCAGATGGACCTACTAGAGATCTGGCTCTAGGAGGGAAGGGTTGGGGCACTCCAGCCCTGCTATGCTCCCTACTGTGGATGCCACATTGTTGACTTTCACTGTGAAAGTGGCTCTTACTTTTCTGAACTACCCTGGACCTAGAGGGTGGGGACTGGGACCAGGGCAAGTTACAACCACAGAAATCTCATGTTTGTGACTGTGATTCCACTGTTTTGGGGGCTTTGTTTCCTGGAGTTAAAATCCCCTCTCCTGCTGCAAGTTCTGGTTCATTGCCAGAGCTGTGAAAATATGATTGTTGCCAGTTTCCTTTGTTGCTTTTTTAGAAGAGAGGATTTTTGGATGTCTCTTAATGCAATTGTCACTTCAGTCAGTGACTGCATCCTACTCTTTTGAATATTCTCAGGCCATGGTCATGACTGATGATCCCCGGGGTCAACATAACTTGGGTCTCAGATGAAACTCTTCATCCAGTCGTGTGAGACTGTTAGGTTACATCTATGGCATTCAACATAAAAATAGAGGTGAGTCTCTGTTTAAAAGAAGTTGTCTTAAAAATCCTATGCTGAATGTTATGACTGAAGCCCGCTGGCTGATAGTGACAACATTTTACCATTGAAATTACATTGTTAGGCAGAGTTTTGTTGTGTTGTATTCCTCCTCCAACTTAAAAAACTTTTTTTAACTTATTATAAGTACAATTTTAGATGTTTTATATGTTTTGTTTTTATATGATTTCTTGCACTTATAGATTTATTTAATTCATACTCAGAGTTGAAGTGCAATTTTAGAATGTATTTGAATAACTATTTCTGACCATGGATTTTTCTTCAAATACTATGTTGATAAGGCTTACACTTTATGGGAAACAAACAGGAACACATGCAGAGATTCTAAGACATGATGTAAAGCTTGAAATCATTGTAAATCCACACTGTATCTTTCAAATACATGCAAAATTGTCCCCAATTGCCCAAAGTCACTATCTAGCCATCAAGAGGATATTGCTGATGTTTGTCCTTCTGTTTTCCTGGAGACCATTGTAAACACCAGTGTCATTCAGATGTGTGTGTGACATGTGGTTGGGGAGGACTTGAATTCTCATAGAACCCATTGTCATGGAAGTCTGAGCCTCATGACAGCATTCATGTGGGTTTGGACTGACTCCACACACTGAGTTCCATCTAAGCAGCATGCACATGCTACAGTTTTCTTCTGCTGGCCACCTCCTCAAATTTTGTTACGTCCTTATTCCATCCATGTGCTGTTTCCTTGGCAGGAGACATCCTCTCCCCTATTGCCTGCCTCAGTCATGAGCCAGGCTGTAACTCAGTTACCCTGCATGTGTTCCTCAGATGGGAGCTCAGTCACCCCTCTCCCAGAGAACATTCCAAGATTTATTGGTTCTGAATTGTGCCCAGTTGTTCTGTTTCAGAGATCTCCTAGAGGGCTAAATTTTTATTGTGTGGTTATATTATGTGTATCATCCCCAGAATAATTAGGATTAGTCCCTTGTTCCCAAAATTGAAGTTTCAGGAGTTTTACAGCATCTACTTCTTGATTGAGGGGAATTATGTACAAATGCAAAGCCTACTTTGGTTATTTATACATCATCAGCTTATGGCAAACATCAGAGGAAACACTAAAATGCCAAAGTACACTTTATGTTAAATTCAGATTCCTGACATTGATTTGTTTATAGTTAAATCTCTTTGGAAAATGTGTTTCAAAAGAATCAGCTCTAGGGGTCATAAATAAAATGTCTATTTTGACAGAACATCAGAAATCCATCCAGTGTCATCCATCATAGACTATAAGATACTCTTAACACTTATCTTTGTATACACACCACCACCAAGAAAAAATTCTCACAAAGCCACAAACTAAAATTAGGTGTTATCTGACATTTGCCAACATGACAGAGATTAGTTGATGATATTATTCAAAAATTAATTCTTAAAAGTATACATTTTCATGACATAATTAATAAAGCTTTATAAAACTGTCAAAATGATTGGGTAAAATGGTATGACTGCATTACCTAAAGAAGCAAAAATATTGTTTTCTAATGTGTAAATTTATGCTGTTACTCATGTTTTTTTTTTTTCCCCAATCCTATTATGTTCTTTAAGTCATAAAATATTTTAAAGAAAAACACATTGTATTTACTGCCTGGAGCTGCCTACTACTCCCTAGTGTTTTGCTGAAGGGGTTCCAAATTTTCACTTTCCAAGAGACCACACAGCATATGGCCAGTCCCACAGGGGCTTAAAATGCTATGGCACCCTGCACGCCAATGCAAGGGAGTGTATGGACAAGGGGTGAAACCAGGAGAAAGGTTTCGGGTAAAACACTCAGAGTGCCCAGATTGACCTCAGCAGCCAAAAGGTTTCTGCCCAGCTGTGACCTGCCTCAACTTATGAGTCTGTGTAAAGACACCCCCTGCCTGCAAGAGTAGCCTAGCTCCATGACCTGCACACACGCCATGAGAGGCCCCATCCTGTGGTGGGGAGGACCCGCTGTCCAAAGAGAACTACAGTCATTGCAGACCAGAAATTCAGGATGGAATTCTGGGGAGAGGGATGTCAATGCATGAAATGCATGAATGAAATGCATGAAATGCCTTTAAAATCTGAAATGCAGGAGAAATCCAGTGTTTATGAAGAATAATTTTCTGGCCCCAGAAGAAAAGGAAACTTCAAAACCAAACCAATGAAATTCATTGGAAAATAAAGGCGATATTTCTTCATTCATAGCTTGTGGCTCAGGCAGTCCACCCCTGAGACAACATTAGTAATTGTCATCCTTGGCTCAAAGGGGATCCTGGAAGAAAAAGAGGACTTTGTGGGGAGAGGAGCTCTGTAGAAACAATTTTTTTAAAGGTCTTACTTATCTGAGAGAGTGAGAGCAACCGCAGAAGTGGGTTGAGGGGCAAACGGAGCAATAGACTCCCCACTGAGCAGGGAAGCTGATGCTGGGTTTGATCCCTGGACTCCAAGAGAAGGACCTGAGCCGATGGCAGATGCTTAACTAATTGAGCCACCCAAGCTCCCCTGGAAAGACATTTTGATACAATGTCTTATTAATAAAAGTTTTATAGAATAGGAGATGAGAAATGAAAATTTAAGTCTCCTATATGCCTCCTCCAGGAGTTTGTTGTTGTTGTTGTTGTTGTTGCTTGTTTGTTTTGTTTTGTTTTGTTTTGTTTTTTACAGCTTACAGTGCAGTATTGGTTTCTGTAGTAGAATTCAGTGACTCATCACCTATGTACAACACTCAGTGCTGATCACACCAAGTGCCCTCTTTAATGCCCACCATCCATCAAACCATCCCTGACCCACCTCCTTCCATAAACCCACAGTGTGCAGAGCTGCCTTCACTCTGAGAGTTCTATCATGACCCATCACCATGGTGACCTGATGACACACACCCTTCCTTCCATTTCAACTGTCACTCTGTGAACCAAGCCCCTTGCATTTTGGTGAACAGATGTGAAGATACCCATGATGGAAAATATGAAATGCTGTTCTATGGTTATGTTAACATTGGTTTTCTGAATTATCCTCTCTCAAGTTGGCTGCACTTTTAGAGAAACTGGATTCTTTTCTTTGACTTTTCATTTCCACCCTCTGATTTCTCCTCCTGGTTAGATGGATGTATTTGCTAGTTTTTCTGTGTTACTTCATTTAGATCTCTCAGTGAAGCTGGATTCCTTAAATAGCTTCTTAATTCAAAAGTTATTTTATTTATAAATGCCAATTTCATGCACAGTCATAAAGAAACACACACAGGTCACACACCACACTGTTGTCCCTGGATCAGGAGAATTTTTGTGCAACCCCAGCAACACATTAGAGGGAAAGGAATGACCAGTGAACTTTTCTCAATGGAGATGACAAAATCAGAAAGGAACTGTCATCAGTCTAAATGCAGCCGTTTTTAGAAGGAGAGACACTGGAAGATCTTGGGATGTTTTCATGGGTTGGTGTGGAGGGTATCACTGGCCGTCTGCATGATGCCTGGGAATGGATGGGAATGGAATGTGCAACCAGGTGGGTGGAATGAACAGTCTGAAGCTGCCCAGTGGATTGTCTCTTGGCCTCAAAGATACTGCTGGGGTGGGTTCCCAAGACCATGTGTATTGAGGGGCTTCTCTTAGAGACAAGAGACTATCCCCTAACCCTATAGTCTCTAGAGAGGATAAAAAGACCTGAGTTTAGAGAATGGATGTGGGGGAGGAAGGAAGGAGTAGGGGGGAACCCAATCCAGCCAGTATAATTTCATTTTAGTCCAGGTCACTCCAACCAGTCCTTAGATCAATAGTAGGACATTCAGCATCATAGATTTCCTTCCTTAAACTAACCATCCCCAGCCCAGATGTAAACTTTCATATTAATTCCCATGAATTGCTCCTTGGGATTGGTAAGTTGAAGGCAAGCAAATTCCCAGTAGTGTCATAGTGTGACAGCTGGTTTGAAATGGCCTGGATTTTGAATTACCTTGGGAGCCAAGCCATAGTGGCTTCATAGTGGGTGGTCAACTGGACTTCAGGAAGGCCCTGGGTTACTGACATGACATTTCCAAGTGCTGAGGAAGGTGTAAAAATCTGAATATCCCTGGTCCTTCACTGGGCCTTGATCTGGAAAACCTCCATTGTATTTATGTCAGGGACCCAAGCACAGAGGTGAGTTAGGATTGAGATTGTTCTCGTGGCACAGACACCTCCTGCAGGGGAAACACTCTCTCAAAGAAACATTGGTACGGGTGCATTGGAGAATGTGAGGGCAGCTCTTGATTCAAGGATTCGGGACATTTTCTAAGGAGTCCTAGGCAGCTGTCAGGTGCTCATGGATCTCTCTCCCAAGGGAAACAACTACATTCCTTTCCCAGATCCATCACTCATCAGCATAACCACTCTGGATAGTCACAGCAGCTCCTTACATTTCCATGTGCTTCATTGTAAAATGTGGGTTACAACCCCTGCTTCTCTTCCCAATGGTGCTGCCCTGGGTATTATAGAGTAGATGATACACATTCTCTGTGAATTGTAAAGCATCATTCCCATTTGAAGGATAAAGATGAACTTCCATCTTCCCATGGAGTGGAGCCATCCAAGTCCCATGTCTGGATTCACCCATGACCAGGTGTCTAGTTGATTCTGTAGGCATTCAATACCTGAACACCTACAGAGCAATTGTGAAGCACCAGGTCTTTACTATATCTGAGGCTCTCCTTGTAGCAAATCACTTTGAACATCATAACAGCACACTAATGTCTAGGCTGTATGAATATTTCCACATTTCAGAACAGGCAATCAAGGCACAGAGGGTTCTTGATATCTCTCTCAGCTTAATAAAGCTTTTTTTTCAGGTTATTGTAGCTTCTAAATGGAATGCGAATGCAGGCCATCAAGCATGATCACTGTGCTTTGCTGCATTTCTGTAATGTCTCTGCTAAATAACCATAGTTGCCCACCAAACCTGTCTGTTGGAGGATTTCAGTGCACACCATGCTGCAACATCTACCTACGTCCCACTTTAAGGATGGACTTTCTGCTGGAGATCTGGTGAGTAGGGGGAGCCAAAGGTTGAATAGTAGTGAAGTATGTCTAATTCTCCTCTGATCTTCTGACAATAAGATGCCAACACTGATCTCTATTCCTATGCATTTCCCAGGACGTTGTGTGGAAGGGCACCCTGAAGTTATAGAGCCCCCCACAACCATGTTGGCCTCTTCCATGCCAAGATAGAAATGAGTGAGATTCTGCTTCAATCACCAGGTGTACCCAACTAGTGACACAAAAGAAGATACTGTGGAAATTTACTCATTAAGTTGACTTAAGAATAATTCTTTCATTTAGTGACATAAACATAACAGAAAAATATAAGATTGTTGAGACATATTTTTCTATTATCATATGTTCAAATTTAAATTCATTAAATCCATCACCATTAGGTATAGAAGTCAAGATGCATTTCTCACTGAAACTGGATCCACGTGTCATAGGAAAAAGTGTCTAATGTACGGGCCTTAGTTATTTCCTGAAAATAGGTCAGTATAGATATGCTCCATAAAACTTGGATTTCTAGTAATTAAGAGATAATGTTTAGAAGTGGTTAGATTAAAATAAAATTGGAACAGATAATACATGAAGTTTCCACATCCCACATTTTCCTTCAGTACATATCTTATTGTGCAGTACATACCTTACAATAGCATAACAAGGTGAAAACTTATGAACTAAAGTCCACAGTTTACATTAAAATACATGCTGCATTTACCATTTTACAGGTTTGACAAATCCATAATGTCAAATATTCCCATTCCAGTAACAGACTGAAATCTGTGCACCAGTGGTCAAGACACAAGTATTCCCTATAACAATAGATAGACACAACCCAAAAATTCATTATGTGAGCAAAAGACACATTAAATGGCATACATACACATCATGAAGTGCTATTCAGTAATAATAAGAAATAAAAGCTTTCAATACTCTATGAAATGGATGGACCTTGAAAAACTAATATGTTTTTTGAAAGAAGGCACACACAGATAGACGTATATTACATGATCCCACTCTTTGAGAAAACTAGAGTAGGGAAATTCATAGACTCAGGAAGTAGGAAATATGATAGAAGGAGGAACGGGGGAGGTGCAGTCATTTCTTCATGGGTACAGAGATTACATGACATATTAGAAATGTTTTGGATGTAGATGGTGGTACAAAGCATTATGAGTGTACACAGCATCACTGAAAATACACATATTAATTAATAAAAGGATAAGTACTACATAGATTCCATCACCCAAAACCTAATACTCCAAGGCAATAGAGGACAGATACAGTCACAGCAGAGATGCAGGGATGAAAGTGGAACAGGTCCTGTGACCAAGTGAAGAACTGGGAATGTGGTGGACCTTCACAGTGGGCAGGAGTCACCAGGGAATGCGTCATGAAACCCATTGTGCTTTGAGTGTTTCCCAAATTGATGCTGATTAATTCCCACTGATTACATCCCCTCAGCTTGAAAGCAAAGGCCCATTTCCCTTTTCCATCCTGCTCCCCTCATCTGTGTTTTTATGTACAGCAAGGAGATTGGCCCAGCAGCTGATCAAGCCTTGCTTGGTCACCTTTCACATCCAGTCACTCTGGTCCCATGTCAACATCAAGCAGAAGAACTCCCTGAGTCATTCCTGAACAGTGCAGCCAATGTCCTGACAGCTACTCTGTGTTCTTCTAGATCCTGTGGAAGGCCAATCTGACAACCTTCCCACTACAGGACAGAAGAAGAGCCCCCACTTACCTCTGAGGTGAGCTCCCCTCCCTTTCTCTGAGATAGAAATGTCCCTTCCTTGATTCCTTCTTCAATCAATGTACAATGAAAATCTCTCAATATACGTTAGAGATGGGGTAAGCAGTCTCCTTTGTTGGAGGAATGCTCAGTGAAAGTAGGTTACTGACAGTGGACACAAAAAGGGTGATGACACAGGACAGCCTCAGTTACAAACTGTATGGGACGAAACACCTTCTTTGTCAGAAAATGTTTCTCCTTGAAAAAAAAATTAAGCCCATATATTTATATTTTTACTATATTCACTTAGCCACTGTATAGTACATGGTTAGTTTTTGATGTAGTGTTCAGTGATTTATTAGTTGCCTATAACATCCAGAGCCATCACTCCATATGCCCTCTTCCATACCCCTCACCTTGCTGCCACATCCCCCCATTCTCCTCCCCTCTAAAATCCTCAGTTTATTTCTCAGAGTCCACAATCTCTCATGATTTTTCTCCTTATCTGATTTTTCCCCCTTCAGTTTTCCCTCCCTTCCCCTATGGTCTTCAATGCTATACCTTATGTTCCACATATGAGTGAAACCATGTGATAATTGTCTTTCTATGTTTGACTTATTTCACTTAGCATAATCTCCTCCACTTCCATCCATGCCAGTGCAAATGGCGTGTTATCCATCCTTTCTGATGGCTGAATAATATCCCAATATATATATGAACCACATCTTCACTATCCATTTGTGTGTTGAAGGGCATATCTGCTCCTTCTACAGTTTAGCTGTTGTGGTCATTGCTGCTATAAACACTGGGGTGGATGTGTCCCTTCTTTTCACTACATCTGTATCTTTGGAGAAAATACCTAGTAGTGAAATTGCTGGGTCATAAGGTAGCTTTATTTTTCATGTTTTGAGGAACCTTCACACTGCTTTCCAAAATGGCTGGAAAAACATGCATTCTCACCAACAGTGTAAAAGGCCCCACTTTTACCACATCCTCTCCAATATTTAGTTGTTTCCTGCCTTGTTAATTTTGGCCATTTTAACTGATGTAATGTGGTATCTCAGTGTATTTTTTTAAGATTTTATTTATTTATTTGACAGAGAGAGATCACAAGTAGACAGAGAGGCAGGCAGAGAGAGAGAGAGGGAAGCAGGCTCCCTGCTGAGCAGAGAGCCCAATGCAGGACTCGATCCTAGGACCCTGAGATCATGACCTGAGCCGAAGGCAGTGGCTTAACCCACTGAGCCACCCAGGCGCCCCCTCAGTGTATTTTTGATTTGTATTTCCCTAATGGTTAATGTTGTTGAGTATTTTTTCATATCTGCTAGTCATTTGTATGTCTTCTTTGGAGAAATGCCTGTTTATGTCTTCTGCCCATTTTTTTATTTGATTATGTGTATTTTGGGAATTGAGTTTGAGAAGTTCTTTTTAGATCTTGGATATAAGCCCTTTGTCTGTAGTGTCATTTTTAAAACATCTTCTCGCATTCAATGTGTTGCCTCTTAGTTTGCTGACAGCTTACATTGCTGTGCAGAAGTGTTTTATCTTGATGAAGTCCCAAAAGTTCATTTTTGCTTTTCCTTCCCTTGCCTTTGCAGACATATCATGAAAGACATTGCTATGGCCAATGTTGAAGTGATTATTGTCTATGTTCTCCTCTAGGATTTTTTTTTTAAATTTTTATATATTTTTAAAATTTCTTTTCAATATACCAGAATTCATTGTTTATGAACCACATCCAGTGCTCCTTGCAATACGTGTCCTCCACAATACCCACCACCAAGCTCATCAAAACTCCCACCCCTCATGCATTCAAAACCCTGAGATAGTTTTTCAGAGTCCAGAGTCTCTCATGGTTCCATCTCTCCCTCCAATATGCCCAAACTCTTCTCATCTCCATCTCCCCATGTCCTCCGTGTTATTTCTTATGCTCCAAAAATAAGTGAAACCAGATGATAATTGACTCTCTCTGCTTGACTTATTTCACTCAACATAATCTCTTCCAGTCCCGTCCATGTTGATACAAAATATGGGTATTCATCCTTTCTGATGGAGGCATAATAATCCAGAGTGTATGTGGACCACATCTTCCTTATCCATTCGTCCGTTGAAGGGCATCTTGGTTCTTTCCACAGTTTAGCAACTGTGACCATTGCTGCTGTGAACATTGGGGAACAGATGGCCCTTGTTTTCACTACATCTGTATCTTTGGGGTAAATACCCAGTAATGCACTTGCAGGATCATAGGGAAGTTCCATTTTTCATTTCCTAAGGAATCTCCACGCTGTTTTCCAATGTGGCTGTACCAACATGCATTCCCACCAACAGTTTAAGAGGGTTCCCCTTTCTCCACATCTTCTCCAACACACATGGATTACTTTTTTGTTAATTTTGGCCATTATAACTTGTGGTATTCTAACTAACTAACACATTCTAACTATGTGGTATCTCAATGTGGTTTTAATTTGAATCTCTCTGATGGCTAGTGATGATGAACATTTTTTTCATGTGTCTGATAGCCATTTGTATGTCTTCATTGGAGAAATGTCTGTTCATGTCTTCTGCCCATTTTTGGGCATAATTTTCTGTTTTCTGAGTGTTGAGTTTTCAAAGTTCTTTATAGATCCTGGATATCACCTTTTCTCTCTAATGTCATTTGTGAATGTCTTCTTTCATTCTGTGGGTTGCCTCTATGTTTTGTTGACTGTTTCCTTTGCTGTGCAGAAGCTTTGATTTTGATGAAGTCCCAAAAGTTCATTTTCGCTTTTGTTTCCTTTGCCTTTGGAGACATATCTTGAAAAAAGTTGCTGTGGCTGATATCAAAGAGGATACTGGCTATGTTCTCCTCTAGGATTCTGATGGATTCCTGTCTCACGTTGAGGTCTTTTATCCATTTTGACTTTATCTTTGTATACAGTGTAAGAGAATGGTCGAGGTTCATTCTTCTACATATAGCTGTCCAGTTTTCCCAGCACCATTTATGGAAGAGACTGTCTTTTGTCCACTGTTTATGTTTTCCTGTTTTGTCGAAGATTATTTGACCGTAGTGTTGAGGGTCCATATCTGGGTTCTCTACTCTGTTGCACTGGTCTGTGTGTCTGTTTTTATGCCAGTACCATGCTGTCTTGGTGATCACAGCTTTGTAGTAAAGCTTGAAATCAGGTAACGTGATGCCCCCAGTTTTATTTTTGTTTTTCAACATTTCCTTAGCGATTCGGGGTCTCTTCTGATTCCATACAATTTTTGGATTATTTGCTCCAGCTCTTTGAAGAATACCAGTGGAATTATGATCGGAATGGCATTAAAAGTATAGATGGCTCTAGGCAGTATAGACATTTTAACAATGTTTATTCTTCCGATCCTAGAGCATGGAATGGTCTTCCATCATTTTGTGTCTTCTTCAATTTCTTTCATGAGTGTTCTGTAGTTCCTTGAGTACAGATCCTTTACCTCTTTGGTTAGGTTAATTCCCAGGTATCTTATGGTTCTTCATGCTATAATAAATGGAATCGATTCTCTAATTTCCCTTTCTGTATTTTCATTGTTAGTGTATAAGAAATCCACTGATTTCTGTACATTGACTTTGTATCCTACCACATTGCTGAATTGCTGTATGAGTTCTAGTAGTTTGGGGGTGGAGTCTTTTGGGCTTTCCATATAAAGAATCATGTCATCTGCGAAGAGAGAGACTTTGACTTCTTCATTGCCAATTCGGATACCTTTTATTTGTCTTTGTTTTCTGATTGCTGTTGCTAGGACTTCTAATACTATGTTGAACAAGAGTGGTGACAGTGGGCATCCTTGTGATCCTGATCTCAATGGGAAGGCTGCAAGCTTTTTGCCATTGAGGATGATATTTGCTACTTGCTAGAATTTTAAATTCTTCCCTTTTTATCTTTGTCATATGATTTTCACAGAGCTCTAACCTCTTTTTTATTGAATTGAGTTTAATTTTCAGAGAAATTTTTGATTTATGGTGAATTAGATTCGAATTTGCAGAGGTTTTCCAAAGTTGGTGGCAAACAATGTTCTTTTTGTACTACCGGAAACCAGGGGATTTTTTTTTTTTTCCTAACAGCTTCTGAGATTCCACTCAGTATCAAGTATAAACTGAGGCTCTGGGATCCCAGGGGCTTCACAGGGTCCAAAGATGCCTTGATAAACTCAGGATATTTGCTAAATTGCGGCATTCATGCTGTAGATGAAACTGTATACTATTGTCAAATACAGGCTGACAGGGGCACCACTCACACCAAGCTTTAGGTGACTGTAGACAGCATCCAAACCTCCCTGCTGTGCTTCCTAGGCTTTCACTAGGTCCTCATTGCTTGCAACAAATGTCAGCATTGGATGACAACTCCAGTCATTGATGTCCCTCATGCAGTTGTCAACTTAGAGAATTTCGGCCCTATTGTTGATAGGATATTCTGAGACTGTTCATCTCTATGTGGCCTTCATTTTCTTGATGAGCCCATTAGATAACTATAAGATGACAAGGATAATTTTTACTCATACCTGACACAGGAGGTTTATTCGCCAAACTGATGTTGTTGTAGTCAATTATAGTCAAGAAATATTAATCAGAAATCCCGTAGTAAATATCCTACATATTTGAAATAGGATAATTTGCTGAATATTTAACAAAATAATATAATTCATGAATTTGGGAGCAATATGGAATCTCCAACACAGTGTGAAAACCATAGCCTAATAACAACGGGGAATCTAATGAGTCTGCAGAACTTGGCAGGAGTAATGTGGTGGATGAAGCAAGACAGATGGGTATTCCTTCACACTATGGTGACCCACACAGGGATAATACTTGGGGAATCACTGGTCCCAACACCAAGTCTTCCCTCTGTGGATGTAAGAAGAGGAAACAGAAGAAATAAAGGTTGTGATTCTTTGTCCACAGAAGGCACTGTGCACCTGACAAGGGAGTGGAGACTGATGCCTACTCTCTCTCTCATTGGGAGACCTAGAGTCTACTCTAGTGGGACTGGGAGCAAAGACGTCCAACCATGTGTGACTCCCCTACAGCTGTAACCCCTCTAAGCTCACATAGAACCTGGACTCATGTCATCACATAGCCCACAGGATACTCTAGCTTTGTCTTCCTTTACCAGATGACTAGAACCATCACCCAGCCCCGGGTGATGCAAGTACCAGACATGGGAAATGACAGGATCTTATTTGAATGAATGACTCTTCCCATGAATGAAGGGGAAGTTAAGCAAGACTCAGTATCCTGTCTCCATCATGGTCCTTGGGTGGCTGTGCTATCATATTTCCTACATGGCTCCATGTTCCTTTTCAACATATAGTTATTAAGTGGGAGAACACTACCTGCTACCCAAGTGCAGCTCATAATGGAGTCCCTGACCTCACCTGTAAGAGGTCTCACCCACCTAGCCCCACCTTGTGTGGGATTCCAGAACTGCCACCTTCTCCCACTCTGGAGATGGGAGCAGCAGCAGTAGCTTTTTAGTAGCACTGCTAAGGTCCCTGACAGGTGACCAAATGTCAGAAACACCAGGTGGGGGTGGGGCTCTTCTGATGAAAAAAATGGTTGTGGAGTGTCCTGAAAGGAGTAAGGAGGTGGAAATTTCCCAAATTGGAAGGAACAATGTGGGTGACAGATAAGAGGCTACTGAATGTACAGGGGCTTCTCTGAGCAGAGAGTGGTCTGACCTGTAGTTGGATTTATCTTCCCAGAGGTTTTATGTGCCTTTCTAGCTTCACCATGCCCTCAGCCATTCATTCCACCACATTCTTTATGTTTCTCAGACAGTTCTTCTGTGGAGTGGCAGGGGCTATCTATGGGGAGCCTGCAATGAATTGGATAAAGAGGATCCTTTCTCTGAGACATAGAGATTTCTCCCCACCCTGCTCTTCCTTAGTTCTCTTTCTCTCCTCTCCAGAGAATCCATAAGAATGAGATTCTGCCCATCAGGAAAATTTACTTATTTCTCCCCAAGATATTACATCTGTTGCTCTTAGAGGACAAGGAGGAAATCCCACGTTCATCTGGGCTACTGCAAGGGAAAGATTCCCCTTTCATTACCTGCCACATGCAGAGCCCTTCCAGGACCACATTCCTCTACTTCCCTCCTTAGAATCTGTTCCTTATTTCTGTCCTCACTTTCTTTTTCTCATGCCTGTCTTTGTTTGATATCAAAAGCAGAGAAGAGAGATATATGTGGAGTAGATGTATGGAAATAGATAACCAGTTCATATAGATAAGATGCATCAACCCAAAGGAACCAATGTTCTGGTGAAAGTCCATTTGTCATCCAAAGCATCCTCATTGAGTTTCTTTTTTTTTTTTTGAGGCTAATCAAATACTATTTATTAGAGATTATAGAGTACTTAATAAATTTCTTAACCATGCAGTGTTGTTTCCTGATGGCGCATAGGAAAAGAATGAGGCATGAACAAGTCAGCTGCAAGAGAAAGGGAGCAGGGGACAACAGGAGAAAAGACTGTTGCCCTGAACAACTCCTTAGCCCCGTATTTATTAGAAATAGACCGTCATCAACATCAACAAAGGAGCTGGAGAAGGCTAAACATTAATTATATGCCTTGTAGATAAGCAAGAAGGAAGGCAAAATATATCTGGTCAAGCAGTATAAAGTTTATAGTTGAGCGAGCACATTCAAAGGGCTCATCTAATTAGCCACAGTTGCTCTCAGGGACAAGGGGAGATAACGGAAAAATGAAGCAGGTGGTGTTCCACCCTGAGCGAGTGGGGCATCCCCAGCTGCTTGGTTTCAAGGATGTATATCATCCTCTCACCCAGAGGCCTGTTGCCTGTATATGTTTTTCTTAAGGCTATATCTAAATACACATGGTAACTAATATAATTTCTCACCAGTTATATTTTAAGTAATACATTGTTCTGAGGGACAGTTACAACACAGGGATCTCAGGTGTGGGGTAAACCAACACATCTCAGGGAGGACTGATAGTCCTTGACACCCTTCTTCTCTGAGGTTTCATACAGGTTTTTACCCATCTCCTAAACATGAGTCTTCCTCCAGTCAACATCCCTGAATTTTTGTCTGCACACATGTCACATCCTACTGATTCCTTTTAGTAGTAAAAAAGATTTTAAACATTTGTGCCATTTTAGATAGTAAGAACAATTTCAAACATTTTCCTGCATTGGAAAATTATGCATTTTGTAAATCTTTGGCTCTTACTAGGGGGAATAAATGTCCAATAATTTCTATAACTTCTAAAACCCTAATTGAAATATTTAAGTAATGGAGCTTATCAATATATATGAGTAGTTTATATTCAATAACTTATAGGTTAATACCTGCACAATTTATATATAAATATAAAAGATGACATAAATAAATGGAGTAGAGTACATTTTTGTGAGTGTCTGACTTCAAATAAGCCAACAGCCCAAAGTGGGTGTCAAAGCTTGAGGGATCATCTTTTGATGTCATTGGACTTCTCAAGTAGGAGGAATCAGGGCCTAATGAAGAGGTCAAGGGAGGTGCCAGAAGCTGGAAGAGGGAGTGAGAACTGTTCAACCAGCAGAGAGGGGCTGGGTCAGTGGAGATCTGCTGCCCTCTCCCAGGATCCAAACTCTGTGCTTGATGGATATGTCAGCTCTGCATCTTATATCATCATCTACTTAACTTTAACCAGAGAACTAATTTTTTTTTAAGAATTTATTTATTTAGGGGCACCTGGGTGGCTCAGTGGGTTAAGCCGCTGCCTTCGGCTCAGGTCATGATCCCAGGTCCTGGGTTCAAGCCCCACATCGGGCTTTCTGCTCAGCAGGGAGCCTGCTTCCTCCTCTCTCTCTGCCTGCCTCTCTGCTTACTTGTGATTTCTCTCTGTCAAATAAATAAATAAAATCTTTTAAAAAAAAAGAATTTATTTATTTAGTGGAGGACAAGATGGCAGAGAAGTAGGAGGAGGTGTCATTTCAACCTGTCCCTTAAAGTGAGCTGATTACCTACCAAAGAACTCTGATCACCCATGAAATCAGCCTGAGATTAGAATTATACACTTTTGGATCTCTATGGAGGCAGAAGATGCCAGTGGGCAGGTAAAGTGGAGTGGGAGCATCCGACAGATATCAGAAGATAAACAAGAGGGGGAGGGAGCCACCAGAAGCGACCCATAGAAAAGTAATACCCCAATATGAGAGTTCCTTGTGATTGGGGACCAGCATTAACTTGGAGTCATGTTGAAAGCACTCAAAAAGAGCAAAGGATCTTAGGGGGAAATTGTGGAAAATGGGTGGTTAAGGTTTCCTGTCTCTCTCTCTCTCTCTCACTCTCTCTTTTTATTCTTTTTTCTCTCTTTCTTTTTTTCTTTTGTTTGGGCGGGGACTCTTGATTGCTCAGAAGCATTCCAGGGTGCAACTTGACTGCACCACAGTCAATATATCCAACTACATCCGTTCAGACATCTCTCACCAAAATGACTAGGAGGAAGAATGCCCAACAGAAGAAAAATTCAGACTGGGCCTTCTGCATCAGAGCCATTGGATATGAACATAGACAGTATTTCAGAAAGGGAATTCAGGCTAACAATTACACAGGCAATAGCTAGGCTGGAGTAAGCCATTGATGAAAAACTGAAATTGATTAGGGCAGAAGTGAAATCCACCAGGGATGATGTTCACAATATTCTCAATGAGTTCTAATCTAATCTAAATTCCCTAAAAGCTAGGGTAGGCAGATGATAGAATTAGAAATCTGGAGGACAAACTGATAGAGAAAAAGGATCGGGAAGAAGCCTGGAACAAACAGCATAGAAGCCACGAAAACAGAATTAGGAAAATAAATGACTTCATGAAATATTCCAACGTCAGAATTATTGGAATCCCTGAGGGGGGAGGAGAAAGAAAGAAGACTAGAAGATATAGTTGAACAAATTCTCCATGAAAATTTTCCCAATCTTGCGAATGGAACCAGCGTTCCTGTATTAGAGGCAGAAAGGTATCCCCACCAAGATGATAGAATCTAGAAAGATATCGAGATACCTGATAGTGAAAATGATGAATCATAATTGTACACAGAAGCTCTTGAAAGGAGATAGGTCAAAGAAATTCCTTACGTACAGAGGAAAGCCCATCAGAACGTCAGACCAGTCCACAGAAACCTGGCAAACACAAAATAGCTGGCAAGATGTATTCAGTGCACTATATGAGAGGAACATGCAGCCAAGAATATTTTATCCAGCAAGACTGACATTCAAAATGGATGGAGAGAAAAAGAGTTTCCAAGACCTGCAAGGCTTAAAAGACTATGCAACTACCAGCTGACACTAAAGGAAATATTAAGGGGGGTTCTATAAAAGAGGAAAAATCCTAAGAATAGCATTGAACAGAAATATAGAGACAATCTACAGAGAGAAAGACTTCAAAGGTAAGACGATGTCAATAAAAACGTATCTATCAATAATCACTCTCAATGTGAATGGCCTAAATGCACCCATAAAATGGCACAGTGTTGCAGATTGGATAAAACGACAGGACCCATCCATATGTTGTCTACAAGAGACAATTTTGAACCTAAAGATACACCCAGACTGAAAGTGAAGGGATGGAGAAGCATCTTTCACGCCAATGGGCCTCAAAATAAGGCCAGGGTAGCGATTCTCATATCAGACAATTTAGATTTTAAACTAAAGACTATAGTCAGAGATACAGAAGGACACTACATAATTCTTAAAGGGACTATCCACCAAGATGATCTAACAATTGTAAATATCTATGCCCTCAATATGGGAGCAGACAATTACATAAGAAAACTGTTAATCAAGATAAAGAGTCATATTTCTATGATATATTAATAGTAGGAGATCTTTTTTTTAACTTTTTTATTTTTTCTGTGTAACATTATTCATTATTTTTGCACCACACCCAGTGCTCCATGCAATCCGGGCCCTCTCCAATACCCACCACCTGGATCTCCCAACTTCCCACCCCCAGCCCCTTCAAAACCCTCAGATGGTTTTTCAGAGTCCATAGTCTCTCATGGTTCACCTCGCCTTCCAATTTCCCTCAACTCCATTCTCCTCTCCATCTCCCCTTGTCCTCCATGCTATTTGTTATGCTCCACAAATAAGTGAAACCATATGATAATTGACTTTCTCTGCTTGACTTATTTCACTCAGCACAATCTCTTCCAGTCCTGTCCATGCTGCTACAAAAGTTGGGTATTCATCCTTTCTGATGGAGGCATAATACTCCATAGTGTATATGGACCACGTCTTCCTTATCCATTCGTCCGTTGAAGGGCATCTTGGTTCTTTCCACAGTTTGGTGACCGTGGCCATTGCTGCTATAAACATTGGGAAAGAGATGGCCCCGCATTTCACTACATCTGTATCTTTGGGGTAAATACCCAGTAGTGCAATGTCAGGGTCATAGGGAAGCTCTATTTTTAATTTCTTGAGGAAACTCCACACTGTTCTCCAAAGTGGCTGCACAAACTAGCATTCCCACCAACAGTGTAAGAGGGTTCTGCTTTCTCCAAATGGATGCATTCCTGGAACCTCTAAACTTCCAAAACTGAATGAGGAAGAAATTAACAACCTGAATAGACTGATATCTAGTAATGAGATTGAAACAGTGATCAAGAACCTCCCAAAAAACAAGAGCACAGTACTTGACGGATTCCCTGGGGGATTTTACCAAACATTCAAAGAAGAAATAATACCTATTTTACTGAAGTTGTTTCAAAAAATTGAAACAGATGGAAAACTTCCAGACTCTTTTTATAAAGCCAGCATTAACCTGATCCCCAAACCAGGCAAAGACCCCATCTAAAAGGAGAATTTCAGACCAATATCACTGATGAATATGGATGCTAAGATTCTCAACAAGATCCTAGCTATTGGTATCCAACAGTACATTAAAAACGTTATTCACCATGATCAGATGGGATTTATGCCTGCGTTGCAAGGGTGGTTCAACATTCGCAAATCAATAAATGTGATAAAACAAATCAATAAGAGAAGAGAGAAGAACCACATGGTCCTCTCAATTGATGCAGAAAAAGCATTTGACAAAATCCAGCATCAATTCCTGAATAAAATGCTTCAAAGTATAGGGATAGAGGGAACATTCCTGAACTTCATAAAATCTATCTATGAAAGACCCACAGCAAATATCATCCTCAATGGGAAAAAGATTTTAGCCTTCCCGTTGAGATCAGGAACACGACAAGGATGCCCACTCTCACCACTCTTGTTCAACATAGTATTAGAAGTCCTAGCAACAGCAATCAAACAACAAAGAGAAATAAAATGTATCCAAATTCGCAATGAAGAAGTCAAAGTCTCTCTCTTCGCAGATGACATGATTCTTTATATGGAAAGCCCAAAAGACTCCACCCCCAAACTACTAGAACTCATACAGCAATTCAGTAACGTGGCAGGATACAAAGTCAATGTACAGAAATCAGTGGCTTTCTTATACACTTACAAGGAAATCACAGAAAGGGAAATTAGAGAATCAATTCCATTTACTATAGCAACAAGAACCATAAGACCTAGGAAAAACCTAACAAAAGAGGTAAAGGATCTGTACTCAAGGAACTACAGAACACTGATGAAAGAAATTGAAGAAGACACAAGCAGATGCAAGACAATTCCATGTTCATGGATAAGAATAAATATTGTTAAAATACCTATATTGCCTAGAGCAATCTATGCTTTCAATGCCGTTCCAATCAAAATTCCACTGGCATTTTTCAAACAGCTGGAGCAAACAATGCTAAAATTTGTATGGAACCAGAAGAGAACCCAAATTGCTAAGGAGATGTTGAAAAACAAAAACAAATCTGGGGGCATCATGTTGCCTGATTTCAAGCTTTACTACAAAGACGTAATCACCAAGACACCATGGTACTGGCACAAAAACAGATACATAGGCCAGAGGGACAGAATAGAGAGCCCAGATATGGACCCTTAACTTTATGGTCAACTAATCTTCGGCAAAGCAGGAAAAAATATACAGTGGAAAAATGACAATCTCTTCAATAAATGGTGCTGGGAAAACTGGACAGCTATATGTAGAAGAATGAAACTCGACCATTCTCTTACACCATACACAAAGATAAACTGAAAATGGATAAAAGAACTCAACATAAGGCAGGAATCCATCAGAATCCTAGAGAAGAACATATGCAGTAACCTCTTCGACATCAGCCACAGCAAATTCTTTCAACATATGTCTCCAAAGGCAAAGGAAACAAATGTGAAAATGAACTTTTGGGCCTTCATCAAGATCAAAAACTTCTGCACAGCAAAGGAAATAGTCAACAAAACAAAGAGGCAACCCACGGAATCGGAGAAGATACTCGCAAATGACAGTACAGACAAAGAGCTGATATCCAATATCTATAAAGAACTCCTCAAACTCAACACACATAAAACAGATAATCATGTCACAAAATGGACAAAAGATATGAACAGACAATTCTCCAAAGAAGACATATAAATGGCTAACAGTCACATGAAAAGATATTAATCATCATTAGCCATCAGGGAGATTCAAATCAAAATCACATTCAGATACCCCCTTACATCAGTTATAATGGCCAACATTAACAAGACAGTCAACAAAATGTGTTAGCGACGATGTGGAGAAAGGGGAACCATCTTACACTGTTAGTGGGAATGCAAGTTGGTGCAGCCACTTTGGAGAACAGTGTGGAGATTCCTTATGAAATGAAAAATAGAGCTTCGCTTTGACCCTGCAATAACACTACTGCGTATTTACCCCAAAGATACAGATGTAGTGAAAAGAAGGGCAATCTGTACCGCAATGTTCATAGCAGCAATGGCTACAGTCGCTAACTGTGGAAAGGACCAAGATGCCCTTCAAAAGATGAATGAACAAAGAAGATATGGTCCATATATGCTATGGAGTATTATGCCTCCATCAGAAAGGATGAATACCCAACTTTTGTAGCAACAGGGACGGGACTGGAAGAGATTATGCTGAGTGAAATAAGTCAAGCAGAGAGAGTCAATTATCATATGGTTTCACTTACTTGTGGAGCATAACAAATAGCATGGAGGACAAGGGGAGATGGAGAGGAGAATGGAGTTGAGGGAACTTGGAAGGGGAGATGAACCATGAGAGACTATGGACTCTGAAAAACCATCTGAGGGTTTTGAAGGGGCTGTGGGTGGGAGGTTGGGGAATCAGGTTGTGGGTATTAAAGAGGGCATGGATTGTATGGAGCACTGGGTGTGGTGCAAAAACAATAAATACTGTTACGCTGAATAGAAATTTAAAAAAAAAAAAAAAAAGCTCTCCTCTTGGCGCACCTGGGTGGCTCATTGGGTTAAAGCCTCTGCCTTTGGCTCATGTCATGATCCCAGGGTCCTAGGATGGAGCCTGCATTGGCTCTCTGCTCAGCTGTGTGCCTGATTCCTCCTCTTGCTGCCTGCCTCTCTGCCTACTTGTGATCTCTGTCTGTCAAATAAATAAAATCTTTAAGAAAAATAAAATAAAATAAAAAATAAAACTTATAAAATAAGTTGTATATACACAGACTATACCTGTATGTATCACCTGGATGATAATATATTTACCAATAAATAACTACCCATTCAGTCTTTCTGTAGCTTTCAGGAAAAACAAAACAAAAATGAAAAATGAATAATTTAGTGTCATGATAATGCTGATGTTGCTTGGTTATTCATCTGGGACATAGCCAGAGCCTGAGCAGTTGCTCTTTTTCTCCTGAAATGTGGAAAATGATCCCTCTTTGATTTCATCCTCCTCAGAGGCCATGGACCATCCCGGCAGGTGGACAGTCCTACACAGCATAGCCTCAGCCCATGCAGATTCCTGTGCACCCTGCTGGTGAGGCCCACTGTGTCCAGTGAGAAGACATTAGGATGTGAGATTCCATGTGAGGATACAGGTTTTCAAGAGAAAAACAACCCCAGAGCTAGCCTGGAACTTACTGAGCCCTCAGTAGTGAAGAAAGGGAGAAGGGGATTATTTAAAGGAGAAATTCGAAGCTTGAGGCCAGGAAACCCTTTGTGGGGCTTGAGGGAGTAGAGATACCTCACAGTTGCTAGTGAAATACTAAGTATGCCCCAGGTAATGTGGGTTAAGTAGGTCCATGTATGAGCCTCTGCTGTAGCTGACACCAGCGATTATGGGGATTCCCATGATGGGTTTCCTGAGCCCACAGGCACTGACTCTGTCCTCCTGTCCCCTCAAAACCCACTGGATCTTTCCACATCCCAGGAGTGGGAGCTGTGGAAGATCCAGATCAGGATCTCCCAAATATGTGCATATGCCACACCCCCAGAGGGATGCTCTGAATAACCCCAGACCCCAAGTCACTTCCTCCTGCACAGGAGCAGTAGAAACATAAGGATCACCATGGTAATGATACCAAAGCTTCCAAACAGAACCCCTACCTTGTGACCGAGGAGAGCAGTGAGGGACTATCCAGGTGTCCAAGTCTGATTCTCCAAATCCAGGTGTTTTGATAGAACCTCTGATGGGAGGCTGATCATCATTGCTGTAGAGTGGCATACAACAAAATGTCACACAGAGCTCCTGTTCCATGGGGACAGGTGACAACTTACACCCTCCACCTCTGTAACAGTCTTATTCACCTCTCCCCTGTCCCAGAGGACTTCAATCTCTTGACCAGTTTAAGTTTAGAAGGCCAATGGAAATATCTCCATTTGGAGGTATTGGTCTCCCAAAGCAAAATTTGTTTCTTGTTTTTCAGAAACAAAATTGCCTTCACATTTACTGGGTTGGAACGACAAGAAGGACAATAGTGCATGATGTGTGACCTGGGAGAAACGGGTGGAATTTGTCCACCCCTCTACCTGTCCCCTGGTGCCCTTCTGGGCTTATTGAGAAAGATACATACTTTCTCTTTCTATCCTGAGATTAGAACTTTGCTCAGCTCCTGAATATCTGGTGAATGGGTCCCGTGTCCCCCTGAGCAGGTGTGAACAGCCCCTTATCAAGGAAGGGACACAAATAACATGCTATTTCATTGGGATACAAATTATTTAAAATGGGGCACCACCAGATTCCTATTAGGATGGCTAAAATCCAATACAATGACAGCATAATATGCTGCTAAGAATGTGGGGCAATAGGTACTCATGTTCATTGCTGGTGGAGATGCCATATGCCCCAGCACTTTGGAAGATGCCTTGGCAGTTTCTTACAAAGATGAACTTATGTATGATACAATATGGGATTCACTCTCCTAGGTATTTCCCGAAATGATTACTCGTATCCACAAGATAATTTACACATAAATGTTTATTACTCATTTAATTGACTGTCAAAATGTGTAAGCAACTAACAGGTCCTTCCATAGATGAATGGGTAAACAAAGTCTAGTACATCCGTTCTCTGAATATGATTAATTGATGAAAGGGCTTGAGTTATCAAGTCACAAAAACATATGAAGGAAACGTCCACATGTATTGGTAAATGAAAGAAGCCAACCTGAAGAAGCTGGCATGGTGAGCAGTGGGACAGGAATACAGGGGCCCTGGACCCATCTGTGGCCCAGGGTAAACATGTCTCCTGTACGCACCAGAGGGCGCTGGCGCTCCCCACATCCTCAGCTGGGAGCTCCTGTCTCCCTGCCTCTGGCAGGTATTCTTGCATCATCCCTGAATGAGGTACTCTCCACTCCCACACTCTATTTGGTTCAGCTGGAGCTCAGGCATAACTCAATAGAGGGTCCTGTTTGCATGGAAATCCTCCACTCTGAGGATCAGGGGATGCATAAAAAATGTTCATGACCTCAGGTCTGGCTCTGTGGCTCAGAAGCAGACTTTGGGGACCTGGGCTCCGCTTCTCCTCACCCTACTCACTAACTGCACAGCTGATTCCAAAAAAAAATGCCGAAGAGCAAAATAATACCAGTTTGTGATCCAATGCAACAAATAACATATTGTCCATTATTAGGCAGCCCTTGCTTTAAATTATGCTTATGCTGTTCAGGGGATGCAAGGTTAGGTGAGGTAAAATAGATGTCGTTCAACAAGAGTTTGACTTCTAATACAGTAAATTATTCACAGTTCTACTCTTATGTTTGTCTTCCTTAATACAAGTACCCCTACACGAAAGAGGGCTTTGAGACACCTGCCTTTAAATCAAGAATCAGCTTCATGAAGAACCATCCCTCAGGAGAAGCCATGAGATGAACACAGGGATATTTGGTCTCAGTTTGGGACACACACACAAACACACACACACAGCTCTCCTCTCTCTGAGTATATATTTTATTGTCCTCTTTCCAGTCTTTTCTGTCTGTCCAGAAGTCAAGCTAAACCTGTGCTCCCCCAACCACCCTAAGAGTCAAAATCTCCAGGAGGCAGATTCCCCATTAGCAGGTAACACTGATGACATCAAGTGTTACTGGGGTCCTGTCACAAAGGCAGCCAGGATGTGCTCTGAGCACCTGCTCCCATGGGAAAGAGTGTGATGCTCGGGAATCCCATGGGGAGTCTCTGTCCATGTGGACAACAGAGAAACAGACCATCTCCAGGGTCCAGGCAGCACCTGAGGCTGATCAGTACATTGATTCTGGGACAGCAGCCTCAGGACTGCTCCTACGGACCTCAAGACTCATGGGGATGTGGGACAAAACGTCCCTGTGCTCTCAAGGCTGGGCTGTTAACTCCTTCATTCACCACTGCCACCTCTCTTTCTAGGCTGGGACTCTGCTGAAAAATATGTGCTAATTGAGGGTCACTGGGCTGTGACCTCAGGGACAAAGTCCCTCTCATTTCCACCTCTCCATCACTCAGATGTGGGGGCATTGAGAGAATCTTCTGGATCAAGTTGGCCTTGGTAATAAAAAAAAAAAAAAATTCTCTCTCTAGTGATGAGTATCTGAATGAACAATAACTCTATCCCTAACATGCTGGGCACAAGACACAGGGACCAGTGATGTGCCCACCCAAGACAAGTGTGACCTAAAATTGTCTCCATCCTGGAAAATCTATCTGTGTTTGGTAATTCTATTAGTGAGACAACTAATGGTCCTTCATGGAGTCCACTGGGCACCATGTCGTGGTTTTCTAACTGCAAGTCTAGATCCATGATACAAAACTAATGAAAAAATAATACTAACAATAATAATAAATCAAATGATTCAGATAGAAATTTATAAAAACCTATTCAACCAATAACAGAAGGCATTAGCCTGTGGTGGATATTAAGAAGGGCATGTATTGCATGGAGCACTGAATATTATACATAAACAATGAATCTTGGAACACTACATCAAAAACTAATGAAGTAGTCTATGATGACTAACATAACACAATAAAAATTAAAAAAAATAAAAAGACATCATTTCCTGTTGTTTTTCCATCCATTTTTTAACCACATTTTCTACCCATATTCTCTCTACAATAAGCACAGATTTGGAAAAGTATACACAGGACTGTTATCTGCATTTTCACCTTGTCATTGCCATGACCTTAAATCAATCTTAATGAGATGAGTTTTGTTTAAACAACATACATCCATTTTAAGTACACTGTAAGCTAAGGTGTGACTGACACATAAGCTCTGTGACTGGGTCCCAGCCAGAGCATCTGCAGGTGTCACTCCTTCCCTCCTGGATCTTCTAGCATTTATTCCTTGTGTTCTGAGGTCAGGCCCACACACAGCTTCACATGGCAGGGCTCATGCAGACTTGTGCATGTGTGCTGGGAGAATAGATCCTAGGAGGGAATCACTGCCCCAGTGTGTGGAGAACTGTTGTTTCAAGCAGGTATAAACAGTGACAGGTAACAAAGATGTTCAGTGTGTAACGCTCTAGGAGTGCACACAAAAATTCTACTCACAACCTGGAGAGAATTGTTCCCTGTCTCCTCAATGGTGAGGAACCTTAGAGGAAGGAGGGCTTGGAACCAGGGAGGACTCACATTAGAGGAATGACACAGCATCATGCACAGAAGGGATCATGTATACCTGGGGTCCTGGCACTATTCTGGACTGGATCCTGATCTAGAGAAGTTTGTGTAGAGACACCATCTCAGTCCTGACCCAAGAACAGATGAGCAAACTGTGGGCAGATCACCCTGAGGAGTATGAGTAGAGCATAAAGTCTGTCTTGATGAGATGGGAGGCCATATAAGGGGACAACTGATATAGCTCCAATGAAGGGGACAGTGATCAGAGCAGTGGGGAGTCACATCTTATGGGCTCTGGTCACCATTTTACACAAAGATATGTCTATATCTGACACCGGGGGCAATCAGGGCCAGTTTCTGAGAGCTGTGACTTGCCACCTTCACTATTACTGTGCCTTCTGCTCAGGGCTCAGAGCTATGACCTTCCTACCCCATGGCCCCACAGAGCCCTTCCCCTTCTCATCCAGCCTGACATCCTCTGGAGAGGAACCTGATTCAGGGTCAATGAAGTGTCAGAGAGCTGGGGGGTCACATTTGCATAGACAAGCCCTCCCTCTCGCAGAGGATGAAGAGGGGAAGGGAGAGATTAGGGGAGGTCTGCTCAGCTGTGAGGCACAGAAGGCAAGATCTGTGAAGACCTCCACCATGGCCTGGTCCCCTGTACTCCTCACCCTCCTCGTTCAGTGCACAGGTGACTACATGTGGGGAGAGGGGAAGAGACCCTGGGAGGACACATGGGGTCCTGCTTCCTCCTCTTGTCTTCAGACTCAAGCATCACTCTCTATGTGTCTCTCCCCCTTCCAGGATCCTGGGCTGTGCTGACTCAGCCGCCCTCTGTGTCTGGGGCTCTGGGTGAGAGTGTCACCATCCCCTGCACTGGAATCCCTACCAGCATGGATTATGATGAAGAGGAATACACATATTATGTGAGCTGGTACCAACAGCTCCCAGGAAAGGTACCCATTCTCCTCATCTATGAACATAATAACAGAAATCCTGGAGTCCCTGATCGATTCTCTGGTTCCAAGTCAGGCAGCTCAGCCTCCCTGACCATCAGTGGCCTTCAGGCTGAAGATGAGGCTGATTATTACTGCCAGTCCACTGACAGTAGCTTCAGTGCTCACACAGTGTGTGGGGCCTTTGGTGAAGTGAGACAAAAACCTGCTGTCCCCTCTGCAATGCTGTTACCTGTGCAGCCCTTACTTCTTGGCTGTCAGCTGGTTCTGTTGTTTTCTTGGTATAAGCTGGAGTCTGAGATACACTCTAGAGAACTTTGTCTACAAATCTGTACCCATACTCTTAAATCTATCTTCCAAAGCCTGTCCTTGACATGGCCACATTCTATGTTTTTTTTTCAAATTAAGCAGACATTCCTTAGTTCCAGGGGTAGGCTGCCCTAGGATATGAGTTCATGACAGATCAAGACTGATACAAGCATGCAGAATCCAGGCTTGTCTGAGACATGACACATCAGGGGTGTACAATATGTATCCTTGTACCAACAGCTCCGATGAATGGAACCCCAAATCCTCACCTATTATAATGGTTACACCCTGTGGGGATAATGAGACATTTCTCTGGCTCCATGTCTGGCAACTCTGGCTTCCTGATCATCATCATTGGGCCGTGGTCTGAGGATGGGGATATTCCTCACATTCCCTCCTGTGACAACATTCTCAGGGCTCACACAGAGCCCCAGACCTGTGACTATTAGGAGTAAAACCCCTTTCCCGTCTGCCAGGAGGGGGAGCTCCAGCAGCTGTTGAGGCTCAGCCTGTGGTTTCTGCTTCTGATGTTCCTGCTGCTGCCATCATGGGGCCAGGTGCATGTAAGAGCATCACCTGGCAGGCAGGGCTTCTCCTTCCCTTCTGTCCTCAAAGTCAGACACTTTCTTAGACAATGTGTCCAAAAACACACAGAAAGGACATCCCCCATCAGGTTGGGAGACAGAATGTCTGCACTGAAGTTAATGGATGGGGAGTGGTAGGTCCTGTGTGCTCATCTCAGTCCTGACTTCTGAGGATTCATTTACCTATTCATAGAAGATTCAGGAGCTATGCCATCCTCTCAGTCATCAGTAGGAATCCCTGTTGCTTGTACAAGTTGGGGAGATTTCTTCTGCCAGGATGGCACCAGCACTGGAATATCTATCCGTGAATTATGTATTTGCATCTTTTGAATGAATACCTTCCCATTCTCATCCATGCTAAAACCCAACCAGTGATTTTTCTTGCATGATTGCATTGTCAATTACTTACAGAATGAGGTGAGTAATAATGGAGTTAAAGGTCATGTTCATCTGTTCCTGATCTTGTGGAAATATTCTTGCCATACACTCCATGATCTAAGGCCCTGGCTGGGACATTAAATATATGTGTGTGGAAAAGAATGTGGTACCATATTGAGATGTATTTTACTATTTCTATTTTAAGTGTTTTTTATGAAGAATTCATTTAAATTTTGTCAAAGGCTCTTTCAAGTTCTTTTGAGAAAATATGATTTTATCTATTGATCTATTAATAAAAGGTTTATATTCCATCACTATGGAACTGAACTTGTATACCAGGAATAAATCAGTCCTAGGGCTGATATTTTTCCTATAAAATTAATTGGAGCTTATCCCTTCTTGTGGAATAATTCCACAATACAATTCCTTTAGAAATTGGTCTGTTTATTCACTTCCTTCTAGGGAACATTTTTTTTTCCTCCTAGGAAAGTGTGCTTTTCATCTAATATTAGTAGAGGTTAACAGCAAAATATTTTCATTTGTCCACACATCATTTCTTATTATGTATAGATGTGCATCATCTACTTTCATTCAAAAGTTAGTAATTGACTAATCTATTTTGTCATTTACAAACAAGAGTTTGATGGGTCGATTAGATCTAACATTCCTCTTTGTTCCTTTTTTTTCTATTATTTCATTTATTTTTATGGGAAATGGGTGGTTTTTATTTGTCTTTATTTACTATTTTGAACTTGCTAGAACTCTCAATTGTCCCCTTTGTTTTTTCCTTTGCCATATGACTTTCACAGCATTCTTTCTTTTTTATTTTTAATAAATAGACTTTAATTTTAAGAGAACTTTTAGATTTACAGTGAATTTAAGTGGAACTCACAGATTTTTCCAAAGTTAGTGGCAAACAATGTTCTTTTCTTAACACTAGAAGCCAGGGAACTTTCCCTAGTGGCTTCTGAGTTTCCATTCAGTCTCAAGTAAGCAAAACATTCTGGGATTCCAGGTGCTTCTCAGGGTCACAAACATGCCTTAATGAACTCAGGATATTTGTTAAATTAGGGTCTTCATGCTGGAGATGATACTGGCCAAAATTGCCATATATGAGCTGACAGAGGCACTGCTCACACTGTGTCCAGGTCACTTCAGAAGGGAGGCAAAGTCCTCTGCTTGTGTTGCCTGGGCTCTCACTAGGTCCTCACTGTTTGTGACAAAAGCCACTGTCAGGTAACAACTCCAATAATTACTGTAACTCAGGCGGTTGCCACTTAGAGAATTTCTGCCCTATCACTAAAAAGACATTCTGAAACTTTCCATCTCTATGTGGCCATCACCAAATTTTTTGAGACATAATCTCTAAAATAAGATAATATGGGTTAATTTGGACCATTAGCTGGTAGAGGAGATGATTCTGTTGTGGTCAATTATATATTAGAAGCATTAATCAGCAATCCTGTGGTAAATACCCCGCATATCTGAAATAGAATAATTTGGTGAATATTTAACACAAAGGTAATTCATGAATTTGTGATCAGAACATTGGGAATGCTAAATGCAGCATGAAAATCATGACCTAATATCAGTGGGAACCACTAATGTTTCTGGAGACATAGCAGGAATAGGTTTGGGGATGAAGTAGAACAGGAGGGAAGAGATCTGGATAATCACTGATCCCAACACCCAGACTTCCTTCTGCAGGTTTAAGAGAAGTTATCATAGGGCGCCTGGGTGGCTCAGTGGGTTAAAGCCTCTGCCTTCAGCTCAGGTCATGATCTCAGGGTCCTGGGATCGAGCCCCGCATCAGGCTCTCTGCTCAGCAGGGAACCTGCTTCCTCCTCTCTCTCTGCCTGCCTCTCTGCCTACTTGTGATCTCTGTCTGTCAAATAAATAAATAAAATCTTTAAAAAAAGAGAAATTATCAGAAGCTGGCTACCTGCTTTTAGTGCCCTCTGTGTAATATAAATACAGGTAGTGTTGCTTTGGCAAAAAGGGGACTCTGTGTGCCTAACAAGAGAGTAGACACCAATGCCCATCCACCTCTACAGCCAGGAGCTTGCTCCAGTGGGACTGGGAACAACGACCCCCACCCAGGTGTGATTCTCCTACACCATAACCCTTCCGACCATATGAAGAACCTGGATGGATGCATGTCCTCTCTCAGTCAGCAGAGAGCCCTGATCATCTTTCATTGCCCTAAGACTAGAAACATCACCCGCCCAGAATTAGGTGGGGATTGGATATGGGGAATGGCAACACCATATGCATGATTGGTTCTATTCTCATGAGTGAAGGGGAAAAGTCAGCAAGACTCTGTATCCCCAGACTCCATGGTGGCCCTCACCATGATCTGTTGTCATTTTCCCTACATGGATCCACATTAATTTGCAACATACAATCCATGTGAGAACACCACCTGTTACCCATGTGCAGCTCAAAGAGGAGTCCCTTCCCTCCCCTGCTAGAGTTGCCATCCATCTAGCCCCACTCCATGTGGGATTCCAGGACTGTCACCTACTCCCTCTCTGGAGGCAGGAGTAGCAGTAGCAGAAAGGTCAACAACATGAAGTCCCTGTCTTTGTGACCAAATGTCAGGGACCCTGGGGTGGGGGGGAGGGATCTTCTGATGGGTAGAAGAGCTTTAGGGTATCCTGAGAGGAGTGAGGAGGTGTATATCTCCCAAACTGGATCTCACAATGTGGGTGACAGACAACAGATGCTTGAGCTCACAGGATTTTCTCTGAGCTGAGAATGGCTAAAGTTGTAACTGAATTAGTCTTCCCACAGGACCTCTGTACCCATCCAGCTTCTTCTTGCCCTCAGCCATTCATTCTACCACATTTCTAAGGTTCCTCAGACAGTTCCTCTGGGGAGAGGCAGGGGCTCTGTATGGGGAACCTATGGTGAAACGGGCAGATGGGGTCCTCTCTTTCTGACTCAGAAGCTCCTCCTGCCTACCCCCATTTACTTTAACCTTTCTCCTCCCCAGAGAATCCCCATGAATTTGAGCTCCTGCTTATCAGGGTAATTGATTTATTTCTCCCCACTCTATCATACTTGTCATTCTCAGAGGAGAGGGAGGAAATCCTACCTTCACTTTGGATTCTGCAAGGGAATGCTTCCCTTTACATTACCTGCTGCATGTAGAGTTTTTTCCCGGGCCACATTCTTCAATATCCCTCCTGAGAATCTGTTCCTTATTTTTGTCCTCACCTTCATCCCATACCTGCTTTTGTCCAAGACCAGAAGTAGATAGGAGACATGTATGTAGAGAAGATGTATGGAAATAACAACTACCACAGAGAGACAAGATGCCTCATTCCAAGGGAACAAATATTCTGTTAAATGTCCATGTGTCTTCTCAAGCATCTTCATTGAGTTCCTTCATCATACAGGGAGTTCATAGGTGGGGCAGACCCAGAAATATAGGAGAGGACTGATGGTCCTTGACAAGCAACTTCCCTAAGGATTTGCTTAGATTGTCTCCTTCCCACTCGACATGAATTATCCTCTGGTCAATATCCCTGGCTTTTTTCTGGTCACATGTCACATCCTACTGATTCCTTTACTGTGTGCCATTTCAGATAGCAACAAACATTCCAAGCACCTTCCTGCAATGGAAAATGATACACTTTGTGAATCTCTGGCTCTGAATAGGTAGAATAAATACTCAATAATTTCTATAACTTGCAAAAATGTAATTGAAAATATTTCAGTAATGGAGCATATAAATCCACAAAATAAAAAAAACACAAATTTGAGAAGTAATTTATAGTCAGAAACTTACAGTTTAATATCATCACAATTCAGGTGTAAATATAAAAGATGGCATAAATAAGTGGAGTAGAGTACATTGTTTTTTGTCCAACTTTAAATAATCCAATAGTCCAAGATGGGTGTCGAGACTTAGGGATTTTGTTTTTATGTCATTGATCTTCTCAAAGAAGGAGGAATCAGGGTCTAGTGGTGTCAAGGGAGATGCTGGAGGCTGGAGGAGGAAGAGATAACTAGTCAACCAATAAAGAGGGCCTGGATCAAGAGAGGTCTGTTGCCCCTTCCCAGGGACCACATTGCTTGATCAATTCCTTAGTTCTATTTGCATTTTAAATAATGTTTGTTTAACTTTAATGAGAGGACTAGTTTTATTTATTTTCCAGTATTTGTAAGGAATATATAAAGGATTTCAGCCTAAAATTACAAAAGGTAAATCAAAACATTTCTCTCCAGAGAGAATCCTGCGTGTGAGTATTTATAACAGCTTTATTTTTAATCACCAAACCTATAGCAATCAAAACTCTGCATATGGATGTTTATTGCAGCTTTTTATTAAATCCCCAAAAGTTGACTTGACACAGATGTCCCCCAGTAGGTTGTGCATCTGTACTCTAGCATATTGGTCAGAATTTAATAGTAATGGCCTCTGAAGTCACAGTAATATAAATTAATTGTTAACACATACTACTTAGGAAAGAAGATAAAAAAAACTATATTTCATAAAATTGCAATTATATTACATTTTGGAAGAGGCAATAATCTAGAGGTGGTAATGTGGTCAGGAATGGATAGGAGATGGAGAAAGAGGAGGAGGGTGAATGTGTGAAACACAGTACTTGTATTGATGGCAGTGTCATTCTTGTAAATGACACTGTGATAGCAGGCACACCACACTGCTGTGTTGTCACAGCTCAGTAAACTCTACAACACAGTGATAGCGCCTTACTGAGTGCCTGTAAAGTCATTTAGGAATTTTGGGGTCCATGATGGAGTGCACAGTGTGACATTATCCCATCTCCTGCTCTACAGAGGTATAAACCCATCTTACTGAAGGGGTGGGCCAGAAGGTGCTGACCAGAGGGACATTGTAAAGGAGGGAACCCTGTAAGTACAGAGACAAAAGAAAGCATGCATGAGCCCTATACTCCAGTTGATGGATCTGTGTCCCATGGGGTGAGTGGTCAGTAATATGATGTTTCATGGGCCACACACTGTAACTGAACAATGAATTCAATGGCTGCAGGTGGTGGAAGCCAGCATTCTCCCTCCTGGAACAGAAGCTCATGTTTTGTGCAGGTCTCATCCTCTCCATTACCGGTGTTAGACCTGTCCTTGTGGTTCTTATTATGACTGCAAGACACCCTTCAGAAACAAGACAGGAAACAGAAAAATAAAGGTTTATTACTTACAAGACCTGGAAATTACACAGCATACCTGGGGCTACACCCCAAGGTCATAGGTAGAGAAAGAGCAAGCCTGTGTCCTCCCCCACCAGGAGTGTAGACAGAGGCTCAGCTGACAGAAGGATGTGGGGATGAGAGACAGAGACAGAGATACACAGAAAGAGAGAGACCTATTTTCTTTTTTCCCATACTGAGAATCCACAGGGGAAGGGGCACTGGGGCCTTTGTCCTTTTGCTCCATGCATTAGGGATGTTGCTGGCAAGCTGCTTCACTCCTGCAGTGAAGACAGCACTTGAGCAGTGAAGACAGTAAGAGACAGTCCTCAGTGAGAGACACAGCAGGGGATTCTGAGCCATTTGAAACCATAAGCCTCCAGACTAAGAAGGACCTGGCTGTGGCCCATCCTCTGTGGAGAGTGGGCAGGGAATCCAAAGCACTGGAGGAGGGGGACGCTTCTCTGTGTTCCCATACCCTCATCTCAGTCAAGGGGCACAAGGGCCACTGTGAACTTGTCCCATGGAGCCCATGGGGTGATGGCAGCTTTAAAGCATCCCCTGCCTGAACCTGGGCCCAGGGCCACAGAGCTCATCTGAGTTAACCCAGTCCACTCCTCATTACAAATACACCAGGAAGAGGAAGTGGGGGTGGGGACCAGTGAACAGAATGCAGTGTTCCTCCCTCCAAAATCTGAAGGGGATAAGAGAGAGACTGCAGTCCTGCCTCCACATGGCTGGAGGTCCTGGGGAATTACAGGCAGGGTCAGAGTTTTGAGGTCTTCTCCTTCCTCACTTCTTCATGATGTCCACTGTCCCAGGCACTTAAGCTGGACCTTGGATGCTTCACACTGATGACTCCTCCTAAGGTTCCCCTGGGGTATGTAGGTCTACAAACATCCCCACCAACCACATATTCACTGTTTCAGCCTTCCCTGGAACACTTATACAGGAAACACTAAGAGGTGCCAGTCTCATCTAAACTGACTCCCAGACCACCACTTGGGAGCCTGAGAAGAAGGTAGGATTTCACTAACACAAACACTTCAGTAATGATAAAGGGACTGAATAAGAAGCCAGACTGGACTGAGGGACTCTGCTTCCAGGACTCCTCTCACCCATTCTGTACATGGGGATGGTGCCCGGGGCTGTGTTCCAGGTTTTTTTCCCTCTTTATTGTTTTTTTTAAATTTCTTTTCAGCATAAAAGTATTCATTGTTTTTGCACCACACCCAGTGCTCCAAACAATCCGTGTCCTCTCTAATACCCACCACCCGGTTCCCCCAACCTCCCACCCCCCGCCCCTTCAAAACCCCCAGATTGTTTTTCAGAGTCCATAGTCTCTCATGGTTCACCTCCCCTTCCAATTTCCCTCAATTCCCTTCTCCTCTCCATCTCCCCTTGTCCTCCATGCTATTTGTTACTTGTTATGCTCCACAAATAAGTGAAACCATATGATAATTTACTCTCTCTGCTTAACTTATTTCACTCAGCATAATATCTTCCAGTCTTTCCATGTTGCTACAAAAGTTGGGTATTCATCCTTTCTGATGGAGGCATAATACTCCATAGTGTATATGGACCACATCCTCCTTATCCATTCGTCTGTTGAAGGGCATCTTGGTTCTTTCCACAGTTTGGCGACCGTGGCCATTGCAGCTATAAACATTGGGGTACAGATGGCCCTTCTTTTCACAACATCTGTATCTTTGGGGTAAATACCCAGTAGTGCAATTGCAGGGTCATAGGGAAGTTCTATTTTTAATTTCTTGAGGAATCTCAACACTGTTTTCCAAAGTGGCTGCACAAACTTGCATTCCCACCAATAATGTAAGAGGGTTCCCCTTTCTCCACATCCTCTCCAACACACGTTGTTTCCTGTCTTGCTAATTTTGGCCATTCTAACTGGTGTAAGGTGATATCTCAATGTGGTTTTAATTTGAATCTCCCTGATGGCTAGTGATGGTGAACATTTTTTCATGTGTCTGATAGCCATTTGTATGTCTTCATTGGAGAAGTGTCTGTTCATATCTTCTGCCCATTCTTTTATATGATTGTCTGTCCTTCTTATATGTCCAGATCCATACCAGGAGCTGCTCACCATGCCTGGACAACAGCCTCAAGCCATGTGTCACTGCATGCTGCCACTCGAGGTCAGGGTCCACCATTTCTGAGCTTGGAATTCAGTGTTTCTACTTGTTTACCAGATCTTCAACTACTTTATGAATAGAGAAACATCTCATTATCCTATGTTCCACTACAGTAAACAACAGCGCCATCTGTCCAGTTAGTAAAAGCAGAAACTCCCAGTTCACACTGTACTCTTCCTCCTTCTCTCCCTGAGTTCCTTCTGTTCCACAATCCTGAGCATGTCCTGTGAGCAGAGCTGCCTACATTCGCACTTCCTGTTTTCCTACTTCAGCTGTTCTTCCCCAAACACATAGTTTCTTCAGTCCTGCCCTGCTGTGTCCTCTTCTGTTTTCCTGTGCACACTGTCACCAGATGGTTTCTCAGTCTGTGAAATCACCACATCCCTTCTCATCCTGTTTTGATTTTTTCTTCTATGCCTTCATGTGCAGAAAACAGTTACTTCTCCCTTGAGACGTAATTGAAAGGCTTCTCCTCTGGGAGCTCCCTAATTGTCCCAGAGGGTGGGATAAGCTCACTCTTTTGTATGACTTCTGTTCTCTACACATTCTCATACTCACAGGAATGTTTAATTCTGGGTGACTATTCCCTCCATCATGGAAGCCTCTCACATCACAGACACTGTATTCATGTTCTTTAAATCAGACCCCACAGGGTGTTTAACACACTCATTCAGGTCATTGTTGAATGCTGGTGGTGTAGTATGGACATTAACCTCAGGACACTGAGGTTGCTGCAGGCAAACATGTCATCAGTAGGGGGAGCCATGCATCTCTCTGAGCCCTGCAGGGGTACCCTCACAGCTAGGGAAACCCCTTGGCCTCAGTATTGGGAAAAGGCTGAGCTGCCCCCTGTGCTCCCTAATGAGACTCTGCTGCCCAGCATCATCAGGGCATGGCAGAGGTTCCTGGGCAAGGTCTTTTGGGTGTCCTACAGGTGTTCCCTCCACTCCCCTCCCCGGGTGGAGCATTCACATCAGGACCTGCCTTCAGACTCCTTGTCCTTAGGTCTCCTGAATCACAGATCAGGTAGAGTCTGAGAGAGTATGGTAAGGGGTGCAAATTTACATAAAGAGCATCCTCTTTTGCCTGGAGACAGAATGTAGGATAAGACAAGCCTGAGGAAGCCCAGTTCCACTGTGGGGACCAGGAGCTGTGCTACCATGGCCTAGACTCCTCTCTTTCTCCCGTTACTCCCTCTGCGAAATCTGACTTCTGGACGTTTCCCAAATATAATCAGCCTCTGAGATTGAGAGTCTCACAGTGTAAATGCCCCATCACCCATAAGTATCTGTGTTTGCAGGTTCCCTGTCCCAGCCTGTGCTGACCCAGTTACCCTCTCTCTCTCTCTGCATGTCTGGGAACAACAGCCAGACGCACCTGCACCCTGAGCAGTGGCTTCAGTGTTGGCAGCTATTACATAGATTGGTACCAACAGAAGCCAGGGAGCCCTCCCCATATCTTCTGTACTACTATTCAGACCCACATACAGAGTTGGGACCTGGGGTCCCCAGCTGTTTCTCTGGCTCCAAAGATGCCTCAGCCAATGCAGGGCTTCTGCTCATCTCTGGGCTGCAGCCTGAGGATGAGGATGAATATTTCTGTGCTACATACAGCTCATGCAGTGAGAACAGCATTCATTACTTACAGTGTCACAGACAACAAGGAAGTGAGATAAAAAGCCCTGGGCCCACAGGCCTTGTCTCTGAGCCTCTTTTATTGAAAAGCTTCTGTGGAGGCTCCTGTAGGAGAGACTCCTCTGTGGGGAGATATGTCCTTGAGAAGAGAGGAGTGATGCACTGATTATGCTGTTGCCTGGGACAGCACGGGTGTTCCAGGAGCACACTGGATGAGGGACAGAGACCAAGTCCACATACTCCAGAGTTGGGAGAGCATGAACTATACTAAACACTTATACAGGAAAAACATAAGCCCTTCCTTCCTGTTGTGTCTCCTTCACTACTGTCAGAAGAAATGTCCTGTATATTTCAAGATCCTTCTATTTGGACAAAAAATCAAATTGACATGAGACAGATTAATAGGAGAGATAAAATGTAATGGCATACATATAGGAATCCACAGAGACATGGAAATTCCAAAGACACTCAGGCAAGATGAAGCATATATGTTTTTCTGAAATACACAGAAGGGGGTAGGTATCCAGTATTTAATGCAAAAAAAAATGTGATTCACAGACAGAGGAAGGAGAGTAAATGTGTGGTAGACAAATGTGTGGGGATCCACTCAGTGACAATGGGATACAGAGGACTTGACCAAATAGACCCTCCCTGTCTGCCCCACCTAGTTCATGTTCTAGTGTAGTTGTCTGTGGTGCCAGCTCTCTTCCCAGAGGAGGCGCTCTACCTAAATTCCTTTAGTCAGCTGAGGAGGTAAAGAGCTTTTCCTGATTCTTCTTGGTTTCAACTGCATTTTTTTTTAATTTTTAATATTTTTTAATTTCTTTTCAGCATAACAGTATTCATTGTTTTTGTACCACACCCAGTGCTCTATGCAATGCGTAACCTCGCTAATACCCACCACCTAGTTCCCCCATCCTCCCACCCCCCACCCCGTCAAAACCCTCAGGTTGTTTTTCAGAGTCCATAGTGTCTCAGGGTTTACCTCCCCTTCCAATTTCCCCCAACTTCCTTCTCCTCTCCATCTCCCCTTGTCCTCCATGCTATTTGTTATGCTCCACAAATAAGTGAAACCATATGATAATTGACTCTCTCTGCTTGACTTATTTCACTCAGCATAATCTCTTCCAGTCCGTCCATGTTGCTACAAAAGTTGGGTGTTCATCCTTTCTGATGGAGGCATAATACTCCATAGTGTATATGGACCACATCTTCCTTATCCCTTTGTCCGTTGAAGGGCATCTTGGTAGATCATGACCTGAGCTGAAGGCAGAGGCTTAACCCACTGAGCCACCCAGGCGCCCTTCAACTGCATTTTAACTCACAATAATCTTCATGCCAAAGTGGCCCATCTTTGGGCATCCTGTCCTTATCATCACAGTTCTCTCCTTTCATTCTTCCCTGAAGTCTCACACACTCCAAGTTGAGCAGGTAGATTATTTCCTTTTATGGGACCAGTCTCTTAATCAGACAATAGGTCCGTTTAGTTAAACCCTTTCCAGGAGGCTGGGAATCAGGTGGGCTCTCAAAGTTGGACCCATACTGGGCAAGCAGTGAGGTAATTGAGAAGCAACATTTTTATGGAAACAAAAGTAAAATACAGGTTGATGGTTGGAGCTAATTATAAACCCAGTGTCTGATTCCTGAATTTTGCCAGTGATATTTCTAGATGTCTGACTAGAGACATCTTCAGATGGACTGAGGGGCAGGCAGTGACTATCTGATGGACTTTCTAGCTTTGCAGTTTTGATGTCTCGGGGGATTTTTTTGAGTGGGCCACAGAGCCACAGGAAGGATGATTGTCTACACATTATCTATTGTTTAGATTTCTCTCAAGTTTATATCAAGTCATTTCCATTTAGATTGCAGGGCTTTTAGGAAAAAGGGCAATTTTAGTTCTCAAATGATTTCAATTGTGAGAAAGGTGGTAGAAAAAAATTTTTACATGTTAGCTTGGACACTTAAATGTAGTCCTCCAGACACTGGAGGACACTATAAAAGTCAGGATCTACTCCTATTTTAATGAACATTATTAAAATCTAATATCTAAAAAGGTGTCTTATTAAAACATATTTTTCTCTATTATCATTCCTACTTTTGCTAAAGATAGCCAGGAGTTCCTGGATGACTCAGTCAGCTAAGCATCTGCCTTCCACTCAGGTCATGAACCCAGGGTCCTGCGGTGGAGCCCCAAGTTGGGATCCCAGCTCATGGGGGAGCGTGCTTCTCCCTCTCCTCCCTTGCTTGTGCTCTTTGTCACTATCTCTGCTCTCTCTCGCTCAAATAAATATGTTTTTAAAATCTAAAAAAAAACATAGCCAAATTAATATGGATGTGTTTGCAAAATAAGTCATTTCCAAAAAAATTGTCCTGATTATGTATAAAAATGAAGCAAAAATAGTGGTTGACCATGTAGGTTCTTCAAAACTTGCTTTATGGACACCTGGGTGACTCAGTTGGTTATGCATCTCCTTTATACTCAAGTCATGATCCCAGGGTCCTGGGATCAAGCCCTGCATTGGGGTCCTGTTCCGTGGGGAGTCTGCTTCTCCCTCTGTCTTTCCTCCAGCTCCTGCGCTCACTCGCTCTCTCTCTCTCTATCACTATCTCAAATAAATAAATAAATAATAATCTTTTTTAAAAAGTAAAACTTGCTATGCTAGATCTTTTATAAGAAATCTCTGGATTGGGGCGCCTGGGTGGCTCCGTGGGTTAAGCCGCTGCCTTCAGCTCGGGTCATGATCTCAGGGTCCTGGGATCGAGTCCCACATCGGGCTCTCTGCTCAGCAAGAAGCCTGCTTCCCTCTCTCTCTCTCTGCCTGCCTCTCCATCTACTTGTGATCTCTCTCTGTCAAATAAATAAATAAAATCTTTAAAAAAAAAAAGAAATCTCTGGATTGAACTTTCAACTGCCCCTCAAGGCCAAGAGACAAACCAAATACTTAGCATCAGAATTTTCCTGCAATACCTATAAACTGGGTGAATTATTCTCTTCTCTAGTTTCTCAAAATATCATGTGGATCTACACCAGTTAGACAGTGACCTTTTTTACTCAACTGGTGAGGTTGCTAGGAACTCTGTAAGAAATTAGCAGTCTGGTATTTCTAAGGGGCTTTGTTGGTTCCATAAAGTCAATATCAGGTCCTTAAAACTGTCTGGTCATATCTGAGTCTATATATGTCTCTCTCAAATGTGACATTCCAGTAAATTGTGTCCTTTTAGAAGGAGAGCAGATCCTTACCAACCTTATTAAGAAAAAAAAAATATTGCCATAAAAATATAAGAATATTTGGGGCACCTGGGTGGCTCAGTCATTAAGCATCTGCCTTCAGCTCAGGTCATGATCCTGGGGCCCTGGGATCGAGCCCCACATCAGGCTCCATGCTCAGTGGGAAGTCTGTTTCTCTCTCTCCCACTCTGCCTGCTTCTGTTCCTCACTCGGTGTGTCTCTCTCTGTCAAATTATATATATATAATTATGGAAAGTTTGAGTTTGGAGGGATCTGGTGGAGAGAAAAGTTAAAATTTTTAATTTGTTTATAAAGGTGTAGTGCTCTATGTCAGTTTCATGTACACAATTTTCTTAAATCTGGAAAAAACAAAGTATTTTTAAGAGTCTGAAATGTTTTGGGAGAGGTGCACAAAGGCGCCATCCCAGCACTCTTGGACTCTTGGACCCGGAAAGACCAGGCACTCCCAGCCCAGGCCAGTGGGAAAATCTCAGCGTGCTATTGCTGCTTTGAACCTCTCTGGTGGTCTGGAGCTGCCCAGACAGCTGCCACTGTCGTGGTTTTGGGTATAAGCTGGAGCTCCTGTGACCCCAGGGACTGCGACTTGGAACCTGCTCTGCCGAGGGGGAATTTATGTGCTCTGGAACACCTAGAGGGGAACAGACTGAGGCTTCTCTCTGAGAGGGAGATCGGAGTGCAGTTTGCTTTCCTCTAAACCTCCAAAAACCATCAAAAGCTGTCAAGGCGAGAGAAAACAAACAAACGAACATAAAAACTTCCAGAGAACAAAAGCCTGAAAAACTGGTTTCCTCAGAGCCCACCCCCTTAAGGGGGGAGGGAGGACTTAACTCAGGGAACATTGCCTGAAAACCCACGTGGCAGGCCCCTCCCCCAGAAAACCAACCAGGAAAAAAAAAAAAAAGAAAAAAAAAGACGACAAGAGAACAACCACCATTACTTCATAAATACAACTTTTATTTTTAATTTGTTCTCACTATTCTGGTGAGAATTTTTTTTATGTAGATAATTTTTTAACCTATTTACCATCACAGTGAGATGTCCAGTACATCAAATTCCATAATAACCTTTTAACCTGAACTTTTTGATACATACACCCGTGTTTTACTTTTGCTTTTCTATTTTTTGAAATTTTTAAAAAAAATTTTAGATTAGTTTAGTTTTTTCTTTTTTTATTTTTATTTTTTAATATTCATGTAGAGTTAAACTTCAAGGTAATCCCCTTTCCCCAATCAACACTACCCCTATAGGTAAACAAATTTTTAATCCCCCTTTATCTTAGGAAAGTTGAGTCCTTTAACAAAGATATCAAGATACATCCAGGGAGAATCAAAATAACCTTCCTCGCGCACACTGAGAATTTATAACCACTCTCCCCTCTTTTTCTTCCACCAGTGTTTCTGTGTATTTGTGTTTGTCCTGATAGTATATAAATCTGATACTTGGGGTTCTTTTTGACGAGGTTCTTCTTTTTTTTTTTTTTGCTTTTATATATATATTTTTTTCTCTTGTCATATACTTTTATCAGTCTTTTTGTTTGCCTGGTTTTGTTCATAAATCTTACCTTGGGGCCCATTTGGGCTGAGCCTTCTCTTTTATCTTCCCTTTTTCTTTCCTGTCTCCCTCTCTCTCTCTCTCTCTCTGTCTCTCTTTTTTTCTTCTTTATTTTCTTTTTTCTCTCATTTGGGTGGGGACTCCTGATTGCTCAAAAGCATTCCAGGGTGCACCTTGACTGCACCACGGTAGATACATCCAGCTACCTCAGTTCAGTCATCTCTCACCAAAATGACTAGGAGGAGGAATGCCCAACAGAAGAAAAATACAGAGGATGGGCCTTCTGCAAAAGAGCTAACAGCTATCAACATAGACAGTATTTCGGAAAGGGAATTCAGGCTAACAATTATCCAGGCAATAGCTAGGTTGGAGAAAGCCATGGATGACCAAACGGAATTGATTAGGGCTGAACTGAAAGCCACCAGAGATGATGTTCACAATGTTAGGGCAGACCTGAAAGCCACCAAGAGTCTGAAATATTTTAAACAAAAACTCATAAAAATGGTCATGATCTTCCTTTGTTTATTAGCCCCATGCTATTAATCCTTTTGCTGGAAGCCAGTATTACCATAAGCTGTCAGTATTCTTACTTAGCTCAGTCCTATGACCTTAAATTCACTGGAATCTGCACGCAAAACACTTTTTGTGAGCCTCACTGAGGATGAAGCACATGTGTAGGAAAATTATATGAAAGGGTCTGAGTAACAGGATAACTGTCCATAAATGACAAAAGTCTTAAAAACTTCAGTGCTCTAAGATCTGATTGAGTTCATTACAAGGCAATCAACAGAGAAAGTTGCTCATTTTTCTAACCTACAACATGTCAAGGTAATATTATGGCAGGACATCAGATTTCTAAGACTTTCATTCAATTTTTAGAATATCTATTTAATAAAATATCTAATAATAAAAATAATCTGAAGTTGAATATTACTTATTTGACAATGCTTCCCATGTAGTTTAACAATTCAATATACGCAAATTAATTTATTTTTAAGGGTCAGAGGAAGAGGGAGAGAAACACTCTCCAGCAGACTCCCCCTGAATGCAGAGCACCACATGGGGCTCAATCTCAAGACCCTGAAATCATGAACAGAGCCAAAACTGAGAGTCAGATGCTTAACTAACTGTGTCAACCAGGTGCCCCTAAATTATTTTTACAAAATCTTTGAAGCATTCCATGGGCCCTTCTTCACTTTAGAATTTAATTTAGGGAGGTATGTCAAAACATAGAGAAAGTTTTGAATATTTAGCTCAATATGAAGGCAAATCATTACTAAGCATGATTGAACTATCCATTTTAAAAAGTGACAGAAAATAATAATTTCAAAGGCAAGTACAGAAAGTTACACAGTAGGCGCTGATGTGGTAAACAAACGCAAAAGAAAAAATAAGTTTCCTTACAACTTCAGGCCATTGGTAAGTACTTGGAAGAGTGAAATTCCTCCAGGACTCAACTATCTCGATATTAATACTGTGCTAAAGGAAAAGGCAAACTTAGCTTGAAATTAGCTCAACCTCCAGTATCCTGTACATCTACATTAACATATATAACTCCCATTGGAAACTTCCTTTATCTCTATCCTGCCCTCCCCAAGATATATGTTGGCCTTCCAAGCATAGGGCCACTGATAAACTTCTGAAATGTCTCATGACTAAGGGATTACTAGACAATAGTCAATACTTATCTAAACAACAGCTATCCCCATCAAGACCCTAGAAACCTTACTTCCAAATTCCTTACAGACGTACCCTATCCCTAACCCGTCCCAAATTGTAGGTATTTAATCAAACACCCTGAAAAACCCCAGTGCACCTCCTTTTTTAATTTAATTTAATTTTTCAATGTTCCAAGATTTATTATTTATGTATCACACCCAGTGCTCCATGGAATACTTGCCCTCCTTAATAATAAACACCAGGCTCACCAAACCCCCCACCCCACACCCCTCCAAAAACCTCAGAGTGTTTCTCAGAGTCCACAGTCTCTCCTGATTCATCTCCCCCTCCAATTTCCCCCAACTCCCTTCTACTCTCCTTCTCCTAATATTCTCCATGTTATCACTTATGCTCCAGAAGTAAGTGAAACCATATGATAACAGACTCTCCCTGCTTGACTTATTTCACTCACCATAATCTCCTCCAGTCCTGTCCATGTTGATACAAAAGTTGGGTATTCATCCTTTCTGATGGAGGCATAATACTCCATTGTATGTATGGACCATATCTTCTTTGTTCATTCATCTTTTGAAGGGCATCTAGGTTCTTTCTACAGTTTGGCAACTGTGGCCATTGCTGCTATGAACATTGGGGTACATATGGCCGTTCTTTTCTCTACATCAGTATCTTTGGGATAAATAACCAGTAGTGTAATTGCAGGGTCATAGGGAAGCTCTACTTTTAATTTCTTTTCTTTTAATATTTTATTTATTTGACAGAGAGAAATCACAACCAGACAGAGAGGCAGGCAGAGAGAGAGGAGGAAGCAGGCTCCCTGCCGAGAGCCCGATGCGGGACCCTGGGATCATGACCTGAGCCGAAGGCAGAGGCTTTAACCCACTGAGCCACCCAGGCACCCTACTGTTTTCCAAAGTAGCTGCACCAACTTGCATTCCCACCAACCGTGAAAGAGGTTTCCCCTTTCTCCACATCCTCTCCAACACTCGTTTCCTGTCTTATTAGTTTTGGTCATTCAAACTGGTGTAAGGTGGTACCTCAATGTGGTTTTTATTTGAATCTCCTGATGGCTAAAGATGATGCACATTTTTTAATGTGTCTGATAGCCATTTGTATGTCTTCTTTGGAGAAGTGTCTGTTCATGCCTTCTGCCCATTTTTTTTTTGACATGATTATCTGTTTTGTGTTTGTTGAGCTTGAGGAGTTGTCTATAGATCTTAGATATCAGCCCTTTGTCTGTAGTGTCATTTGCGAATATCTTCTCCCACTCCCTGGGTTGCCTCTTTGCTTGGTTGACTGTTTCCTTTGCTGTGCAAAAGCTTTGATCTTGATGAAAGATCATTTTCACTTGTGTGTCCTTTGCCTTTGGATATATGTCATGAAAGAAGTTGCTGTGGCTGATGTGGAAAAGGTTACTGCCTATGTCTTCTCTGGGATTTTGATAGATTCCTGTGTCATGTTGAGGCCTTTTATCCATTTTGGGTCTATCTTCGTGTATGGTGTAAGAGAATGGTCAAGTTTCATTCTTCTATACATAGCTGTCCAATTTTCCCAGCACCATTTATTGAAGAGAGTATCTTTTCCCACTGAACATTTTTCCTGCTTTGTTGAAGATCATTTGACCATAGAGTTGCAGATCCATATCTGGGCTCTCTACTCTCTTTCACCAGTCTATGTGTCTGTTTTTGTTCCAGTACCAAGCTGTCTTGGTGATCACAGCTTTGTAGTAAAGCTTGAAATGAGGCAATGTGATCCCCCCCCCCCCCCCGCCCCGGTGTTGTTTTTTTCTTCTTTTTTTTTTTTTTTTCGAATCATTTGTTTTTATTTTCCTGTATTGGAAATTTTATGTTTACTTAAAACCTTACAGTATAACAGAAACAGACATGTTAGTCCATTGTGCCTCTGTATAAACAAATATTTTCAGAGTTTACTCCTGGTATTTTGTTCAAATTGCCCACACAAAACCAACTGCTTTGAGAGAACGTTTTAAACTAGACTGGTAATTTAAAAACAAGCACAAACTAATGTGAAAACAAAGAATTTTCCTCTCTTTCAGGATAAATGTTTTGTATGAAGTTATCCTCTCCCAACACCTTTGGTCTTAATTCTGGGTGAACCAGGACGGTCGCTTCCTGTCTCGCTCAATGATTCTCTTACCACGATCTTGTTCAGATGGTACCTCTCCTGCGTATAGCACCACAGGCTCCACAGAAGGAGCCTTAAAAGGGCCCCCTTTTAGTTTCCCCATCTGTCTTCTGATTTCTGCAGTCTCCTTGCACACCTTCTCATAGCAATAGCCACAAAGGACGTGCTTCAGTTTCAGGTGACCACATTCAGGACAAACATCAATATTGTTCTTAACTTTAATAAGTTTCTGGGGGTTTCTTCTCCTACAGCGGTTAACTTCAATGCTGCGTCTGTTCTTTGGAGCTGCCATCCAAAAGATACTATCTGAAAGGCTGGGAATCTCCTTACTTCCGTTGGTATTTGCTGGTTCTGTAAATACAGCTGGACCTTGGATTGCTAATGCTGGCCCCCATGGAGGACTGGGTAAACCTGGCCCGGTCTGCTGAAGTTTCCGCTGTAGCAGTTCCCAACAGCTCCAGAGGAGTCCCTGGGCGGCCGGCCACGGCAGAAAAATGAGCAGCAGCATGGCCGACGCCATCTTCCTCCTGGTTTTCTTTTACAACATTTCCTTAGCAATTCAGGGTCTCTTCTGGATCCATAGAAATTTTTGGATTGCTTGCTCCAGCACTTTGTAAAATGCCAGTGGAATTTTGATTGAGATGGTATTTAAAGTATCGATTGCTCTAGGCAATATAGATATTTTAACAATGTTTATTCTTGAGATCTGTAAGCATGGAATTCTTTTCCATCTTTTTGTGTCTTCTTCAATTTCTTTCATGAGTGTTCTGTAGTTCCTCAAATACAGATGCTTTACCTCTTTGGCTAAGTTTATTCCCAGGTATCTTATCGTTCTTGGTTCTATAGTAAATGGAATCAATTCTCTAATTTCCTTTTCTATATTTTCATTGTTAGTGTATAAGAAAGCAACTTATTTCTGTGTGTTGATTTTGTATCCTGCCACATTCCTGAATTGCTGTATGAGTTCTAGTTTTGGGGGTGGAGTCTTTTGGTTTCCCATATAAAGTATCATGTCTTCTGAGAGGAGAGAGAATTTGACTTCTTCATTGCCAATTTGAATACCTTTTATATCTTTCTGTTGTCTGATTGATGTTTCTAGGAATTCTAGCACTATGTTGAACAAGAGTCGTGAGAGTAGGCATCCTTGTCGTGTTCCTGATCTCAAAGGGAAGGCTGTCAACTTTTCTCCATTGAGGATGATATTCACTGCAGGTTTTTTTATAGATTTTATGAGGTTGAGGAATGTTACCTCTATCCCTATAATCTGAAGTGTCTCAATCGGGAACAGATCCTGTATCTTGTCAAATGCTTCTTCTGCATCAATTGAGAGGAGAGGACCATGTGTTCCTTCTCTCTTCTCTTTTGATTTGTTCTTTCACATTGATTGATTTGCCAATATTGAACCACCCTGGGAACCCAGGGATAAATACCACCTGGTCATGTTTGATAATCTTTTTAATGTACTGTTGGATGCTATTAAGTAGGATCTTGTTGAGAATCTAGTCATCCATATTCATCAGGGATATTCATCTGAAATTCTCCTTTTTGATGGGATCTGTGCCTGGTTTGGGGATCAGGGTAATGCTGGCTTCATAAAAAGAGTCTGGAAGTTTTCCTTTTCCTTCAATTTTTTGAAACAGCTTCAGGAGAATAGTTATTATTTCTTCTTTGAATGTTTGGTATATTCTTCAGGGAACCTGTCAGGTCCTGGGCTCCTGATTTTAGGGAGTATTTGATCACTGCTTCAATCTTTTTACTAGTTATTGGTCTACTCAGGCTGTCAATTGCTTCCTGATTCGTCTTGGAAGTTTATAGGTTTCCAGAAAGACATCCATTTCTTCTAGGTTGCTTAACTTATTGGCATATAACTGTTGATAATAATTTCTTTTGATTGTTTCTATTTCTTTGGTGTTAGTCGTGATCTCTCCCTTTTCATTCATAATTTTATTAATTTGGGTCTTCTCTCTTTTCTTTTGGATTAGTTTGACCAGTGTTTTATTGATCTTATTGATTCTTTCAAAGAACCAATTTCTAGTTTCATTGATGTGTTCTACTGCATCTCTAGTTTCAATCTGATTGATCTCCGCTCTAATGTTTATTTCCCTTCTTGTGTGTAGGGCTGGCTTAATCTTTAGTTTATTTTCCAGTTTAAGGTGTAAAGAGAGCTTGTGTATTCAGGATTTTTCAAATTTTTTGACTGAGTCTTGGATGGCTATGTATTTCCCCCTTAGGACTGCCTTTGATGTATCACATAGGTTTTGGGCCAAAGTGTCTTTATTCTCATTGGTTTCCATGAATAATTAACTTCTTGTTTGATTTCCTGGTTGATCCAAACATTCTTCCATCCAAGTACTAACCAGCCCTACCCTGCTTAGCTTCTGAGATCAGACGAAATTGGGCATGTCCAGGATGGTATGGCCATAGACTAATCCAAACATTCATAAGCAAGGTGGTGTTTAGTGTCCCAGTGTTTGAATTCCTTCCAAATTTTTGCTTGTGGTTGAGTCCAGTTCCAATGCATTACGGTCTGAGAATATGCAGGGAATGATCTCAGTCTTTTGGTATCAGTTGAACCCTGATTTGTGGTCTATTCTGGAGAAAGTTCCATGTGCACTTGAGAAGAATAAGTGTTCTTTTGTTTTAGGGTGGGATGTCCTGTATACATCTATGAGGTCCATCTGTTCCAATGTATTATTCAAACCTCTTGTTTCTTTCTTGGTTTTCTGCTTGCATTATCTGTCTATTACTGAGAGTTGTGTGTTAAGATCCCATACTATTAATGCATTCATAACAATATGACTGATTATATACTTTGCAGTTGAGGGGGGGGTGATAAGGATAAAGTTAACTCTCTAAGGAATTTGTAAAAAGGTTTCAAGGGCCTTAAAGGGCTAGTTGGTGTTAAGAAGAAGTCACTTGTTATGCTCTAGTGAAACTCTGGTCATGAGACCTTTCAGACGTGTATCAGTAGGCCATATGCTTGGATAATGATTACTAACATGTATCTTGGAGAGGTTGAAATAAAGGGAGTTTCTAAAGGGAGTTTCTATATTAAAGAAGACTCACAGGATCCTAGAGGTTTGGCTAATGTCAAGCGAAGGTTGTCCCTTGCTTTTAGCAAAGTATTAACATCGAGGCAGTTGGGGTCCTAGAGAAAGCTTACTCTGCTTATCCCAAGTACTTGTCACTGGGCTACAAGTCGTAAGGATTTTTTTTTTCTTTTGCCTTTGTTCTCCACATCACAGAAAGGGAATAGATGATGTGGCCCCAATATCTCAAAGTTGACTCCCTCATTAGTCTACGAAAACAAAGGCCTCCATTGCAGAGGTGCTAGGGATGGTGTAGTGAAAACAGTGTCTCCACTCTTCCACAAAATCGTGGACACCTCCAGTCACAGTCTGATGTAGGAATTGATGTTGGGATTTGAAGTCATTAGCCAGGAAAGAATTCTTGAGATGTCTTTGGTGCAAAAAGGTGGCTTTATTAAAACAGGGGGGCTAGGACCTGTGGGCAGGAAGAGTTACACTTGGGTTGTGAGGCGTAGTCCATTATAAACTTTCAAATTGGAAGGGGGTTAAGAATAGCACAAGCCAAACAAATAAAGAATAAAAAATAGCACAAGTCTCCAAGGTACTTTAGAAACAAGGTTTCCAGGACCTTGAAAGGGCTTTCTATTGTTAGGAAAATGTAATTTATTACTGTTTAGTAAAAGCTTAGTCATGAGACACTTCGGGTGTATATCAGTGGGTCATACACTTGGAGGATGATTGTTAACATATATATTTATAAGTATATATATTAGAAGATATATATTTTTAACAGAGGAGGTTAGAGATAAAGGAAATATCCAAAGGAATTTCTATATGTTTAAAGTAGACTCACAGGATCCTGGGTTTCAGGCTAAGATTGCCTCTTGCCCTTAGCAAAGTGTCAACATCAAGGCAGCTGATCTCCCAATGGAAGGACAGTCTACCTATTTCAAGGACTTGTCAGTGAGCTGTCAGTATTAAGGACATTTATTTTTTTTTCTTTTGCCTTTGTTTCCCATATCACAAACATGCTAATCTGTGATACTGGGAAGGCAGTATAGGAATGGAACTTTCCAGCACTAACAAGGAGTGAGGGCTGAGATAATGAATGCTTCTGATGAGCTGCAAGATCTTATGACAAACTTCCCTGAGAGCTGGCATCACAAAGATTTCTAGTCTGTTTGGCCACAAAGGTGCATCCCTTTAGGTACAGCTTTCAGATGGCAGACACCAGAAAGAATGTTTTCATTGGTCAACAAACCAAGCATTTAGGACATGGAAGAAGGGAAAGAAAAATCCCCACTATTTTTTTTTTTTCCTGGCTAAGCCTTGTGTCTCTTGCAACCACACCAATGACTAGGAGGGGTGTTCCCCAGGTTTGGGGACTGTACTTCATTGTACAGAAGTTCTCATGATGTTGGCAAATGATCTAGTCTCAATCTACCATGTGCCCTGACCAACTTATCTTATGAGTTGAGTCTTGTTGAGGTGAGCACTCTATCAGTGTTAAGTGCTTGACCTATGCCACCAATTTTGTGGCTCTGGCCTCAACGATGCCCTTTACCAACAACCTGTGACCCACAGCACATCTGTTTGGAGTTTGTCCAAACAGATGCACTTCGGGTGGGAACCGTGGACTCACTAGTCTGTAGGGCCAACCCCAACAGCAGGCTTCTAAAGCCTACACTTGAAATCTGCCCTGTGGTAATTCTTTTTTAGGACACACAACACTGAAGACACAAAGGAAAATAAAGACCATCTCTATAAAGAAATGGATCAATAACCAGAGTGCTCTACCATATTTTTACCAAGAGTCCCTAAGTCCAAGGAACTAGCTCCACAATATTTCCTTCTGCTAGTCTAAATGTAGAGACAGGAAAAATGATTCTCACCACTCTCGCTCCATTGGATTCCTTAGACAGATGTTCTGGGAGGCTAACAGGCTAAGAAATCTTACCTTCTGCTGACAGCACATCAAATTTCCCAGGATCTCAGCTGCACCATTCAGGTCAAGGGGTATCCATCAAGTTCAAGTGCCCCCCTTCCCAGGTCCCCAGTCACTTTTCTGGATCAAAAGATGCTTTCACTCATGCAGGAGTTCTGATATCTCTGAATTCCAGCACAAGAGGGAGGTGTCTATTACTGTCAAGGTATATGCCAAGATAGTGATAATGCTTACACAATACTCTAGATCTATAGGAAGTGAGACAGACTCACCCTCCATTCCCTGGGCTTGGTGACATCCCCCCTCAGGTGGGTCAGGGGGTGACTTTTGTTGTCGTATCTTCATCAGACCCTTACTTTTTCCTGGGAACAGATTATTTGACACTGTTATATCCCTTTCCTCTGTTAAATTTTAAGATCTATAACCTATTCTCACTGTGTTCATATTTTCAAATATAAAATGAGCTTGTTTATTGATAAAAATTACTCAGTGGATATGTCAGAGACTAAAAGGTGTTGATTCCAGCTCTGGGTCTGGTGGGGGCTCACCAGTGCTTCTGGTCTGAGTGTTTCAACCCAGGCTTGAGGTAACATAACCAGCATGCAGAAATAAATAGGTTATTATGGAGAAGCAACAAACCATCAACATTTAAAAAAGGAAAACAATACCATGCATAATGATATAAATTTATTGGAGAGAGAGAGAGAGAGATTACAAATAGGCAGAGAGGCAGGCAGAGAGAGGGGGAAGCAGGCTCCCTGCTGAGCAGAGAGTCCGATGTGGGTCTTCTGGATCCCATGACCCTGAAACCATGACCTGAGCCAAAGGCAGAAGCTTAACCCACTGAACCACCCACATGCCCCTAATTCTTAAATTCTTCAGGTCAAATTTGAGAAAAATTGAAAGACTTGTGCATGGAGAAAACATCTTAAGAGAAATGAAATGAACTTGAACAAATGAATAGATATTCCTTGCTTGTGGATCAAAATGGTGAATTTGGCTATAATAATGACTTCCTAAAATTTTCAATCATGGCTGGTGCCAACAGCTTCTGGCACAAAAAAAAAAAAAAAAAAAAAAAAAAAAAAAAAAAAAAAAAAAACAAGCGTATTCACATATATTCTTACAAAAATATTAGAAAACATAATACAGTATAGACACATATAACAAGAGGTATATGTAATAACCAATAGTGGTTTATTGCAGTGATGCAACACCAATTTACTATTCAGAAATCAATCAGTATAACTTGCTGTTTTACCCGGTTAAAAAAGAAAAATCCCATGATTTCATCAAACAATATATAAAAAGCATTTGACATAATTCAAAAACCTATTCATGATAATAAATGAGAATGAATGAACAAATGAATGAATATGATCAAAATTCTCAGAGAGGAGAAAGAGAGGGGCACATCTTCAGTTGGGTAAAGAAAGGTATATGATACCTACAGCTAACACACATGGAGGTGTGTTTTCCAAGGAACATTTTTCAAGGAACATTGAAAGGTAGATAGTATATAGGATATACTATAGTAGATAGCAGGTAGTGAATAGTAGAGAGGATAGTATATACAATACTTTTATATCCCTGAAGCTAAAGTGAAACATCCTGTTCATTGGGTAAAAATTACCTGCTTAATGTGTGTACTCTGTAATACAGTTAAAAGAGTACTATAATTATAATTTCAGGACTTAATAATTTAAGGGTCAGTGTCCCCTTTTTTCTCACATGGAAGAAGCAAATTCTTTTGAAACTCGTTTGAGGTTTGGACCAAAATTTCACAGCTCAATTCTTAGGATCACTCTGCAGAGTCTTTGTGATCCAGATGACACAAGGGAAGCTCCAACTTTCTGGAGAAGACATTCCAGCTCACACGATCTCATCAGAAAGGAGAATGTTGGTGGCAAGCACAGTGTGGGAATGAAGAACCTGTTTCTTTCCACAGTAGTTACCTTCCACTGTTTCCATTGCTCACCTTGGCTCAAGTCCACACCCAGAAACTGACCCGATTCTACTTGAACTTTACTGTGTTCCCTGAAGATCAAAACCAGAGTTCTGGGCAAGAACCTTGGGACTCATGAGCTTGAACTCCAAGTTGGGTCCTGCCCTTAACACTGGGTTTATATTTAACCAAGGCTTCTGCCACTGCCACCTTCACTGTCCCAGCACCTGGAACTACAGAACCATCACCAATAGCATCCTTTACAGCCTACAATCCATCTCTCACTGCAGCTTTGATCTGAGTGTGTGCTTGTTTGGTCCTTTGACCAATAATGCAACAGAGCTGGGATTGTTGTATTTCTCAATAAAGGTGGGTTTCTCTTCTCCCAAGGTGCGTTCATATACAAGTCCTGCATACACAGGACTGCATACACAATTCCTATACCAGTCCAAACAATCAAGATTTAGGTCATTAAAGAAATGAAAACTACTCCACTGCCAACAAGAGTCAGCCTTTCCATATTTCTCCTTTTAGCTCTATGAAGGGTTACTGCTCCTTCTTTTACAAGAGCATCTGAGGACAAGGGGTCATTTCCCTTGTGATTAATAACAACAAATCTTTTATTTGAATCACCACAGTCTTTCATTACCAGTTGAACTATTTTTTGAACTCTATCTTCAATAAATTTTCCTTCAGCTTTTATGAGTTTTTCTTTCCCTTCTGTGTTCTTGTAAAACAAAAAATTCATTTCTGGTTTTGTTTTTTTTTTTTTTTTCATATTCTCATGACATAATGCATGTGAGGAGGTATATGCACCTTCTACTCTTTTTTCCATGTCAGTTACCATGTCCCTTGGTTGAAAACAAGAGGACTACAACCTCCGTTATGACATCAGTAAGTTTAGCATTTACTTTAGCATGTTCTGGCCACATCTATGAGTGTTTCTTTGTGCATTTCTTTGCTTACTTTGACTTGTTCCAAAAACTGAAATGCTTTTTCCTACATAACTTTAAATACTTTGGTTATTATTCTGGGGTGAAGCCTTTCAGAAATGTAGGGATCTGCTTGTTTCAGCAGCTCCCAATGATTAGAAATCAAGAGTTGGTGGCTTACCCACTGAGCCACCCATTATATGAGGATAATTATGAAAAAGCTGCAAAAAAATTTATGAAAAAGCTGCTTCCTTACAGGAAGGGTAGGCATTTGGGAAAATGACCACAGAACAACTGGATAGCTATAGGGGGTAATGAATATCCCCTAAACCTCTCACCTTATTAAAAAAAAATTCATGGAAAGTGTCCTAGGCTTAACTGTAAAACATAAAGCTATAAGCTTTTAGAAGAGAACAGAAGAAAATCTTCAAGATCTAGGGTTTGTGTAAACATGTTTAGACAAGATACCAAAATCACCACCCATAAAGAAAAAAAGACTTATAAATTGGACTTCAGCAAGACAAATTCATTCTTATTCCCCTACTTTGTGAAATAGACAATTAAATTATCTGAAGAAAAAAGATTAAAATACAAGTCCATTTATGGGAGAGGAGTTGGAATCCACTGCTTTAATGAACACAGCTGTAGAACACTCAAAATGTATGTTAGTACTCTAAATTGCATCTCAATGGAAGGATATGATGCTTGCAATATCTTCTCTGGGGTGCCTTACATTGTAATTTAGGTGAATTTTTGCATCTCACATAAACAAGGACTCCTTCTGAGAATGAAAAACAGGACAGTAACCATGGGCGCCACTATAAAATCACAATGTCAATTAATCAAACACCGCTTGTAAATAGACAGGGACCTGAAAAATTAGAGAAACCATGTGGGCTCTCAAGGGTTTGGTCCTTGGTGAGGTGTGCACCCTTTGACCAGCAGAGGGCGCTGCGGGACTGCCCTGCAATTCCCACAGGGCAGCTCAGTGAGAACCATTCACTCAAAAGGAGCCTAAGAAAGGGGAGTGAGCCTTGTGCGGATGAGGACTCCGCATCTGTGTCCTCTCTGGCCTGGTAGAATCCCCAAAGCAGGGACCTGTGGGTGGTCTCAGCAGGTGTTTCCTCCCAGGGCTCTCCCCAGGGGATGAAGCCAACAGCTCTTCTCTTCAGTGTGTGGTGTGAGCTGAGCTCCAGCACCAGGGCTCAGAGAGGGGCTGGGCAGTCACCGGATGGACCCCATTTGCATGGACAGCCCCTTCTGTGGCAAATGGTAGAGGATAAAAGGAAGCCTGGGGCAGCCCACTGCACTGTGGGGACCAGAGTCTGTGTCACTATGGCCTGGACTCTTGTTCTCCTCATGTTCCTGTCTCACTGCACAGGTAAGAACAGGCCTTGGGGACAAGTTCTCAGTGCCCAGCCTCTGCCAGCCCCTCTGCTCAGAGATTTGAGGGGATTCACCTTGGCTTCTGCCCCATCACTCATGTGTGTCTGTGCTTACAGGTTCCATCTCCCAGCTTTTGGTGACCCAGCCTCCCTTCCTCTCTGCATCTCTGGGAACAACAGCCAGACTCACCTGCACCCTGAGCAGTGACATCAGTGTTGATATTTACCCCATATTCTGGTACCAGCAGAAACCAGGGAGCCCTCCTCGTTACCTCCTTACCTATGTAACAGACTCAAACAAGCACCAGGGCTCTGGGGTCCCAAGCCGCTTCTCTGGATCCAAAGATGCCTCGGCCAGTGCAGGGATTCTGCTCATCTCTGGACTCCAGGCAGAGGATGAGGCTGATTATTACTGTCAGTCATTTGATGCTAGTGGTGGACACAGTGATACGGGTAGATGAGGAAGTTGGACAAAAACCTCTGTCTGCTCTGGATACTTTCCCATTTTAAAATAAATTTGGACATATGCTAGTGTTAAGAAAAACAACAGGCCCTAAATGGAGTCCCTTATATTAAGTTCTACAAAAATTTCAGACCTAACCTACCTATACTTCAGTCTCTCCAGGAGAGGAGTTTTCAACCAATCCATCAGGAATTTCCTGTTCAGCACTAGTGATACAAATCTGTCTGAAGAGACAACCTGTCCTTCCCCTAAAGGAAGGTGTCCTTGTCAAAAATAATCCTTTTTCTTACTGATACTTCCTTGTCCAACCCAGTTTTTCCTTAATGAAAGCCTTCATTTCCTAGGATTCCTCCAAGCACCTGCTTCTTCAGATGGGATGCTGTTGGGCTTGTGAGTGGGTGAATAAAGACAACCAGAAATTTCAGCTTACTAGGTTGAATGTTTGTCCTCTAATCCTAGCTACATCCAGAAGTAGCTTCTGACACAGAGTGGCTCTCCTCTCGATCTCCCATTTCATGTTCTGATGTCTCAGGAAAACTGAGGGGGAAAAAAAAAAGCAAGAAGAAAGCTTATGATGGCATCAAGACTATGCTTTGTGATCCATATTTAATGAAACCAGAACCTCTGGAATCTTTTTTTTTTTTTTAATTATCAAAAAAAGAAACATAATTGTTCATATGAAAGCGTCCCTCTGGGTCAGGAGTGCCTAGAGCATTCCAACAAATTGACAGACCCTCTAGGGCATGGACTGTGCTCTTTGTGGGGTCAGGGCAGAACACCCTTCCTCCCCTGTGCTGACTGACTTCCAAGAGTATGGTGGCCCAGGGAAAAGGCAGTCACTGTGAGACACTGTGGGAAGACACAGGCCCTGGAAGAATGGCAGGCAAAGAACTGGCCTGGCACACTGACAGGGTGTCTGAACCTTCATTTGGGGTTTAAGGGAGAGGGGGGCCAGACACAGGTGAGTGTTGGGGTTGGGTTTGGGGGCCTGAGGCCTTATAACCACTTCACATAATGTAAGAGGGTGAGGGGAAGCTCCACCATCATGGGGAAAATGCTGAGCCTGGTTCAGGGATGGGGGTGAAGTAGGTCTCATGGGTATGACTGTCCTACAGCCGATCCCAGTAAGGACCCAGGAGAACTATCAAGGGTGGGATTTCCCCAGCCCGGTGAGATCTAGCTTGACTCCCACCTTGTCATCATCGATGTTCTGAGTGATCACATGTCCCACACCATGGCCTCTATCTACTCCTGTCTATTTAAGTGTACTTCTACATCTAGAAGTGTGGCAATAAAGATTAAATATATTTTTTTAAAGATTTTATTTATTTATTTCACAGAGAGAGATCACAAGTAGGCAGAGAGGCAGGTAGAGAGAGAGATAGAGGAGGAAGCAGGTTCTCCGCTGAGCAGAGAGCCCGGTGCGGGACTTGATCCCAGGACCCTGAGATCATGACCTGAGCTGAAGGCAGAGGCTTAACCCACTGAGCCACCCAGGTGCCCCTAAAGATTAAATATTTTGTTTCAAGAAGGAATCCCTGTGTCATAATTGCTCTTCTCTGTTTTTCAAAACAAGTTATTTGTAGGAAAACAACCTGCCCTTCAACTGTAGTTTAGAGGGAAAATTTCAGGATGAAGAGCAAGAAAGCTGGCTTGTGGAGAATAAACATAGGTACATTTTTGACTTGACATGCCTTACTCATCCATTTCTACCACTCCTGAACCACTTTACTTTTCTAGAGCAAACAATTTATAATTTGTTTTGGGTTAAATCAAAAGGAGCCAAGGCTACAAAATATCAGTGATAAGATGCAAAAAATTATGGAATCTTATGTGAAATATGGTGACTGTAATTAATAGGAATGACTTGTCTGCCTACAGTATGCTGAGGGAGTAGAGAACAAAGAGAACTCTGTGAGGTGATGCAACGATAATGATCTCAACTATCAACCATTCCACCATGTATGCCCACATTAAATCATCATGCTGTACACCATGGTTGTATTTATTTATATTTGTCAGTCCTCAGTAAATCTTAAAAAATCACTTTACATAATTATCTGTCAACATAATATAAAAGAGCATTATTTGAAATTAAATTTAGTAAGTTCTATTTATGTAACAATAGGATTATGACTCTATATAAATGCTTCTCATCATTACATATATCATGCACTTCTTTTCTGGGTACAGATAAGTCTCCATACTCAGTGTCCTCTCTATATAGACTCATGAGCCATCTCTCTCTCTTTGTGATTGTGAAAGGTGCCTCTTCACTGAGAGATTAAGAAAACCATATCACCATAGGACCACTGCATTTCTGCTGTGGTAAATGGGTGGTGAATCATTATGTATGATATGATATCTACATATGTGTATAATTATTTCTAATGGAATATTAGATAATGTATACAAAAATGTAAGATGTGTGTCTTGGTAAGTAATAGACAGCCACGTATTTTTTTACCTGCTTGAGAAAATGAGCCACAGGAAGGGAAGTGACCACACACAGAATTCATGGGACACTTGAAATTTTTAGAACAAAATGAGATGGATGCCAGGTTTCCAAGTCAGCATGATTCACGGTATGAAATATTAAAGCTCACATGCCCATCACAGCTGATTTGCTCAACATTTCTATATATGTGTGAGAGAGACACAGATGGAAGAAGTAAACAGTACAATTTTCTGAATATTTTCCTTGAGAAGATGGGTGCTAGGGACAGTCAGAGGCAGCTGTGCAGGTCCCATGGCACCTCCTCAGAACAGCCCATCACCAAAGGACTTTCCAATCTAATAGTTGTCCATGTCATCTTCTGACCTAAGTGTCGCTATGGAAACAGAGGACAGTGTGAAACCCCTCTTCCCTGTCACTCAGCCCCAGCTTAGCCACTCAAAGATGACTTTTAAGGTCTCCTCAGAGCCCCATCTTTCACCCCTCTTCAGTCCTCAGTCTCTCCTCTCACCAGGGACCCAGCTCTACCATAACCCCTGCCTTCTTCATGGAGATCCATCCTCCTCAGGGCAGGGCTCCAGCCCCAGGTCCTGCTGGGAAAGCTGTGCTGAGTAGTGGGTCCCAGAGTGCCAACATCTGTCCTTCTGTTCATGCAGAGCAGCCTCTTCTCAATCCCTTCCTGCATGACCCTTGTTGATGGAGGCCCACATCACCGCAAGAGGTGGACAGGCTAGGAGTACAGGATGGGGACAGGGGTCTGAAACTGCCTCAGTGGAAAGTAGGGTCAGAGGGAGGAGGAGCTCCTCCACCTTTCCAAACAATGGGACAGTTTGTTCCCATGGACCAGAGGCTGGCCCAGGCCTCTGCCCTTTTGATTTGCTGACAGCAGGACACCTTCCCTGTCTGGCTCCAGGTCTCAGGAGCCACTTTCCACTCATGTAACCCAGGAGGGAGGTCCCTGAGTCAGCATCGGAGGAGGACACTTTAGGAAATTAAGGGGTGCATGGTGGGGAAGAGTTTGCAGCCTAGCAAAGGGCTCCAGGGCAGGGCTGAGGGTTCCCTCCAAATTTTGAGGAGGAAAGGGTGGAAATGCCAAAGACTAGGGCAGGCCAGCCCCTCCCCCAGGTGGATATTGACATTGCCTTTCACACTCATGCAGAAAGGCCAGCAGAGGGCCCAGTAGTCACGTGTCTGATCCACAATCCACATTGGGGGTGAGCAGAGCTGTGGACCCAATACCTGGTTGCTTGACTGGTGCCCTCTGTTCAGGGCTGCCTGAATGTGGTCTCAGAGAATGCTTCTTCTCAGGACTCTCCCCAGGGCTGAAGCCAACCCCATCCTCCTCAGTGTGTACTGTGAGCTGGTCTGCAGCATCAGATTTGAGGGAGGGGCTAGGCAGTCACTGGAGGGACTCCATTTGCATGAACAGCCCCTCCTATGGCAGAGGGTGGAGGAGAAAAGGAGGCCTGGGGTTGCCCACTCCACTGTGGGGACCAGGGTCTGTATCACCGTGGCCTGGACTCTTATCCTCCTGGGGCTCCTGGCTCACCCTGGAGGTAGGGAGGGGCCTTGGAAACACAGGGCAGACCTCTGGCAGATGTCAGCCTCTTTGGCTGAGACCCTAGGAAACTTTACCCTGGCTCTTGCTGCATCACCCATGAGTATCTGTGTTTGTAGGTTCCCTGTCTCTGTCTGTGCTGAACTAGTCACCCTCCCTCTCTTCATCTCTAGGAACAACAGCCAGACTCACCTGCACCCTGAGCAGTGACTTCAGTGTAGGCAGCTACTACATATTTTGGTACCAACAGAAGCAAGCTAGCCCTCCCCGGTATATCCTGTGCCATAAGTCAGATGCAGATAACCACCAGGGTTCCTGGGTCCCCAGCTGTATCTCTGGGTCCATAGATGCCTCTGCCAATGAGTGCCTTCTGCTCATCTCCAGACTGCAGCCTGAGGACGAGGCTGGCTATTACTATGCTCTGTATCATTATAATGGGAATAACTATCATTCTCCACAGTGTTTCAGGTAACGAGGAAGTGAGACAAAATCCCGTGGGAGCTAGACCTTGTCTCTGAGCCTTTTTTATTGAGAAGCTTCTGTGGAGGCTCCTGACAGGAGAGTCCTCTGTGTTGAGACCTGTCCTTGAAGAGGAAGGAGTGACCCACAGATGATGCTGTTGCCTGGGACAGCATGGGTATCTGAGGAACACACTGGGTAAGGGAATAGAGCCCAACTGTTCATGCCCCATGGTCTGGGGAACATTAATAAGAATAAATACTTTTAAAGGAAAAATAACTGTTTTTTTTTCTCTTATCTATTACTGTCAGGGAGCAAGAATATCCTGTCCCCTCAAAGATCCTTCTAGCTGGACCAGGAACCAAATTGATAGGAGACAGATAAGGAGGAGAAAATCAAATTTATTAGTGTACATACAGGGAATCTACACATACACAGGAATTCTGAAGACTGTCAGGCAAAATAAGGTATATATGTCATTCTGAACTAAAGAGTAGGGGATAGGGGTCTGGGGCTTCAAAGGGAAGGAATGCAGTACACGAGAAGATGAAAAGAGTAAGTGGTAAACAAATGTTTGCTCTCCAGATCCAGAGGTGGTCACTCAGATATATTTATTTCTGGTAATAACCCTTATCCTGGAAAGGTCATCTAGTTTAGATTCTTCTATAGAGATAAAAGAAAGGCCAAAGTTTTCTTGAGCCCAAAGAGTCTCAGATTGCCTCTGGCTCTAAGTAAAGCACATGACAAAATGGCCTTTCTTGGGACAGCCTGCTCTCAACCACTAACAGTTCCCTCCTCAGCAGCATCTCTGAAGTCTCATACATTCCAAGTTGAGCAGGTAGATTGTTTCCTCTTGTGGAACCTGTCTCTTAATCTGACAGTAAGTCGTTCAGTTAAACTTTTTTCCAGAAGGTGGTGATGCAGGTGAACTCTCAAAGTTAAGCCCTACTGGGCAAGCAATCAGGTAATTAATAAGCAGCAATTCTTATGGGAGAGGGGGAAGGGAAAATTTAGGTGAATGCTTGGAGCTAATCCTAAATCCAGTATCTAAGTCCCGAGTGCTGACAGTGAGATTTCTAGATGTTGGGCTAAAGGCATCTTCAGATGGCATAGGGCAGACAGTAACAATGTGGTGGATTTCCCTGGTTTCAGTTCAGATGTCTCTAGTGATCTTTTTGAGGGGCCCACAGAGCAACAAGCAGGAAGATTGTCTATACATGAACTTTTGTGAGGATTTCTCTGAAGTTTACATCAAGTCATTTCTATACATTTTGCAGGGCCTCAGGGAAAAAAAAAGTACATTTTGTTTATCAAATGATCCCAAATTGTCAGGAATGGAGAGAAAAATTTAAGAATGTTATCTTGAAGTGTTGTAGCCAGGCATTGGGGGACACTAGGAGAATATAGGTTATAGTCCAGTTTATAATGATCAATATTAAACCCTAATATTTACAAGCATGTATTATTGAAGCACATTTTTTCTCTATAGTTGCCCCCATTTTTACTAAAGATAGCGAACTTAATACCCAGGTGTTTGCAAAATAAGTCGAATTTCAAAAAAAAAATGGGTTGATGATTTACATAACTCCAACAAGAAGTGCTTGACCATGTATGTTCCTTAAAACCTGCTTTGTGGGGCGCCTGGGTGGCTCAGTGGGTTAAGCCGTTGCCTTCGGCTCAGGTCATGATCTCAGGGTCCTGGGATCGAGTCCCGCATCGGGCTCTCTGCTCAGCGGGGAGCCTGCTTTCCTCTCTCTCTCTCTGCCTGCCTCTCTACCTACTTGTGATCTCTGTCTGTCAAATAAATGAATAAAATCTTTAAAAAAAAAACCTGCTTTGTTAGAACTTTTATAAGGAATCTCTAGATTGAACATTTCATAGCTCCTTAAGGCCAAATATTTGCCATCAGACTTCCTCTTTGATACCCATATATATGGGTGAATTCCTCCCTTTTTGAGGTTCTCAAAATATCTCAGGTTTCCTGCCATGAGTGACCTTCTTTACTCACCTGGTGAGGCTGCTGGGATCTCTGTAAACAAAGTATGAGGCTGGTATTTCCAAGGGCTTTATTGGCTCCACAAGGTCAGCCTTATTCCTTAAAGCTGTCTGGTCATATCTGAGTCTATGTGTGTCTCTCTTAAATATGACATGCCAGCAAACTGTGTCCTGTTACAAGGACAACAGGTTGTTTTTGAAATAAGAAACATATTGCCATAAAATATAAGCATATGTACTGAGAGTTTCTAAATTTTTGAGGGATCAGGTAAGGAGAAAAGATAAATGTTTAATTTTTTTCATAAAGGTTTATTTGTCAAAGTGCTATAACAAAGGTTTTTCTTTAATCATTTTTTAATTTATTTTCAGCATAACAGTATTCATTGTTTTTGTACCACACCCAGTGCTCCATGCAATCCGTGCCCTCTCTAATACCTACCAGCTATTTCCCCCAACCTCCCACCCCCTCACCTCTTCAAACCCTTAAGGTTGTTTTTCAGAGTCCATAATCTCTCATTGTTCACCTGCCCTTCCAGTTTCCCCAACTCCCTTCTCCTAACTCCACATGTCCTCCATGCTATTTGTTATGCTCCACAAATAAGTGAAACCATATGATAATTGACTCTCTCTGCTTGACTTATTTCACTCAGCATAATCTCTTCCAGTCCTGTCCATGTTGCTACAAACGTTGGGTATTCATTCTTTCTGATGGAGGCATAATACTGATAGTGTATATGGACCACATCTTCCTTATCCATTTGTCCTTTGAAGGGCATCTTGGTTCTTTCCACAGTTTGGCGACCGTGGCCATTGCTGCTATGAACATTGGGGTACAGATGGCCCTTCTTTTCACTACATCTGTACCTTTGGGGTAAATACCCAGAAGTGCAATTGCAAGGTCATAGGGAAGTTCTATTTTTAATTTTTTGAGGAATCTCCATAAAGTTCTCCAAAGAGGCTGCAACAACTTGCATTCCCACCAACAGTGTAAGAGGGTTCCCCTTTCTCCACATCCTCTCCAACACATGCTGATTCCTGTCTTGCTAATTTTGGCCATTCTAACTGGTGTAAGGTGATATCTCAATGTGGTTTTAATTTGAATCTCCCTGATGGCTAGTGATGACGAACATTTTTTCATGTGTCTGATAGCCATTTGTATGTCTTCATGGGAGAAATGTCTGTTCATATCTTGTGCACATTTTTGATATGATTATCTGTTTTGTGTGTGTTGAGTTTGAGGAGTTCTTTATAGATCCTGGATATCAATCTTTTGTCTGTACTGTCATTTGCAAATATCTTCTCGCATTCCGTGGGTTGCATCTTTGTAATTTGGACTGTTTCCTTTGCTGTGCAGAAACTTTTGATTTTGATGAAGTCCCAAAAGTTTATTTTGGCTTTTGTTTCCTTTGCCTTTGGACACATATCTTGAAAGAAGTTGCTGTGGCTGATACCGAAGAGATTACAGCCTATGTTCTCCTCTAGGATTCTGATGGATTCCTGTCTCACGTTGAGGTCTTTCATCCATGTTGACTTTACCTTTGTGTACGGTGTAAGAGAATGGTCGAGTTTCATTCTTCTACATATAGCTGCCCAGTTTTACCAGCACCATTTATTGAAGAGATTATCTTTTTTTCCACTGTATATTTTTTCCTGTTTTGTCGAAGATTAACTGACCATAGAGTTGAGGGTCCATATCTGGGCTCTCTACTCTGTTCCACTGGTCTATGTGCCTGTTTTTATGCCAGTATCATGCTGTCTTGGTGATCACACGTTGTAGTAAAGCTTGAAATCAGGTAACGTGATGCCCCCAGTTTTATTTTTGTTTTTCAACATTTCCTTAGTGATCCGGGGTCTCTTCTGGTTCCATACAAATATTTGGATTATTTGCTCCAGCTCTTAGAAGAATACCAGTGGAATTTTATTGGAATGGCATTAAAAGTATAGATTGCTCTAGGCAGTATAGACATTTTAACAATGTTTATTCTTCCGATCCTAGAGCACGGAATGGTCTTCCATCTTTTGGTGTCTTCTTCAATTTCTTTCATGAGTGTTCTGTAGTTCCTCGAGTACAGAAACTTTACCTCTTTGATTAGGTTTATTCCCAGGTATGTTATGGTTCTTGGTGCTATAGTAAATGGAATCGATTCTCTGATTTCCCTTTCTGTATTTTCATTGTTAGTGTATAAGAAAGCCACTGATTTCTGTACATTGACTTTGTATCCTGCCACATTACTGAACTGATGTATGAGTTCTAGTAGTTTGCGGGTGGAGTCTTTTGGGTTTTTCATATAAAGAATCATGTCATCTGTGAAGACAGAGAGTTTGACTTCTTCATTGCCAATTTGGATATCTTTTATTTCTCTTTGTTTTCTGATTGCTGTTGCTAGGTCTTCTAATACTATGTTGAACAAGAGTGGTGAGAGTGGGCATCCTTGTCATGTTCCTGATCTCCATGGGAAGGCTGCAAGCTTTTTCCCATTGAGGAGGATATTTGCTGTGGGTTTTTAATAGATGGATTTGATGAAGTTCACGAATGTTCCCTCTATCCCGATACTTTGAAGCGTTTTAATCAGGAACGGATGCTGGATTTTGTCAAATGCTTTTTCTGCATCAATTGAGAGGACCACGTGGTTCTTCTCTTCTCTTACTGATTTGTTCTATCACATTGATTGATTTGCGAATGTTGAACCATCCTTGTTGCCAGGGATGAAACCCCCCTGGTCATGGTGGATAATCTTTTTAAAGTGCTATGGGATTCTGTTTGCTAGAATCTTGTTGAGAATCAAAGCATCCATATTCATCTGGGATATTGGTCTGAAGTTCTCCTTTTGGGTAGAGTCTTTGCCTGGTTTGGGGATCAGGGTAATGCTGGCTTCATAGAAAGAGTCTGGAAGTTTTCCTTCTGCTTCAAATTTTTTGAAACAGCTTCAGGAGAATAGGTGTTATTGCTTCTTTGAAAGTTTGGTAGAATTCCCCAGGTAATCCCTCAGGACCTGGGATCTTGTTTTTTGGAAGGTTTTTTTTTTTTTTTTTTTTTTTTGCTTTTTTTTAATTTTTTTTTAATTTTATTTTTTATAAACATATATTTTTATCCCCAGGGGTACAGGTCTGCGAATCGCCACGTTTACACACTTCACAGCACTCACCATAGCACATACCCTCCCCAATATCCATAACCCCACCCCCCTCTCCCAACCCCCCTCCCCCCATCAACCCTCAGTTTGTTTTGTGAGACTAAGAGTCACTTATGGTTTCTCTCCCTCCCAATCCCATCTTGTTACATTTATTCTGCTCCTACCCCCTTAACCCCCCATGTTGCATCTCCTCTCCCTCATATCAGGGAGATCATATGATAGTTGTCTTTCTCCGATTGACTTATTTCGCTAAGCATGATACCCTCCCGTTCCATCCACGTCGTCGCAAATGGCAAGATTTCATTTCTTTTGATGGCTGCATAGTATTCCATTGTGTATATATACCACTATTCTTTATCCATTCGTCTGTTGATGGACATCTAGGTTCTTTCCATAGTTTGGCTATTGTAGACATTGCTGCTATAAACATTTGGGTGCACGTGCCCCTTCGGATCAACTACGTTTGTATCTTTAGGGTAAATACCCAGCAGTGCAATTGCTGGGTCATAGGGTAGTTCTATTTTCAACATTTTGAGGAACCTCCATGCTGTTTTCCAGAGTGGTTGCACCAGCTTGCATTCCCACCAACAGTGTAGGAGGGTTCCCTTTTCTCCGCATCCTCGCCAGCATCTGTCATTTCCTGACTTGTTAATTTTAGCCATTCTGACTGGTGTGAGGTGATATCTCATTGTGGTTTTGATTTGTATTTCCCTGATGCCGAGTGATGTGGAGCACTTTTTCATGTGTCTGTTGGCCATCTGGATGTCTTCTTTGCAGAAATGTCTGTTCATGTCCTCTGCCCATTTCTTGATTGGATTATTTGTTCTTTGGGTGTTGAGTTTGCTAAGTTCTTTATAGATTTTGGACACTAGCCCTTTATCTGATATGTCATTTGCAAATATCTTCTCCCATTCTGTCAGTTGTCTTTTGGTTTTGTTCACTGTTTCCTTTGCTGTGCAAAAGCTTTTGATCTTGATGAAATCCCAGTAGTTCATTTTTGCCCTTGCTTCCCTTGCCTTTGGTGATGTCCCTAGGAAGATGTTGCTGTGGCTGACATCGAAGAGGTTGCTGCCTGTGTTCTCCTCGAGGATTTGGATGGATTCCTTTCTCACATTGAGATCCTTCATCCATTTTGAGTCTATTTTCGTGTGTGGTGTAAGGAAATGATCCAATTTCATTTTTCTGCATGTGGCCGTCCAATTTTCCCAACACCATTTATTGAAGAGGCTGTCTTTTTTCCATTGGACATTCTTTTCTGCTTTGTCGAAGATGAGTTGACCATAGAGTTGAGGGTCTATTTCTGGGCTCTCTATTCTGTTCCATTGATCTATGTGTCCGTTTTTGTGCCAGTACCATGCTGTCTTGATGATGACAGCTTTGTAATAGAGCTTGAAGTCCGGAATTGTGATGCCACCAACTGTGGCTTTCTTTTTCAATATTCCTTTGGCTATTCGAGGTCTTTTCTGGTTCCATATGAATTTTAGGATTATTTGTTCCATTTCTTTGAAAAAAAATGGATGTTACTTTGATAGGAATTGCATTAAATGTGTAGATTGCTTTAGGTAGCATAGACATTTTCACAATATTTATTCTTCCAATCCAGGAGCATGGAACATTTTTCCATTTCTTTGTGTCTTCCTCAATTTCTTTCATGAGTACTTTATAGTTTTCTGTGTATAGATTCTTAGTCTCTTTGGTTAGGTTTATTCCTAGGTATCTTATAGTTTTGGGTGCAATTGTAAATGGGATGGACTCCTTAATTTCTCTTTCTTCTGTCTTGTTGTTGGTGTAGAGAAGTGCAACTTATTTCTGTGCATTGATTTTATATCCTGACACTTTACTGAATTCCTGGACAAGTTCTCGCAGTTTTGGAGTGGAGTCTTTTGGGTTTTCCACATAGAGTATCATATCATCTGCGAAGAGTGATAGTTTGACTTCTTCTTTGCCGATTTGGATGTCTTTAATTTCCTTTTGTTGTCTGATTGCTGAGGCTAGGACTTCTAGTACTATGTTGAATAGCAGTGGTGATAACAGACATCCCTGCCATGTTCCTGACCTTAGCAGGAAAGCTTTCAGTTTTTCTCCATTGAGAATGATATTTGCGGTGGGTTTTTCATAGATGGCTTTGATAATATTGAGGTATGTGCTGTCTATCCCTACACTTTGAAGAGTTTTGATCAGGAAGGGATGCTGTACTTTGTCAAATGCTTTTTCAGCATCTATGGAGAGTATCATATGGTTCTTGTTCTTTCTTTTATTAAAGTGTTGTATCGCATTGATTGATTTGCGGATGTTGAACCAACCTTGCAGCCGTGGAATAAACCCCACTTGGTCGTAGTGAATAATCCTTTTAATGTACTGTTGAATCCTATTGGCTAGTATTTTGGCGATAATTTTTGCATCTGTGTTCATCAAGGATATTGGTCTGTAGTTCTCTTTTTTGATGGGAACCTTGTCTGGTTTTGGGATCAAGGTGATGCTGGCCTCATAAAATGAGTTTGGAAGTTTTCCTTCTATTGCTATTTTTTGGAACAGTTTCAGGAGAATAGGAATTAGCTCCTCTTTAAATGTTTGGTAGAATTCCCCCGGGAAGCCATCTGGCCCTGGGCTTTTGTTTGTTTGGATATTTTTGATGACTGTTTCAATCTCCTTACTGGTTATGGGTCTGTTCAGGTTTTCCATTTCTTCCAGGTTCAGTTGTGGTAGTTTATATGTCTCTAGGAATGCATCCATTTCTTCCAGATTGCCAAATTTTTTGGCGTAGAGTTGCTCATAGTATGTTCTTATAATTGTCTGTATTTCTTTGGTGTTCGTTGTGATCTCTCCTCTTTCATTCATGATTTTATTTATTTGGGTCCTTTCTCTTTTCTTTTTGATAAGTCTGGCCAGGGGTTTATCAATCTTATTAATTCTTTCAAAGAACCAACTCCTGGTTTCGTTGATTTGTTCTATTGTTTTTTTGGTTTCTATTTCATTGATTTCTGCTCTGATCTTTATGATTTCTCTTCTCCTGCTGGGCTTAGGGTTTCTTTCTTGTTCTTTCTCCAGCTCCTTTAGGTGTAGGGTTAGGTTGTGTACCTGAGACCTTTCTTGTTTCTTGAGAAAGGCTTGTACCGCTATATATTTTCCTCTCAGGACTGCCTTTGTTGTGTCCCACAGATTCTGAACCGTTGTGTTTTCATTATCATTTGTTTCCATGAATTTTTTCAATTCTTCTTTAATTTCCTGGTTGACCCATTCATTCTTTAGAAGGATGCTCTTTAGTCTCCATGTATTTGGGTTCTTTTCAAATTTCCTCTTGTGATTGAGTTCTAGCTTCAGAGCATTGTGGTCTGAAAATATGCAGGGAATGATCCCAATCTTTTGATACCGGTTGAGACTTGATTTAGGACCAAGAATGTGATCTATTCTGGAGAATGTTCCATGTGCACTAGAGAAGAATGTGTATTCTGTTGCTTTGGGATGAAATGTTCTGAATATATCTGTGATGTCCATCTGGTCCAGTGTGTCATTTAAGGCCTTTATTTCCTTGTTGATCTTTTGCTTGGATGATCTGTCAATTTCAGTGAGGGGGGAGTGTTAAAATCCCTACTATTATTGTATTATTGTCGATGTGTTTCTTTGATTTTGTTATTAATTGGTTTATATAGTTGGCTGCTCCCACGTTAGGGGCATAGATATTTAAAATTGTTAGATCTTCTTGTTGGACAGTTCCTTTGAGTATGATATAGTGTCCTTCCTCATCTCTTATTATAGTCTTTGGCTTAAAATCTAATTGATCTGATATAAGGATTGCCACTCCTGCTTTCTTCTGATGTCCATTAGCATGGTAAATTCTTTTCCACCCCCTCACTTTAAACCTGGAGGTGTCTTCGGGTTTAAGATGAGTTTCTTGTAGGCAACATATAGATGGGTTTTGTTTTTTTATCCATTCTGATACCCTGTGTCTTTTGATTGGGGCATTGAGCCCATTAACATTCAGGGTAAGTATTGAGAGATATGAATTTAGTGCCATTGTATTGCCTGTAAGGTGACTGTTATTGTATATTGTCTCTGTTTCTTTCTGATCTACTACTTTGAGGGTCTCTCTTTGCTTAGAGGACCCCTTTCAATATTTCCTGTAGAGCTGGTTTGGTGTTTGCAAATTCTTTCAGTTTTTGTTTTTCCTGGAGGCTTTTAATCTCTCCGTCTATTTTCAATGATAGCCTAGCTGGATATAGTATTCTTGGCTGCATGTTTTTCTCATTTAGTACTCTGAATATATCATGCCAGCAGTTTCTGGCCTGCCAGGTCTCTGTGGATAAGTCTGCTGCCAATCTAATATTTTTACCATTGTACGTTACAGACTTCTTTTCCCGGGCTGCTTTCAGGATCTTTTCTTTGTCACTAAGACTCATAAATTTGACTATTAGGTGACGGGGTGTGACCTATTCTTATTGATTTTGAGGGGGGTTCTCTGAACCTCCTGGATTTTGATGCTTGTTCCCTTTGCCATATTGGGGAAATTCTCTCCAATAATTCTCTCTAATATACCTTCCGCTCCCCTCTCCGTTTCCTCTTCTTCTGGAATCCCAATTATTCTAATGTTGTTTCGTCTTATGGTGTCACTTATCTCTCGAATTCTCCCCTCGTGGTCCAGTAGCTGTTTGTCCCTCTTCTGCTCAGCTTCTTTATTCTCTGTCATTTGGTCTTCTATATCACTAATTCTTTCTTCTGCCTCATTTATCCTAGCAGTGAGAGCCTCCATTTTTGATTGCACCTCATTAATAGCTTTTTTTATTTCAACTTGGTTATATTTTAGTTCTTTTATTTCTCCAGAAAGGGCTTTTATATCTCCCGAGAGGGTTGCTTTAATATATTCCATACCTTTTTCAAGCCCGGCTAGAACCTTGAGAATCATCATTCTGAACTCTATCTGACATATTACCAATGTCTGTATTGATTAGGTCCCTAGCCTTTGGTACTGCTTCTTGTTCTTTTTTGTTGTTGTGAATTTTTCCGCCTTGTCATTTTGTCCAGATAAGAGTATATGAAGGAGCAAGTAAAATACTAAAAGGGTGGCAACAACCCCAGGAAAATATGCTTTAGCCAAATCAGAAAAGATCCCAAATCGTGAGGGGGGAGAAAGGGGATAAAAGGGGTTCAGAAGAAAAAAAAAAAGAGAGAGAGAGAGAGAAAGAAAAAAAAGAAAAAAAAGAAACTATTAAAAAAAAGAAAGCCGATAAAAAATATAAAAAGGAAATATATATATATATATATATATACATATATATGTATATATATATATATATATATATTAGACAAACTATTTAAAAAACGTTAAAAAAAGAAAACGGTAAAAGTTAAAAAAATTAGCAGAAGAAGAGAAAAAAAAATTGAAAAAGAGAAAAAAAAATTAAATTAACTGCAAGGCTAAAGAATCATGGGGAGAAAGCCATGACTTCCGTGCTTTGCTTTCTTCTCCTCTGGAATTCCGCTGCTCTCCTTGGTATTGAAACTGCACTCCTTGGTAGGTGAACTTGGTCCTGGCTGGGTTTCTCGTTGATCTTCTGGGGGAGGGGCCTGTTGTAGTGATTCTCAAGCGTCTTTGCCCCAGGCGGAGTTGCACCGCCCTTACCCGGGGCCAGGCTGAGTAATCTGCTCGGGTTTGCTGGGTTTGCTTTCGGGAGCCTTTGTTCCCTGAGCGCTTTCCGTAGAGTTCCGGAAGACGGGAGTGAAGATGGCAGCCTCCCAGTCTCTGGCCCGGAGGAGCCAAGAGCCCGGGGCCCCACTCCTCAGTGCGCCCTCAGAGAACAGCGCCCAGTGACTCCCGTCACCCTTGCCTCCGGCCACGCTCCGAGCCGACCGAGCCTGCTACCGGTTCAAGGTAACCCCGAGTTTAGGACTTACTCCTCGGCTCTGTCTCTGTAGCCGGCTTCCCTGTTCTAATACCGGTAAGCTCTGCGACACTCAGACACCCCCGATCCTTCTGTGACCCTGTGGGACCTGAGTTCGCGCTGACCCCCCTGGGCTTCACCCAAGTTAAGCTTCTGGAGCAATGTCCCTCAGCGGAACAGACTTTTAAAAGTCCTGATTTTGTGCTCCGTTGCTCCGCCGCTCGCCGGGAGCCGGCCCCTCCCCCCGCGGTCTATCTTCCCGTCGCTTTGGATTCACTTCTCCGCCAGTCCTACCTTGCAGAAAGTGGTTGATTTTCTGTTTCTGGAATTGCTGTTCTTCTTCTCTTCAATCTCCCATTGGATTTATAGGTGTTTGCAATCTTTAGATAAGCTATTTAACTGATTTCCCACTACCTGAAGTAGTCTCAGCCTGCTACTTCTCCGCCATCTTGACTCCTCCAAGCACCTTTTGGGAGGTTTTTGATCACTGCTTCAATCTCGTTACTAGATATCAGTCTATTCAGGTTGTCAATTTGTTTCTGGTTCAATGTTGGAAGTTTATAGTTTTCCAGGAATGCATCCATTTCATCTAGGTTGCTTAGCTTATTGGCATATAACTGTTGATAATAACTTCTGATGATTATTTCTACTTCCTTGGTGTTTGTTGTGATCTCTCCCTTTTCATTCATAATTTTATTAATTTGGGCTTTCTCTCTTTTCTTCTGGATTAGTGTGGCCAATGGTTTATCGATCTTATTGATTCTTTAAAAAAAAAAAAACAGCTTCTAGTTTCATTGATACGTTCTACTGTATCTCTGGTTTCTACTTCATTGATCTCAGCTCTAATCTTGAATATTTCCCTTCTTATGTGTGGAGTTGGTTTGATTTGTTGTTGATTCTCCAGTTCTTTAAGGTGTAGAGACAGCTGCTGTGTTCTGGATTTTTCAATTTTTTTGAGGGAGGCTTGGATGGCTATGTATTTCCCCCCTTAGGACCGCCTTTGCTGTATCTCATAGGTTTTGGACCGAAGTGTCTTCATTCTCATTGGTTTCCATGAATTGTTTCAATTCTTCGTTGATCTCCTGGTTGATCCAAGCATTTTTAAGCAAGGTGGTCTTTAGCTTCCAGGTGTTTGAGTTCCTTCTGAACTTCTCCTTGTGATTGAGCTCCAGTTTCAAAGCATTGTGATCTGAGAATATGCAGGGAATAATCTCAATCTTTTGGTATTGGTTGAGTCCTGATTTGTGACCCAGGATGTGGTCTGTTCTGGAGAAGGTTCCATGTGCACTTGAGAAGAATGAGTATTCTGCTGCTTTAAGTTGGAATGTTCTGTATATATCTATGAGGTCCATCTGGTCCAGTGCATCATTCAATGCTCTTGTTTCTTTATTGATTTTCTGCTTCGATGATCTATTTCTGAGAGAGGCATGTTAAGATCTCCTACTATTAATGTATTCATATCAATATGACTATCTTGATTAACAGTTTTCTTATGTAATTGGCTCCTCCCAATTGGGGGCATAGATATTTACAATTGTTAGATCATCTTGGTGGATAGTCCCTAAGAATGATGTAGTGTCCTTCTGTATCTCTGACTACAGTCTTTAGTTTAAAATCTAATTTATCTGATATGAGAATCGCTACCCCAGCCTTCTTTTGAGGCCCACTGGCATGAGAGATGCGTCTCCATCCCTTCACTTTCAGTCTGGGTGTATCTTTAGGTTCAAAATGGGTCTCTTGTAGACAACATATGGATGGGTCCTGTCGTTTTATCCAATCTGCAAACCTGTCCTGTTTTATGGGCGCATTTAGGCCATTCGCATTGAGAGTGATTAATGATAGATACGTTTTTATTGACATCGTGTTGCCTTTGAAGTCTTTCTTTCTGTAGATTGCCTCTATATTTCTGTTCAATGCTATTCGTAGGATTTTTCCTCTTTTATAGAACCCCCCCTTAATATTTCCTGCAGTGTTGGCTTGGTGGTTGCATAGTCTTTTACGCCTTGCCGGTCTTGGAAACTCTTTATCTCTCCATCCATTTTGAATGTCAGTCTTGCTGGATAAAGTATTCTTGGCTGCATGTTCTTCTCATTTAGTCCCCTGAATATATCTTGCCATCACTTTCTGGCTTGCCAGGTCTCTGTGGACAGGTCTGACGTTATTCTGATGGGCTTTCTTCTGTAAGTAAGGAGCCTCTTTGTCCTAGCGGCTTTCAAGAGATTATACCTACAATTATGATTCCTCAATTTGACTATCAGGTGCCTTGATGTTTTTCTGGAATCTATAATCTTGAGTGGAGACCATTCTGCCTCTAGTACATGAACGCTGGCTCCATTCATGAGATTGGGAAAATTTTCATGAAGAACTTGTTCCACTATATCTTCTAGACTTCTTTCTTTCTCCTCCCCTTCAGGGATTCCAATAATTCTGATGTTGGAACGTTTCATGGCATCATTTATTTCCCTGATTTTCTTTTCATGGTTTCTAAGCTGTTTGTTTCAGGCTTCCTCTTGATCCTTTCTCTCTGTTTGTCCTCCAGATCACTAATTCTATCTTCTGTCTCAGTTACCCTAGCTTTGAGAGAATTTAGATTAGATTGGAACTCAATGAGAGCATTGTGAACCTCAGCCCTGGTAGCTTTTAGCTCTGCCCTAACATTGTGAACATCCTGTCTGGTTGCTTTCAGCTCGGCCCTAATCAATTCCTTTTGGTCATCCATGGATTTCTTCAACCTAGCTATTGCCTGGATAATTGTTAGTCTGAATTCTCTTTCTGACATATTGTCTATGTTGATAGCCATTAGCTCTGTTCAGAAGGTCCATCCTGTGTATTTTTCTTCTGTTGGGCATTCCTCCTCCTCGTCATTTTGGTGAGAGATGATGGAACAGATGTAGCTGGTTGTATCGACCGTGGTGCAGTCTGGGTGCACCCTGGAATACTTCTGAGCAATCAGGATTCCCCACCCAAATGAGAGAAAAAAGAAAGAAAAAGAAAAAAGAAAAGAGAGAGAGAGACAGGAAAGAAAGGGAAGATGAAAGAGAAGGTTCAGCCCAAATGGGCCCCAAGGTAAGATTTATGAGGTATACATACAAAAACAGACTAACAAAAAGACTGATAAAAGTATATAACAAGAGAAAAAAAAATATATGCAAATAAAGGAAGAACCTTATTGAAAAGAACCCCAAGTGTAAATTTATATACTATCAGGACAAACACAAAAACACAGAAACACTGGTGGAAGAAAAAGATGGGAGATTGGTTATAAATTCTCAGTGTGGGCGAGGAAGGTTGTTTTGATTCTTCCTTGATGTATCTTGATATCTTTGTTAAAGGACTCAACTTTCGTAGGCTAAAGGGGGTTTAAAAATTGGTTTACCTATAGGGGTATTATTGATTGGGAAAAGGGGATTACTTTGAAGTTTCACTCTATATGAATATTAGAAAATAAAAACAAAAAAGGAATAAACTAGACTAAACTAAACTAAAATTTAAAAAAATTCAAAAAATAGAAATGCAAAAGAAAAACACAGGTGTATGTATCAAAAAGTTCAGGTTAGAAGGTTATTATGGAATTTGATGTACTGGACAGATCGCTGTGATGGTAAATAGGTTAAAAAATTATCTATATAAAAAAATGAGCCAGAATAGTGGGACCAAATTAAAAAATAAAAGTTGTTATGAGGTAGTGGTGTGGTTCTCTTGTAGTCTTTTTTTTTTTTTTTCCTTTCTTTCCTGGTTGGTTTTGTGGGGGAGGGGCCTGCCACGTGGGTTTTCAATCAATGATGTTCCCTGAGTTAAGTCCTCCAGTCCCCCTCAAGGGGGTGGGCTCTGAGGAAACCGGTTTTTTCAGGCTTTTGTTCTCTGGAGGTTTTTATGTTTGTTCACCTTTTTTTTTTTTTCCTCTTGCCTTCACCGCTTTTGATGGTTTTTGTAGGTTTAGAGGAAAGCAAACTGCACCCTGACCTCCCTCTCAGAGAGAAGCCTCAGTCTGTTCTTCTGTGGGTGTTGCAGAGCCCATATAAATCCCCCCTTGGCTGCTGGCAGAGCAGGTTCAAAACAAAGTTTTTTGAGTTTGCAATGATTTAAACAAAAATCATAAATATTACCATTATCTTGCTTAGTTTATTCTGTCCCATGTTATTATTTATTTTTTTTTAATTTTAATTCCACAATAGTTAACATGTATTGTCATATTAGTTACAGGTGTACAATATAGTGATTCAACAATTTTATATATCCCTCAGTACTCATCAAAAGTATATTCTTAATCCCCTTCACCTATTTCATTTATCCCCCTATCCATCTCCCCTCTGGTAACCCACCAGTTTGTTCTCTATATTTAAAAGTCTGGTTTTTTTTATCATTCCCTTTTTTCTTTGCTCATTTGTCTTGTTTTTTAATATCCACATATGAATGAAATCATATGGTATCTGTCTTCTCTGATTGACTTATTTCACTTAGCAATATACTATTGGATCCATCCATGTTGTTGCAAATGGCAAGATTTTATTCTTTTATTGCTGAATATATATATATATATATATATATATACACATCTCTCAGTAGGCACTTGGGTTGCTTCCAAAATTTGGCCATTGTGTAAATAATGCTGTGGTAAACAGAGAGTTGCATATATCTTTTTGAATTAGTGTTTTCATATTCTTTAGGTAAATAGCCAGTGGTGGAATTACTGGTTCATATCACATTTATATTTTATTTCTTAAGATTTTATTTTTAAGGGGCACCTGGGTGGCTTAGTGGGTTATGCCTCTGCCTTTAGCTCAGGTCATGATTTCAGGGTCCTGGGATCGAGGCCCACATCAGGCTCTTTGCTTGGCAGGGTGCCTGCTTCCCCCTCTCTCTCTGCCTTCCTCTCTGCCTACTTGTGATCTCTCTCTTTCAAGTAAATAAATAAAATCTTTTAAAAAAAGATTTTATTTTTAAGTAATCTCTACACCTAACCTTTGCCTCAAACTTAGAACCCCAAGATCAAGAATCACATGCTGCACTGATCACCCAGCCAAGTGTCCCTCATAATTTTATTTTTAAGTTTTGTGAGGAAACTCCATACTGTTTTCCACAGTGGCTGCACCACTTTGAATTCTCAACAATGGTGTATAAAGTGTCCTTTATCACACACTCACCAACAATTATTCTTTCTTGTGCTTTTGATATTAGCCATTCTGACAGGTGTGGGGTGATATCTCATTGTGGTTTTCATTTGCATTTGCCTAATGATTAGTGATGTTGAGTATCTTTTCATGCACATGTTAGACAACTGTATGTCATCTTTGGAGAAATCCGTGTTTTCTGCCCAGTTTTTAATTAGATTTTTAAGGGATTTTTTTTTTTTTGGAGTTGAGTTATGTAAGTTCTTTATATATTTTGGGCACTAACCCTTTATTGGCTATGTCATTTTCAAATATCTTCTCCCATCCCTTAGGTTATCATTAAGTTTTATTCATTGTTTCCTTTGCTGTGCAGAAGATTTATATTTTGATGTAGTCCCAATAGTTGATTTTTGCTGTTGTTAACCTTGCCTTGGGATATGTGTCTAAAAAAATGTTGCTACAGCTGATTCAGAGAAATGACTGCCTATGCTCCTTCTAGGATTTTCACATTTAGGTCTTACATTTAGGTCTTTTATCTATTTTCAGTTTATTGTCATGTGTGGTGCAAGAAAATGGTCAAGTTTCTTTCTTTTGCATGTAGCTGTCCAGTATTCCCAACACAATTCATTGAAGAGATTTTGTTTTTCCTATTGTGTATTCTTACCTCCATTATTGAAGATTAGTTGATCATATAATCGTGGGTTTATTTCTGGGCTTTCTATTCTGTTCCATTGATCTATGTGACTATCTCTGTGCCAGTGCCATACTATTTTGATTACTACCGCTTTCTAATCTGTCTTGAAATCTAGGGTTGTGATTCTTCCAGCTTTCTTCTTCTTTCTTCAGATTACTTTGTCTATTTGGGGTCTTTTGTGGTTCCATACAAATTTCAGGATTATTTGTTGTACTTCCATTAAAATGTTGCTGATAGTTTGATAAGGACTGCATTAAATCTGTAGATTGCTTTAAACAGTATGGACATTCTTACAATATTTATTCTCCCAATCCGTGAGTATGGAATATCATTCCAATAGTCTGTCATCTTCATTTTCTTTCATCATTATTTTATAGTTTCAGAATACAGGTCTTTTACCTCCTTGATTAACTTTATCCCTATGTAACAAGACAAAACTATGGAGGGAGACAAACCATAAGAGACACTTAATCTCAGGAAACAAACAGAGGTTGCTGGAGGGAAAGATGGTGAGAGGGATGGGATGGCCGGGTGATGGACATTGAGGAGGGTATGTACTATAGTGAGTGCTGTTAATTGGGTAAGACTGGTGAATCACAGACCTGTACCCTTGAAACAAATAGTACATTAAATGCTAATTAAAAAAAAAAGTTTAACCCTATGTTATTAGTTCTTGTTCTGGTTGAATCCAGCTTTCCCATTAGCTCCAGAAATCTTTATTTAGTTTAGTTTATGGCCTTAAAGTTATCAAAATTTGTATTGAGAATTCTTTCTATGAGTCTTACTGAAGATGAAACAAATTTTAAGGAAGCTTGTATAAAGGGATCTGAGTGAAAGCATGTCTGTAAGGATAAAACACTTCAAAATGGCGATGGTGCAAGATCTGAGTTAAGTTTACTATAATGAAATTAACAAGATGATTTGATTATTTTTGTGATACACAGTAGTTCAAGTAATAACATACCAGGATAGATTTCTAGGAGGGCGCCTGGGTGCCTCAATGGGTTAAGCCTCTGCTTTTGGCTCAGGTCATGATTTCAGGATCCTGGGATCAAGCCCTGCATCAGGCCCTCTGCTCAGCAGGGAAACTGTTTCCCCCCTCTCTCTGCCTGCCTCTCTGCCTACTTGTGATCTCTGCCTGTCAAATAAACAAAATCTTTAAAAAAAAGAAGAAGAAGAAGAAGATTTCTAGGAGTTATATGAAATTTTTTAAACATTTATTTTTTTCAGATTTTATTTATTTATTTGACAGAGAGAGATCACAAGTAGGTGGAGAGGAAGGCAGAGAGAGAGAGAGGAGGAGGAAGCAGGCTCCCTGCTGAGCAGAGAGCCCGATGTGGGGCTCCATCCCAGGACCCTGGGATCATCACCTGTGCTGATGGCAGAGGCTTTAACCCACTGAGCCACCCAGGTGCCCCTTAAACATTTACTTTAATAAAATATCTAAAAATCTAAATTAAAAAAGAGGTTTTAGTATCATTTATATGACAATGCTTGCCATGTAATTTAACATACCAAGAAAGTCTAGTTAGTAAAATTTTTCACAAAATCTTTGAAGTAATCAAATTCCATGGGCCCTTCTTCACTTTAGAATTTGATTTTGGGAAATATATTGGAATATATCAAAAGGTTTGAAAATTTGATTTAAAAGATCACAAATCATTATGAAACAATATTTGACATTTAAGCAAAGTGACAAAAAAAAAATCCAAAGGTGGATACAGAAGGTTAAATAGTTGTGAACAAAATTTTGCTATTTTAATAATAAGATTTGTTTTTTTAAAAGATTTTATTTATTTATTTGACAAAGAGAGACACAACAAAAGAGGGAACACAAGTAGAGGGTGTGGGAGAGGGAGAGGGAGAAGTAAGCTCCCCACTGAGCAGGAGGCCCGATGTGAGGCTCGATCCAAGGACACTGGGATCATGACCTGAGCCAAAGGCAGACTCTTAATGACTGAGCCACTGAGGCATCCCTCAGTTTTTCTTTCTTTCTTTTTTTTAAAGATTTTATTTATTTATTTTAAAGAGAGCAAGAGCAAGCATACAAGCAAGGGGAGTGTCAGAGAAAGAGGGATAAACAGACTACCACTGAGCAGGGAGCATGACCTGGGGCTGGATCCCAGGACCCTGGGATCATGACCTGAGCCAAAGTCAGATGCTTTACCAACTGAGCCACCTAGGTGCCCTTGGTCGTTTTTTTGTGTTTTGTTAGTTTGTTTGTTTTCTGTTTTCCTATTCTTCCTTTCTTTTGCACATAACTTCAAAGGTAAAGAAAAACTTCTGTTTATACTTTCTTATTAAGAGCAAACTAATAGCTCAAAAGACCTTTTTTCTTTTTAACAAAGGGAAAACAAAAATTTTCCAGCACTGTACTTTTGATATTAAAATTCTTTACTTAAAAAACGACCCTAATCTTAGCCAGTACTAACCACACATAAAAGTCTTAAACAAACAAAAAAAGATTTTACTTATTTATTTGACAGGGAGCATGGGCAGGGGGAGAAACAGAGGGAAAGGGACAAGCCTACTCAGCACTGAGCATGGAGCCTGATGCTGGGCTCGATCCCAGAACAATGAGAGCATGATCTGAGCCATAATCAAGGATTGAATGCTTAACCTGCAGAGGCACCAAATTGCTCCCACACATAAAATTTCTGTCCACGGGCTTCTTTTCCATTAAGCATTTAAGACTATCTTTTTTGCATTCACATGTTGTACTTTGTTTTTCCTTTTTAAATAACCAGCCTCACCTTAGGTTAAAATCACTCCCCTACCCCCAAACAAAAATGAATGGGCTTTGTTGTTGTTGTTGTTGTTCTGTTGTTTTGTTTTGTTTTGTTTACCAAAAACTCATCTTACTCTCCTCACATAGGGTCATCCCTTTGTATTTCCAGTAGTCTCAATTACATTTATTAGAATTAATTCTTAGAAACTTTTAATTTCTAGTGAAAACTAAGTAGTAACCCATTGTGAACTGCTATACCAGAATTCTTTAGATTGACACATATTGAATATATTTCATAAATTCTAGAAATATGTGCCTTGAATAGTACAATCTAATAATGCATAAAACATAAAACAGGTTTACTAACACACCCAGATTTATCTTTGGCTTCTCTGTGAAGAGACAAGAGTAGTTAAACTATGTTCAGCACATAAAGTTTCATTATATAGCTTATTTGGAAATGATCTAGATAATTAGTGAACTTAACTTTACTCCTTAGTTAACTTAGTTAAACTTTTAGATTACCAAAGATTTTGAAAATATTTAAAAGTTTACCTATAGGTTTCCTGGGTGGCTCAATTACTTAAACATTTCACTCATGATTGTGGCTCAGGTAATGATGTCTGGGTCCTGGGATCAAGCATTGCTTGGGCTCCCCAGTCAATGGGGAGTCTGCTTGAGGAATCTCTCTCCTTCTTCCCTTTCCCCAGCTCACTTGTGCACTCTCTCTGTCCCTCTAAAATAAACAAATCTTTAAAAAGTAAAAATAACATAAAAATAAATAAAGTTTACCTATGAACGTTTTAATCTTACTTACATATGCATATCTTATTTATTCTCAATGATTATGTTTAGGCTACCCCCAAATCATCAAGAGGCATTAGATAAAGTCAACCATTGTTTCAAAATTTCTTTTTTTTTTTTGTCCTGACAAACTTTGCCACAGAAATAACAGGAAGGGTATGACTTTTAACAAACATAAGCAGAATTAAATTTTTATATTTAATGCTGATAATACTAAAAATATATCTGTTTTAATTAAACCTAGCTTTAATACCAATATTCTTCAGACATGAACTTGAAAGCCATTTGGGTTATTTTGTGAATTTGGGAATGCACAATCCTTACAAGCAGTTGCCTTCGAACCACCCAAATAGAGCTCTTTTACAAATTAATTTTAGCAAAACCATCTGGAAGTAAAGAAGCTTTGTCACTTTTGTATATTTGTATATTTATAACATACACAGACACACACAGAGACAAGATAGTATAAACAATACTAATATTTCTGGACAGGACATTATGGGCCCAGTTTTCAAATAATTCTATTTTTTTTTAAATGATGAAACACTTTTCCCTAAAGTGTGAATTTCAAAGAATGGGACTTATATCCTAGAGAAGGGTGAACACTTTACATCACAAAGATACAGATAGAAAACACAAGTTTTCTCTGAGGTAGAGCTCTGGAGCAAGCCTGTCTGTTATTAGAGGTCTGGACACAGAGTCTTTTTAGAGGTTTGTATTTTCAAAAAGAACGTTTATCTCTTTTTTTTTTCTTTCTTTGTGTGTTTTTTTTCCCCTATGGTATCACAAGATTGTGAGTTATGTTTATATTTGAAAGATATAGCATTTATAATTCCAAGGATAGATAAAATGCAAATTTTTAAAATAGTTAATTGCTGCTTAAAATTTATCTTTGTTTTCTTAACTACAGAAATATTTAGGTTCAATAATCTGATCTTGTATAATACCCACAAACCTTGTAAGAGGAATAGGCAAAGTTTGGGGACTGGTTAGGATAGGTGGGTTTTGCTTGTTTCTAGAATTGTATTTGTAGTTTTGTAGAGATATGTAAAACAAAGATAGTTGCTTCTAATTCCCCAAAGGAATGAATTTTAGCCTGAATATCAAGGGACATCACCACCCCCCTTTTAACTAAATTTGCTTGTTACATAGGGAGATATTTACTAAAGTGAGCATCAAGATTTATGCTGGGGAGTCCTAGATGGTTGAGGAGTAGGAAATTTTATTCTTATTTGGTCCCAGTAATTCAGCTAGATAGCTATCAAATCATTCTGAACACCTGCAAACTAAACTGGAGATCTAAGGAAAGAATAGCTGCAACACTAGGAATATAAGAGTGACCACTTTCTCCAAAGTAGGAAGTGTGGAGAAGTGAATCTGAGGTGATATATGGGAAGACAGACTGCGGTGGGAGGGAGCTTCCATCAGCTGGCTACCAGCAAGTGAGAAAGCAGTGAAGCACAAAATCAGAACTTTTAGAAGTCTGCTCCTATGAGGGACATTGCTCAGGTTGCTAAGCATGGGTGAAACCCTCACTGGGACAGTGTAGTCTCAGGATCCCCAGAGTCAAAGGAAGACGAGGGGTGCCTCAGTGCCTCAGAGTTCCCAGGCACGAGAGCAGGGAATCCAGATGCAAAGAGTGAGCCCAGGAGTGAGTTCTCAGCTTGGGGTTAATAAAAACTAAAAACCATGGCAGAGTTGGGTGACTGCTCTCCAAGAAGAGACCTAACAAACAGCATAACCAGTGAGACCTCCCTCCCTTCCCCAGGAGGAACAGCACAGGAATGTGCTACAGGGCCCTGAAGGGTTTGGAGACTCAAAACCAGGTCACCTGCCTGATATAGAAATGCTCTGTCACAGGCTGGGTGAGCAGATAGTGCATCCAGAGACCAGGGGAGACAGGTGCAATTGACTGCTTTTCTCTGAGGACTTCCTAAGGAGTGGAACACTCAGCTTTCAAACCTGGGGCTGGATATTTGGAGGCGACCACTTTCATTCTCATTCTCTAGGCCTGCTCAGAAAGCCTTCAGGGAAAAAAATCCACATAGAGCTAACTGGAGCAGATGAATTAGCCCAGTCCCTGAAAAGGGAAGCACAATTCTGCCTGAGGCAAATACACTTGATCTACTCAACAGGCCCCTCCCCCAGAAGGTAAGTCAGAACATTCAGCCAAGACCAAGTGTGAGTACTGCAAAACTCCAGTGCTAGGAGAATACAGAATATAGAAATCCCAACGTTTTACCCATGAATCTTTAATCCTTCAACTTTGTTTTTTTAATATATATTTTTCTTCCCTTTTTTGACCAATTTCTTATTTTATCAACTCCTTTTAAATCTTTTTTTAAAATTTTCACTTTTACAGTTACACTCTATACCTTCAATGCATTTAATCATATAATCATATATATACTTATTTATCATTTAAGATATATATATGTGTATATATGTTTTCCTTTTTTGTACATTTTTGGGATGCAGTTTCTTCTAACAGACCAAAATACAAGCAAAATCTAATGTATGGCTCAATTCTACTCACCTTTTTGATCATATTCTCTTTTTCTGTTTCTGTTGTAGTCATTTTCCTTTTTCTTTTTTTTTGCTTTTTTTTTTTTTTTTTTTTTTTTTTTTTTTTGCTTTTTTTTTTTGCTTTTTTTTTTTTGCTCTCAGGCTCGAAGGCGACTCAAAGAACAAGACCTGGCTTCTTTGCTGCACTCTCTCTGGCTCAGGGCAGCAGTGGCTGTCCTGGGTTGGCGGACTTAAGCCCCTGTCCATAAACGCCTGATTCCCACAAATTCCCCCAATGATCCTTTGCTTTTCTTGAGTGCTTTCAACCAGACTCCAAGTTAATGCTGGTCCCCAGATGCAGGGCACTCTTGTATTGGGATATTACTTTCCAATCAGTCAACTCTGGTGGCTCCCTCCACCTTTTGTTTATCTTCTGATATCAGTCCAATGTTCCCACTCTGCTATACCTGCCCACTCGTGTCTTCTGCCCCTGTAGAGATCCAGAAGAGTATAATTCTAATCTCAGGCTGATTTCATGGGTGATCAGAGTTCTTTGGTAGGTAATCAACTCACTTTAGGGGACAGGTTGAAACGGTGCCTCCTCTTACTTCTCTGCCATCTTGTCTCTGAGGTAAATTGAACTTTTCTTTTAAATTTATTCTTTTTTAATTTTATTTTTTATAAACATATAATGTATTTTTATCCCCAGGGGTACAGGTCTGTGAATCGCCAGGTTTACACACTTCACAGCACTCACCATAACACATACCCTCCCCAATATCGATAACCCCACCCCCCTCTCCCAACCCCCCTCCCCCCATCAACCCTCAGTTTGTTTTGTGAGATTAAGAGTCACTTATGGTTTCTCTCCTTCCCAATCCCATCTTGTTTCATTTATTCTTCTCCTACCCACTTAACCCCTCATGTTGCATCTCCACTGCCTCATATCAGGGAGATCATATGATAGTTGTCTTTCTCCGATTGACTTATTTCGCTAAGCATGATACCCTCTAGTTCCATCCATGTCAACACAAATGGCAAGATTTCATTTCTTTTGATGGCTGCATAGTATTCCATTGTGTATATATACCACATCTTCTTTATCCATTCATCTGTTGATGGACATCTAGGTTCTTTCCATAGTTTGGCTATTGTAGACATTGCTGCTATAAACATTCGGGTGCACGTGCCCCTTTGGATCACTACGTTTGTATCTTTAGGGTAAATACCCAGCAGTGCAATTGCTGGGTCATAGGGTAGTTCTATTTTCAACATTTTGAGGAACCTCCATGCTGTTTTCCAGAGTGGTTGCACCAGCTTGCATTCCCACCAACAGTGTAGGAGGGTTCCCCTTTCTCCGCATCCTCGCCAGCATCTGTCATTTCCTGACTTGGTAATTTTAGCCATTCTGACTGGTGTGAGGTGATATCTCATTGTGGTTTTGATTTGTATTTCCCTAATGCCGAGTGATATGGAGCACTTTTTCATGTGTCTGTTGGCCATCTGGATATCTTCTTTGCAGAAATGTCTGTTCATGTCTTCTGCCCATTTCTTGATTGGATTATTTGTTCTTTGGGTGTTGAGTTTGCTATGTTCTTTATAGATTTTGGACACTAGCCCTTTATCTGATATGTCATTTGCAAATATCTTCTCCCATTCTGTCAGTTGTCTTTTGGTTTTGTTCACTGTTTCCTTTGCTGTGCAAAAGCTTTTGATCTTGATAAAATCCCAGTAGTTCATTTTGCCCTTGCTTCCCTTGCCTTTGGCAATGTTCCTAGGAAGATGTTGCTGCAGCTGAGGTCGAAGAGGTTGCTGCCCGTGTTCTCCTCAAGGATTTTGATAGATTCCTTTCTCACATTGAGGTCCTTCATCCATTTTGAGTCTATTTTCATGTGGGGTGTAAGGAAATGGTCCAATTTCATTTTTCTGCATGTGGCTGTCCAATTTTCCCAACACCACTTTTTGAAGAGGCTGTCTTTTTTCCATTGGACATTCTTTCCTGCTTTGTTGAAGATTACTTGACCATAAGTTGAGGTTCTATTTCTGGGTTCTCTATTCTGTTCCATTGATCTACGTGTCTCTTTTTGTGCCAGTACCATGCTGTCTTGATGATGACAGCTTTGTAATAGAGCTTGAAGTCTGGAAATGTGATGCCACCAACTTTGACTTTCTTTTTCAATATTCCTTTGGCTATTCGAGGTCTTTTCTGGTTCCATATAAATTTTAGGATTATTTGTTCCATTTCTTTGAAAAAAAAAATGGATGGTATTTTGATAGGGATTGCATTAAATGTGTAGATTGCTTTAGGTAGCATAGACATTTTCACAATATTTTTTTCTTCCAATCCAGGAACATGGAACATCTTTCCATTTCTTTGTGTCTTCCTCAATTTCTTTCATGAGTACTTTATAGTTTTCTGAGTATAGATTCTTAGCCTCTTTGGTTAGGTTTATTCCTAGGTATCTTATAGTTTTGGGTGCAATTGTAAATGGGATGGACTCCTTAATTTCTCTTTCTTCTGTCTTGTTGTTGGTGTAGAGAAATGCAACTGATTTCTGTGCATTGATATTATATCCTGACACTTTGCTGAATTCCTGTACAAGTTCTAGCAATTTGGAGTGGAGTCTTTCGGGTTTTCCACATATAGTAAAATAGAGTTATAGTTTGACTTCTTCTTTGCCGAGTTGGATGCCTTTAATTTCCTTTTGTTGTCTGATTGCTGAGACTAGGACTTCTAGTACTATGTTGAATAGCAGTAGTGATAACGGACATCCCTGCCGTGTTCCTGACCTTAGCGGAAAAGCCTTCAGTTTTTCTCCATTGAGAATGATATTTGCGGTGGGTTTTTCATAGATGGCTTTGATAATATTGAGGTATGTGCCCTCTATCCCTACACTTTGAAGAGTTTTGATCAGGAAGGGATGCTGTACTTTGTCAATGCTTTTTCAGCATCTATGAAGAGTATCATATGGTTCTTGTTCTTTCTTTTATTAATGTGTTGTATCACATTGATTGATTTGCTGATGTTGAACCAACCTTGCAGACCTGGAATAAATCCCACTTGTTCGTGGTGAATAATCATTTTAATGTACTGTTGAATCCCATTGGCTAGTATTTTGGTGAGAATTTTTGCATCGGTGTTCATCAAGGATATTGGTCTGTAGGGATCTTCGTCTGGTTTTGGGATCAAGACAAGGTATCCTTGTCTCGTTTTGGGATCAAGGTGATGCTGGCCTTATAAAATGAGTTTGGAAGTTTTCCTTCCATTTCTATTTTTTGGAACAGTTTCAGGAGAATAGGAATTAGTTCTTCTTTAAATGTTTGGTAGAATTCCCCCGAAAGCCGTCTGGCCCTGAGCTTTTGTTTGTTTGGAGGTTTTTGATGACTGTTTCAATCTCCTTACTGGTTACTGGTCTGTTCAGGTTTTCTATTTCTTCCCGGTTCAGTTGTGGTAGTTTATATGACTCTAGGAATACATCCATTTCTTCCAGATTGTCAAATTTGTTGGCATAGAGTTGCTCATAGTATGTTCTTATAATTGTTTGTATTTCTTTGGTGTTAGTTGTGATCTCTCCTCTTTCATTAATGATTTTACTTATTTGGGTCCTTTCTCTTCTCTTTTTGATAAGTCTGGCCAAGGGTTTATTAATCTTATGAATTCTTTCAAGAACCAGCTCCCAGTTTTGTTGATTTGTTCTATTGTTTTTTTTTGGTTTCTATTTCATTGATTTCTGCTCTAATCTTTATGATTTCTCTTCTCCTACTGGGTTTAGGGTTTCTTTCTTGTTCTTCCTCCAGCTCCTTTAGGTGTAGGTTTAGGTTGTGTACCTGAGACCTGTCTTGTTTCTTAAGAAAGGCTTGTACCGCTGTATATTTTCCTCTCAGGACTGCCTTTGCTGTGTCCCACAGATTTTGAACTGTTGTGTTTTCATTATCATTTGTTTCCATGAATTTTTTCAATTCTTCTTTAATTTCCTGGTTGACCCATTCATTCTTTAGAAGGATGCTGTTTAGTCTCCATGTATTTGGGTTCTTTTCAAATTTCCTCTTGTGATTGAGTTCTAGCTTCAGAGCATTGTGGTCCGAAAATATGCAAGGAATGATCCCAGTCTTTTGATACCGGTTGAGACCTGATTTAGGACGGAGGATGTGATCTATTCTGGAGAATGTTCCATGTGCACCAGAGAAGAATGTGTATTCTGTTGCTTTGGGATGAAATGTTCTGAATATATCTGTGATGTCCATCTGGTCCAGTGTGTCCTTTAAGGCCTTTATTTCCTTGTTGATCTTTTGCTTGGGTGATCTGTCCATTTCAGTGAGGGGAGTGTTAAAGTCCCCTACTATTATTATATTATTGTTGATATGTTTCTTTGATTTTGTTATTAATTGGTTTATATAGTTGGCTGCTCCCATGTTAGGGGCATAGATATTTAAAATTGTTAGATCTTCTTGTTGGACAGATCCTTTGAGTATGATATAGTGTCCTTCCTCATCTCTTATTATAGTCTTTGGCTTAAAATCTAATGGATCTGATATAAGGATTGCCACCCCTGCTTTCCTTTGATGTCCATTAGCATGGTAAATTATCCACCCTCTCACTTTAAATCTGGAGGTGTCTTTGGGTTTAAAATGAGTTTTTTGTAGGCAACATATAGATGGGTTTTGTTTTTTTTATCCATTCTGATACCCTGTGTCTTTTGATTGGGGCATTTAGCCCATTAACATTCAGGGTAAGTATTGAGAGATATGAATTTAGTGCCATTGTATTGCCTGTAAGGTGACTGTTACTGTATATTGTCTCTGTTCCTTTCTGATCTACTACTTTTAGGCTCTCTCTTTGCTTAGAGGACCCTTTTCAAAATTTCTTGTAGAGCTGGTTTGGTGTTTGCAAATTCTTTCAGTTTTTGTTTGTCCTGGAAGCTTTTAATCTCTCCATCTATTTTCATTGATAGCCTACCTGGATATAGTATTCTTGGCTGCATGTTTTTCTCGTTTAGTGCTCTGAATATATCATGCCAGCTCTTTCTGGCCTGCCAGGTCTCTGTGGATAAGTCTGCTGCCAATCTAATATTTTTATCATTGTATGTTACAGACTTCTTTTCCTGGGCTGCTTTCAGGATTTTCTTTTTGTCACTAAGACTTGTAAATTTTACTATTAGTGACGGGGTGTGGACCTATTCTTGTTGATTTTGAGGGGGATTCTCTGCACCTCCTGGATTTTGATGCTTGTTCCCTTTGCCATATTAGGGGAATTCTCTCCAATAATTCTCTCCAATATACCTTTTGCTCCCCTCTCTCTTTCTTCTTCTGGAATCCCAATTATTCTAATGTTGTTTTGTCTTATGGTGTCACTTATCTCTCGAATTCTCCCCTTGTGGTCCAGTAGCTATTTGTCCTTCTTTTGCTCAGCTTCTTATTCTCTGTCATTTGGTCTTCTATATCACTAATTCTTTCTTCTGCCTCATTTATCCTAGCAGTGAGAGCCTCCATTTTTTATTACACCTCATTAATAGCTTTTTTTTATTTCAACTTGGTTAGATTTTAGTTCTTTTATTTCTCCAGAAAGGGCTTTTATATCTCCCAAGAGGTTTTCTCTAATATCTTCCATGTCTTTTTCGAGCCCAGCTAGAACCTTGAGAATCGTCATTCTGAACTCTAGAACTGACATATTACCAATGTCTGTATTGATTAGTTCCCTAGCCTTTGGTACTGCCTCTTGTTCTTTTTTTTTTTTTTTTTTGTGGTGAATTTTTCTGCCTTGTCATTTTGTCCAGATAAGAGTATACGAAGGAGCAAGTAAAATACTAAAAGGGTGGCAAAGACCCCAGGAAAATACGCTTTAACCAAGTCAGAAGAGACCCCAAATTGTGGGGTAGGGAAAGGGGTATAAAAAGAGGTTCAGAAAAAAAAGAAACAATTAAAAAAAGAAAATGAATACAGAAAAATATAAAAAGGAAATATATATATATATATGTATATGTATGTATATTAGATAAACTAGTAAAAAACATTAAGAAAGAAAAGGGTAAGAGTTAAAAAAAATTTAGCAGAAGAAGAAAAAAAATTGAAAAAAAAATAATTTAATTGGAAGACTAAAGAATCATGGGGAGAAAGCCTTGAGTTCTGTGCTTTGCTTTCTCCTCCTCTGGAATTCCGCTGCTCTCCCTGGTATTGAACCTGCATTCCTTGGTAGGTGAAATTGGTCCTGGCTGGATTTCTTGTTGATCTTCTGGGGGAGGGGCCTGTTGTAGTGATTCTCAAGTGTCTTTGCCCCAGACGGAATTGCACCCCTCTTACCAGGGGCCGGGCTGAGTAATCTGCTGGGGTTTGCTTTTGGGAGCTTTTGTTCCCTGAGCGCTTTCCTTAGAGTTCCAGAGGACAGGAATGAAGATGGTGGCCTCCCAATCTCTGGCCTGAAGGAGCCGAGAGCTCGGGGCCCCCCTCCTCAGTGCACCCTCAGAGAATAGCGTCCAATCACTCCTGTCTCCCAGGCCTCCGGCTGCTCTCCAATCTCACCAGCCTGAGACTGGTTCAAGGTAACTCCGAGCTGAGAGTTCACTCCTCAGCTCTGTCTCTGTAGCTGGCTTCCCCATTCCAATACCTGCAAGCTCTGAGATACTCAGACACCCCCCCCCCGTCCTTCTGTGACCCTGCGGGACCTGGGGCCACACTGAGCCCGCATGGGCTTCACCCCGGTTTAGCCTCTGGAGCGATGTCCCTCAGCAGAACATACTTTTAAAAGTCCTGATTTTGCGCTCCTTACTCTGCTGCTTGCTGAGAGCCGACCCCTCCCCCCGAGGTCTATCTTCCCGTCACTTTGGATTCACTCCTCTGCCAGTCATACCTTCAGAAAGTGGTTGATTTCCTGTTTCTAGAATTGCTCTTCTCCTTCTCTTTGATCTCCCATTGGATTTGTAGGTGTTTGCAATCTTTAGATAAGCTATCTAGCTGATCTCCAGCTACCTGATGTAGTCTCAGCCTGCTACTTCACCGCCATCTTGACTCCTCCCCCTAAATTGAACATTTTTTATATATACCTGTGTTTCTTTTATTTTCTTCTCTTTTATTTTCTTTTTAATATACATAAAGGTATAAGCTTCAAGGCAATTCTTTCTCCCTAATCAAAACTCCCCCTATATATAAACCAGTTTTAAACTCCCTTTATGTCTGGAAAGTCATGTCCTTTAACAAAGATATCAAGATACACCCAGGAAGAACCAAAATAATCTTCCTTACCCACATCAAGGATTTATAACACCCTCCCATCTTTTTCTTCTGTCAGTGTTTCTGTGTATTGGTTTTTGTTATGGTATTATATAAATCTTATTTTTGAGGTTCATTTTCACTGGGTTCTTTTTTTTTTCCTTTTTTTTTTTCCTTCTCATTTACTTTGTTGGAATTTTTGTTATATACTTTATAAATCTTACTTTTGGGGCTCATACTGGCTGGGTTTTCTCTTTTTTTTCTCTCTCTTTATCTATTTTTTTTTCTTTTTTCTTCCCTTTTGTTGGTCACTTCCAATTGCTCCAAAATGTTCCAGGATGCACCATGACTGAATCATGGTTGATATATTCAGCTATACATCCCCTCAATCATCTCTTACCAAATGGAGGAGGAACACCCTCAAGAGGAAAAATTCAGAGACTGTGCCCTCTCCATCAGAACTATTGGATATGGACATAAACAGTATGTCAAAAAGGGAATTCAGGCTAATAAATATCCAGGCAGTGTCTAGGTTGGAGAAAACCATTAGTGACAACATAGAGTCTCTAAATGCAGAAGTGAGAGCTGACATGGCAGAAGTTAAAAATAGCTATCAATGAGATCCAATCTAATCCCAATACTCTTATATATAGGGAAAATGAGGCAGATGGTAGAATTAGTTATCTAGAGGACAAACTGACAGAGATAAAGGATCAGGAGGAGGCTTGGAACAAACAGCAAGCACCAGCATCAAATAATTGCTACTGCTTAATCCTGACTTATGAAAGAGCAGAGGTCTGCCGATTTCAGAAATTTACACTGAAGCTCTACACCTAACTTATTTAAACAACTACATTTTCTTTATCCATTTACACTGTTTCACTAATTGAAGTCTTATTTTAATATTTGTTAGCTTTTGAGACAGATAAAAGTCACAGATACTGACAGATAAGGGTTGAACTACAGCACTAGAAAATTATAATACAAGAAACACATTGAAGACTAGATAAACAGTGAATAAATGGATACAAGATGATATATAAATTAATAAATATCTTTATTTGTATTCATATATTGTATATGTTTATTTATATCTAGTGTTTACCTATTTAATGTCTTTCTGGTAAAGTGTTGGCAGATTTTAAAGATTTTATTCATTTATTTGACAGAAAGAGATCACAAGTAGAGAGGCAGGCAGAGGGGGGGGGGCAGCAGGCTCCCTGCTGACCAGAGAGCCCAATGCTGGACTCCATCCCAGGACCCTGAGATCATGACCTGAGCCGAAGGCAGCAGCTTAACCCACTGAGCCACCCAGGTGCCCCGACAGATTTTAAATCAAGTAGAAAAGTATACAGATTTTTTCTACTTAACATATGTTATTTAAACAAATGAAAGGAAAGGTCCTTTACACATGGAAAGGTCCATGTGTAAGTATCATGTCTATCAGAGAATTAGAAGCTGGATATCCGCAGTTAAAATACAAGAGAAGGAAATACAGATTTATAAGCAGAAATTTGACCTATTTTCTATATGTAATTCTGTAGCAGCATATTAAAGTAAAATCTGATAAACACACACACACACACAAGAAGCCATGAAAACAGAATTAGGGAAATAAATGAGGCCATGAAATGTTCCAACATCAGAATTATTGGGATCCCTGGGGGTGGAGAAATAGAGAAGACTAGAAGATAGAGTTGAACAAATGCTGGATGAAAATATTCCCAATCTGGGGACTAGAACAAGAGTTTGTGTCCTAGAGGCAGAAAGTATACCCACCCAGATCAACGAATCTAGAAAGACCTCAAGGCACTTGATTGTGAAACTCTCAAACCATAATTTTAGAAAGAGCTTCTGAGGCCAGCAAGGGGGAAGAGATTCCTCATTTCAGTAGAAGGTGCAACAACAACAACAAAAAAGTCAGACCTGTCCACAGAAACATGGCAAGCCAGAAAGGGCTGGCAGGACATATTCAGGGCACTAAATGAGAATAACATGCATCCAAGAATATTTTATTCAGCAAGCCTGACATTCAAGATGGATAGAGAGATAAAGAGCTTCCAAGACCAGCAAAGTTTAAAAGAGTATGTGACCACCAAGATAGCATTGCAAGAAATATTAAGCGGGGGGGGGGGGGGGGGGGGGGGGGGGTTCTATAAAAGAAGAAAGAACAAAGAGTGACATAGAAAAGAAATTTACAGAGACAATTTATAGAAACAAGGACACCACAGGCAACATGACGTCAATAAAAACTTATCTTTCAATAACCACTGCCAACATGAATGCCTAAATGCTCCTATAAAATGGCACAGGGTTGCAGATTGCATAAGATGACAGAATTCATCCATATGCTGTCTACAAAAGACACATTTGGAACCTAAAGATAAATCCAGACTGAAAGGGATGGGATGGAGAAGCATCTTTCATTACCAATGGGCATCAATAAAAAAAAAGAAAAAACCTGGGTAATGTTTCTTGTTATCAGATAAATTAGATTTTAAACTAAAGACTATAGTGAGAGATACAAATACAAATACACATTATTCTTAAAGAGTCTATGCACCAAAAAGATTTAACAATTGTAAATATTTATTCCCGCAATATGGGAGCTGCCAACTACATAAGCGAACTGTTAATAAAAACAAAGATCCATATTGATATGAACATAGTAATAGTAGGGGATCATAACACACTGGTCCAAGACCTATGGGATATGGTAAGGGCGGTGCTAATCGGGAAATACATAGCCATTCAAGCCTCACTCAAAAAAGTGAAAAATCCCAAATACACCCACTGTCTTTACACCTTAAAGAAATGGAAAACCAACAACAAATAAGGCCAACCCCATGCACAAGAAGGGAGATAATCAAGATTGGAGCAGAGATTAATGAGTTAGAAAATAGAGATAGAGTAGAACAGATCAATGAAATTAAAAGGTGGTTCTTTGAAAGAATCATTAAAATCGATAAACCACTGGTCAAACTAATCCAAAAGAAAAGAGAGAGGACCCAAATTATTAAAATTCAATAAAAGTGGAGAGATCATGACTCTCCATGGAGAGTCCATTCTCCAATACCAGGGAAACAAAAATAATCATCAGAAATTATTATCAACAGAGGCGCCTGGGTGGCTCAGTGGGTTAAAGCCTCTGCTTTCAGCTCAGGTCATGATCTCAGGGTCCTGGAATTGAGCCCCACATCAGGCTCTCTGCTCAGCAGGGAGCCTGCTTTCCCCCATCTCTCTGCTGGCTTATCTGCCTACTTGTGATCTCTGTCTGTCAAATAAATAAATAAAATCTTTAAAAAAAAGAAATTATTATCAACAGTTATATGCCAATAAGATAAGCAATGTAGAAGAAATGGAAGCATTCCTGGAAACCAATAAGCTTCCAAAACTGAAACAGGAAGAAATTGACAACCTGGATAGACCAATATCTAGTAATGAGATTGAAGCAGTGATCAAAAACCTCCCAATAAACAAGAGCCCAAAACCAAAAGAATCCCTGGGGAATTCTACCAAACATTCAAAGAAGAAACAATACCTATTGTCCTGAAGCTGTTTCAAAAAAATAGAAACAGAAGGAAAACCTCCAGACTCTTTCTATGAAGCCAGCATTACCCTGACCCCCAAACCAGGCAAAGATCCCATCAAAAAGGAGAATTTCAGACAAATATCCCTGATGAGTATGGATGCCAAGATTCTCAACAAGATCTTAGCTAGTAGGATCCAACAGCACATTAAAAAGATTACCCACCATGACCAGATGGGATTTATCCCTGGGAAGCAGTGGTGGTTCAACATTCACAAATCAATCAATGTGGTAGAACAAATCAATAAGAGAAGAGAGAAGAATCACATGGTGCTCTCAATTGATGCAGAAATAGCATTTGATATTATACAGTATCCATTCCTGATTAAAACACTTCAACATATTGGCATAGAGGAAACATTCCTCAACTTCATAAAATCTATCTATGAAGAACCCACTGTGACTATCATTCTCAATGGGGAAAAGGTGACATCCTTCCCTTTGAGATCAGGAACACAACAAGGATGCCCACTCTTGCCCCTGTTGTTCACTATAGTAATAGAAGTCCTAGCAGCAGTAATCGGACAACAAGAAGAAATGAAAGGTATTCATATTGGCAATGAAGAAGTCAAACTCTCTCTCTTTGCAGATGACATGAAACTTTATATGGAAAACTCAAAAGACGATGTACCCAAACTACTAGAACTCATACAGCAATCCAGCAATGTGGCAGGATACAAAGTCAATGCACAGAAATCAACTGCTTTCTTATACACTAACAATGAAAATATAGAAAGGGAAATTAGAGAATTGATTCCATTTACTATAGCACCAAGAACCATAAGATACCAGGGAATAAACCTAACCAAAGAGGTAAAGGATCTGTACTTGTGGAACTACCTAAAACTCATGGAAGAAATTGAAGGAGACACAAAAAGTTGGAAAAGAATCCCATGCTCATGGATCAGGAAAAAACAAAAACAAAAACAAAAACCAAAAAACAAACCAAAAAAACACATTGTTTAAATGTCTCTATTGGGGGCGCCTGGGTAGCTCAGTGGGTTAAAGCCTCTGCCTTCAGCTCAGGTCATGATCCTGGGGTCCTGGGATTGAGCCCCGCATCGGGCTCTCTGCTCAGCGGGGAGCCTGCTTCCCTTCCTCTCTCTCTCTGCCTGCCTCTCTGCCTACTTGTGATCTCTGTCTGTCAAATAAATAAATAAAATCAATAAAATCTTTAAAAAAAATAAATGTCTCTACTGCCTAGAACAATCTGTAATTTCAATGTCATCCTGATCAAAATTCTACTAACATTTTTCAAAGAGTTGGAGGAAACAATCCTAAAATTTGTATGGAACCAGAAGAGTCCTCGAATTGCTAAGGAAATGTTGGGAAAGAAACATAAAACTGGGGGCATCACATTGCCTGATTTCTTGCTTTACTACAAAGCTGTGATCACCAAGACAGCATGGTACTAGCACAAAAACAGACACATAGACGTATAACAGAATAGGGAGCACAGATATGGACCTACAACTCTATGGCAAAATAACCTTTGACAAAGCACAATAAAATATCCAATGGGAAAAGTCTCCTCAATAAATGGTGCTGGGAAAATTGGACAGCTAGGTATAGAAGAATGATACTTGTCTATTCTCTTACACCATACACAAAGATAAACTAGAAGTGGATAAAAGAACTCAGCATGAGGCAGGAATCTATCAGCGTCTTAGAGGAGAACACAGGCAGTAACCTCTTGGACATCGGCCATAGAATCTTCCTTCAAGAAATGTCTCCATGGAAAGAAAACAAAAGCAAAAATAAGCTTTTGGGACTTCATCAAGAACAAAATCTTCTGCGCACAGCAAAGGAAACAGTCAACAAAGCAAAGAGGGAACTCATGGAATGGGAGAAGATATTCGCAAATGACAGTACAGATAAAGAGATGATGTCCAAGATCTACAAAGAACTCCTCAAACTCAACACACACAAAACAGATAATCATGTCAAAAAAATGGGCAGAAGATATGAACGGACACTTCTCTGAATAGAAATAAAGGTCTCACAGACACATGAAAAAATGTTCATCATTATTAGCCATCAGGGAAATTCAAATCAAAACAACATTGAGATACCACATTACACTAGTTAGAATGGACAATATCAACAGGACAGGAAACAACAAGCATTGGAGATGATGTGGAGAAAGGTGTACCCTCTTACACTGTTGGTGAGAATGCAAGTTGGTGCAGCCACTTTGGAAAACAGTGTAGAGATTCTTTAAGAAATTAAAAATAGAGCTAGTCTATGACCTTGCAATTGCCCTATGGGTATTTACCCAAAAAATAGAGATTCAATGAAAAGAAGGGCCATCTGTACCCCCAATGTTTACAGCAGCAATGGCCACAATCCCCAAACTATGGAAAGAGCCAAATGCCATTCATATGAATGCATAAAGAAGATATGGTCCATATATAAAATGGAATATTATGCCTCCATCAGAAAGGATGAATATGCAACTTTGGTATCAACATGGATGGGACTGGACAAGATTATGCTATGGGAAATAAGCAGAGAAAGTCAGTTATTATATGGTTTCACTTATTTGTGGACCATAGGAATAATATAGAGAACATTAGGAGAAGGAAAGGAAAAGTGAATTGGGGGAAATCAGAGGGGAAGATGAACATGAGAGACTGCAGACTTTGAGAAACAAACTGAAACTCCTACAAAACTATAGGAGAGGGGTAAGAAGGGATGGGTGAGTCTGGTGGTGGGTATTAATGAGGGCACATATTGGGTGGAGCACTGTGTGTGGTATATAAACAATGAATCTTGGAACACTGAAAAAATGAAATATGAAATGAAACAAACAAACAAACAAAAAAAACTTGTGAAATTCCTTAATATCTTTGGACCACTATTCAGTTCTTGTTTTCAAAAGTAAGCCACCATCCAAGGATGTGGAGAAAGGGGAACTTTCCTACACTGTTGGTGGGAAAGAAAGCTGGAGAAGCCACTCTGGAAAATAGTATAGAGGTTCATCAAAAAGTTGAAAATAGAACTATCCTAAGACCCAGTATTCACACTACTGTGTATTTACCCTAAAGATACACATGTAGTGATCCAAAGGATCATGTGCACCTGAATGATTATAGTAGCAATGTCCACAATAGCCAATCTATGGAAAAACCTAGATATCCATCAACAGATGGATGGATAAAGAAGATGTCATATATACAGACACACACACACACACACACACACACACACACACGTATACATAGAGAGAGAGAATGGAATACTATACAGCCATCAGAAATCTGAAATCTTGCCATTTGCAATGACGTGGATGGACTAGAGGGTATTATGCTAAGCAAAATAAGTCAATCAGAGAAAGACAATTATCATATGATCTCTCTGACATGAGGAATTTGAGAGGCAGGGCGGGTGGGGTCATGGCAGGGAAGGGAGGGAAAAAATGAAACAAGATGGGACTGGTGAGAGAGACAAACCATAAAAGACTCTTGATCTCAGGAAACAAACTGAGGGTTGCTGGGGGCTGAGGGGGTGGTGGGATAGGGTGGCTGGGTTATGGACATTGGAGAGGGTATGTGCTATGGTGAATGCTGTGTACTGTATAAAACTGATGATTCACAGACCTGTACCCCTGAAGCAAATAATGCATTATATGTTAAAAAAAAATGCCATACAACAGCCACAGTCACCAAACTGTGGAAAGAACCCAGATGCCCTTCAACAGACGAATGGGTAAGGAAGATGTGGTACATATATATGTCTGGTTATATACTATATATGTATATATACATATATATGATATGTATATATACTATATCTATATACTCGTAGCCAGGAGTTATCATACCTCCATCAGAAAGGATGAATACCCAACTTTTATATCTATTTTATATTACCTTCACACACTAATGAATCCCCAAACTGTGCCTTCATGCAAGGCTCTCAGCAGTGCTGAGCAGACATCTAGTGTCCCTCCCCTCCTGGCAGAAAAGGGCAGTGTCCGATTGTCCACCTTGGGTAGTGTCATTGGTCTCAGTGGAGAGCTGAGCCTCCATCCCACAGGAGCATCAGAAAGCCTGGGCAAGGTGGGGCCAGTGGGCTACTTAGCATTCCATTTCTCCCACCTATAATTTTGGCAGATCCCAGAAGCTCAATAGAAGCCCATCCACCAGCAGGAACACTGATCGGTGATTTAAGGCAGAGCTGTTCTGCATTCATATACCCCTGCTGGTGACTGTGGGGCCAGTAAGAGCATACCCTGGACTCCCACCTAGCATTAACGCAATGAATAAGGGGCTGCAAGGCAGGAATGCTGGCTTTGCATTTGACCCCTCCCCTTCCTGTTGTCAGTGAGGGCAGAGAGCCCAGTGTGTTGCTGAGAATTCATCCTCTACATGAGGATGGGCGTCCCTCTCTGGGGTCAGCAGGGTCCAGCTCAGAGCCGGTCTCACAACACCCCCACTCACACAGTGGGCACTTGGAGGGGACACTCTTGCCCCACTTCCTCCAGCAGGGAATCAGCAGGAAGACTATGGGATTGAACACTCCACTTTTCCTGGGGCCACTGGGAAGCTGACATATTATCCCAGATCTCTTGCTGCTCCTCAAGGGGGAGAATCACCTGATGATTGAAGGAAGGTAATTGGGACCCAACATTACTTGATAAATATCCAAAAATATCCAGGATCCAGGAAAAATGAGCAAATTGTCTTGTCAAGAACCAGGAAAATCAAACCTTGAATGAGAAAGGAGACTCAACCATCACAAACACTGAGGTCCCTCACATGCTGACATTATGGAACAGATAATTTCAAGCAACAATCAGAAAATCCATTACAGGAGACTCTACAAAAGCTCTTAGAATACATGGAAAAGGCAGAAATGTGCCATTGAAATAGAAGTCATCAAAACACACCAAATGAAAAAAAAAAAAAACACCAAATGGAAAGTATAGAAGTTAAAAATACAACAGACGACACTGAAAAAGAAAACTCTCTGGAGAGACTCAAGAGTAGGTAACACCTACTTATGATATGTTTGTTGAAAACACAAATGGGCTACATTCACTCTGCCTGATTTCCACACCCATGAGTGGTCTCCTGAGAATGTCACCAGGGGGAGCTGTTCACCTGCTCAGAGCTGGCAAGGCCTGAAACCAACTGAAATGGTTCCACCTGACTGGGCCCTGCACCCCTGCTCACTGTCTGGGAGAGTTGCCAGCAGCTGCTTCCTCTCAGGGGACAAACTCAGAGTGCTTAACTTCCCCAGCCCTCCTCTTTGGATTTCAGCTGCAAGCTGGGCCTAGGACCCAGAACCAAATGGCATTGAGGGCTCATATTTGCATAATGCACCACCAAACACACCCTTTCCCCCTGGAGCTCAGGAGGAGATAAAAGACACATCCCAGGGACCAGCACCAGCTGTAAGGCCACGGGACCTTTGGGAAGTCCACACCATGACCTGGACTCCACTCCTCCTCCTTCCCCTCCTCACCTACTGCCCAGGTTCATGGAGATTTGACAGCCAGCTTTTGGAGGGAATCCCTCTGCCTTTATTCTTCATTCTAATATGTGTCTATTTTCATTTCAGGGACCAGTTCTGAGGCTGTGGTGACCCAGGAGCCCTCACTGACTGTGTCCCCAGGAGAGACAGTCACTCTCACCTGTGCCTCCAGCTATGGTGCAGTCAGCAATGCACATTATCCATGTTGGTTCCAGCAGAAGCCTGGCCAACCCCCTAGGACATTGATTTATGATACACACAATAAACCTTCCTGGACCCCTGCCCGATTCTCAGGCTCCCTCCTTGGGGGCAAAGCTGTCCTGACCCTCACAGGGGCCCAGCCTGAGGATGAGGCTGAGTACCACTGCTTCCTACAATATGGTGATGGGAGGCACAGTGAGAGACCCAGATGAGGAAGGAAGACATAAACTGTTGTTTCAGTGTGTGGGTACAAATAAGATCATGTGATGCTGGCATACCATAACCAGATACAAGATAGCTCTTAGGGAAGCCCAAATGTAGACCATCCTTAATCAGACAGAGATGCAAGGTGTCTGAATTGCTTCCCATTCATGTTTGAGTCCTAAAGTGGAGTAAATATATCAATGGTTAGGGAGGTACTGGTCAAAAATAAAAGCAGATTTCAGGGCTTTTATATTAGACAAGGATCTCTATGTGCATAGATCAGAACTAAAATTTGAGGCAAAACACATTTCCTCCAGAAAAAAAGGGAGCATCTCCAATATTCTTTGTCAGCTAAGAACAGAGGAAACACTCATTTAGTATATTTCTAAAGTTTCATGATGCACCTGGCCAGCTCAGTCAAAAAAGAGTGGGGCACTTGACTTCAAGGTCTGAGTTTAAGTCTCATGTTAGGTCCAGATATTCCTTAAATAAATAAATAAACCCCTCAAAATTTAAAAAAATAAACAAGATAGAGTTTATTGTACTAGGTTGCACTTTAACACAATGCAAGTATATTCTATACTTTTTAAAATATTAAAAATTTTGAATATTTTTAACGATACTTCCTCCCTAATACTCTGGGATTATTTGCATCCTCCCAAAGTACATATGTTGAAGTTGTAGCCCTGAGGACTTAATAATATGCCCTGATCCAAAAATAGGTTTGTCATAGAGGTAATTGGTAAAGGTGAGTCTATACTGGCAGAAGGTGGCCTTCTAGTCCAGTATGACTAGTGTGCTTAAAACAGGATGGCCACATGGAGACAAGAAGGACACCATGGGAAGCTGGAGGCAGAGTGTGCAGAGTTCGCAGCTTCACCCAGGGAATGCCAAAATTGCCCTCAAACTGCTAGTTAGTCAGGGGGAGGAAGGGAAAGATTCCCCTACAGGTTCCAGAGGGAATATGGCCCCACCCTATGAATCTGGGGCTTTTAGCCCCCACACCTGTGAGATAGTCACTTTTTCTTGAAGCCACCCAGTTTGTGCTACTTTGTTATGGCAGCCCTAAGAATCTAAAATATCACACGGTCCGTATCTTTCTGAATTTAAACACTTTCTTTCCAATTGGTTTTTGTTACACAATTACACAAAGAGTTTTGTTGATATTTCATATTTTGCTCATGTTTCAAGCACTCCTAGTGTCATGGAAGGTTACTACAAGTAATTTGCCCTGAGTTTAAAAGTCTAGAAATAGAGAATTACTGCTTAATAGTGCTGAAACATTGCATTCAAAAGATAGACAGCCATTAGGTGGTTCCAATTGATTACCAGTGCAGAAGACTCTGAAATTGTGAAGTTGTGAAGATTATCTTGCTTGTATTAAAATGCATCTGGATCTAGTGAGTGAAAAGGGAGATGCCTGCTACCTTCAGTGGGAAACCCTCGGTACATTACTGTGGACATCAAATGCACAGAATGGTAAAGGAAAGAGTTTATGTCCTGGAGAGGCTGATTGGAAAACAGAATAGATTGAAACCTGAAAAGCAGTCAGTCACCAAAACCAGTGTGGCCTTTCTACATGTGTTAGATCAGTTAGCCTCACACTTCAATGTGCATATGAATCATCCAGAATCTTGTAAAATTGAATTCAGGTTCCTTTGAGTCTGGAGAGGGGCCTGCAATTCTGCATTTCTAAATCACAGAGAATGACATAAGAGGGAAATGATCTGCAGAGAAGAACTGAAGAGAAATCTCTGGCAGAAAGAACTGATGCCTTTGGATTAGAAAAGAACCCCCAGTCCACATATCCCAAGGACAGAGGCCTCCTGTTCAGACATATGCCCTCTTGCCTTTCCCTCCACTCTCTCCACTGTATCACTTCTAGGACTTTCCCTCCATAATCAATGCTTCTCAGGTCCAGCTCTGACCTAGTCTGGTACGTGACCATCCAGAATATCCTGGAAGAAGATGATAATGACTCCAACTGTTCAACAAACCATGGTTGTGGGAGGAGTTTTGCCTACCCACTGTGTGACAGCAGGAATAGTGAGGAAAAAACTCACAGCTGGTCTGCCATGGACCCAGGTCCCTCCCCTTGACTGACTCACTTCACGCTGCTTAGAGAGTTTTCACCTTCTGAGATATTTTGGGAATCAGCACATGTCTGTGAAGTTCTGTCCCTGCATGCCCTGCCTGTTCTTGGTCCATAGAAATGTTGCCTTACATTGCAAAATATTTTCTCAGGTCTTTCTAGAATCATGAGAGTTAATACCTGGACAGGTATGATTCTTGCCACTCCCCTACTCCTTGATGGGTTTTTAGTTTTGAGTATGTTGAGCCTTTCACTGGTACATTCATAGCACCAACCCCATCCTTACTCTTCTGTTCCCATTGACCTCATTGCTCACTCATGTAGTTCTTGGTTGGCCAGGGCTCAGAGTAGAAATCCATTATTGAATTGTTCTGTCTAAAAGCAACAGGAATCATAATCCCTTAAAATTAGAGGGCAGAAGACATTTTAATTAGAAGTGGGTGGAAAAAATTATGGCAAATAGCAGTGACCAGAGAGGACTACCACAGAGAATGCAGTGGGCATGCCTATGTGGGTGCAGCATTCCAGGCCACAGGGCAGATAGTAGTCACTGAGGATAGTATCAATTTATACAATGAAAAGATAAAGAATGGATGTACAAGGGACTAAGTGTAGCCACCCCAGTAAAATGATACATTTCATTGCCCAGGTTATTGATTCAAGCCATTTTTCATTCTTTGACACCTTTGTGGGTTTTTTTTTTTGTTTTTTTGTTTTTGAGAAAGAGAACATAAGCCAGGTAAGGGGAAGAGGGAGAAGCAGACTCCCTACAGAGAAAGGTGCTGGACATAGAACTCCATCCAGAGACTCCAGGACCATGACTTGAGCCAAAGGCAAACACTTAACCAACTGAGCCATGCAGGCTGCCCATCTTCTTTTTAAGGTTTTTATTTATTGGCATGGTAACTTGCAGGCCTTCAGGGCCAGCCACGAGGAGGGGTCCCTGGGCAGCACAAACCCAGCCTTGGGGAGAAGCGCCTCAGGAGGACAAAGGCAACAGACATGGAAGCCAGAGACCAGTCGCCAGAGCTGGCCCATGCGGGACACAGCGCCCCGCGAGGGGGAGACCCACAGAGATGGCCTGCAGCAGGGACAGTAGAGGCTGCTGGGTGCCACCAGATCAGTTGACTTGGGGAGCCAGGAAACACCTGCCTGGAATTGGCCGGGACCATGACTCCCGCTGTCCAATGCCCCAGCATCCCCACCTCTATGCACTGCAAAGCTGCCCTCGCAGACACATACTGAGGCAGCTCACAGTCCCGCTGACATCAGTGTGCACCTTGCCAGGGTTGTGGTTGATATATTCAGCTATACATCCCCTCAAGCACATCTCACCAAACTGACAAGGAGGAAGAACACCCTCAAAGAGGAAAAATTCAGAGACTGTGACCTCTCCTACAACACTATTGGATATAGACATAAATGGCATGTTGGAAAGGGAATTCAGGGTAACAATTATCCAGGCAGTGGCTAGGTTGGAGAGAAGCATTAGTGACAATATAGAATCTCTAAAGGCAGAAGGTAGAGCCAACCTGGCAGAAGTTAAAAATGCTATCAATGAGATCCAATATAATCTAAATACTCTAATCTAAATACTCTAACCTGGGGTAACTGAAACCGAAGATAGAATTAGTGATATAGAGAACAAACTGATAGAGAAGAAGGATCAGGAAGAGGCCTGGAACAAATAGCTTAGAAGCCATGAAAACGGAATTAGGGATATAAATGATGCCATGTAACATTCCAATGTCAGAAATATTGGGATCCTGGAGGGGGTGGAGAAAGAGAGAAGACTAGAAGATATGGTTGAACAAATTCTGGATGAAAATTTCCCCAATCTGGGGAATGGAACAAGTATTTGTGTCCTAGAGGCAGAAAGGACACCCACCAAGATCAACGAATCTAGAAAGACACTTGATTGTGAAATTCACAAATCATAATTTTAGACAAGAGGTCCTAGTGGCATTTAACCAGAAGAGATTCCTTATGTACAGAGGAAGGACAATCAGACTAACCTCAGACCTGTCCACAGAAATCTTGCAGGCCAGAAAGTGTTGGCAAGACATATTCAGGGCACTAAATGAGAATAACATGCAGCCAAGAATACTTTATTCAGCAAGGTTGACATTCAAAATGGATGGAGAGATAAATAACTTCCAAGATCACCAAGGTTTAAAAGAGTATGTGACTACCAAGCTGGCACTGTAAGAAATATTAAGGGGGGGTTCTATAAAAGAAGAAAGAACTCAAGAACTCATAGAAAAAGAAATTTACAAAAACAATCCATAGAAACAAGGACTTCACAGGCAACATGACTTCAAAAAAACATATCTTTCAATAATCACTCTCAACGTGAATGACCTAAATGCTCCCATAAAAGGCACAGGGTTGCAGACTGGATAAAAGAACAGGACCCGCCCATATGCTGTCTATAAGAGACATATTTGGAACCTAAAGACACATACAGACTGAAAGTGCAGGGATGGAGAAGCATCTTTCATGCCAACAGGCCTCAAAAGAAATCTGGTTAGTGGTTCTCATATCAGATAAATTAGATTTTAAGCTAAAGAATGTAGTCAGAGATAAAGAAGGACACTATGTCATTCTTAAAGGGTCTATCGACCAAGAAGATCTAACAATTGTAAATATTTATGCCCCCAACATGGGAGGAGCCAACTACATGAACTAACTGTTAAACAAAATAAAGAGTCATATAGATGTGCATACATTAATTGTAGAGGATCTTAACACACCACTCTCAGTAATAGACAGATCATCCAAGCAGAAAACCAAGAAAGAAACAAGAGCATTGAATGACACATTGGACCAGATAGACCTCATAGATATATACAGAACATTCAACCCTAAAACAACAGAATACTTATTCTTCTTGAGTGCACATGGAAGTTTTCCCAAAATAGACCACATACTGTGTCACAAATAGGGGTTCAACCAATCTTCAGAAATTATTATCAATATGCTGATAATTTAAGCAACCTTGATGAAATGGATGCATTCCTGGAAACCTACAAACTTACAAGACCAAATCAGGAAAAAATTGACAGCCTGAATAGTCCAATATCTAGTAATGAGATTGAAGCAGTGATCAAAAACCTCCCCCCCCCCCAAAAAAAAAAAAAAAAAAAAAAAAAAAAAAAAAAAAACAAGAGCCCAGGACCTGACGGATTCCCTGGGGAATTCTAGCAAACATCCAAAGAAGAAATAATACCTATTCTCCTGAAGCTGTTTCAAAAAATAGAAACAGAAGGATAACTTCCAGACTCTTTCTATGAAGCCAGCATTACCTTGACCCCCAAACCAGACAAAGACCCCATCAAAAAGGAGAGTTTCAGACCAATATTCCTGATGAATATGGATGCCAAGATTCTCAACAAGATCCTAGCTAATAGAATCCAACAGTACATTAAAAACATTATCCTCCATGACCAGGTGAGATTTATCCATAGGATACAAGGTGGCTCAACATTCACAAATCAGTCAAAGTGATAGAACAAGTCAATAAGAGAAGAGAGAAAAATCACACGGTCCATTCACTTGATGCAGAAATAGCATTTGACAAAATACAGCATCTGCTCCTCATTAAAACTTTTCAAAATAAATGGATAGAGGGAACATTCCTCAACTTCATAAAATCTATGAAAAACCCACAGCAAATATCCTTTTCAATGGGGAAAAGCTGATAGCCTTCTCTTTGAGATCAGGAACACAACAAGAATGCCCACTCTTGCCCCTGTTGTTCAACATAGTACTAGAAGTCCTAGCAACAACAATCAGAAAACAGAAAGAAATAAAATGTATTCATACAGGCAAAGAAGAAGTCAAACTCTCTCTCTTCACAGATGACATGATATTTTATATGGAAAACCCAAAGACTCCACTCCCAAACTACTAGAACTCATACAGCAATTCAGTAATGTGACAGGATACAAAATCAATGCACAGAAATCAGTTGCTTTCTTATACACAATGAAAATATAGGAAGGGAAATTAGAAGATCAATTCTTTTTATTATAACACCAAGAACCATAAGATACCTGGGAGTAAACCTAACCAAAGAGGTAAAGGATCTGTACTCGAGGAACTACAGAACACTCATTCAGGAAATTGAAGAAGACATAAAAAGTAGGAAAAGCATTCCATGCTCATGGATCTGAAGATTAAACATTGTTAAAATGTCTATACTGCCCAGAGCAATCTATGCTTCCAATGCAATCCTGATCAAAATTCCACTGGCAATTTTCAAAGTGCTGGAACAAACAATCCTGAAATTGGTATGGAACCAGAAGAGACCCTGAATTGCTAGAAAATGTTGAAAAAGAAAAACAAAACTGGGGGCATCATGTTGCCTGATTTTAAGCTTTACTACAAAGCTGTGATCCACCAAGACAGTATGGTACTGGCACAAAAACCAAAACATAGACCAGTGGAACACAGTAGAGAGCCAAGATATGGACCTGCAACTCTATGGTCAAATGCTCTTCGACAAAGCAGGAAAAAATATCCAGTGGAAAAAAAAACAGTTTCTTCAATAAATGGTGCTAGGGAAATTGGACAGCTATATGTAGAAGAATGAAACTTGACCATTCTCTTACACCATACACAAAGATAGACTTGAAATGTATAAAAGACCTCAGTGTGAGGGAGGTATCTATCAAAATCCTAGAGGAGAACATAGGCAGTAACCTCTTCAACATCAGCCACAGCAACTTCATTCAAGACATGTCTCCAAAGTCAAAGGAAACAAAAATGGAAATGAACTTTTGGGACTTCATCAAGATCAATAGTTTCTGCACAGCAAAGGAAACAGTCAACAAATCATCAAGACAACACCAAGAATTGGAAAAGATATTTGCAAATGACACTAAAGACCAAGGGCTGATATCCAAGATCTGTAAAGAACTCCTCAAATTCAACACTCAAAAAACAGATAATCAGGTCAAAAAATGGGCAGAAGACATGAACACATACTTCTCCAAAGAAGACATACAAATGGCTAATAAACACATGAAAAATTGTTCATCATCACTAGCCATCAGGGAGATTCAAATCAAAACCACTTGAGATACCACCTTACACCAGTTAGAAGGGCCAAAATTAACATGACAGTAAACAACAAGTGTTGGAGAGGATGTGGAGAAAGGGGTACCCTCTTATACTGTTGTTGGGAATGCAAGGTGGCACAGCCACTTTGGAAAACAGTGTGGAGATTCCTTAAAAAATGAAAAATAGAGCTACCCTATGACCCTGAAATTGCACTACTGGGTATTACCTCAAAGATACAGATGTAGTTAAAAGAATGGACATATATAACCTAATGTTCATAGCAGCAACGGCCACAGTCATCAAACTGTGCCCTTCAACAGACAAATGGATAAAGAAGATATGGCACATATATACAATGGAATATTATGCCCCCACCAGAAAGGATGAATACCAAATTGTTGTATCAACATGGATAGGACAGGAGGAGATTATTCTGAGTGAGATAAGTCAAGCAGAGAGAGTCAATTATCATATGGTTTCACTTACTTGTGGCGAATAAGGAATAACATGGAGGACATTAGGAGAAAGAAAGGAAAAGTGAATTGGAAGAAATAGAAAGGGAGAGATGAACCATGAAAGACTGTGAACTCTGGGGCACCTGGGTGGCTCAGTGGGTTAAAGCCTCTGCCTTCGGCTCAGGTCATGGTCCCAGGGTCCTGGGATCAAACCCCACATCGGGCTCCCTGCTCTGTGGGGAGCCTGCTTCCCCCCACCCTCTCTCTGCCTGCCTCTCTGCCTACTTGTGATCTCTGTCTGTCAAATAAATAAATAAAATCTTAAAAAAAAAAAAAGACTGTGAACTCTGAGAAACAAACTGAGGGTTTTGGAGGGGAGGGGGGTGTGGAGTTAGGTGAGCCTGGTGGTGGGTATTAAGAAGGGCATGTATTGCATGGAGCGCTGGGTATGGTGCTTAAATAATGAATCTTGGAACACTGAAAAAATAAAATAAAAATTTTAAAAGTATATAAATAATAAATATGTTTTATTTGTTATTTTATTTATTTATTTGATAGAGACACAGCAAAAGATGGAACACAAGCAGGGGGAGTGGGAGAGTGAGAAGCAAGCTTCATGCTGAGCAAGGGCCAGACATGGGGCTCGATCCCAGGACTCTGGAATCAAAACCTGAGTCAAAGGCAGACACTTAACATCTGAGCCACCTATGCTCCCCCAAGATTTTATTCATTTATTTTAAGGATATACAGAGAAAGAGAGCACAGGCAGGGGGAGTGGCAGGCAGAAGGAGAGGGAGAAGAAGACCCTAGGATCATGACCTGAGCCAAAGGCAGATGCTTAACCAACTGAGTGACCCACATGGCCCCCTTGAAGCCTTTGACTTGAATTTGGGTTGGGACGCTGTGAGGAAGTTACCACTTGGCCAATAGAAAGGATAGTGATTCCCCCATTCCTGTCCCAAAGTGACCTCTATGTCATTAAAGGACCATACCTTGGAGAAGAGGAACTATAGAGATATTTTGAGCATTGAGGAACACATGATTCAAGTGACATTCTTACTCAGGAACCAAGAGCATCACCATGCCCTCCAGTACAGTGGGGATATCTGAATATCCCATCTACTAGAGATACAGCTTACACCAGATCTATAGGGGACATAGAATCACCCAGGGGCCATATTCCCATAACTGTCAGCAGAAACTGTCAGCAGTATGGAGATACTTGCTTATTGTTCTGGTGAAGCAGGCCAAGAAGTAAGAGTATGGGTAGTTGAAAAGGCCAACAGAAAGCCTCTGGAAGTATGTCTTATTCCATTTTTTCAAGATAGTAATTTATAAAATATTATTATTGTGGGAAAATAGTAGAGATTAGGGTTACACTTAATGATGTATTGGCATTAGTCCCCAACATGCCTGCCTTTATTTCTTCAATCTGGATTCTAAACAAAAACTACCAATAACAACAACCAAAGCACATGGATCCTGCCAGATGAACATGGACTATTACAAACTCAGACAAGTAGTATCTCAGTTGAAGCTGTTCTGCTTGAGTAGCATATTTTCTAGAGCACATTAATTACCATTATTTCAGTTAAACGCATAGAGCCATAAATCTGGTGAATGCACACTTTTCCATAATTATCAGCTGGCATATAGAGTATCAGATGCTGTTCACACTCACATAGAGTAAACAATAGTACATTTAAGGTGTTGCCCCAAAACTGTTTTTACTCTTCTTCATAGACAGCATTTCCTCAAGAAAACTGGACCATCCACGTATTGTACAGATCCTAACAATGATATATTATATTGCTGACATTGATTTATTTGAACAAGTTGAGCAAGAGGTGGAAGTACATCAAAGTCTTTAGTAAGACACGAAAGTTCCTGAGGATGGGGAACGCACCCTATAAAGAATCAGGGGCCCATCACACCAGTGCCCTAGGGATTCCCTAGTCTAGAACATTTTTGGATACCTCTAAAATATAAAATAAAGTATCAAATGTCACAACTTTCATCCTTAAAAATTAATCACAACACTTCACTAGGATTATTCTGGTTCTGGAAGCACATATTCTACAACTGGAGAAATTGCTGTGACCCATTTTCAGGTGACCAAGAAAGAGGCTAGGTTTGAAAAATCAGAGAGAAGTGAGTGTTCTACATACTCCATATGAGGCAAACACTTCAGCCTTCGGAGCATATGACCCTGGATTAGTAGAACTACCTGTCATGAGAAAAAGAATAATAAAAACATCAGGTGAAATATTTGGCAAGGCGGAATTGCTCCCAAGACTCGTAGGAAGCTTGGAGATCTGAGCATGGGCATGAGGTGGACTGTAATGGATGTAGTGGTACCCTCCGTAATGCGCTTCTCTAGGACCGAACCATGCCTCCTCCAGCCGCTGAGTGTAACTAGCCAAAAGGTCTCCCCTCAATCACGTTGAGACTAACCCTTTTTAATGGGTTATGGTTTATGGGTTCATCCAAGCCCACCAACTCTCCTAGGTGTAACTTGCATTCAGAGACTGAATGATGAATAGTTACCAGGTTCTACCCCTCTCATCCCACTTCAGGACCCTGAGGGATCTTGTCAACTCTCGAGCCCATCATGGGAGTGTCTGCCTTGTTGCAACTGCCTCACCTTCTGCCTCTGAGCAATCATGCCTCCTTCTACTCCTACTACCTGGTTGCCCTGGAAGAGTTCCCCATAATCTTTGTGGAAAAGCTTACCATCTCAGAGTCAGGAAATTACTGTGACAAAGTCTGATAGCCCAGAAAATTTAGACCAGAGAATGGCTCCCTCCATCTACTCTCCAGCTGAAGGGAGGTGGAGATGAGAGTCCTAATAGAGAGAATGGCATGTGCCATTCTGTGGATAGTAAATATTCAGCATATTTATGGGAGGGACGTGAATGCCTATGAAACATATCTGCAGCTAATAGAGGATAGTGGTAGAGGCATATCTTATTTTTCTGCACTTTGCTTTATTGCACTTCACAAATATTGCATTTTTATAAACTGAAGTTTTGTTGCAACCCTGCATTGAGCAAGTTTATTGGCACCATTTTTTCCAAACTTTGCTAACTTCATGTCTCTGTATCCCATTTTGTGTTTAATTCTCAGAATTTGTCAAACATGTTCATTATTATTATATTTGTTCTGGTGATCTGTGATCAGTGATGACTTATACTGCTATTGTAACTGTCCTGGTGCACCATAAACCCTGCCCATATAAGATGGAAAACTTAATCAAAAAATATGTGTTGATTGCTCCACCAACTAGACATTCCTCCATCTCTTTCCCTCGCCTCAGGCCTCCCCATTTCCTGATTCAGAACAAGATTAAAATCATGTCACTTAATAAACATACAATGGCCCCATGGTGCTCAAGTGAAATTAAAAACTGCACACCTCTGGGCACCTGGATGGCTCACTGGGTTAAAGCCTCTGCCTTCGGCTCAGGTCATGATCCCAGGGTCCTGGGATCGAGCCCCACATTGGGCTGCCTGCTCCTCAGGGAGCCTGCCTCCTCTTCTCTCTCTCTCTGCCTGCCTCTCTGCCTATTTGTGATCTCTATCTGTCAAATAAATAAATAAAATCTTAAAAAAAAAAACTGCACACCTCTCACTTTAAATCATAATCTAAAAATTATTAAACTTCATGAGGAAGACTTGCCGAAAGCCAACAGAGGCAAATAACTAGGTCTCTTTTGCCAGTTAGTGAAGTTATGAGGGGAAAACAGTTATGAAGGAAATTAACAGTGCTATATCATTGATACACAAATGATAAGAAAGCAAAAGAGCCTTATCACTGGAGAAAGTGAGAATGGTCTGGACAGAAGATTAAAACATCCACAACATTCCCTTAAGCTAAAGCCTAATCCAGAGCAAGGCCCTAACTCTCTTCAAATCTATGAAGGCTAAGAGAGGTGAAGAAGCTGTAGAATGAAAAGTTTGAATTTAGCAGAGGTTAGTTCATAAGCCATAAGGAAAGAACCCATTTCTATAATATAAAAGTGCAAGGTGAAGCATCAAGCTTTGACGTGGAAGCTACAACAACTTATCCAGAAGATATAGCTAAGTCATCAAGGTGGCTACACTAAACAATGATTTTTCAATGTAGATGAAACACTCTTCAGTTGGAAGAAGATGCCATCCAGCACTTCCATAGCTAGAGAGGTGAAGTGAATGCCAGGCTTCAAAGCTTCAAAGACCAGGCTGACTCTCTCCTTAGGGAAAATGCAACTGATGGCTTTAAATTGGAGCCAATGTTCATTAACCATTCCAAAAATCCTACGGCACTTAAGACTTATGCTAAATCTATTCTATCTGTGCTCTATAAATGGAACAACAAAAGCCTGGATGGCAGCACATCTGTTTACAATATGGTTTACTGAATATTTTAAACCCACTGTTGAGACCTACTGTGCAGAAGAACAGATCCCTTTCAGAATATTATTACTACTGCTCAATGACAATGAGCTTGGTCACCCAAGAGCTCCAACGGAGGTGTATAATGAGATTAATGTCATTTCATAACTGCTAGCACAACATCCATAGTAATTTTGACTTTCAAGTCTTGTTACTGAAGAAATATGTTCTGTAAGTCTATAGCTGCCATAGAGAGTAATTCCTCTGATGGATCTGGGCAACGTAAGTGGACAACTTTCAGAAAGGATTCACCATTCTAGATGCTACTGAAAACATTTATGATTCATGGGAAGATATCAAAAGAGCAAAATGAATAGGAGTTTGGAAGAAGTAGATTCCAACCTTCGATGGGCTCAAGGCTTCAGTGGAGGAAGTAATTGCAAATATAATAGCAATAGCAACAGAACTAGAATTATAAGTGGAGCATGAATATGTGACTGAATTGCTACAAACTTGTGATAGACTTGAATGGATGATGTGTTGCTTCTTATGAATGAGCAAAGAAATTGGCTTCTTGAGAGGGAAACTGCTCCTGGTGAAGATGCTATATTGCTTGTTGAGATGACAACAAAGGATTGAGAATATTACACAAACTTACTTATAAAGCAGTAGCAGGCTTTGAGAGCATTGACTCCAACTATGAAAGAAGTTCCACTGAGGGTACAATGCTAATGAACAGCACTGCATGCTATAGAGAAACCATTCATTTAAAAAAAAGTCAATTGAGGGGCGCCTGGGTGGCTCAGTGGGTTAAAGCCTCTGCCTTCGGCTCAGGTCGTGATCTCAGGGTCCTGGGATCGAGCCCCGCATCGGGCTCTCTGCTCAGTGGAGAGCCTGTTTCCCTCTCTCTCTCTGCCTGCCTCTCTGCCTACTTATGATCTCTGTCTGTCAAATAAATAAATAAAATCTTTTAAAAAAAAGTCAATTGAGATTATGCTGAGTGAAATAAGTCAAGCAGAGAAAGTCAATTATCATATGGTTTCACTTATTTGAGGAGCATAACAAATAGCATGGAGGACAAGGGGAAATGGAGAGAAGGGAGTTGAGGGAAATTGGAAGGGGAGGTGAACCATGAGAGACTATGGACTCTGAAAAACAATCTGAGGGTTTTGAAGGGGAGCGGGGTGGGAGGTTGGGGGATCCAGGTGGTGGGTATTGGAGAGGGCTCGGATTGCATGGAGCACTGGGTGTGGTGCAGAAATAATGAATACTGTTACGCTGAAAAAATAAAAAAATTTAAAAAATGAGTAATAACAATGTAAGCTCCGTGTTTAGATATGGAATATAAGTATTAAATATCAAAAAAAAAATACAGTGGAAGATTGGCCTTAAAAAGGTGACACATGGTGCAAGCTGGATGAACCTTGAAGACATGATGTTAATAAATCAGTTACAAAGGAAAAAAAAAAGTCAGTTGACAGGGCAAACTTCCTTATTGTCTTATTTTAAGAAATTGAGACACCCCAACCTTTAGCACCCACCACCCTTGTCAGTCACCAGCCATCAACACTGATGCAAGACCCTCCACCAGCAAAAAGATGACTCACCTAAAGCTCATATGGTGGTTAGCATTTTTTTTTAGCAACAATGTGTTTTTTAATTAGGGTAATTAAGAGATTTGGACTTGCCTTATGACAGATGACTCAGAATGATGTCACTGATGTGAGCCTGGATCCTGAAAAATCCAAGGTATCCCAAAACACCCTTGATTCTGACACAAATTGACACAGTCTCCAAGACCACCTCAGTCTTGAAATTCCCTAGGTAGACTCAGATAACTCACTGAAACCTGTTGCATCCATAGATATGGCTTATTACAAAAAAAGATAAAGATGAAAATCAGCCAAAGGATAAGGCAACATGGGCTGGGGCTAGGAGGATTCCAAGCAAAAGCTTCCAGTTGTCTTCTCCCAGTGGAGTCATAGGCACTGATAACTTCTCCTGGTACCAATGTTGGATACTATGAATGGGGCACTGCAAACCAAGAAAGCTCACCCAACCCAGTTATCCATTGTGGGGATGGTAGGGCAGTATGCTTAGTCTTATAGACTTGCTTGAAAATTTAGCTGACTAATCTCCCCAATTCACAATAAAAGCTTTAATCCTTAGTCTTTGGTGGTATTCTTTCTTAAAGTTCTCTAAAGTCAATTATTGAAATCTGACTTAAACTAGCTGTTAATTCAATGTAAGGCTCAAATTCCTAACTTCAGTAGAGTCACCTGGTCATGAAACAATTCCTTTAATCACTCAAAACACTCAGATAGGAAATTGAGACTATATAACACTACAATTGACACTAGGATGGCATCTCAACAACTGGAGAAAGAAGTACAAACAGGAATGAGCCAAGAAGAGACAAGCAATGAATGTAGAATGACCTGCCAAATACAGTTGCAATGACAAAAAGGTAATCAATAGTTATTTGTTAAATGAATGAGACTTCACACCCTCAGGACAAGGAGGCCAGCAGGGGCACTGTGGATCTTCTCAGAGGACTGGCAGGAACTCAAGTGGTTCCAATTTAATGGACACTGTGTAAAATTTCAGAGCAGCTGTTTCCTCCCAAGGAGGAAATCCACAGCACACAGCCACCCCTGGCCTGTCCCCTGCCCTCCCACTCATCCCTGACAGTGTAGCTGCTGTCAGAGTTGAGGAACTATGCAGTGGACCGGGAGATAGAGGGCTCAGATTTGCATAATGCAATATTCAAACACACCCCCTTCCCACAGAAGCCCAGGAGGAGATAAAGAGCCATCAGAGAGTCTACCTTCAGCTCTGGGGCAAAGGGTCCTTCCAACATCTAAACCATGACCTCGACTCTTCTCCTCCTCCTCCCTCTCCTCACCCAATTCCCAGGTTCATGGAGATTTCAGAGGCCACCCTTGGCGGGGGGATCCCTCTGCCTTTATTCTTCATTCCTAACATGTGTCTATTTTCATTTCAGGGACCGGTGCTGAGGCGGTGGTGACTCAGGAGCCCTCACTAACTGTGTACCCAGAAGGGACAGTCACTCTCACCTGGAGCACTGGAGCAGTCACCAATGCTCACTATCCATACTGGTTCCAGCAGAAGCCTGGCCAATCCCCTAGGACATTGATTTTTTTTTTTTCACTTTTTTTTTTTTAATTTTATTTTTTATAAACATATATTTTTATCCCCAGGGGTACAGGTCTGTGAATCGCCAGGTTTACACAATTCACAGCACTCACCATAACACATACCCTCCCCAATATCCATAACCCCACCCCCCCTCTCCCAACCCCCCTCCCCCCATCAACCCTCAGTTTGTTTTGTGAGATTAAGAGTCACTTATGGTTTGTCTCCCTCCCAATCCCATCTTGTTACATTATTCTTCTCCTACCCCCTTAACCCCCCATGTTGCATCTCCTCTCCCTCATATCAGGGAGATCATATGATAGTTGTCTTTCTCCCATTGACTTATTTCGCTAAGCATGATACCCTCCCGTTCCATCCACGTCGTCGCAAATGGCAAGATTTCATTTCTTTTGATGGCTGCATAGTATTCCATTGTGTATATATACCACATCTTCTTTATCCATTCGTCTGTTGATGCACATCTAGGTTCTTTCCATAGTTTGGCTATTGTAGACATTGCTGCTATAAACATTCGGTTGCACGTGCCCCTTTGGATCACTACGTTTGTATCTTTAGGGTAAATACCCAGCAGTGCAATTGCAGGGTCATAGGGTAGTTCTATTTTCAACATTTTGAGGAACCTCCATGCTGTTTTCCAGAGTGGTTGCACCAGCTTGCATTCCCACCAACAGTGTAGGAGGGTTCCCCTTTCTCCGCATCCGCGCCAGCATCTGTCATTTCCTGACTTGTTAATTTTAGCCATTCTGACTGGTGTGAGGTGATATCTCATGGTGGTTTTGATTTGTATTTCCCTAATGCCGAGTGATATGGAGCACTTTTTCATGTCTCTGTTGGCTATCTGGATGTCTTCTTTGCAGAAATATCTGTTCATGTCCTCTGCCCATTTCTTGATTGGATTATTTGTTCTTTGGGTGTTGAGTTTGCTAAGTTCTTTATAGATTTTGGACACTAGCCCTTTATCTGATATGTCATTTGCAAATATCTTCTCCCATTCTGTCAGTTGTCCTTTGGTTTTGTTCACTGTTTCCTTTGCTGTGCAAAAGATTTTGATCTTGATAAAATCCCAATAGTTCATTTTTGCCCTTGCTTCCCTTGCCTTTGGTGATGTCCCTAGGAAGATGTTGCTGCGGCTGACGTCGAAGAGGTTGCTGCCTGTGTTCTCCTCAAGGATTTTGATGGATTCCTTTCTCACATTGAGATCCTTCATCCATTTTGAGTCTATTTTCGTGTGTGGTGTAAGGAAATGATCCAATTTCATTTTTCTGCATGTGGCTGTCCAATTTTCCCAACACCATTTATTGAAGAGGCTGTCTTTGTTCCATTGGACATTCTTTCCTGCTTTGTCGAAGATGAGTTGACCATAGAGTTGAGGGTCTATTTCTGGACTCTCTATTCTGTTCCATTGATCTATGTGTCTGTTTTTGTGCCAGTACCAGGCTGTCTTGATGATGACAGCTTTGTAATAGAGCTTGAAGTCCGGAATTGTGATGCCACCAACTTTGGCTTTCTTTTTCAATATTCCTTTGGCTATTCGAGGTCTTTTCTGGTTCCATATGAATTTTAGGATTATTTGTTCCATTTCTTTGAAAAAAATGGATGGTACTTTGATAGGAATTGCATTAAATGTGTAGATTGCTTTAGGTAGCATAGACATTTTCACAATATTTATTCTTCCAATCCAGGAGCATGGAACATTTTTCTATTTCTTTGTGTCTTCCTCAATTTCTTTCATGAGTACTTTATAGTTTTCTGTGTATAGGTCCTTGATGAACACAGATGCAAAAATTCTCGCCAAAATACTAGCCAATAGGATTCAACAGTACATTAAAAGGATTATTCACCACGCCCAAGTGGGATTTATTCCAGGGCTGCAAGGTTGGTTCAACATCCGCAAATCAATCAATGTGATACAACACATTAATAAAAGAAAGAACAAGAACCATATGATACTCTCCATAGATGCTGAAAAAGCATTTGACAAAGTACAGCATCCCTTCCTGATCAAAACTCTCAAAGTGTAGGGATAGAGGGCACATACCTCAATATTATCAAAGCCATCTATGAAAAACCCACCGCAAATATCATTCTCAATGGAGAAAAACTGAAAGCTTTTCCACTAAGGTCAGGAACATGGCAGGGATGTCCGTTATCACCACTGCTATTCAACATAGTACTAGAAATCCTAGCCTCAGCAATCAGACAACAAAAGGAAATTAAAGGCATCCAAATCGGCAAAGAAGAAGTCAAACTATCACTCTTCGCAGATGATATGATACTATATGTGGAAAACCCAAAGACTCCACTCCAAAACTGCTAGAACTTGTACAGGAATTCAGTAAAGTGTCAGGATATAAAATCAATGCACAGAAATCAGTTGCATTTCTCTATACCAACAGCAAGACAGAAGAAAGAGAAATTAAGGAGTCCATCCCATTTACAATTGCACCCAAAGCTATAAGATACCTAGGAATAAACCTAACCAAAGAGACTAAGGACATTGATTTTCAACACAAACAGCAAACACTCCTGGATCCCTGCCCGATTTTCAGGCTCCATCCTTAGGGGCAAAGCTGCCCTGACCCTCACAGGGGCCCAGCCTGAGGATGAGGCTGAGTACCACTGCTGGCTGGTACATGATGGTGTTAGGCACAGTGGTAGATTCAGATGAGAAATCAGGACAAAAACGTGTTCTAGTCCTTGTGGTAAAGAGATTGCATGATCAGACACACCAACTCTCAAGCAGCCTAAATGCGGACCATGTATCAAAGGTGAAGGGAAGGGTCTGGATTGACTCCTCTAACTACCTTAGCTGAAGTGGAAGAAATACATGAATGATTTGGAAGGAACTGATTCAGGAAAAGCAAAATCCAGTTATCTCATAACCCAAAAGGAATAGTGACAACTGGATCATATCTAAGGGTTGAGATCAAACACATTTCCTCCTAAAAAGAGCACCCTCCATGATGTACTTTGCTGGTTAATTGCAGAGAGAAAAAACACTCTGTATTTATTTATAAATAAATATAAAAATAAGTAACATTTATTTAATTGGGTTGCATTTAATGTAGCATAAAATAAAAAGTATTAAAAATTATGAAAATTTTCAAAAAGGTCCTTTATGCTAAAACTTTACTAATATTAATGTAACTACAATCAATCATTTTAAACTATACTTCTGAATTTGAATGCATTCTTTAATTTTTGTTCTCAATGTTTCCACAATTGTTATCAAAATTTACACTCGTATTTCTGTATTTTATACACAGGTCCTGCCATATAAGATTAATGTAGTAGCTTCCCACTTATTAAAAAATATACAAGGGGTACCTGAGTGGCTCAGTCAGTGGATTATGGGTCTGACTCTTGATTTTAGCACAGATCATGAGCTGAGAGTCCTGGGATGGAGCCCTGTGTTGGGCTCCTCACTCAGCGGGGAGTCTGCTAGAGATTCCCTCTCTCTCCTTCTCCCTTTGCCCTGCTGCCCTTTAAAATAAATAAATCTTTGAAACATGTATATAAATATTTGAAAGACTGTTTAATATTATTTTGATTTCAGCACTAATGCAATATTATAGCACTTAGGTAATTCCAAATGTTTACTAGCCAAATAAAGGAGTGATGTTATATAATTAATCTTATTATTAATAAAACATTCCTGGTCATTTCTATAGATTTTGTGAAATCAGAGGGACATGCCTGCCATTGTCAATGGGAAGCCTCAAGTCATTACTCCTGACTATACAATGCACCAAATAGGAAAACAGGAAGTTAGTTGCTGCATATGTTTATTGGAAGCAGAATAGTGTGACACATTTGGGACAGTGCATAGCCAAAACCACACCATTGTCTTTAAGCCTGTATTAGACCAGTATTTCTCAAACTTTAATGTATTAGTCACCTGAGGACTTTATAAAATGTGGATTCTGGTTCAAAGGGCCTGGAGTGAGGGCAGAGAATCCACATTTCTAAAAGCTTCCTGCCCCATAAATCCACGTGTATGTTTTAATAATAGGAAATCTGCATGAATAGTATAAATAAGGAGAATCATTGGCAGACAAGAACCTAAGAGAACTCTGACATAAAGAACAAATGAGTTTACATTATAGAAGCATTATCCCACCCCTACCCCAGCCCTCCATGCATGGATCCTGCCAGGATAAAAGAGGCTCCTCTTTCTTTAAGAACAAAAAACAAAAGCAAAAAAAAATAAAAAACAAACAAACAAACAAAACCCTGTATTCCCTGGAGATCCTGCCCAATCTCCCTATTGGCTTCTCCTCCAGTCCCATTTTGAAGTGCAGACTATTCCCTATCTCTGATACAGACAGACTGCTCTTCTAAGTTCATGGCTCCCTCTCCCTTTCCCGCCAACCTTCTCATATCTTCCTCTGCAGTTAATCACCAAGGCCTTTGTATCAGGAAAGCCACTGCCATTTGTCCAGATCTTTGCTACTTGGAAGTGGACACTTAACATTCTTTCCTCCTTGAACATCTCTATTCCTGCACTTAGACCCCTAAGTGTGCTTATTCTCTTTTGTTCACCTCAGCCAGTATTTTCTCTTTCTAGTTCCCCCAGGACCCCCCTCATTTTCTAGTGAATTCAGTGAACCACACAAACATGTTAATTTATCCTCCCAAATACTCAACACGCTGACCTATGAGGAATCAGGTAAGAAGAAAAACTTCGATATGAACAACCTGGGAGGGTCTGTCTAATGGTTGAACTCTCAGCTGGGAAACCAGACACCTGTGACCCTGCCTCTGTTTTGTTCTTAGGGGCCCAGCGGCTGTGTCTTCCCAGAGTCACTAAGGAGTCACTGACCATACCCTCCCCATCTCCAACCAGCTCCACCTCAAGATGAATGTCTGAGCTCCATGCCCCATGTGAGGAGGCATAACCAGGGATAGCAGAATATATTTACAGAATCCTCTTCCTCTGCAGGGGTTGGGAAGGGAATAAGAGAGACTGGAGGCTGTTTGCCCTATTGTATGACAAGAGACAGATTTCTGGGGCATCTTCACTGTGGCTTGGATCCTTTTGTTCTTCACTTTAATCATTACCCTGATAGTTGGAGAATGGACATCAGGAGCTAGCACTGGGAGGGCCTCGGGCTCTGTATCACTCTCTTGGTCCACTGACCTGGCTCATTCACCTTCTGTCACTCTCCCATCTGAACATTCACATTTACTGAACATGTGACATGCCAGGCTCAGGCCCATAGTTCCAGATACAGCATAGACAAGATAGACAGGGTCCCTATCCTCATAGGGCTGACACCTTGTGCAGCTGACAAAGGGATTCATCACTTTCCTTCATTCCTATTCACTGACATTTATTTGAAAAGTCACTTTTCATATGGCGAGAAAGAGCTGGTTACTCACTATTGAGTGAAAGCTCTGAGAGGGTCCCAGACAGAGTATTCTACAGAGCACACAGAATGCTTTTGGGATGTACTTGCACACTCAAGAAGCTATGCGTAAGAAGAACTCAGTAACACCTTCTTTGTCCCACAAACCTTTGGCTGCTTGTCCCATTCTCCCTAGCTCTTGGTGGACATTTGACAAAGTCCAAGCAAATGAAGTACAATTTAACTGCTCTGTAGGACTACTGGAAGTCTTCTTTTAAAAGACAGATTAGCTCTGCTTTTGGTATATCTATATAAGCTCCAACTGTACAGAACCTTAGCAGATACCAACTATGCTTTCTGGAAAAATAAATTTTAAAACAATTGTCTGGGGGCACCTGGGTGGCACATTCAGTTATGCATCCAGCTCTAGGTTTTGGCTTAGGTCATGATCTCGGTGTCATGAGATTGAGCCCAGCATCAGGCTCAGCACTTGGCGTGGAGTCTGCTTAAGATTCCCTTTCTCTCTGCCCTTCCCCCTCCTCTCTCAAATAAATAAATCTTAAAAAAAATAATAAAAAAAAAAACAATAAAGCAACTATCGGAACACTTGACAGTGAAGAAAATGCAGGAAGTCCTGGATAGAAATTTATATTTTTTAACAGGTATAGTAAAACAGAGTTCCCAATTTTTATGGCTTTTAGGCTGGAGTTACTATGGATTGACATGGCTAAAACTCTTAAAGTAAACCCAAGGTCTATCTGTCTTAAAAAAGCAATCAATCAACAGACTTCAGGGAAAACACAGCCACTGAAAAAGATGCAGGGAGTTCTATAAAGAGAGCTACAGAGGGGGAAACTAACATTTGTGTATAATTTTTGCCTAACTCTCTAGCTCATCTCTGAACGAGGCATGTGGTTAGGCAGTTCCCAAGAAGCCTAAATAAGGACAAAAGGATTGACTGACATTTGAGTTACCTACCATCCAAGAGATAGGCTCTTCAGTGTGAACCAAACTTTTGCCTGTTATAAAAAATCAAAATTACTGGGGCACCTCCTGGGTGGCCCAGTCGGTTAAGCATCTGCCTTTGGCTCAGGTCATGATCCTGGTGTCCTGGGATCAAGTCCTGCATCGGGCTTCTTGCTCAGGAGGGAGTCTGCTTCTCCCTCTGTCTGATGTTCCCCCTCCTTGTGTTCTCTCTATACTGGACAGAAAAAAAAAAATATATATATATATATATATATATATATTCTCTAAAAAACATCAAAATTACTTAGAGGACTATAATGGATCTGACATCAATGCAATCCATCATTCATAAAGTTCCAAATACAATCTCAAATTATTCAACATCAAAGAAACATGGTTAGTGAGTTTGAGGATCTAACATTGATGGAAGAAAAGGGCAATAAGTGCTGTGACAAGAGGACAGTAACACACAAAAGCTTTGTTTGGGCAGCACTTAGAAAGGTCAGGTGAGCAGAGAGGTCCCTCACAGCTGTAAACCTTCCAGAAAGAGTGACACTGGGCCAACACCCAAAAAAAGAAGGAAAAGAATTCCCAGGTAGGAAGAGAATCAGAGAAGGGCTTACAAGTCTCAGAGAGGCCTTTCAGCAGCACAGCCTCTGGGTCAGACAGCTACAAAGCAGTTTGGGGTCTTTAAGAGGGCAAGGATTTTTCTCATCAAGGCTAGCAGATGTCAAGTGCAGTTTCATGGGGCATGCAAAGCAGACAGGCTCTAAATGGTGAGATACATGCTCATTTGGTCTATATTTAAAGCAATTGGATGTGTAAAAAATTTATTTTGGTGCAGGCTGGGTAATGGCCATAGTCTGCACCTGAAGGGAAAAAAAAAAAAAAAAAAAGCATGGGGGCCAATATACAGAGCCCATCCTTAATCTATCTGTATAAAACTGGATTCTAACAAGTAGAACGCAAAAGTAATAGGATGTGAACACTGATACTAGGTTACAAAAAGCTAGTGCCTTGTCTTTGTTGCTCTCTCTTGCTTTCTCTTGGATCACTTGTCTTGTGGGAAGTAAAATACTGTGCCCAACACAACCTCATGGAGAAGCCCACATGGGAAGCTACCAATACCTGCCAATAGCCACGAGAGAAAGAAGATCCTAGTGCTCCAGCCAAGCCTTCAGCTATCCATGGCTCCTACTGATAGCTCACCTACAACTAAACACTAAGCACTTTAGCAACCTCTCAATTCTTATTGGTTCCACTCCCAGTGCCCAACTCACATCATCTTCACATCACAGATATCATTTCTTATTTTAGGTCCAGGTTGATATATATTCATTTATTCGTCCTTTCTTCCCTCCCTTCCTTCTTCCCTTCCTCTCTCTCCCCCTTTCTTTCTTCCTTTCTTCCTTTTTACCTTTTACCCTTGCTTTATTAGATAATAAATTCATAAATTAACTTGTTATGCTTTATTCTTATGTCTTTTACACTTCTTTACTTACTGATCTGTTCAACAAGTATTTATGAGTACCCACTATGAGTTGGGCTACATTCTAGCCACTAAGGACACAGATCAATAACCTTATGGAGAATATGTTTCAGGGAGAGCAGAAAGATAAATTGTGTAGCATGTTAGAAAGTGATAAGCGCTATGGATAAAAATAAAACAGAAAATGGGAATAAAGAATGACATGGGGATATAATTTTAAATAATCTGATCAATAGGCCACACTAAGATGATATTTGGCAAAATTTTTAGGAGGTTAGGGAGGAAACTATGCAGGGCATGGAGAACCATTGTAAGTCTTTTGGTGCAACAAATTATTTCAATCCTTTGTTTCCATTATTTTTCCTTATTTTATATTTGATAGCATTACACTTGTTTTAAATCTTTATGTTCTAGGGGCACCTAGCTGGTTCAGTCAGTAGAGCATGCAACTCTTGATCTCTGGGCCTTGAGTTCAAGCCCCATGTGGGGCATGGAGCCTACTTAAAATTTAAATTTAAAAAAATTGAAAAAAATTCTAACTCATGTTGTTAAAATGTTGAGTTGATGCCTCTTTTCATAGTGTATATGTTTCTACGTGTCTTTTTATTTTTGTGACCATTCTACAAGGATATCAGTTATTTAGGTTAGAAAGGTGTAAGGAGAAGGCACTGAAGTGCCACTTCTATGAAATTAAGTAAGGGAGAGTGATCTAATCAGGAACCGAGCCCAGGGCTTATAGTGCAGTAGAGTCCATCCACTATCTTCCACTGGTTTTGTCCCATCTACCTGTTAGATTCTACCATTCCCTATGTCCCTTTCTCTCCTGCTAACATTGTTTATTACAACCTGCTCATCTTTTTTCCTTACAAATTTAGGGCCTAGAGAAGGATGAGTAATGGAAGAAATACTCAAACACTGCCTGCTGTGCTGCTAATATCAGCTGCCCCATTTTTAGGCTGCAAATCCAGCTTGGCCTGAGCTGGGTTTTTTGTTTTGTTATTTGTCTCTCAGTGGTGAAGTACAAGCAGCAATCCAACTAGAACATAAAGGGGGGAGAGAAAGAAGCCAAACTTAAAAGCTGTTTTGCCAACTCTTGCTCTCTAAGTCCTCTCTCTTTAAGTCCTATGCCCCAAGATGATGCTTTCTAGATGTAAACAAGATCTCTATGCCCGGATTCCCAGTCCCTCTTCCCTTTTATTTTTTTTTTAAAGATTTTATTTATTTGACAGATAGAGATCACAAGTAGGCAGAGAGGCAGACAGAGGGTGAGGGGAAGCAGGCTACCTGCTGAGCAGAGAGCCAGATGCAGAGCCCGATACCCTGGGATCATGACCTGAGCCGAAGGCAGCAGCCCACCCACTGAGCCACCCAGAGGCCCCCCTCTTCCCTTTTAAACAAAAACAAAACCATTATTTCCACAGATTTGTGCTTGCTCCTCCTTCTGAGCTCTTTCAATAGAGGAGTGGGGGTTGTGGCTTGCTACTCTGAAAGTATGCACGCGTGTGTGCGCGCGCACACACACACATACACACCCCCCATTCATTTTTCAGATATCTGCAGAAGGACTTCCCTGGCTGTTACCTCCTCAAGTGCTCTGGTTAATGATGTCAGGAAGTAGCTTCTAAGTGACAACTTCACGGGTACATTTTACTTTTCATCTAACTTGCCCCCTTACTATCCACTAAAAGTACTGACATCTTCCTTCTTGAAAACATCTTCTTCTTCAGTGTTTTCCTAAACTACAAGTATGCTCCACACACTTCTCCCTTCAAAAGTCACATACACAATCTAAGACATCAAGTCCAAAAGCCTAACTGAAATATTCTCAGCCCTTTTTAGCATTTGTGACCCAAAATCTCAGCCCCATCAGTCAAACTACTTCCAGTTTTGGATAACACATTTCTTTCTTTTCCCTAATACTTTATGTAGAATGATCTCCCATCCGGAATGCATCATCTGACCAACCCCACCCCTCTGCCTAGCGTTCCCATTATGTCTATCTCCATGCTGGTCTTTCTCAAAGGTCAAATTTCATTCAGAATTTTACCTCCTCTGGAAAGTGTCCCTTGACTTCTCCAGACAGATTTACCCCACTTATTCAAGTGTTGTGATAACATATTTCTGAGCTATATATTTTCCCAGTCTTTTCTCAAATAGACTATAAACCCAAGAGGGTGGAATTTGTTCCCAAATAATTTTCTGTTTGTAATAAAAATTTTATGAAGTTGAATGAATGAATGAATGAATGAATATTTAAATCCTTTAGATTCCAAAGACCCTATCACATCAGCACCTCCATGACTGGAATCATCTTGATGGACCCCAGGAAAATCCAAGCAATCATAACCTCTAATATTAGAGATGGTCCAGAAGTGGTTGTGCTGCAAGACTGTAAACTCCTTCATGACAGGATCTGTTGCCATTCTGCTTTCTGATATATTCTTCCTGGTACCTAGAAGAATGTCTCCAATATAGGAGCTGATGAGTTTTCATCCAGTGAGTGAACTCAGGCATGAATGTATTCTTGAATGGAAGGTTCCCCCCAAAGAAATATCCATCAATGTTTTCAGCGGAAAACTCTGCCTACAAGGGTGAAGAAAGAGTTCAGGACTAGGTGTGTGAATCCTTGGCCTAGGAAAAAATCTTTTCTTTTGTGCCACCCTCAAAATATCTTAACATCCAAATCTTAAAAAGGCTTCATCAAAAACGACAATAGTCAGGGCCTGAGTGGTTCCAAGTGTTTATTTAATTCCTCTAATCTTTATGTATTTCCATCACTGCCAGCAATTAACATGTATTTCTTCCATGATAAAAAAAAAATGACAAAACTACAGAGATGGACAGACTGCATTAAGGTTGCCAGGGAACAAAGATGGGAGAGGTATGCAAATGTAAAGGGGTAGCATGAGGTGATTCCTTTGTCATGCTGGAATAATTCTGTATTTTGACTGTGGTAATGGTTACACAAATGTAAACTAAAGATAAAATTATGTAGAACTAACTACACACACATCCCACACACACACAAAAGAATGCATGTAAAATATGGTGAGAACTAGACAAGGGCTGTAGTCTAGTTAACAGTACTATACCAATATCAAGTTCTGTATTTGAAATTGTTTCATGTATATAAGATATCACCAATGTGGGAAGCTGAATGAAGGGTACTTGGGACTCCATGTACTATTTTTGCAACTTCTTGTGACCATAAGATTATTTTAAAATAACTTTTTATAGGAAGATTTTTTTTAATTAGTGTTTTGTGAGAAAATATAATCCAAAATGTGGAAATCCAACAAAAAGGTAATTGTATGACTCTGGAATATCACACTAGAGATTTTTTTAAATGGTTCCATCCGACCTTAAAAACTTGTTTAATTTTATTTGTCTAAGAATGGGTAAGGATCCAGATATTTTATAACTGGTACATTTACATTAGCATATAGAAAACAGATTGGAAAAATCTAGAGAGCACCTAGATGGCTCAGTCGGTTGAGCATCTGCCTTCAGCTCCTGTTGAGTCCCGCATTGGGCTACCTGCTTGACAGGGAGCCTGCTTCTCCCTCTCCCTTTTCCTGCTGCTCCTCCTGCTTAAGCTCACTTGCTCTCTCTCTCACTTTCTGCCAAATAAATAAATTAATTTAAAAAAAAGAAAAAGAAAAAGTAGAAAAGATAATACCAAGGGTTATAGTTTTAGGATTTCTAACCAGCTTTGTATTTAATTTAGCAGATCTACTTTAGCTATCTTATTTCAACATTTTCCCTGCTGACTATATAAATGTTACTCTGAAAATAAATTAAATAAATACATACATACATAAATACATACATAAATGTTACTCTGTCCTTGTTGAATGAGCTTTGCCATTCTGGTTGCTCATTAATGGGATAGTTAAATTAGGCATGTGCTTACTGTTTATATGATAACTGTGTTTTCAGTAATATGAAAATTATGCTTTCACAGTACTTGAATGTACCACTGAAATGCATTAACCTCATGAAAAATCCCTGGGATAACCCCTATGTCAAAGAACAACATGACAAGCATGCTTTCAAGATCTTTAACGTTTCCCTGAACTTTGTGATTCATGAAGGTTTAATTGATACATGGAAAATCTTACTCATTTTCAGAGCTTGTACATGCCAAAGCCTGATGATCTAACACATGCCTACTGTTCATGCAGAATTATATGCATCCTCTCCCAGAAAGTGCCAATTTGTGTGTTATATTTTAATGATGTATTATTAAATAAAAAGTAAAATATATGTTACTGGAAACTTTCTTCTTAAAAAGGTGTTAAAATATTACCAACAAAAGTCTGTGAAATATTTTTGTGGAAGGGACAAATCTCCCCTAATGTTCTTCATCGACGTCAATCCTGAATTAAATCAGAAATTTTATTCTGGTTCAAAAAAAAAAAAACAGTGAGGAAGACGTAAATTTGGAAAGAAAGAAGGGAAAACTGTCTCAATATTTTTAAGATATTAAATATCTCCAAATTGAAAGACATTCAAACCGATTTCAAAATTTCAATGGGTTGGCAGAAATTATTAAATGATTTTAAAGTTACACAAAAATCTAAAGGACCTAGAATAGTTCTAGTAATCTTGAAACTTTCTATAAAACTATAATAATCAAGACCATGTGGTATGGGTGTTTCAAAAATAAACCAACACTTTATATTATATTGTATACTTTAAATTAGCTAAGACAATGTATCTTAAGTATTCTCACTACATACACACAAAAAGTTAATTATGTGAGATGATAGAATCATTAAAGTACTTAATCATGGACATCTTTTCACAATGTATACATATACCAAATCATCACATTGTACACTTTAAATATATACAATTTTAGGGGCGCCTGGGTGGCTCAGTGGGTTAAGCCTCTGCCTTCGGCTCAGGTCATGATCTCAGGGTCCTGGGATTGAGCCTCACATTGGGCTCTCTACTTGGCGGAGAGCCTGCTTCCCCCTCTCTCTCTGTCTGCCTCTCTGCCTACTTGTGATCTCTCTCTCTGTCAAATAAATACATAAAATCTTTAAAAAAATAAAAAAATAAATATATACAATTTTATTTGTCAATTATACCTCAATAAAGTTGGAGAAATTAAAAAAAACAACATATTTACAAGTGTTACAAGTTACAAGTGTGACTACTTGATTTTTCAACAAAGCTACCAATGAAAATCAAAGGAAAAAAGTGCTTTTAATAAATATACTAGAACAACTGGATATTTGTGTCAGAATAGGAAAAAAAAGGAATTCTGACTCCCTAACTCACACCAAATACAAAATTAATTCAATATGGATTATGGAACCAAATGTGAAAGCCAAAACAATAAAGACTGAGGTAGAAGAGAGAGAGAGAGAGAGAGAGAATATTTTTATAAGCTTGCCATCGACAAGGCACAAAGATACCAAGAATACAAGAAAAAAAATGATATATTGGACTTCATAAAAAGTAAAGCTTCTGGGGCACCTGGCTGGCTCCATCAGTAGATGTGACTCTTAATCTCAGGGTCATGAGTTGGAGTCCCATGTTGGGCATAAAACTTACTTTAAAAAAAAAAAAAAGTTTACACACTTCACAACACTCACCATAGCACATACCCTCCCCAATATCCATAACCCCACCCCCTCTCCAAGGGGAGGTGAACCATGAGAGACTATGGACTCTGAAAAACGATCTGAGAATTTTGAAGGGGTGGGGGGTGGGAGGTTGGGGGCACCAGGTGGTGGGTATTGTAGAGGGCACAGATTGCATGGAGCACTGGGTGTGGTGCAAAAATAATGAATACTGTTATGCTGAAAAAATAAAAAATTTAAAAAAAAAAAAGTAAAAGCTCTGATCATCCAAAGATACTAAGAAGAAAGTGAAAGGCAAGCTACAATTGTAGGGGAAAAATTAAAAGAATTTTAAAAATATTTGTTAGTTGAATGAATGAACAGATGACCTTTCATTCTCCCTATCTCCCATCACCTCACCATTTACATTCTCTTGAAGAAGCCCTCATGAAGCTCTCATGTGGCACTGTGCATTCCCTCAGAAGTTTAAGCACAGTCTGAAAGAAACTCAGAGCTCCAAATTGAAAGGGTTCTGGACTCAGTGGCCCAATAAAAGGTTGTTTCATCAGGTAAATTAGTCTTCTGGCAAGGGAGCTGCTTTTTGAGCTGAGGACACAGTCAAGGGGCTAGTAAAAGGAATCTATTGAGTATTTTGCATTTTTTTTTATTAAGTAGCTATATTTCTTCTTTATGAAATAGCCACATTTTTTTTTTCTTTACAATAATCTCATGTTAGTACATTAGAGATTGCTTTTAGTAATCTTTAGAAACACCGGAGTGGTTCAGTGGGCTGAACACCCACCTCTTCATTTTGGCTGAGGTCATGATCTCAGGGTCCTGAAATTAAGCCCGCATCTAGCCCCATTCTGAGCCTTGCATAAGGCTCTGCACTCAGTGTGGAGTCTGCTTGTCCCTCTCCCTCTATTCCTCCCCCACTCACACACTTTCTCTCTAATAAATAAATAAAATCTTTAAAAAGAAACACTCCAGAAAAAAAGTTTTTAATTAGTCTTTTCATGATTTTAGGTAATCATTTTGTCAACTTATATGCCATAAGACATTGTGAAATTGTTACATTTTCAAAAACAAAAAAGCAAGGTGAGGAAAACTGTATCATATAAATCCACTATCTTAAAAAAAGTAGAAAAAATAAATTATCTAGAAGGCTAAAAAGGAATCTGAGAATTGTTAAACTTTTTGATATTTGAAGAATGTGAATTAATTACATATTCAAAGTTTTTAAACTAATGTACTTACCCCTAAAAAAATCTCATCTCAGGCTGCCAGTGTCAGCCAAAACAGCAAACTGGAGAGTGAGAAGGTAACACTGTGACCATTAACAGTTTTATCTGCATTTCCTGTGGAATATCACAAAAAAGTCTAGCATTCCCTTCTCCCTGAAGTACCCCCAAGATTGCCCCCAAGGATTCCCTACCCCCTGGTATTCCTGCCTACATGTGGTCAACTTCCATATTATATCAAGATTGGTCTTTGTAACCAACAGTATACAACAGAAGTAATGTTATTCATCTCCCAGGTAGGTTGCAGCTTCCTCCTTGCTCTCCTTGCTCTTCCTTGCACTCACTCTGCTAGAAGCCAGCTGATATCACACAAGGAACATATGACAAGGAACTGAGGCCTCCTGCCAATAGCCATGTAAGTTTAGAGGTTGATTGCTTAGTCCATCCAAGCTACTGTAACAAAATATACAGATGGGTAGCTTATAAACAAGAGAAATTTGCTGCTCATAGTTCTGGAGGCTAGAAGTCCAAGAGCAGGGTATCACCATGGTCAGGTGAGGTGAGGCTTCTTGTATCTTTGCATGGTGGAAAGGGCTAGGGAGTCTGCAAGATCTTTTATAAAAACACTAATCCCTCTCAAGAGGGCTGCACCCTCATGACCTAATCACTTCCCAAAGGCCCCATCTACTAATACCAACACTTTGGGGGCTTAGGATTTCAATATGAACGTTGGGGAACAAAAACATTCAGACCATATCATTGATCCTCCAGCCCCAGTTAAGCCTTCAGATGCTGGAGCTCCAGCCAACACCTTAACTGCAACTTCAGAAAAGAAGATGAGCCAGAACTAATCAGCTAAGCAGTTCCAAATTTTTGACTCTTGAAAGTTGTTTTTTTTTTTTTAAAGATTTATTTATTTATTTATTTATTTATTTGACAGTCAGAGATCACAAGTAGGCAGAGAGGCAGGCAGAGAGAGAGGAGAAGCAGGCTCCCCGCTGAGCAGAGAGCCTGATGCGGGGCTCGATCCCAGAACCCCGGGACCACGACCCGAGCTGAAGGCAGAGGCTTTAACCCACTGAGCCACCCAGGCGCCCCTTGAAAGTTGTTTTAAACTGGTAAGTTTGCCCTGATATTTTATACAGTCATAGATAACTAATACAGATTTTGGCACCTGGAAGGGGAATGCTGCTATAATAAATACCTAAAATATGGCTTTGGAACTGGGCAGTGGGCAAAACCTGGGAGGACTCTGAGGAGAATGTTAGTGCCAGACTGAGTAAAAACCAAACAAAATTGAATTTCGAGAACACTCCGGTATGACTTAAAAATGAGGAACATGCTATTAGAAAATTGAGAAAGGGGTTATGTAGTGGCAGAAAGTTTGGTAACACTAACACCTTCAGTTATATGAAAAGTAGAAAATGTACCTAAGTAATCAAGTCATCTAGCTAAGGAGATTTCCAGCCAGAGAGCTGAAAGCACAACCTGGCTTCTTCTTATTGGTGCTTATAGTGCAATATGAAGGGGGGATAAAAATGTTAAGGGTGGGACTGTTAAATAAAACAAGAGCCAGAATTTGCGGGTTTTGAAAAATTTCCAGTCTCTTCAGATGGCAAAAGATGCTCAAATTAATGGCTACCAAGCAAAGAGCATACCCAGGGCACTGAAGAAATGAGGTGTAAAGATGGGAATATGACTGTAAAATTCTTTAAGGCTCAGAAAGATGAACGGTGATACACCAGAGCACCACACAGTCAGGCCAAGTTCCTCTGATGATAACCTCAATCACACAATAGGGTTTCTACTAAGCTTAAGGGTGTTGTCCCTCAGCTGTTTCAGCACAAAAAACATCTTAAGTTGTATGGTTGCGGCTCTGGAGTAGACTTTTTTGGCATGAACACCAGTAAGATTAACAGGAGACACAAATAGTTTTTAAGAGAATATACTTGAAGAAATGTCTCTAGCTTGCACTGAAAGGGCCAGAGAGTACAAAATGAAAAGAGAACTTTGGTCTTCTACCTGCTATGAGCAGGAAACAGGCTAAGCAAACAATTCAGCTATAATCATGTACTCTTTCATAAAAAAAGGAAGTATGTCATAGGGCAGAATCAAGAGTCCTGAGATCGAAGCCAAGAGAATTCCCAGACCTTGAGTGCTAATCAATGAATGCCAACATGTACCTAGTGGGATTTCAGAATTGCTACTGATAAATTACTGCCATCTCCCTTTCCCCTTTTTGAACAGCCATGTGTATAAAGGTTGTCCTATGCTTGCCCGACCTTTGTACTGGGTGGGAATGTAGGTGGGCAGATAACTCATCTCTTTTGTTCACAGTTCTTAAGATCTAGAGCAACTGTACTTGAGATACTTCATGTAAGGAATACCACCCTAGAACCTGATCCACATCTAGACCTGATTTAGAAGGTAAGATTCAGGAGATGAATGTATTTTGCACACTAGGAGGCATGTAATAAATAATGTGACCCAGGTATGAAATCTTGTAGTTTAAAGTTATGCCCATATTGTTTTTTCCCTTAAAAGGTGGAGGCTAATTACCTTCCCCTTGGTATGTGGGCTGGACTTGGGGCTTACTTCTAATGAATAGAATATTGTAGAAAGAACAGACTAAAATGCCTGAGCCTAGGTCATAAAAGATGGTGTACAGTGCACTTCCTTGCTCACTCCCTTAGAATATTGTTCTAGAAGCCAGCTAGGCATGTCCTGAGAACAGTTAGGTAACCCAGTAGAGAGGCTCATATGGAGGAACTGAGGTTTTCTCCCAACAGTGAGCAAGGAACTGGAATTTCCTGTCAATAGCCATGTGAGTAACCCATCTTGGAAGCAACTCCTCCAGGCTCAGTCAGGCCTTTAGGTGACTGTACCTCCTGGAACTCTGAGCCACAATAACCCAACTAAGATGCTCCTGGATTCCCAATTCTCAGAAACAGTGGGAGATGATAATTTTTTTAAGCTGTTAGTTTTGTGATAATTTGTGGTAATTTTTTATAAAGCAATAGATAATATATTCCCACCTTCGTCTCTGCCTTTAGGCCAGTTTTAGCAAGAATCCTGCTAGGTTAATTTGGGGAAAACTCCCCAATATTGATATCTGACCACCCTTGATATTTGATCAAATTCTTTATTCTACAACCTAGATGTCATGAATAATTTTTAACATTTCCATGTTTTGTTATTAGATATTTCTTTCAAATGAGTATTTTCATACTTCTACCTTTTATACGATATTCATTGTGAGGGGACAGATTTCTAGAATTAAAACAGCTCATATTTTTATCAAATATTTTTTAATAACCCATGTAGTAATTTGAAAAGAATGTGTGTATATAAAGTCATTTAGTGTTTACCCCCAGTGCATACCCTCAAAGCTCCACGGAAAATTCAATTCACAGTAAACTGTAAATTCAGTCTAAAACATTCAGCCTGCAAACCTTTGGAATCGACTTACTCAAAAAAGTATGTAGAATGAAGACTTCAATAAAAATGAAAATATTTGGGATTCAAAGCTGTAAACAAAGGTAGAAAAGTTTAAATCCTTTATTAAAGAAAAAAAAAAGCTTTTAAAAAGTTCTTTACAAAAAATAAAAAGAACAATGCTAACAATGCTAAAGAAAGTAGAGGTGTATAATGAATCAAGACAAAAATAGAGAAAACAAAATTAGTTGGGATAATAAATCAAGGGTTGCTCCTTAGAAAAAGGAAATAAAAAACACTGATAAAACTGCGGCAAATTTAATGAAGGGAAAAGTAAATACATTTAAAAATTAGAAATGCGAAAAGGAATGAGATTCTGAGAAGATAATATTCAACCACAAGTAGAAATATTACTTCAGGAGAGGAAGGTTTCAGGACATCTGGATGGCTAAGTTGGTTAACCATATGCCTTCGGGTCAGGTCATGATCTCAGGGTCCTGGAATCAAGCCCTGTGCCTAGCTCCCTGCTCAGTGGTAAATCTGCCAGTCCCTCTGCCTCTCCCCCCTCAACGCTTGGGTTCTCTCCCTTGCTCACTCTCTCAAATAAATAAAATGTTTAAAAGAGAGAGAGACACACACACACACACACTAAGGTTTCTAATAGGTTGTGAATCAGGCTCAGCATAACTTTAGGATAGTAAAGAAAATGTAAATGATTGTCTCAATAGAGGTTATAAATTATCCAATAAAACTAAGCAATTTTCTTTAAAAAATATAAAGGCAGAAATTCATTAAGTAATATGAGCATTACCTTTAATGGTAAAGCATTTCTCACTAAAACCAAAAACAGAAAACTTCATTTACATCTCACTGTTTTGAAGTTCTGGCCAATGCAATATGATTAAAAATAAATACAACTGGCAAGAAGGCAAAGAGTGTGCATAATGGTACCAAACAAAAATTAACTTAAACTTTACTGGTGAAAAGATAATAAAATGAAACTTTTTTTTTCAAAAAATTTTATTACTACAATTGCTATTTTACTTACAATTTTTGGCAACATTAACAAAATAATAAATTTCATCTGAAAGAACAAGCAAGCAAAATAGACATGGAAATTCACAAGGGGTAATAACAAAATAGTAATCTTGACAGATATTCAATATATTTGTAACAGAACAAAGTGACATCGCCTTAAAAAAATAGAGAGGTATCAATAGAAAAACAGAGAAAGCTCCTGAAAGAACTGAACTCACTGTATTCAGTTTCTTTTGATTACAGGCACAGAAATTGACTCAAGCTAGCTCAATTCTAAGAGAAGCAAAGCTTTTGGTGATTATCTCTTCCTAGCTTTTTGTGAAAACCTAGGAAATTTAACCAGATTGGAGAGGGAAAGGGAGCGGGGAGGCTTAAAGTGCCTTTAAAAGGAGGAGTAAGAAGGTGGAGGGAGATTTCATTGTCAGTATCTTTTAAGAACATTGGTGAAGCTCAATAAACCAAAGGAAGTATCAAACAATTAAGCGAGGTAGCAAGCCATGCAGGCCTAGGAGAAAAGCATTCTAAGAGAAGAGCAGTTGCAAAGTCTTTGGAACAGGAAAAAATGTGATTTGCTTAAAAAAAGCAAGGCCAGTGTGTCAAAAATAGTGCACCAGTGGGAAAAATGGTTGAGTAGCATGGCAGAGAATGGAAAAGCAAGAGGAGGTAGACAGGGGCCATAACACCAAAACTGTAGTTGGCAATAAATAACAATTTGTACTCCTTAGGGTCATACTTTAGGTAAATAGCAAACAATAGTTAACAGTGTTGATAATACCAAGCAACCACAAAAAGACAGAACTAAAATATTTCATATTTTCACTGTTTTTAAGACAGAATTTCTGTTATAGGAACAGAATAGGGAAATAAGTATGCAAAAGTCTGCATATCTATTTATACACAAGTTTCCACCTGAGACTAAAACAATGAGCACGCACACACACACACACACACACACACACACTCTCTCTCTCTCTCTCTCTCTCTCTCTCTCTCTCTCATTCACTCACACATACACACTCTCTCTGTCCACCTAAAGAAATAGGTTCAGGCTAAAATATTAACAAAGTGCCTTGGCCCAAGCAAACTAATAAAAAGGCCTAGTAAAATGTTCAAAGTGCAAATCAATCCAATCAAGCATTGAGCAAATAAATACAAGAGAATCTACACTCGGGAAATACTTTAAAACATAGACAATAAACTCACAACTACTTGTTTGTTATCTGTCCTCCTTCCCAATTCTAGAAGGGATCTAAGCTTCTGACGACTATCACTTCCCAGCTTTCTGTGAAAGAAAGCTTAGGTAATTTAACAAGATTGAGGAGGAAGAAAGAAATGGGGAGAGACAATGTACCATTAAAAAAGAGGAGAAAGCAAGGGGAAAAAAATGGAATTTCTCCTTGCTCAGGTATATGGACAACATCCTGGGTTCCTTAAGTCATGTACAGAGGCTTCTCAGTACATGAGTCAAGGTGGAGAAAGAAAGGATGGCACTAGCTACCCGGGAGACTCAGTCCTGGGAACCCACAGAAACAGCCAAGGGTGATGTTCAGGAACCAATCCTCAGAGAGCACTCTAGTTATGTGAAAGTCCTTGGAAGTACCAAGGGGAAAATGTTCTCCCCCACAGTATAGTCAAGGATTAGACAGCTGGATAGATTAGTTGAAGAGCAATAACTCGAAGACCTAATACCTAATGAAATAACTGGACATTTCTTATACACCAGATTGTGTCAAGGACAACTTTAAATTCAACTAGGTTGATAAGGGAAATTATACACACAACATAAAATAGCTGTTAACTGTAATACATTCATGTCTAAGGCAAGAAACAAAATTGCAGATTTCACATGTTCAACTGGCCTAAGATAAATGTACATGGGAAAAATATAAGGAAAAGCCCTATAATGGGCTTAATTTTACTCAGTCACCATGGGCTGCTTTTACCCACTGTACCTACGATTCTTGGACAACCGCCATTCCAGCTTAATAGTAAGAAAACTAAATTTAGCCTAGTCCTTGAACTAGATAGATACCATTTGTTTGGCCCTTTTCAGTTCAAATTATGGGTCCAGTGCAGTTCAAACTATGGATGTCAGGGCTTCTTTCCCTTGAGAAATTTTACTTGCTTTACTGTTCTGACTAAGAGGTATAAAGTCAGGTATAAAGGTATAAAGGTATAAAGTCCCTCTCCCAGAAGGGAGAGGGAAGGGAACAAACTGAATTCCCTTTTGGATCACTAAACAGGAGGTTCACTGGCACCAGACCCCATTCTATTCATTACCCCTGTTTTTCCATCTGAAGCCAGCTGATACAGTGATTGTTTCATGTCTGCAGAGATTCCTTGCCAAGTTCCTTGCCAAAATGCGAAGCATTTTAATAGTTTTGTTTCCTTGGATGTTCTTGTGGTAAAAAAAAGACACTCTGAGACAGTATTCCTACTGCCTTGGCTCCAAGACTAGAGTGAACGTGTGTGTGTGTGTGCGCGCGCACCCACACTCATGTGTGCGTGCATGTGTGAGCACATGCCCTCAACCAGAATAAGAAGCCACTGGAAGCCACTGCTCTCCAGTGACTAAACTCTCAGTTCAGTTTCTGGTTCCCATTCATGCCACACCTTGTTCCTCAACTTCCCCACACTCAGGTCTCAGAGTCAGATTACTTTAGATCAGCTCAAGACAGACACTTCTGGGAGCTCAGCAGCAAATGGGACCATGACGTACCAAAGTCATTCAAGTCTGACTAGAGTTAATATTGAAATCTTCAAGGCATGGAAAAAGTTGAAGATAAAATTAAGTACTTAAGAAAAAACTCTATAGGTTCTATATACAGAAATTAGAGATTTTCAAACTTACAAGTAACATGAAATATCAAAATAATAAATAGGTATCCACTTTCTTCTCTCTCACACACACATACACAAAAAATCTTCTATGTGTTAAGCCAGATACAGTACATGAAAACCAGGTAACAAATTTTTAAATAACATCTCAAAATTCAGATCAGACAATACTGTATTTCATGAATTTAAAAAGAAACTCACCAATGACTCATTGGTTTCACTATTTTTGATGTTACTAAGTAATGTATGGTTTGTATATTTTTTTAAATTTTATGGCGTGTTTTTTTTTTTTTTTACCTTGATTGAAATACCTGCTTTAGGTTTACTAAAACTAGAATTAACGAGGTTTTTTTGAAATTCTACTTTTAAACTTGGGGGCTGATGGTTCAGAATCAGATGTGCTCACAGTAACAGATGCTACTTCCACAGATCCTGGTTGAAGAGGTCCCAGTGACACCTGAATAACAACCTTTGTTTCAGGGGGCAATCCTTCTAGTTGCTTAGGCTTTTTAAACATTTGATGACACTGGGTCTTGTGCTCCATTTTCTCCTTGAAAGTTAAAAACTGTAGCCGGCATTTGGAACACTGGTGAACACTCTTTTCCCAGTGTCCCCTATAATGACACATGTACGGTGTTGCAGTTTTGAAAATTTTGAGACAGAATGGACAGAGCAAATTCTTAGTGTTTTCATGGCATTTTCTGAAATGTGTTTCCACATCAGCAAAGGCTGATGATCTGTAATTGCAAACCTGGCACACATAGGGCATTTCGCCAGGCTTATGATTGTCCTTCATGTGCTGTAAGAGAACCTGATCTGTTTTGAATGACAATTCACAAATTTTACAGACAGCCGAAGGCTCCTGGGTAGTGTGTACACTTTCAATGTGACATTGCAGCTCGAAGGGAGTGGGAAACTGTCGGTGGCAGTGCTGGCAGGTGGTGTGGCTTTCCCAGCTGTCACCCCTCTGCTTCTCAAGTTCCAGATGGTGCTTCATGTGATTCATAAACTTGACATTTTTTAGAATTTTCAAGCAGCTGAGGCATTTAAAGGTTGTGTGAGTCTTCTGTTCTGGCTGACCATCTCCTTTATGTTGCCCATAATAAAAGTCACGAAGTAATATGACCAGACTTCCTTTCTTGGGATCAACAACCTGGTTTTGACTTGCTAGACTCAAGTCTGTTTTTGCTGGTCTATTTTCCTTTACAGGATTTATAGGCTTAAAATGGACACAGTCCTTTGGAAAAGGTGTTGCAAAAGGTGTTCCATTCTGAACCATGGCTCCATGGCTCCATTCTAAGTCATGTCCATTCTGAACATGGCTTAATGAGGTATGAACACTGTTTGAGTCTGTGCTTTGCTGTGAAGTCACTGTATGAAAGTTACCTGAAGGGGACAAAGCTGAAGCATGTCCCTCTATGATTCCGTCGCTGAGTTTAGGCCTTTTGGGATTTATATCATTTACTTCAGCAGTGGAAAGTTGCTTTGATATGCAAGGACTTTTATTCATATCTCCTACAGAAAGTGCTTCTCCTACTGGATGCTGTAATGAATTTGTGAATGTAATCAAAGGAGGACATAACTCCAAACAGCTATTAGGCACAATTTGTGAATTATTTTTAAAATCAGGTTTAGACAATGGCTCAATAATAATGGGACTATCTGTTGATCTTGATTCAGATTCAGAAACTGGCAAGGCAGTGACTGCTTCTGATACAGAGGTCACATGACTTATAGGCGGTAATTTGTGAGTAATACCTTTTCTGAGGTGACCATATTTTTTTCTCCTTGAACATGAACCTGGGGTGACTCTGTTCAAAATGTTTGAAACAACTGGTTTTGAATTTGAAGTCACCCCAACAAAGATCAGCTCAGCATCATCATTTACATGTTCCACCCCAACAAAGATGAGCTCAGCATCTTCATCATCTACTTTTTTGGTTTCTTCTATGTTCTGCTGTGGGTCTGGCTCTTGCTCTTCCTCACATAACATACATGGCTGTTCCATTTTCTATTTTTTTTTTTTTATTCTTGAAGGTGTGGCCACAGTCCCAGTGCTTTCTTTATATAAACTGCCACCTAAGTACAAACACACTACACATCAGTAAGTACAGAAAAATGCATTATCTTATTTAATTCTCTCCAAAACTTTTTTAAGACTACTAGAATTCACAGAGGATAAATGACAGCTTAAAGCCTACTATTATAAGTCTGTACAACTCTAGAATCATGCCTTTGCCTTAAGCTGATTACTATTTCTTCTATTAAAAAAAGAGGAAAAAACTATTGACTAATCACTAGGTGAAATCATATGTAAAGGATATATTATTTTACAAAGGCACCATTGTTCAGTGTTTAGACACATGGGCTTTGGGGTCAGAGAAGATTAAGCTGGAATTCTAAGTCAGCCACAAACCAGCTGCATCTTCTTTGGCAAGTTCAAAACTTCTAAATGTGTTTTATCCTAAAGGCGAAACCTCTTACTTCGTAGACTTAAGGTAACAGCTCTTTTTCAAAAACCACCAAGAATTCAACAGTACCTTATTTTGTAGCTGAATTAAAGAAAATTTTATAGTAAATGTACATATCTCAATTGATTCATAATTTCATAAATATTAATATAGAAAAGAAGAGTCAAATTCAAAGAACAGAATAAGAGTACCTAACAACTGTCAACAAACAGCATACTTCAATGTCAAGTGCTTAGCACATGCCTAGCAAATTGAGAACAAACTCTCTTGATAAGCTCACACCAACTCAAGGCCTTCATTATAGTCCACTGTCTCCTAAATTTCTCCTTCTAATCCTGACTTTCCCACTTAAATCCAACAGAACTGCCTCCCTCAGCCCACCTCCATCTCATTTCCACATGGCAGGCAAAGTAATTCTGTCAAATCACATATCACTGCTCAGCTCAAAACCCTCCAATGGCTTTCTCATTCACTCAGCAAAAGGCCAAGTGCTTCTAATATCTTCAGTGCCTGTTAGACCATGCTTCCAAGCCTACATACTGCCTTGCAGCATGTCCTGCTCCTCCCCCCTATCCACTTCATTCTAACCAAACTGTCTTACAATTCCTTGAACACATTAATCACTTTACTCGCTTAGAGCCCTGTATTTGCTGTCCTTCTAATATGAATGCTCACCATCCAGATACCTGCAGAGGTGAATCCTCACCATCTTCAGACTTCTGTTGCAAGTATTCTCAAAGAGGTTCTCAAATACTCCAAACAACTGCTAATTCACATTGCCAATCTCTCTTAGCTTCCCCTCAACCTTCAAGTCCTTATCACCACCTAACACATTATAAACTTTATCTACTTGATTATTTTCTACTGTCTATCCAGTAAAATGTAAACTTCAAAGGACAGAGATTATCTTTTGTTGACTGCTGTATCCCCAGCACAAAGAGTGCCTGGCACAATATGGGAGCTCAACAAATAAAGAATCTGTTAATAGTATGAATTAACAGTAACTTTCATTAATAAGAATATGTATTTGTAGAATAGACTATACTCCTTTAATTCTGTATTTTCTATGATTTACTTAGAACCTTGTCCATATCAGATATTCTGTAGGCCTATGAAGGACTAAAAGCTTCTAGCTTTTTAAAACATTTTTATCACAACCATAGTAAAAACAACAACAACATATAATATGGAATCTCACTATATAAACATATAAATAACAATTGCTTCACTACATGGATACTTATTCTAATCAATTATGACTCATCAATGGCTCACTACTAAAGGTTTGAAAAACATTTGTTTTAGGCTAGCAAGATGTAGGTACTTTAAATTATGGATCATAACTCACCAGTTTCTGAAAACCTAACATCAGAATTCATTGTAACCCCATATAGACCCTTCAAACCCCATCTATAAAAATTAAAGTGGCATCAAATACATGCCATGTACCGCAAATTAGTTTAATTAGCATATCAGCATATAATTTGGGAACATATAGATATTTAATCCTGAGATGTATACCAACTTCAAAGTAAGTCAAAAAAGAAATTTTTTGAAAATAAGAAAAGTTGGGGCCCCTGGGTAGCTTAGTGGGTTAAAGCCTCTGCCTTCAGCTCAGGTCATGATCTCAGAGTCCTGGGATCCAGCCCCATATCGGGTTCTATGCTCAGTAGGGAGCCTGCTTCCCTTCCTCTCTCTGTCTGCCTTTCTCACTGCTTGTGATCTCTCTCTGTCAAATAAACAAAATCTTTAAAAAAAAAAAAAAGAAAATTTATTTCTTATTTTCATCACTTGTTTCACAACTATAATTTGCTTGGCCAACAATGGTATGATACTACCAAGCACTAAGTAGAAAGTGGTGAATGCATGAAGTTTACAGTCTAGTGTGCCATGAAGAGTGATTTACAACTTTCTTAAAACTAAGATCAAGTACATAATTAGGAGATATGTAATGCAAGAAAACATACAAGGCATATCTGAAAACACTGGTCTTTAAGAGTCACAGAAATTGGTTCGGTCTGTCTATATACAATTTCATCATCTAACTCCAGGATGATGTCACCTAGTCCACTGTTTCCCAACATAAGCACCACAGACATGTCTGGACCAGATAATTCTTTGTTGTAGGGGGGTGGTGCTGGGTGCATTTAGGATTTATAGCAGTATCCCTGACCTCTACTTAGGAGATGCTAGTAGAAATCCCCTACATGTGCTATCAAAAAATGTTCTATGGGAGAACTTCTATCCTAATCTAATCTCCTGAGTATCAACTTCCACATTTCTAGTAACTGTCTTCTAGGTAATTCTACATGATGCTCTAATACCCCTCTCAAGAAATAATTCTAAATTGACATTATTAATATTCTGGGGCACCTGGATAGCTCAGTGGGTTAAGCCTCTGCCTTAGGCTCAGGTCATGATCTCAGGGTCCAGGATTGAGCCACACATTGGGCTCCCTGCTCAGCAGGGAGCCTGCTCCCCCCTTTTTCTCTCTGCCCGCTTCTCTGCCTACTTGTGATCTCTCTTAAATAAATAAACAAAATATTTTTTTAAAAAGAAATTATAAATATTCTCCCTGATATAATAAAAATCAGAATAAAATTTAAAATGTAGGAGTTAAAAAGTAAAAAATTTAAATAAAAAATAGAATAAGATCTAATTTGACAATTAATATGACTATCAGAATTATCTGAGGATAGACTTTTAAAGCCTAGAAAAATGTATGATTCACCTAAAGTTACATGTAAGGTCTGGAGACAGAGTTTGCACTAAAATTCATGATTCCTGAATTCTAGTTCTGTATTTTTCCCACTATTCTGACTTAATGAAAGTCTAAATTTCTGGTGATGGTGCTATTAAGTTCTTAGTCTCAAAGGATCGGAGTCATACTGGACTCAATTTTAATCTCCTCGTATTTTATAAAAACTGTTCAAACCTCCCCCAACCTCTATCAAATTATTCACAGAAACTTATTAGTGGTTCTAAATAACTTTTTAGAGCATTAGTCATTCTAACTACCTTACATTTCCATTCCTATTAAAGCTCCTCTCTCCAATTTCTAGGTTTGAGTCCACCTGTTACTTCATGTTTGTACATCTGTACTAGGCTTCAAATTATCTCATCTCTGTCCTTCAAATTATCACCAACTGCATACCACCACTAGATGAATCTTTTTTTTTTTCACTAGATGAATCTTAAAACACCTCTGTAATTATATCATTCCACTATTCCTACATGTTAAATGACTCCCCCAATTTTAAAGAATACATTTTAAGTTATGCTATGGACCAAACTGTGTCCCTTCAAAATACATATGTTGAAGCCCTAACTCCCAGTATGATAGTATTTGGAGATGAAACTTTGGGAAACTTTGGGTTCCCATCTAGTTAGATTTAGATAAATTCATGAGAGTGGAACCCTCATGATGGGATTAGTACCAAAAAGAGATATCAGAGAGCTTGCTTCTTCTCTGTCTCCCACCTACTATGTGAAGACACAGTGAGAATGTGGCAGTCTACAGGTCTGAAGGAAGCAAGGCAAATCAGCTAGCACCTTGATCTTGAATTTTCCAGCCTCCAAAACTATGGGAACAAATTCTGTTGTTAAAAAAGAATAAAAATAAACTGGGCCCCAGGAACACTGTAGGATTTTTTACCCACCTGATCTTGGTGGGTAAAAAGGCACAAGCAGGAGAAGTGAGAGGTAGGGGAGAAGCAGACTCGCGGCTGAGCAAGGAGGCCGATGTGGGGCTGGATCCCAAAGGCAGAAGCTTAACCCTCTGAGCCACCCAGGTGCTCCGGATCATGGGAATTTTCTTATCACTTCTCTTTTGGTACCTTTATTTTCTACAATTTACCAGAATCTTAAGATACCTGGGGTCATGAGGTTGGACATGTCAAAGACTTAGTAGATCTAAGGAGTTAATCCTCAATACCACTTCATATCCCCTATCAATGAAACTGCCAAGGGCTGTGGAAGAGTTAATGAGATTTCATGCCAAAGATAGCTAAGATGGCAGAGGATGATAATTCATCTCCCAGGTTATTCCTATGCATTTAAACAGCCTTCTTCATAGGGCTTTTTTTTTTTTTTTAATAAACATATAATGTATTTTTATCCCCAGGGGTACAAGTCTGTGAATCGCCAGGTTTACACACATCACAGCACTCACCATAGCACATACCCTCCCCAGTATCCATAACCCCATCCCCCGCTCTCAACCCCCCTCCCCCCAGCAACCCTCAGTTTGTTTTGTGAGATTAAGAGTTACTTATGGTTTGTCTCCCTCCCGATCCCATCTTGTTTCATTTATTCTTCTCCTATCCCCCTAACCCCTTCATGGGGCTTTTTTATAGCTACACACCAGCTTTTTTTCAGGCATCAGTCCTTCTTGAGTAGCTTCCTGAAAGCAGGCTAACCGGACTCCTTTGATATCTATCCTCACAATCTTCCCTTGCCTTTGACTCTTTTCACCCCCTATACCACTCCTGCAAATTCTTATCCCTATCCCTTCACTCCTTCCCCATCCATAGCACTCAAGTCTCTTTCCCACTACTCTCCTTCCCTTCTCTGCCATTAACCCCACACATTTGCTACCTTAGGATTTAATGCCCATTAAACACATCCTTGGGAGAAATGAGAGCTTCACAGGATCCTTAAAAACTGCGTTAGACATTTATATTCACCTTAGGACAACTAAGAAAAACAAAATGTTTTCATAAATTTTTAATAAATATTTGCTCATAAATAAGCTCAAGATGGTAGAGGAACATAAAAATGGAGTTTAATCTAGCCTAGGAGTCTAAAATGGGAAAAACTATTAAACCGAGGTTGTTCTTTCAAAAGATAGGATTATTTCTGTAGACTGGACTAAGGAAAAGCAATTTATAGAACCTCATTACTATTTTCACTTTTTCTACCTCTCTGACTTCTTTTTCCATTATTCTAACACTCATTCCCTGCAATCCAGCCACAGTGTCTTCCCTGTTGTTCCCTTTAGGCTCTGCATGAAATTCTTTTCTCCCAGATGTCTCCATGGCTAACACTTCTATCTCCCTTTTTTTTTTAATTTATTTTTTTTTTACTTCTATCTCCTTTAATGCCATATCTGAACTTACCTTTACCAAAAGACTTGCCCTGATCATCCAATCTAAAATTACAACATTCCTACCCACCCCAACATTCGATCCTATGACCCTGCTCTATTAGATTCTTCCTAATTTCATAACATCACCTTCTGTATCACCGAAAAATGTATTATACTTACATTATTATTACACAATTATATATGTATTATATATTATGTGTGTGTGTGTGTGTGTGTGTGTGTGTGTGTATATACACATATAATTTTATAGACCTTTCTTTCTCCACTGGACTTTCAGTTCTTTCCACTGGAGAAGTTCTGTTTCATTTTTTAGCTTGTTTTGTTTGTTTTTGTCTGTTTTGTTCATTGATTTCTCCCAAATTCCTAGAGTAGTCATAGCACACAAGTCTTAAATATTTGTGAAAAGAAAATGATTATCTAGGAGTTAGAAATAAATTTAACAAAGGAAAGCAGGCTGAGGGAAGAAGCAGGAAACGTTCAAACCTGGGGAACACACAATTTTCTTTAAGTCAGGGAGCCACTAACGTGTACTATTACAGCAAATATGAGAACCCTATAATCCTAGGACTCAGGAGGACTACTGTCAGTCACTTTCAACCATTTTCTCTTGTCCTTTGCTCCCAAGAGCAGGATCGTAGAAGAATTCACAAAGTAGAGATGAGCAGGATGGCAGTTCAACCTAAAAGTGGCCTGTTAGTTCAGAAGCAAGTTCTTTCTCTAAGACTGAGGATTTAGAAAGGTGGAAGTATCAGGTGAATGGTGAATGATTTAAACAGGGGCTGCAGAGAACCACAAAAAAGATGACTGGAAAAAAAAAAAGGAAAAAAGGACAATGTTAATTTTTTAGATGCCAACAAGGTAAGGTCATAGGGAATGGTAAAATAAGAAACTACAAATATTCCCTCCTTCATAAAACCAAAGAGAACAACAGCAGAAATAGTCAAAATCGAGCTTTTTTCATCCCAGAAATTAACCAAAAGGCTTAATCAGGGGATTAAAAAATCAGAGGAAAATCAGAGGATTTCTTTGGAAAACACTATGGCAGTTCCTCAAAAACTTAAACACTAAATTATCATTATGACCCAGGAGTCCACTTATAAGTATTGCCTGATAGAACTGAAAACAGGTACTCAGACAACTACATGTAATGTACATACATGTTTAGAGTAACAGGATTCACAAGAACTTAATGGTAAAAATAATACAAATATCCATCAATGGATAAGTAAACAAACTGTGGTATATACAAACAGTGGAATATTATTCAACCACAAAGGGGATAAAGGTGCCTCCATGTTCACTGCTGCAATATTTACAGTAGCCAAGATATCAAAATAACCTAAGTGTCCACTGATTGATGGATAAAGAAAATCTGGAATATAGAAATAATGGAATATCATTCAGCCATAAAAAATATGAAATCATTCCATCTGCGACATGATGGACCTGAGGGCATTATGTTAAGTGAAATAAGTCAAACACAGAAACACAAATATTATATGATCTCACTGATATGTGAAATCATAAATAACAATAAGCTCATAGATAAAGAGAACAGATTGGTGATTGCCAGAGGCAAGGTAGAAGGGTAAAATGGATAAAGGGGATCAAAAGGTACAAACTTCCAGTTATAAAATAAATGTCATGGAGACATAATGCACAACATGATGACTCTTGTTAATAATACTGCAGTGTATATTTGAAAGTTGCTAGGAGAGTAGATCTTAAAAGTTCTTATCTCAAGACAAAAAAAAAATTATGTATGGTGACAGATGTTGACTATACTTATTGTGGGCATTTCACAATTTAAACAAACACCAAATCATACTATATACCTGAAACTAACGTTTTATGTCAATTATACATACCTGAGACCACACCGTCCCTGCGAGGGCTCCACCCCCACTTAGCCTTCATTGTTATAGTCATATTTTAATCCCTCCATTATATTTAACCTTATTTTTTGTATACATATAGGTTTTTTTATTTTCATTAAAAATTTGGGATACAATTTCTTCCAACAGATCAAAATAAACCCTAAATCTAGCGCATGGCTTTGTTCTAGTCTCCAGCCTGAGCACATTCTTTTTTTTTTTTCCCTTTTCCAACCAACTTATCATTCCTTTTTTATAATTTTTTTTAAAAATTTTCATCTTTACAGTCATATTCTATCCCTTCATCGTGTTTACTATTATTTTTGTGTATATATATGTTTTTCTTTCTTTAAAATTTTGGGAGGTAGTTTCTTCTAAAAGACCAGAATAGACCCAAGTGGATGGCTCTGTTCTTTTTACCAGTCTGAGATCATATATATATATATATGTATATATATATATATATATATACACATATATATGTATTTTTTTTTCTTTTTCCCCCTTTCTTCTCCCCCCAGTTTTGGGTCTCTTCTGATTTGGTTAGCATACATTTTTCTAGGGTCTTTGCCACCCTTTTAGTGTATTATTCTATCGTTCATATATTATTATCTGGATAAAATGACAAGGTGGAGAAACTCACCACAAAAAAAAGAACAAGATGCAGTACCAACGGCTAAGGACCTAATCAATAAGGACATTGGTAATATGTCAGAACTAGAGTTCAGAATGACGATTTTCAAGGTGCTAGCTAGGTTCGAAAAAGGCAGGAAAGAGATTAGAGAAACCCTTTCTGAAGAAATACAATCCCTTTCTAAAGAAATAAAAGAACTAAAATCTAACCAAATTGAAATTTTAAAAAGCTATTAATGAGGTGCAATAAAAAACGGAAGCTCTTACTGCTAGGATAAATGAAGCAGAAGAGAGAATTAGTGATGTAGAACACCAAATGACAGAGAATAAAGAAACTGAGCAAAAGAAAGACAAACAACTACTGGACCACAAGGGGAGAATTCAAGAGATAAGTGAAACCATAAGAGGAAACAATACTAGAATAGTTGGGATTCCAGAAAAAGAAAGAGAGGGGCAGAAGGTATATTGGATCTAATTACAGTAGAGAATTTCCCTAATATGACAAAGGGAATGAGCATGAAAATTCAGGGGTTCAGGCACAGAGAACCCCCCTCAAAATCAATAAAAATAGGTCGACACGCTGTCATATATTAGTAAAACCTACAAGTCTTAGGGACAAAGAGAAAATCCTGAAAGCAGTTAGGGACAAGAAGTAACATACAATGGTAGGAATATTAGATTGGCAGCAGACTTATCCACAGAGACCTGTTAGGCCAGAAAGAACTGGCATGATATATTCAGAGCACTAAATGAGAAAAACATGCAGCCAAGAATACTATATCCATAGGGTGAGTGGGTGGCTCAATGGGTTAAAGCCTCTGCCTTTGGCTCAAGTCATGATCCCACGGTCCTGGGATCGAGTTCCGCATGGGCTCTCTGCTTGGCGGGAAGTCTGCTTCCTCCTCTCTCTCTGCCTGCCTCTCTGCCTACTTGTGATCTCTGTCTGTCAAATAAATAAATAAAATCTTTCAAAAAAGAAAGAATACTATATCCAGCTAGGCTACCATTGAAAATAGAAGAAGAGATAAAAAGCTTCCAGGACAAACAAAAATTAAAAGAATTTGCAAACACCAAACCAGCCCTACAGGAAATATTGAGAGGGGTCCTCTAAGAAAAGAGAGAGCCTAATAGTAGTAGACAAGGAAGGTACAGAGACAACATACAGTTAACAGTCACCTTACAGGCAATACAGTGGCACTAAATTCATATTTTTCAGTAGTTACCATGAATGTAAATGGGCTAAGTGCCCCAATAAAAAAACACAGGGTATGAGAATGGATTTAAAACAAAAACAAAAACAAGACCCATCAATATGCGTTCTGTAAGAAACTCTTTCAGACCCAAAGACACCTCCAGATTTAAACTGAGGGGGTGGAAAACAATTTACCATGCTAATGGACATCAAAAGAAAGCTGGGGTGGCAATCCTTACATCAGATAGTTTAGATTTTAAGCCAAAGACTATAATAAGAGATGAGGAAGGACTCTATACCATACTCAAAGGGTCTATTCAACAGGAAGATCTAACAATTTTCTATATCTATGCCCCTAACATGGGAGCAGCCAACTATATAAACCAATTAATAATAAAATCAAAGAAACACATCAACAATAATACAATAATAGTAGGGGACTTTAAACCCCCCCTCACTGAAATGGACACATAATCCAAGCAAAAGATCACTAAGAAAATAAAGGCCTTAAATGACACATTGGACCAGATGGACACCACAGATATATTCAGGACATTCCATCCCAAAGCAACAGAATATACGTTCTTCTCTAGTGCACATGGAACATTCTCCAGAATATATCACATCCTGGGTCACAAATCAGGTCTCAACTGGTACCAAAAGAGAGGGGTCATTCCCTGCATATTTCAGACCAAATGTTCTGAAGCTAGAACTCAATCACAAGAGGAAACTTGGAAAGAACCCAAATACATGGAGGCTAAAGAGCATCCTACTAAAGAATGAATGGGTCAACCAGGAAATTAAAGAAGAATTGAAAAAATTCATGGAAACAAGTGAAAATGAAAACACAACTGTTGAATAACTGTGGGACACAGCAAAGGCAGTCCTGAAAGGAAAGTATACAGGGATACAAGCCTTTCTCAAGAAACAAGAAAGGTCTCAAAAACACAACCTAACCAAACACCTAAAGGAGCTGGAGAAAGAACAGCAAAGAAAGCCTAAACCCCGCAGAAGAAGAGAAATCATAAAGATCAGAGAAGAAATCAATGAAATAGAAACCAAAAGAACAGTAGAACAAATCAACAAAACTAGGAGCCGGTTCTTTGAAAGAATTAATAAGACTGATAAACCCCTGGCCAGACTTATCAAAAAGAAAAGAGAAAGGACCCCAATCAATAAAATCATGAATAAAAGAGGAGAGATCACAACCAACACCAAAGAAATACAAACAATTATAAGAACATATTATGAGCAACTATATGCCAGCAAATTTGACAATCTGGAAGAAATGTACTAGAGATGTATGAACTACCAAAACCGAACCAGGAAGAAATAGAAAACCTGAACAGACCCATAACCAGTAAGGAGATTGAACAGTCATAAAAAATCTCCCAACAAACAAGAAACCAGGGCCAAATGGCTTCCCAGGGGAATTCTACCAAACATTTAAAGAAGAATTAATACCTATTCTCCTGAAACTGTTCCAAAAAATAGAAATGGAAGGAAAACTTCCAAACTCATCTTATGAGGCCAGCATTACCTCGATCCCGAAAACAGACAAAGACGCCATCAAAAAGGAGAATTACAGACCAATATCCTTGATGAACACAGATGCAAAAATTCCCACCAAAATACTAGCCATTAGGATCCAAGAGTACATAAAAAGTACATTATTCACCATGACTAACTGGGATTTATTCCTCGGCTGCAAGGTTGGTTCAACATCTACAAATCAATCAATGTGACAAAGTACATTAATAAATGAAAGAACAAGAACTATCTGGTAATCTCAATAGATGCTGAAAAAGCATTTGACAAAGTACAGCATCCTTTCTTGATCAAAACTCTTCAAAGTATAGGGGGGCGCCTGGGTGGCTCAGTGGGTTAGAGCCTCTGCCTTCGGCTCAGGTCATGGTCTCAGGGTCCTGGGATCAAGCCCTGCATCGGGCTCTCTGCTCGGTGGGGAGCCTACTTCCTCCTCTCTCCCTGCCTGCCTCTCTGACTACCTGTAATCTCTATCAAATAAATAAATAAAATCTAAAAAAAAAAAAAAAAAAAAAAAAAAACTCTTCAAAGTGTAGGGATAGAGGGTACATACCTCAAAATCATAAAAGCCATCTATTAAAAACCCACAGCAAATATCATTCACTCTCGGGAAAAACTGAGAGCTTTTTCCCCAAGGTCAGGAACATGTCAAGGCTATCCAATATCACTACTGCTATTCAACATAGTACTAGAATTCCTAGACTCAACAATTAGACAACAAAAAGAAATACAAGGCATCTAAATCAGCAAAGAAGAAGTCAAACTCTCACTCTTTGCAGATGATGATACTTTATGTGGAAAATCCAAAAGACTCCACTCCAAAACTGCTAAAACTCATACAGGAATTCAGTAAAGTGTCAGGATGTAAAATCAATGCAGAGAAATAAGTTGCATGTCTATACACCAACAACAAGACAAAAGAAAGAGAAATTAAGGAGTCAATCCCATTTACAATTGCATCCAAAACCGTAAGATACCTAGGAATAAATCAAACCAAAGAGGCAAAAAGTCTGTACTCAGAAAACTATGAATGGGGCACCTGGGTGGTTCAGTGGGTTAAAGTCTCTGCCTTTAGCTCAGGTCGTGATCCCAGGGTCCTGGGATTGAGCCCCACATAGGGCTCTCTGCTCAGCAGAGAGCCTACTTCGCTTGCTCCTCTCTCTGCCTGCCTCTCTGCCTACTTGTGTTCTCTGTCTCTGAAATAAATAAATAAAATCTTAAAAGAAAAAAAAAAAAAGAAAGAAAGAAACTGTGAATTACTCACAAAAGAAATTGAGGAAGACACAAAGAAATGGAAAAATGTCCCATGCTCATGGACTGGAAGAACAAATATTATGAAATGTCTATGTTATCTAAACCAATCTACACATTTCATGCAATTCCTATCAAAATACCATCCTTTTTTTTTCAAAGAAATGGAACAAATAACCCTAAATTTATATGGAACCAGAAAAGACTCCAAATAGCCAGCAGAATGTTGAAAAAGAAAGCCAAAGTTGGTGGCATCACAATTCCAGACTTTAATTTCTATTAAAAAGCTGTAATCATTAAAACAGTATGGTACTGGCACAAAAACAGACACATAGATCAATGGAACAGAATAGAGAGCCCAAAAATAGACCCTCAACTCTATGGTCAACTAATCTTCGGCAAACAGGAAGGAATGTCCAATGGAAAAAAGACAGTCTCTTCAACAAATGGTGTCAACAAATTAGACAGCCATATGCAGAAGAATGAAACTGGACCATTTCCTTAGACCACACACAAAAATAGACTCAAAATGGATGAAAGACCTCAGTGTGAGACAGGAATCCATTAAAGTCCTTGAGGAGACCACAGGAAGCAACCTCTTTGACCTCAGCCACAGCAACTTCTTCCTAGAAACATTGCCAAAGGCAAAGGAAGCAAGGGCAAAAATGAACTATTGGGACTTCATCAAGATCAAAAGCTTTTGCACAGCAAAGGAAACAGTCAACAAAACCAAAAGACAACTGACAGAATGGAAGATATTTGCAAATGACATATCAGATAAAGGGCTAGTATCCGGAATCTATAAAGAACTTACCAAACTCAACACCAAAAGAACAAATAATCCAATCAAGAAATGGGCAAAGGACATGAACAGATATTTCTTCAAAGAAGACATCCAGATGGCCAACAGACACATGAAAAAGTACTCCACATAATTCGGCATCAGGGAAATACAAATCAAAACCACAATGAGATACCACCTCACACCAGTCAGAATGGCTAAAGTTAACAAGTCAGGAAATGACAGATGTCGGTGAGGATGCATAGAAAGGAGAACCCTCCTACGTTCCTGGTGGGATGCAGGTTGAACCGCCGCCACTCTGGAAAACAGCATGGAGGTTCCTCAAAAAGTTGAAAATATAGCTACCCTACAACCCAGTAATTGCACTACTGGGTATATACCCTAACGATACAAATGTACTAATCCGAAGGGGCACATGCACCTGAATGTTCATAGCAGCAATGTCCATAATAGCCACACACACACACACACACACACACACACACACACATATACATATAATGGAATACTATGCAGCCATCAAAAGAAATGAAATCTTGCCATTTGCAATGACGTGGATGAAACTCGAGGGTATTAAGCTGAGTAAAATATGTCAATCAGAGAAAGACAATTATCATATGATCTCCCTGATATGAGGAAACTGAGAGGCAGGGTGGGGGGCTTGAGGGGTAGGGAAGGAAAAAAATGAAACAAGATGGGATTGGGAGGGAGAAAAAACATAAGAGACTCTTTATATCACAAAACAAACTGAGGGCTGCTGGGGGCAGGGAGGGTATGCAGAGGGTGGCTGGGTTATGGACATTGGGGAGGGTATGTGATATGGTGAGTGCTATGAAATGTGTAAGCCTGAAGATTCACAGACTTGTACCCCTGGGGAAATTAATACATTATATGTTAATAAAAATTAAAAAATTAAAAAATAATTCCCAAAAGAGAAATCCAAGATCAGATTATCCTTGTAAATTTTATCAAAACAATTCAAGAAGAATTAGCACTAAACTTTCAGTAACTCTCTAAAAATCAGATGAGGAGAGACAACTTTCCAGCTCATTCTATGAGACCAGTACTATTTATATCAAAATTAAACAAACGTATCACACACAAAACTAACAAAAACATAAAAAAAACCCAGAAACCAATATCTTTTATGAATAAGGGCAAAAATCCTTAACAAAATACTAGGAAACACAATTTAAAAACCTATAAGAGGGGCGCCTGGGTGGCTCAGTGGGTTGAGCCTCTGCCTTCAGCTCAGGTCATGATCTCAGGCTTCTGGGATCGAGCACCACATCGGGCTCTCTGCTTGGCAGGGAGCCTGCTTCCCTCTCTCCCTGCCTGCCTCTCTGCCTACTGGTGATCTCTCCATCAAATAAATAATAAAAAAAGAAAAATCTTAAAAACCTGTAAGAAGGGCTATACACTATGACCAAGTGAGATTTATGTAAGAAATGTAAAGTTGGTTCATTATATGAAAATCAATCAACATTATACCATTTCAATAGAATGAAGGACCAAAAAACCCACATCTGTCCACAAAAAAAGTAGTGGACAAAACTGAGCACCATTTTGGGGTGGGGGGATAAAAACCACACTCAATAATTGGAAGAAGGAAACTTTCTCTGACAAGGGATATCTGTAAAAGACCCATAGCTAGCATTACAATTCATGGCAAAAAGACTGAAAGCTTCTCCTCTAAGATCAGGAATAAGACAAGGATGTCCACTTCTACCCTTCTGATTCAACATTATCCTGAAGGTGGTTTAACTGGGTAATCATGCAAGTTAAAAAAAAAAAAAAAAAGTAAAATAGCATTCAGAATGGGAAAAAAAGAAGTAAAACTGTATTGGAGGGGAAATGATTTTGTATAGAGAAAATCCTGAGGAATTATATTTGTTTATATATGATAACTATTATAATAAACAATATAAGATCAATATAAAACATCAATTAGGGGTGCCTGGGTGGCTCAGTGGGTTAAAGCCTCTGCCTTCAGCTCAGGTCATGATCCCAGAGTGCTGGGATAGAGACCCGCATCGGGCCCTCTGCTCCGTGAGGAGCCTGCTTCCTCCTCTCTCTCTGCCTGCCTCTCTGCCTACTTGTGATCTCTGCCTGTCAAATAAATAAATAAAATCTTAAAAAAAAAAATCAATCACATTTCTATACACTAGCAATAAACACTCTGAAAATGAAATAAGCAATTCTATGTACACTAACATTAAAAAGGATGAAATACTTAGGAATAAATTTCCAGAAAAAAATGCAAGACTTTCATACTGAAAACACTGAATTATACTGAATACATTGCTGAAGCAATTAAAAAAGACCTAAGTAAATATATACATCCCATGTTTATGGATAAGATTTAATATTACTAAGATGACAAGATTCCTGATACTAATTTAGCAAAATCCCAGCTGGCTTTTTCACAAATTAAAATTCATAGGGAAATGCAAAAGACTCAGAAGAGCCAAAACAATCTTGAAAAAGAAGAAATGAAAATGTCACACTGATTTCAAAACTTACTGCAAAGCTACAGTAATCAAGAGTGTGGTACTTTCGTAAAGACAGAACTACAGATCAATAGAATACAATTCAGAGTCCAAAAATAAACCCATACATTAATGGCCAATTGGTTTTCAGGAAGAATAGCAAAATAATTAAGTGGGAAGCAGGTATGTCTTTTCAACAAATGTTGGAACAACTGAACATCCACATCAAAAAACTGAGGTTGGACCCCTGCTCACAGCATATTAAAAAAAAAAAAAAAAAACTCAAAATAGATTGTAGAACTAAATGTAAGAGCTAACTGTAAGTCTTCTTTAAAAAAAAAAAAAAAACAGAAATAAAGGTTTTTGAGACAACATACCAAAAGGAATAATGACAAAAGAAAAATGAACAGGATTTCAGCAAAGGGAAACCCCTTACACTGTTAGTTGAATGCAGGCTGGTACAGCAACTCTAGAAAAAAGTATGGAGTTTCCTCAAAAGGTTGAAAATAGAGCTACCCTAAGACTCAGCAATTGCATTACTAGGGATTTATCCCAAAGATCCAAATCTGGTGATCTAAAGGGGCATCTGCACCCCAATATTTATAGCAGCAATCTCCACAATAGCAAAACTATGGAAAGAGCCCAGATATCATCAACAGATGAATGGATAAAGAAGATGTGGTGTGGAATATTACTAAGCCATCAAAAATTAAATCTTGACATTTGCAATGACCTGGATAGAACTAGAGGGTATTTATGTTAATCAAAATGCTAATCAATGACAATTATCATATGATTTCACTCATATGTGGAATTTAAGAAACAACAGAAGAGCATGGGGGCAGGGAAATAAAACAAAACTAAATCAAAGAGGAAGACAAACCATAAGAGACTCTTTTTTTTATAATTTTTTTTTAAAGATTTTTACTTATTTATTTGACAGACAGAGATCACAAGCAGGCAGAGAAGCAGGCAGAGAGAGAGGAAGAAGCAGGCTCCCCGCTGAACAGAGAGTCCGATATGGGACTCGATCCCAGGACCCTGGGATCATGACCTGAGCCGAAGGGAGAGGCTTTAACCCACTGAGCCATCCAGGCACCCCCATAAGAGACTCTTAATCACAGGAAACGAAGGGATGCTGGAAGGGAGGGGAGTAGGGGGATGGAATAACTGGGTGATGGACATTAAGGAGGGCACGGGATGTAATGAGCACTGGGTGTTATAGAAGACTGATGAATCACTGAACTCTACCACTGAAATTAATACACACTATATGTTAATTAATAGAATTTAACAACATTTAATTACAACAGGATTTCATCAAATTAAAAACTTTGTCCTTCAAAGGATACCATCAGGAAAGTAAATGGACAAGCCACGTAATGGGAGAAAATAGTTTTAAATCATATATGTAATAAGGGACTTGTATCCACAATACATAAAGACCTCTTATATCAGAAGAATAAAAAGACAACTCTATTTAAAACTGGGCAAAGGGGGTGCCTGACTGGCTCAGACTGAAGAGCATGTGACTATCTCACAGATGTGAGTTCGAGCCCCACATTGGGTGGAGAGATTACTTAAATAAAAACTTTTAAAAAATGGGCAAGAAAATTAAACAGAAATTTCTCTAAAAATGATATACAGGGGCACCTGGGTGGCTCAGTGGATTAAGCCACGGCCTTCATCTCAGGTCATGATATGAAGGGTCCTGGGATGGAGCCCCACATCTGGCTCAGCATACTTGCTGAGCAGAGAGCCTGTTTCCCCCTCTCTCTCTGCCTGACTCTCTGCCTACTTGTGATCTCTCTGTCAAATAAATAAATAAAATCTTTAAAAATAAATAAATAAATAAATAAAAAATAAAAATGATATACAAATGTCCAAGTATACGAAAAGATGTTCAACATGATAGTAATGAGAAAACTGTGAATCAAAACTACAATGATGTATCACTCACACCCCTAAGGATGGCTACTATCAAAATATATAAAAACAAATAATTACACCAGAAAATAACAACTGCTGGTAAGGATGTGAAGAAATTAAAATTCTCATGTGCTGTGGTTGGAATGTAAAATGGTGCAAAGCACCAGAGCAAAGCAACAGAGGTTCCCTAAAATATTATAAATCAAACTATTATATGATCCAGCAATCCTACTTCTGGATATATATCCAAAAGAAATGAAAACAGGATTATGAAGAAATATTTGTACACCCATGTTCACAGCAGTACTGTTCTGATAACTAAAAGGTAGATGCAGTCCAAATGTTCACTAACTAATGAAAGAATTTTAAAAAATGTGTATATACATACAACGGGATAATATCCAGCTATAAGAAGGAAGTCCTGCCACACACTACAACACTGATGAATCTCTGAGGACACGTTAGCTAAATTTAAAAAAGCCAGTCACAAAAAAAACAAATATTATATTAATTCCACTTATCTGAAGTATCTAAAGTAGTCAAAACAACAGTAAAGAAACAAAAAGTAGAATGGTGGATACCCCGGTCTAGGGAGAGAGGGAAAAGGGACTTTGTTGTTTATTTTATTTTTTTTTTTTTTAAGATTTTATTTATTTATTTGACAGAGAGAGATCACAAGTAGAGAGAGAGGCAGGCGGAGGGAGGGGAGCAGGCTCCCCGCTGAGCAGAGAGCCCGATGCGGGACTCGATCCCAGGACCCTGAGATCATGACCCGAGCCGAAGGCAGCGGCTTAACCCACTGAGCCACCCAGGCGCCCGACTTTGTTGTTTAATGAGATGGATACGGAGTTTCAATTTTACAGAATGAGAAGTTCTAGAGATCTGTTTTAAAACAATGTTAATATATTTAGCACTTAAATGATTAAGATGGTAAAATTTATGTTATCTGCTTTTTACAATAAAAAATGAGCAAAAAATTTGAATAGACAACTCTTCAAAGAAGATATACAAATAATGCAATACAATAAGCACAAGAAATGCTGCACAACACAATTAATTATTAGGAAAATGTAAATCAAAATCAGAATAAGATACCACTTCACATCTACTGGCTTGACGATAATCAAAAACAGAAACAGTAAAAAGTGTTACAGAGAATATGGAGAAATTAGAATCCTCATATATTGTTAGTGCAACTGCTGTAAAATGGTCAGCCACTTAGGAAAACAGTTTGGCAGCATCTCAAAAATTAAATACAGCAGTATATGATCCAGCAATTTCTCTCCTAGGTATATATCTAGAAGAGTTGAAAACATAAATCCATACAAAAATTTGCTCAACAATGTTCATAGCAGCACTATTCATAATTGCAACAAAGTGCAAACTATCCAAAGGTCCATTAACTGATAAATGGATAAACTGCAGTATAGCCATAAAATGGAATGTATTCAGCTATGAAAACAAATAACAGTACTGCTATACATGTATGACATGGATGAACCTTGAAAAGATGCTAAGCGAATAAAGCTAGGCACAAAAAGGCCACATATTGTATGATTCCTCCCATATAAAATGTCTACACTGGGCAAATGTACAGAGACAGAAATAAATTGGTGGTTGCCATGGGCTGGAGTGGGGGAAAGAATGAGGAAAGGTAGTCGGTTGAATAACGACCTCAAAAATATTAGATCCTGATCCCTGAAACGTATCTACGTTATCTTTTTTGGGGAAAGGGGTCTTTGCAGATGTGATTAAGAATCTTGAGATGGGAAGATTATCCTGGATTATACAAATGTGCCCAAAATACCATCATAAGTATCCTCAGTATGAAAGGCAGATTTCACGCACACAGTAGGAGAAAGCATTGTAACAAGACTGGAATAACATGGACTCAGCCAAAGAATGCGTGCCGGAAGAGGCAAACAATGGATTCTCCCTAAGAGTCTCTGGGATAGGGTGGCCCTACCAACACCCTGATTTAGGTCAGGTGATGATTTCTAACTTTTGGCCTCCAGAATTGAGAGGGAATAAATTTTTGTTGTTTTAATCCACCAAGACTGTGGTAATTTGTTATAGTAGCCACAGGAAGCTGTATAATACAAGGTTTTAGGGTTGATGAAATGTTCCAGAATTAGATAGTGGTAAAGACTGTACAATTTTGTGAACTATACTAAAAATCATTCAATTCTGCATTCTACAGAGTGAACTGTATAGTATGTGAATTATATCTCAATTAAAGAAAAAAAATGCCTAGTGATAGGCTGGTGTGACCTCCCCCGCCCCCAACATCCTAACAACTGATAACTAAATCTTCAAAGCCCCTAAACAGACTCCATTCATGTAACAAGAGTTAGGTAATTAGAATTACAGTAACAATGCAAACTAATCTAGCCCACAAAGAGAGTTAAACTAGTATCATGTAGTCAATTTACAAATTTGTAGTGGGAGACATATGTTCCTAGGGATGGATGGGTATCTTCTTGTAGAGTGGACACTACTCTGATACTAGGTTGAAACATCAACTTAATTTTTATTAGGACTGCTAAAAATCCTGATTTGACCAGGACAATCCAGTTTGACCTGTTGCCCCTGTGTATTTTTTAACAGTATCACTTTTCACTCTTAATAATACCTTGATTTCAGGGCATCCGGGTGGCTCAGTCAGTTAAGCATCTGAACCTTGATTTCAACTCAGGTTATGATCTCAGGGTTGTGAGATCAAGCCCCATGTTGGTCTCCACTCAGCAGGGAGTGTGCTTATTTTCTCTCTCTTCTTCCGCCATTAAAAAAATGATTTTGGTGGTAAATGAGTCAATATACTTGTAAGGAATCTTGAAGTTGTGAAAGTGGTGAGAGCATAGGCTATGCATGCTAGATGTTCCCTGTCATGAATCTCTAGGTAACAAATATCTCCCTGCTATTGGAAAGCTCCCAAAGAAAAAAAATCCTACTAAGACTTCCACAAAGCAACCATATTTTGTTTTCAAAAATATACAATATTAATGCTTAAGCTGAACTCTCAGATCTCTACTATTCAGTGTTACTCAAGTGACCAATTTATACATTTAAAGGAATGAATAAGGAATGCACCTAAGAATTCTTGTGGTTGACAAGTATAAGGAACTTACAAAGGACAGCTTAAAATAACTTGTACACATTTTTTAAAATTTTATTTTATTATTTCAGTGGTAGCCAATTTTTTTAAGTGTTATGAAATCAAAAGCTGAAAGTAACTTTTTTTTTGTTTTCATATCAAATTGACCCTAACATAATAATGCTGTGTTAAAACTCCTGAGTGCAAAAAAAGGAAAAGAGGGGAATCTCTCTCCTTCTCTTTCTTTCTTTATTCTTTCTTTCTCTCATCTTTCTTTCTTTTAAGAAATTAGGGAAAAATTGTTACTCTATGGAAAGATCATCATAAGAAGTTCTATGGGTAGTCAGACATATAATGTTGGTAATGTTCTGATGTTCACTATTTTGGATGAACTACAACTATAAAACATATTAAATTAGTAAAATTAGAACATATCCCTGTCCAAAAAAGACTGAGAAACAAATAAATGACACAGGAGCATAATGGTAAGGAACTGTATAGTTCTGACAGTCTCCTAACCCTAACCCCTAACAAAGAAAAGGGGAGGAAGAAGTATCAAGATGGCGTTTATAAGGAATTTGAGTATTAGGAAGTATTTGGTGAGTCTACCATATGCCAAGTACTGATCTAGGTACCAGAGATACAGTAGTGATTGAAACAAAGACCCCTTCTTCAGGGAGCTGAAACTGCAATAGAGGTAACTGAAAAATACATTAAAAAAATATACACCATAATGTTACTGCATGCAATATTATAGTATCACACAGCACATATTTCAAATATGTACTAATGTAATATAAGTCATATAAAATATTTTATATTATTATATGTGTGTATGTGTGTGTGTATATATATATATATATATATATATGCATATATATAATTTCAAATGGTCATAAATGCTATAGAGAAAATAAAGGAGGCAATGGCCAGGTAGTATGGAGGCAGGCTGATATTTGTATGGCATGGTTATGGAGATCTGGGGAAGAATTCTCCAGCTGAAGGAAGAACAAATACAAAGCTCTGAGACTTACCAAAGTTAAGGACTGGTCAAGAGGTTAATGTATGCAAACCAGTGGACAGGGAGAGAAACTGGAGAAGAATCAAAGAATGAGTTTGCTGTAGTACATTAATGTAGTCCATTCTAAGTTCTTTGGTTTTACTCTGGGTATGATAGTTCACTGGGAATTTTGAGTGAGGGGTTACATGATCTTTCATGTCAAAAGGACCACTCTGGCTACTATGAGAAGAAAGAAAACTTTAGAATAATAACTGGAAGCAAGAAGGCAAGTTTAGATTATTATAATTACTAAGATTATTACTAACTTAATCATAATAATTTCATTAATAATGATTTTATAATAAAAGATTATACTAATACAAGACTGGGATGCTGAGAAGGGGTCAAAGTCTTTTTTTTTTTAAGATTTTATTTATTTATTTGGTAGACAGAGATTACAAGTAGTCAAAGAGGCAGGCAGGGAGAGAGGAGTAAGCAGACTTCCCGCTGAGCAGAGAGCCTGATGTGGGGCTCAATCCCAGGACCCTGAGACCATGACCTGAGCTAAAGGCAGAGGCTTTAACCCACTGAGCCACCCAGGTCCCCCGGGGGTCAAATTCTATATTAAAACCTTGAAGGTCCACAAGATTTGTTAATAGATAGGAATTGGGATGTGAGGAAGAGGATGACACATAGAACGGGTGATGCTGAGCAAGTAAACATGAAACCAGAACTCAGGGAAAGACCTGGGTTAAGAACACAAATTTTGGAGTCTTCGGCATGTAATGTTATTTAAAACACAAGACTGCCTGAGGGCATCTAGGGAAAGAGGTTTGATATCCAAGTCCTGGGGCATTGCATTGGTCAGAGGTCAGAAACATGAGAAGAAACCAGAAAAGGATAGAAAGAAGGAAGAGTTACTTAGAACCAGCTGGGGTCGGGGGTAGGAGAGTAGTAAAAGAACAGAGAAAAAGCACGTTGTAATCCAAATGAAAAATTATTTTCAGGGAAGAGGAAATTAATGACTCTGATAAATACTGCAATAGATCACATAAATTAATAACTAACAATTCAGGATGCCTGGGTGGCTCAGTCGGTTAAGCATCTGCCTTCGGCTCAGGTCATTATCTTGAGGTCCTGGGATCGAGTCCTGCAATGGGCTCCCTGCTCAAAGGGGATTCTTCTTCTCTCTCTCCTGTGATCTCTCTCACTCTAACTCAAATAAATAAATAAAATCTTAAAAAAAAATAACAATTGACCATTTCATTAAGTACTGTGAAATTCACTGGAGTTCTTGACAAGAGTGGATTTAAAGGAGAATGGAAGAACTTGAGGAAGCAAACATGGACAACTCTGAAGAAATTTTCCTCTAATGAGAAGAAGACATGAAATAAAATAAGCAGAAGGGGGATGTGCAATTAAAAGATGGCTTTTTAACAAAAGGTAACATTACAATCAGTCTGTTTGCTGATTAGAATGATCCAGAGAAACTGAAAACTTAATCCAGGACGAAAAGGAGACTTGCTGGAACAACATTCCTGAATAAACAAAAGCTATTTGGAATTAATATACCAGGGGAGGCTTTGCCCTTAGCCTGGAGCCAAATAATTCACTCATAATAACAGAACAATATGGAGAAGAGTTGGAATGGTGGATTAACGGGTGTGGTTGCTAGCCTCCAACATGGCCCCAAATGAATCTTGCCTCCTGGTATTCACACTCTTGTGTAGTCCTCTCCCACAATATCACAGGGTTAGCCTATCTGATGAAGCAAATACAGAAGTAATGGTATGTAACTTCTGAAAAAGACTCTGCACTTCATCCTGGGACCAAGCTCTCTCTTTAATCACTCGCTCTGAGGGAAGCCAGCTACAGTGACGGGAGCAGCCCCATGGAGAGGGCCACAGAGTGAAGAACTGAGGACTGTGCTAACAGTCAAGTGAGCAAGCTCAGACACTGTTCATCCAATAAAACCCAAGTCTTCAGTAACTGCCAATCCTGTCAAAAGCTTCACTATAAACTCATAAGCTACCCTGAGCCAGAGTCAGCCAGCTAGAGTAGGACAGTGAAATAAATATTTCTTAGGTCATTACGTTTGAGACAATGTGTTACACAGCAATAGATAACTAACTATATAATGTGTCTTACCATGCTATATACACAAGTTATTGGGCATATAACTTACTTATTGTTTTGCCTCCTGGCATGAAATGAATTCATATGGCTTCCCCTACCCAATCACATTCAATTACTTCATGAAATAAAGCCCTTAAAAGGTTGTAGAAATGAACAACTAACCCTATGTGAGCATTTTTAACCAACACACATTTACCCTGAATGAACCACTTTAATACTTTAATACATGAGCTTAAATCTTAGGTATGTGTATCTGCCCATTTTAGCCTCCTACTGCCATTGTAAAAGAAGTCAGTTTTACATAGCTTAAAATGTATGATCCTCTCATGTTCTTTAGAGAGCAGGTGAAAGAATGCCACCCTCCCTGTTTTTAAGGAAGCAATATAGAGAGGTCCAGAATTTCCTAAATCAGTGATTGTCTTGAATTTATCAGACATATTCAGGTCATACACACTTCAGGAAACACTGTCTAAATACTAGTATTTTAACACGGGAGAAAATAAGAAAAAACTAAAGAAAAATGATACAGTCTTGATCCTTATAAAGACCTCTCATCTTACCTCAGGTGTGCAGTGAAACTTCTAAGAACTTAAGATTTTCCAGGCAGGAGAAGGTCACATCCTTGAGGCAACCATAGAGGAGGATTAGGGTTACTTACACGTTACAGGAATGTTTTATATCCCACTGCCTACCTGTTATTGCCATCTGCATGTTCATCAAGCTTCTCACTTAACCAGAAGAGAACTGGAGTCCCTTCCCCCACACCTGTTCCTCCCATCTACCCTCCCTCAGTAAAGAAAACACTATGCCTGCCAACTGCCCAGTTCCAAAGCCTGGAAACCACCCCGGGGCCTGGCTGTCAGGAGGACTTCATTAGGGTGTAAGAGTCTGAAATAGAGCCCAGGCAGAGATACTGCAAACGAGAAAAATTAACAAGGCCCTGAGGTAGGGGAGAGGGAGCAATAAATGAATTTACAAATGCTTAAATCGCCTTAAAGGATCTGGGCCAACAGACGTCCCGAACAGGGAGTAGGAGGCTGGCTGGGGACGTTTAAATGCCTTAAGTTCCACAAGAGACCCCAGTGGGCAGGGGGAGGGGAAGGTATTAAGAGCCTGGGCAGGCCCCTCCTCCAGGAGGCCCAGGCTGGGCCCAGGCTTGGGGGATGGGGACGGCCAGCCTAGGGTGGGGGAGGAGATGCTGCCCGAAAGGCGCCTGCTGAGACCGGGGAAGGGAGTGTGCGTGAAGGGAGTCTCAGGACCCGCCAAGAACCGCTTACCCGACACACTTCGGAGGCCGCAGCAACAGGCACAGGCCGCTCGGGCAGAACCAGACCGGGAGCCGTGTGGCCCGCGGGACTACTGCCGCGGAACCCCTCCCATCTCTCCTCTGGGAACACTACGGCCGCGCCGCACCACGCCCCCGTCCTTACCGTCCTCCCCGCGGTCGGCACCAGGTCCTGAGCTGCACCGCCCCAAGGCGCTCCCCAGGCAAAGCCCGAGGGGACGACGCCTCCTCAGGCCCCAGGCGCCGCCGACGCCGCCGCCTCTCCACGCGCGCCCGCTGCGATCTGTGATTGGCTGCCACGTGCGGGCCCAAGGCCGGCGCGGCTCGGGGCGCTGTAATCTGATTGGCGGCGAGGCGGGTCCGGCGTCTGCGCGCGCTCTGGCGCCCCTGGTGGCTATCCCTGGGCCCGGGATCACGCTGAGAGGGGTGAGAGCAGCAGCGATGACCCTCAGTTCCTGGAAGAGTCTTGGGAGGTCAAGGTTGCAGAGCAGACCAGGGTTCAAGGATAAAGACAGGCTCCCAATCCATCAGGGGATAAATTTGTCCACCTGGAGTTTAACTTTCATAATCCTCAAGTGTGTCCCTTTTTCATAAAAGCACTAGCTGCCGGCCCCATGTTTAAGGGAACATGACCATGCAACTTGGTCTTGACGCCCATACTTTTGACGTTACATCTGGTCAAGCCATACAAAAATAGCCTGGCACCCATTTGTTTTTATAGCTTGCAGCGACTTAAGAATGAACTTTACATTTGTTAATGCCTGGAGAAAAACACAAAGAGACTATTATTTTGTAACGTGAAAATTATATAAAAGTTAATTTCAGTGTTCATAAATATTTATTGAACACAGACATACCCATTCCTTTAGGTATTGTCTATGGCTGCTTTCCTCTTAAAACAACCATTGATTAATTGTCATAAATCATATTCAAAACCCTAAAATATTTATTATCTGGCCCTCTACAGATTTTTTTTAACAGATTTTTTTTTTTTAATTGACATTTCTGCCGGAAGTCTGCCTACTTTAGCAGTGTTTTGAAAAGGGAAAAAAAAAGACAGCTTTTGGGCTTTTTAATCTGTAATGTGATTTTCATCTCTAGCCTATTTATATTTTCTACTCTTTACTTTCTTATTAACTCTATAGGTTCTGTTGTTCCTCTTTACAATATTTTATAAAGTGTTCTTTTTTCTTAATTGTAGTGTAGTTGACAAACAATGTTATATTAGTTTCAGGTGTACAATGTAGCAATATGACATTCTATACCTTAAGCAGTAATCACCATGATACATGTAGTTACTATCTGTCCTATCTGTCGCCATATAAAGTTAACTGCTTTACAATGCTTTGAGATGAATGTCTAGGTGGTTTATTTGTAAACTTCCAGTTATTTCTCTTGTATATGATGCTATAAATTTACCTTCGTTTACTTAAGTATCAATTTAACTGTATCCTACAGATTTTGTTTCATAGTATGCTCATTATCATTCAATTTCAAGTATGTCTTAATTTCCCTAGTAATTCTCTTTTTAACACAAGGGTTACATAGTAATATGGTATTTATTTTCCAAATCTGTGGGATTTTAAAAAGCAATTCGTTTATGAATTTCTCATCTTGTTGCATTATGGTCAGATCACACAGTCTAAATATTATTGCTCCTTTGCATTTGAGGATTTCTGTTCAGTTAAGTATACCATAGACAAAGTGAAGAGGATGTAGATAGAAAGTATTTTCTATGTCTAAAATGTGTATTTAGGAAATGACCCCCCCCCTTAAGATCTCAAAATTACTTCAATATCCTTCATTAAGTCACTATGAACTATGCTTTAGGCTTTATTCAAATCTCACTAGATTTTCTACTAAAGTCTTTTTTCTGTTCCAGATTCCCATACAGGATACTGCACTGCACTAGTCATAGTGTCTCCTTAGCCTACTCAGGTCTGTGACAGTTTGTTACTTGTTTATCATACAGTTTACTTGTTTATCATGACCTTGACAATTTTAAGGAGTCCTTGGGGTCAGATATTTTGGAGAATGTCTCAATATGGGTTCAATGTTTTCCTCACAGTTACACTGGGGATATAGGTTTTTAGAATTATAACACAGAGGTGATATGTTCTTATCACTTCCCATCAGGAATACATGCTATCACTATGACTTAATCACTAATTTCTCCACTGTAAAGTTAATTTTTTCTCCTTTCCATATTCTACTCTTTGGAGGCAAGTCCCTAAATCTAGCCCACCCTCAGGAAAGGACATGTAGTCTCATTGAGGGGAGAGTGTCTATGGAATACACAAATTATTAGGACTACGGAAATTATTTGGACTTCATGTATAAGGAAGATTTGTTTACCCTACCTTTAAATTTAGTGTTAAATTAATCTAAATTAAATAAATTAAAAATCCAGTACATCAGTCATATTACCTACTTTTCAATGACTCAGCAGTCACATGTAGCATATTGGACAGAGCAGATATAGAACATTTTCATCACTACAAAAATTTCTATTGACAGTACTGATTTATTTTTTCAAGATTTTATTTATTTATTTGACAGAGGGAGAGAGCAGCAGAGGGAAAGGAGAAGCAGACTCCCTGCTGAGCAGGGAGTCCAGTGTAACACTTGATCTCAGGACCCCAGGGTCATGACCTGAGCTGAAGGCAGACATTTAACCAACTGAGCCACCCAGGCAGCCTCGACACCACTGATTTAGATCATTATTTTGTTGACCTTTCTTCTCCTTCTCTTCCCTCCTCTTCTTCATTGAGGAACAACTAACATAGTCCTTAGATTAGTTTCAGGTGTAATACATAAATTATTCAATATTTGAATATTTGTATATATTGTGAAATGATCACAATAAGTCTGGTGAACATCCATCTATCACCAAACATATTTACAAATTATTTTTTCTTGTGATGAGAACGTTTAAGATTTATTCTCTTAGCAACTTTCAAATATACAATATGGTATTATTAACTATAGTTACCATGGTGTACATTACCTCCCAATGACGTATTTTATAACTGGAAGTTTGAACCTCTGGATCCCCTTCACCCATTTTGCCCACCCCAACCCTTCTTCTAATCAAATACATGAACTTTAAATATGAATTCCTTCTAACTACTATAGGTCCATCTTATAATGAGCATAAGAGCAGTATGCAAGAGGTTTGTGAAAGTGCAAGAATGGACATTTACCCTTTAGGCTCCTGGTTTCCTACACCCTAGTTCCAGGCCTGTTCTTAATTATATTGCTTAATTTCTAGACTTTGGGTTTTTTTCTGAATTATCTTTCTGTTACTGATTTCTAGCTCAATTCCCCCAAAGTCATTGGATAGTTACAAACAGCCTTACAACTAACACCATGATTAATGATGAACTATTGTATGTGAGTCTAAGAACAAGACAAAGATGACCATTATAATCACTACAATTCAACAAAGCACCTGAATACCCACGACAACTTTGAACAACAATGCTGTAGAGCTTAAATTCCCAGGTATTTGTATTAGTCAGTGTTCTCCAGAAAGAATCAACAGGATAAAAAAACAGAGATACAGGGTTTATGCAATTTTGGAGACTAAGATGTCCCCCAGGAATGCTAGTGGCATAGTTCAGTCTTAGTCTGCAGCCTCAAGAACCAGGAGCTCTGATGTCCAAAGGCAGGAGAGATGGATGTCCCATCTCAAGAAAGGAGAGGGAAAATTTTCTTTTCCATAGCTTTTGTTTTCTTAGGGCTGTCAATGGATTGTATTGGATAAGGCTCACCCATGTTCCTGAGGGTTTATCTTGCTCATTCAGTCTGCTGATTCAAATGCTAATCCCTAAATGCAAAAGGCAAACAGTTAAACTTCTAGAAGAAAATTTACAAGGAATATGTTTACATCCTTGGTAGACAATAATTTCTTAAATATGATGCACCATGAAGCACCAACCCTAATGCACATATATACACCCATGAAACCACCATCCAGATCAAGATGTGGGACATTTCCAGTGCCCCAGGAGTTCCCTCAGGCACTTCTCAATTGATAGTCTAATTAAAAAAAAAAAAAAAGATGGACACAAGGTGATATAGTCAGTTGGGCATCTGACTCTTCGTTTCAGCTCAGGTCATGATCTTAGGGTCCTGGGATTGAGCCTGGAGTCTGGCTTCATGTTCGATGCAGAATCTGCTTGAGATTCTCTATCTGCCCCTCCCACTCCTGCTCTCTTTTTCTCACTCTAAAATAAGAAGTAAATAAATAAATAAATAAGACAAGACTTGAATATGCACTTAATAAAAGAGGGTGTTATTCAAGTGGCCAATGATCATATGACCAAAAAAAAAAAAGGGGCGCCTGGGTGGCTCAGTGGGTTAAGCCGCTGCCTTCGGCTCAGGTCATGATCCCAGGTCCTGGGTTCAAGCCCCACATCGGGCTCTCTGCTCAGCAGGGAGCCTGCTTCCTCCTCTCTCTCTGCCTGCCTCTCTGCCTACTTGTGATTTCTCTCTGTCAAATAAATAAATAAAATCTTTAAAAAAAAAAAAATTCTCCAGATCATTACTCATCAGGGAAATGTAGATGAAAACAACAATATCATAACACTACAACTTCAAGAAAAAGGGACTAATGGAAACAATTGACAATACCAAGTACTGTATCTGCAGCACTGAAATTCTCAATATTGTTGGTGGAAATGAAGATTATTTTAATTTATAATAATTTTTTTAATTATTATAATTTATAATAATTATTTAAAATAATTTCAAATTATTTCAATCACTCTGAAAAGGTGTTTAGCACCTTAGCTAAATCAATGTAGTTCTGGAACTTCTCATTAGTATATATATATTCTAGAGAAATGACTACATATGTCTACCAAAAGACATGCACCAACTCATGGCAGCTTTATTCTGAAGAACAAAAGATGATCCTCAAAGTCCATCAGGAGTAAAATGGACATACACAGCTCTACCATATGCATTCAATGGGATTCTACCCAGCAATGAAAAAGAATGTCCTATGCCTGCATACAGCAAGAATGCATGCATTCCACTTATTTAAAGAAAGACAAAGACAAAAATCTGTTGTGTGATCCCATTTACTTATAGCTTAAAAACAGAAAAAAAAAATGAATCTTTGGAAGTAGAGGTCAGGATAGTGGTTACTTTACAGGGAGAGTTTGGCTGGGAAGCAACATAAGGAAGCTTTCTAAGTTGCCTCTTGACAGTAGGGATCTGAAGAATTGTCACCATAAAACCTGACTCTCACTGACTATTATCATCCACAGCCATGATGTACAAATGCCCTAGCCTCAATTCTGCCTTTCAGCATCCCTGGAGGTGGGCAAAACAGAAGTTGAGCTATAATGCTAGCTGTGGTAACATCTGGAATACCTAGAGTTCATGGCAATCCTCTTTTCAGATTTTACAGGTGACAGCTAGAGGTAAGTGTTGCTCAAAACAATGGAGGCTGCATTTGAACTTAGTTGAACTGAAGTTTGAATCATAACCTCTGTTTCAGGAGATAATGCTTCCAATTGCTTTGGCTTTTTAAAAGCTCAATGATTCTTGGTTTGATGCTATGTTTTCTCCTTTGAGGTCAAACACCGTACCCGGCATTTGGAACACTGAAAGACTCTTTTTCTAGTGCTCTGACAATAATTCATGTAAAGTATGAGGGCTCTGACAATGTTGAGATCGAAAGGACAAAGCAAATTCTTAGTGTTTTCGTGGCATGTTCTAGAACGTGTTTCCATATCAGCAAAGGCTGACAATCTATAATTGCAAACCTGGCACACATAGGGCATTTTGCCAGGCTTACTATTGTCCTTCATTTGATGTAAGAAAGCCTGGTCTGTTTTGAATGACAATTTGTAAACATTACAGACAGTGGAAGGCTCCTGGATAGTGTGTTACACTTTCAATGTGACATTGCAGCTTGAAGGGAGTAGGAAATCATGGGTGGCAGTGCTGGCAGGTGGTGTAGATTTCCCAGCTGTCACCCTTATGCTTCTCAGGTTCCAAATGGCTCCACACATGCCTCATAAACTTGACATTCTTTAGAACTTTCAAACAGCTGAGGCATTTAAAAGTTGTGTGAGTCTTCTGTTTTGGCTGCTGGTCTCCTTTTGCTGCCCATAGTAAAAGTCATGAAGTAACATGATCGAATTTTCTTTCTTAAGATCAACAGTCTGGTTTTGACTTGCTAGACTCAAAAAGTCTGGTTTTTCCAGCCTTTTCAAATAATTTTTTGTGAAAAATCCATGAGATTGAAATGTGTCCTATCATTTACATAAGCCCAAGAAAATAATGCTCATTCTGAGCACGACTTAATGAAAATAGGACACCTTTTGAGGCTGTGCTCATACTCACTGTAGGAGAGAAATGGTCACAGCTGAGGAATGTCCTTCTGGGATTCCATCACTGAGTTTAGGTCTTTTAGAATTTCCACTGTTTAAACTGGAAGCAGGAAGTTCCTTCAAACTGAAGGCTTCCACTCTTGCCTCCTACAGAAAGTACAGCTCCAAGTAGACAGTGAGATAGGGAGAGAGCAAATCTGAAGGACTGTGAGGTATGACTTGTGGTGAGCTCATTTTATAATCAGATTTAGATGAGGGCTCAAAAATAATAAGACTATCTATTACTCTCCATTCAGATTGGGGTGGCCACTATGAGTACCAATGGGTCATGAGGTCTGCAGGCTGCAATGCACGAGCAGTATCTTGACTCCGGTAGACTTTCTTTCTTTTGGAATATCATTCCAGGGTCATCTGTTCAAAATGTTTGAAATGACTGATTTTGAATTTGAAATTGCTACGATAAAGAGAATTTCTGCATCTTCGTTTACATGTTCCACTCCTACTAATAATCAGCTCAGCATCTTCATTTTCCCTGTCCCTGTGTTGGATTCTATGTTCTTTACTGGCGGTCCTGGCACTTGTTTTTTCTCACATGACAAGGAAAGACCTGCCATTTTACAACTGATTTTTGCTTGAAGAGGTCCCTTCGACTTCTAGTGCTTTCTTTTTATAAAATACTGTCTGGGGCACCTGGGTGGCTCAGTTGGTTAAGCAACTGCCTTCGGCTCAGGTCATGATCCTGGAGTCCCAGGATGGAGTCCCACATCGGGCTCCCAGCTTGGCAGGGAGTCTGCTTCTCCAGCTGATCTCTCTCTTCTCATGCTCTCTCTCTCTCATTTAAAAAAAAAATACAGTCAATATAACCAAGAGTAATTATTTCAAAAACCAAAATCATTGCTTTATTAATATTTCCCTGAAATGCTGAGATAACTATTAGCATCCTTATTTTACACCTAAGGAACAGCCTCCAACTAGTTAGGTGACAAGATAGTCCTAGAGTTCTCTCTCCAGCTCCCCAGGTCTCTATCAATTGCAAGCTCAACATGCCCTCTTGCAGGGCCATGACTAGGTTGAGGCAAGTGAGGAATTAGGGCACAATATTTAATGGCAAGAGTTAAAGAGATCCAAGGTCAGCATCTCAGAGCACCCGCCTCCTGCATTTAGCACCCTAGGCATTGCACTAGCCTTTTCCTACTCCCAGGTGTACCCTCTGGATATCTAAGTTCTCTTGCCAATCTTACCAAAATTTAGATCTTTTCAGTCCCCTAAAAAAAATAAATTTAAAAATTAAAAAAAAAAAAAAAATCTTGTTCCCCCTGCAGTGTTCCTTTTCTGAGTAAACACTCCTAATCACTCAGTTGACAAATTTTGGAGACATCCTTTGCCAATCTTTCCCCCATACCCCACAGCCAATTAATTAGCAAACACTGCCTGCTCTGTTTTCCAAAGATATCCAGGACCCAACCACTCTCTTCTACCCCTACTGCCCTCTCCCTGATCCAAGACACCACGGTTCTCTCCCTGGATCATGACTACAGGCATCTTATTCTCTTCCTGGATCCTGTTTGAAGGTACCGTGTTCTGTCCCTGGATCATTGCAGACGTTTCCAGCCTCATACCTCTTTTGCCATATCTCCCCATAGTGTCCCCAGTACTCCTGTTAAAATATGTAAAAGAGCTGCTTCTGCTTATAGAACTCCAATGACTTCCCTACTCACTCAGAAGAAAGTCCAATGAACATGAAATGTCAAAAAGAGCCCTAGGCCTTTGGCCCATACCCGCCAGTCCTTGTTTTTCCTGCCTCTCCCTCCCTCCACTGCAGCTACTCCATTAGTCTTGAAGGCACCACACCCTGTATTTCCTTAGGAATTTTGTGGTTCCCCCTGCCTTGAATGCTCAGATATCCCCATCCTGTCTCCTGGGCTGCTTCAAGTCCACAGGTTCTTAGCAAGGCTTCCCTGACCATGATATCAAAAATCACCACCTCTCCCAACTCACATGCCCTACTCACCCCCAACACTATTTCTTAACATATTATTTATCACCTGTCTAACACCCTTGACCCTGAACAATAGGGGTTTGAACTGCACAGGTCTACTTAAGTGCACATTTTTTCAATAAATACAGCACAGTGCTATAAATGTATTTTCTCTTATGACTTTTTTAGAGATTTTATATTTAAGTAATCTATACACCCAATATAGGGCTGGAACTCATAACCCTGAATTCAAGAGTTGCATGCTCTACTGACTCAAACTGGTCGCCCTCTTTATGATTTTCTTAATAACATTTTCTTTTTTCTGGCTTACTATATTAGGAGCATATAATATACAATACATGCAAATACAAAATATGTGTGAGTTGACTGTTTATACTATCAGCAAGACATCCATCAATGGTAAGCTAGAAGATTTTGGAGGAGTCAAAAGTTTACACAGATTTTTCTACTGCGCAGGGAGTTGGTGCTTCTAGCCCCTTCCATGCTGGTCAAGGGTCAACTCTATATAAATGCATCTTGCTTTTGTTTTCTATCTCCACCCACTAGACTGTAAACTGAGGGAGGAAAAGGGACTTGTGTGTCCTAAGTTCCTAGAGCAATGCCTGGCATACTGTCATTGTTAAATCTTTGCTACACAAATAATTAGCAGCTGTTATCAATATGATCACTTACGTGTACAACAGACCCACACTCACTAAGTCCAGGCTCTCCAAGCCTTTAGTGAAATACAAACCCAAATGATTTAACAGTATCATGGGAGAGAAACATTCTAGCCAGTATGTAGGCGTGGGTATGTGTGATTGAAACAAAAGTTCTGTGAAAGAATACCCTCCCTACAATGGATGTACAACCTTCTATGGCAGGTTTCAAATTTCACTGATGCTAAGGAACAGTTAGTGTTTATATTTTCCCATTTGTGAAATAAGACCGCATCTCATCAGTAACATTTAATAGTTTGTTTGACAGCATATATTCTTTGTATTGTATGGTGATAGATAGGAGAAATAATGTTATGTCTTATAGGTGATGGGATCTTAGAATGAATGAAAAATTCTAACTTTTTCCCCATAAGCTGATTATGGCCCATTAAATTTATTTTGCAATTCACTAGGAGGATGCTAGCTGCATTTTTGCAACTGGTTTAAGACAGGGATTGGCCCGCTTCCTGTTTTTGCACAGCCAGGGAGCAAAAAGGTTTTTATATTAAGTGTTTTTTTGTTTTGTTTTGTTACTTAGTGTGTATATATATTTTTTACATATGTATAAATGATATATCATGTCATGTATATAATATACCTAATACACTTATTATGTACCTATTACATTTTTTTAAATTTGTGTTGAGAAAACCAAAGGAATATTTGTGACATGTGAAAATTATTACATTCAAATTTCAATGTCCACAAATAAAGTTTTAATGGGACACATCAGTGATCACTGATTTAAGGCTTCTATTGGTGGCTGCTTTGCATTACTATGCCAGAGTGCAGCCCTACAACAGAGGCTGCATGTCTCCTGATGGCTAAAATATTTACCATTTTACAGAAAATGTTTGTCCACCAAGGTTTAAGAGAAACAAAATGAAAGATACCAAATATATTAGTTCACCACTCCCAGGAGTGTTCCAGACGATTTGGTGGGCCTCCATATTTTCCCACTCTGGGCCACAAGGGAGGCAAAAGCTGAAGCGTCCTTGTTTCTGCTATATTGAGAAATTTCTCTCGCTTTCAGCTACACCAAGTCCTGCTCCAGTGGAGCGCTCACCTTGTTCTCCAAAGACCTTTCTGAGTGAAGTCTGATCAGGAGATCCCACCCCTTTTATAAGACCATTAAAATCCAGTCTATAACATCCAAAGGCAGCTCAGGTTCAGGTTTCTGAACAGCCTATTTGAATTTTTGGCTGTTAACCAGAGTGATTGCCAAATCTTCCATGCAAATCACTCCCAACAAGGAAAGAATGTGGGTGGAACTTCAGGGCCAGGTCCAGGGACTGCCTGTCAGGTTGGGGTGGTGGTGAGAGTGCCCCCTCCTCTCTCTGTCCTCCACCACCTTATCTCCAATTTAGCTGGGTCTTGAGCTATCTGGGGTCAACAAGGGCAAGGGAAAGGGTCCACACAGCTATTCCAGCAGAGCTCAAGCTAAAGGAACCTAAAAGGGCACATGTCTTCTTCCAGGTGCTAGAAAGTTCTCACATATCACTGCAACTATGGAGAACAAAAACCTGTCTTCTCTCTGTCCCCACAAACAGTGAGAGGAGCTGGTCTCACTCCCCAATTGCCCAGGTGGTCTGAACTGGAAGAATCAGCTCCCAGGGGATGCCCAGGTTTCCCCACTTTAATCCCCATTTCATGGACATGAGCCCACTGCTTTCTGAGTCTGCTTCCAAGGATCAAAGGTCATATGCTGGTTCATATGCAAAAGTTCACTCTGGTTACCTCTCACCCCCTTCACTCTCCCTTCCCTTAGCATCTTCTAAATTGAATCTCAGGCTATCCCTTCCTATCCCTTATAGCCCTCTTTGCCTATGGATTTCTTTGGGAGAAAGGAGGGCTTCAAGCTCCCCTGACAGCCAAAAAATATTTCTATTCCCACTCCTTCCATGCATCCAAGTCACAGAATTAGAACAGAAATCCAGTTTGCTAATTAAAATGTTCTAAAGTGGGGTGCCTGGGTGGCTCAGTGGGTTAAAGCCTCTGCCTTCGGCTCGGGTCGTGATCCCAGGGTCCTGGGATCGAGCCCCGCATCGGGCTCTCTCCTCAGCGGGAAGCCTGCTTCTCCCTCTCTCTCTCTGCCTGCCTCTCTGCCTACTTGTGATTTCTGTCTGTCAAATAAATAAAAAAAAAAAAAAAAAAAAAAAAAAAAAAAAAAAAAAAAATGTTCTAAAGTACCACAACCTGATATGACTTTAAAAATTCCTTTCTTTTTTTTTTTTTAATTTTTTTATTTTTTTCAGCATAACAGTATTCATTATTTTTGCACCACACCCAGTGCTCCATGCAATCCGTGCCCTCTACAATACCCACCACCTGGTGCCCCCAACCTCCCACCCCCCACCCCTTCAAAATTCTCAGATCGTTTTTCAGAGTCCATAGTCTCTCATGGTTCACCTCCCCTTCCAATTTCCCTCAACTCCCTTCTCCTCTCCATCTCCCCTTTTCCTCCATGCTATTGGTTATGCTCCACAAATAAGTGAAACCATATGATAATTGACTCTCTCTGCTTGACTTATTTCACTCAGCATAATCTCTTCCAGTCCCGTCCATGTTGCTACAAAACTTGGGGATTCATCCTTTCTTTCTTTCTTTTTTTTTTTTTTTTTTTACAGCTTTATAAACATATATTTTTATCCCCAGGGGTAGTGTTGTGAAGTGTGTAAACCTGGCGATTCGCAGACCTGTAAAAATTCCTTTCTTACCAAACCAACATGTTGTACACCTTAAAGTTATACAATATTATATGTCAATAAAGTGGGATAAATTGAAAAGTAGATAAATAAAATGTCATTCTGTGTAAATGTGACAAATGAAACTCAAAGTGGTATTGTAACAGAGGGTCCTTAATCTTGCCTGGGAGTTATGGAAGAACTGCCTTTTGGGCCTTTGAAGTAGCTCTGGGAGTTTCCAATAAGAAAGCAGGGTTAAATAAATGATGGGTTTCCACAGTAGAAAGTTCCAATAGTGAGAAAATCTTCCTGTACCCCTATAAGTTCCTAGTACTTTACCCTGTCCCACTCTGTTCCAGCCATACTGCCCTTCTTACATTAGGACCTTTGCACTTGTTCCTTATTTCTGGGATATTTTTCATGCAGACATCCTCTTGGTTCTTGTCCCATAACCAAATCTTTGTGGCAGAACTGCTTCTCAATGGAGTCCACCTCAACCACCCTATATAAAATGCTCTCTTTCCCTCCCCCTACAATCCCCTGCTCCATTGCCCTGCTAAAGATGCCCTGTGCATCTTTCCATGGCTCTCATCCCCTTCTAATAGACCATGTGATTACTAATTTGTTGTGCTTATTGCCTACCGCCCTTGCTAGAATTTGAGTCCCATGAGGAGCGTGACTTTTGTCTGTTTCATTCACTGACTTATATCAAAGACCTGGACCACAGTAGACATTCAAGAATTTTTGTTGAATAAATGTACATGGATGGATTTAGAAATAGATTTAGCCATTCTAAAGAATTAGTTGGTACTCAGTTTTAGATGATTTCTGCCTGGTGGCAATGCTGGTGGTTGCCAATCTGTTTTCCAAGCACAGTACTGAAATTTAAAAATTTATGTGGTCTCCTTATTTCTAAAATGCTTGAAAGTAACGTTTAAAGTTGTAAAATGTGATGATGCCAAATAAAGCACATGTGTGTGGTTATTTGGCCTATGAATGATCAGTTAAGCACTTCAAATTTATTTATTTATTTATTTATTTATTTATTTATTTATTTATTTATTTTTATTTGACAGAGAGAGAGAGAGAGAGATCACAAGTAGGCAGAGCGGCAGGCAGAGAGAGAGGAGGAAGCAGGCTCCCGCTGAGCAGAGAGCCCGATGCGGGGCTCGATCCCAGGACCTGGGATCATGACCTGAGCTGAAGGCAGAGGCCTTAACCCACTGAGCCACCCAGGCGCCCCAGCACTTCAAATTTAAAGATGTGTTAATTTAGATACCTGGATGTCTCAGTTGGTTAAGCATCTGCCTTTGGGCAAGGTCATGATCCCAGGGTCCAGGGATCAAGCCCTGTATCTGACTCCATGCTCTGAGGGGAGTCTGCTTCTCCCTCCCCCTCCTCTCGTGCTCTGTCTCTTGCTTTCTCTTTTTCAAATAAATAAATATATAATCTAAAAAATATGTTAATTGAATTTGATTTTTTTCATTTTTTAAAAAGATTTTATTTGTAAGTCACTTCTATAGCCAATGTGTGGCTCAAACCTGCGGGCCCAAGATCAACAGTCGTTTCACCAGCTGAATCAGCTTGGTGATTTTAATTTAATAATTTAAGAGATTTTAATTTTATAATTCACTAGTTAATAACATAGTCAGTGGTACCATGTATGATGTGATGACATGGAATAATAGGGTTCAAAACTCTCCACAGAGATCCTTCTGGTGATTTTAGCAGTAGCTCACTCTCTGAATCGCTGAATCAGCCCAAATCCTACCTCCCATCTCCCTAAAAGTGATATGTTAGTTCATCACTTTTATAAGCCATTTAATCTATGAGGCTTAAGCCTATGGTTTTCATCCTGTCACACATATAGCCCAGAAGACATTCAAAGGAGTAAGTGAAGCTGCTATAAGAAAACCCCTTCTATTCTCATGGAGTTACTTATTACATATTTTTTCAACATTTCCATCCTGAAAAACTAAAAATAGAATCCATGTTGAAGCCTGTCTCATTCTAGTGTGCTAATTCTCAGCAAGGGGTAATTTTGCTCCTTAAGGGGCCCTTGATAATATCTGGACTCGTTTTGTTTTGTTTTTAAGATTTCATGTATTTATTTAGAGAAAGAAAGCATGCACTGGGGGGAGGGACAGAGGGAAAGGAGAGAGAGAATCTCAAGCAGACTCTCCACTGAGCACAGAGCCCAACTCAGGGCTTTATCTCATGACCCTGAGATCATGACCTGAGCTGAAACCAAGAGTCGAATGCTTGGCCAACTTGGCCACCCAGGTGTTCCTGGCAATGTTTTTTGACTGTCCTGGTATTTTGATTATCATTATTAGCCTCTAGAGGGTAAACATCAAGGATATTGTTAAAACATCCTATAATATTCAGAATTCCCTCCCTGCTGAAAATCCCCCACCCCCACCACAACAAGTTATCCAGCTCAAAATGTCAGTAGTGCCTGGGCTGAGATATCCTGGTCCAGACTGAAAGAAACTTCCCACTCCTTCTCTGCATGATGTCCTTGGCAACCTCTTTATAACAAGGAGTCAACATTCCTGACCAAGAGCTAAGACAGTTGTCTGATAAACTTTAACAGGACCAAATATATTTTTGAAAATTAGTCATCCTTTCCCTGAGATTACTGCCAGTGAAGTTATTGACATTTAATCTTTTCCTTTTAGATTTTGTGTTAATGATGGTGATGACTAACTATTCTATTTTCCTACAAAATGTTCCTAACAAGAGTAAATCTTTGATTTGCTTGCTTGAAACCTTTCCCTTTGTAGCAAGACAGTAATAAAATGAAAGTGCTTGTAACTAAATCATTTTGAGATTTTTCTTTTCTTTTAACAGTAGAAATGAGCTATTTTTTCTAGAGATTTTTTATGTCTAAAAATTACCTGTAAAAACTTATAATACATTTACATGCTTTATCAGTTCCATATTATTGATCATTATAATGATAAATCACAAAAATTGGGACCTTATGCTTCCAGGAAATTATTTTTTAAATTTTTATATCAATTTATAAATATGAGAAATAGGAGAACACACAGAGAGGGTAAACAATAAAGTTTTCTCAAGCATAAAATAGATCATGTTCTATAAAATCCTATGAGGGAAGTGAACTATAGGGGAAGATTAAATGAGAAAAAAAACTGTGAATATTCTATCCCTTACTAAGAGCTCATGCTCACATTTTTTAAATGGAAGATGGTGAATATCAGAACCTAATGTTATTTACATTCTTTTGGATACAATTAAAAGAGTGTTATTAACAGTTTTATTCACTTAAAGTGTCCATTTTTATTTTGGGCCAGAAATTACATCCTTTACAGGGTTTAAGCTTAGGATGAAAAAATCTAGATGTCTACTTAAATATGTTTGGTGATGAATATAGATTTGCAAAAATAGTTTAGGGCGAAAAAATAGACTATTTACAGGTTTATTTCCATGCTTCTAAAAGATTTCTCAGACCTCAGAGTCAACTGACACACTGTCAACAGACAGATTCCCAGACTGCATCTTATACCAGGGACACTCAGAGGGCCAGGGGAGCAATCGGGGAATCTGCATGTTCAATGTTTGTCTCTTGATTCTTAAGGGAGAATACTTGGGGCAGCCTTGATCTCTCCAGCATGATTAAAATATTCATACACCCATTCCTTAAAGGGAAGCCCAAGGGTGTGTCGAGGGTCAAGAATTCCTTTTTCCTTCATTGATCTGACACACTGAGCACATATTTCAGGACAAACATATTGTTGGGGGACCCAGTAGACAATCTGAAGCTGGAACTTGAGCTGGGAGCTTCTCCTCTCCCACTCAGAGTCTACAGGAAGGACCTTCATCTCCTTTTCAGAGGCTTCCGGATATCCGGCAATGTTCAAGGCGGCTGGGATATGTAAGCAAAGCCCAGAGATCTGGATCCAAACCTCTCAATTTGGGAAGCACTTTTGAATAATATGGACTGTGCTTCTTAAGTGTCAATGACTCTAAGGAATCATCTACAGGTCTTGTGAAAGTGTAGATTCTCGTTCAGTAGTTCTGGGTGGAGCCTGAGAGTGTGATTTTCTAACAAGCTCCAAGATGATGCCCCCGCCTCTTGACTACAGACCAAATATTGAACAGGAAGGACTAAGGAGCTTTTAAAAAGTACCAATGCCCTGGTTGATTCTTTTGATCTTATTCTAAAATGTGAGAGGAAATACCTGTGTTCTACCATCTGCTATAGCTAAAAAGAGGAAGAAAAACAAACTATAAGCCATATAGCACAATGGTCTGAAACCTAATCACCTGAATACAGAAGGAACTTAGAATGTTGAGTTATGAATAAGCAGAGAACTTAGGTTCAATCTGCTCTGTGTACACTAGAAGAGTCCACCGAGGGAAGTGACTATTTATCCAAAGTGGTTTCCATGAAGAAAGATGGGATGCCTTCTGCAGACCGGGTTGACAGAAGACCAACTTATCAGAAGGAATTTGGGCCTGTAGCCAATAAAGGAATGTGAATAGGGAGAGGCCCAGAAAGAGGGAATAGTTCTCTCCACCTCCAGGAGCCTCCACGAAATGAGCCTTGGGCACACGGATTCCCTGGAGTCAGTGAAAAGAGTGTCTGGTTTTGATTTCATCAAAGCCTGTCACCAGTCAACATCAGGATATTTCTGGGCAGCATGCGGGGCTCAGGAAATTGCTTACTCCCACCTTTCCTTCCATAAGTAGCCCCATGGCCAAAAGAGGCCTGCTCATGATCAAAGGAGGCAGCTCTTTGACCTTAACATTGTCTCCAGGACCCAAGGTCATGATAGTGAGGGTGATATATGGTTATTTGTTTATCCACCAGCAGGGAAGGCTGGGCATCTCAGACAGTTTATGAACTTTGTACCCAGGAGGTGAGATCCACAGGACTGTGGGGCTTCCTTACATGTAGACAAAAGCTATGTGGAAAGTGGTCCCTAGGACATGGTCCAAGGAGGCACCACTGTTCATGAGGGCACAAAACAGGGTGGTCAGCTTTTGTTGCCTTTCTCCATCTCCAGGGGAGGTCATGGCTCTCCCAACATTCTTATAAACTTTTTCCTCTTCCTCTCTCCCTGGGAAAGCTTTATCTCAAGAGACTTGACTTTTGTAATCAATGGCAGTGCCTTTGGCTTCCTGCTGCTTTTGTTCTCAGTTCTGTTTTGTCTTGCCCTTAGAGTAAGAAATCACAGAAGGATTGTTCCCCAGGTTAAATGCAAGGGTAGGGCACAAGAGGGATCAAAATGCACAGAAAGAGACACACCAAAAGAGTTGATAAATGACTTATATCACCTACTTACAAAACAGTAGGGAGATAATTACCAGGGCATTCCCTGATGATAAATTACAGTGGCCCCTGTTAGCCCTAGCTCCTTCAGTTGCAAGAAAGGGGGAGATAGAGGGAGGTCCCAACTCTAATGGGTACCCCCAAGGAAGAGAACCTGAGAACTGGCCCCAGCAAATGCTCTGATGAGCAAGTTGAATTAGTTAAAAGTCTTAGCACTACAAGACTGGCAAAGAAGCAGTCTTTAGGGAAATTCCATCTTTACTAGCTAGGTTAATTCAAAGACTCTAACTTACAGATGAATGAATCATGCCAAGGAAAAAAAAACTCCAAGTTAAATCAAACTCTGAAATTCTGAAACTGGATGTTACTCATTCTTTGGTGATTGGGAGTGGATTTCAGTCAGCCTTTGAATAAATACTTTATCTTGTTCACATTTTTTATTAATTTAAAAACAAAACAAAATAAAACAAAACAAAATGTATGTGGGGGACATATTAGTGGCATAAAAGCATCTTTATAACAATGTCTCTAGGGATAATGCATTGTGCCTTAGGAATCACTTTTCAGGTCATACTTACATACAGTTAAAAATAAAATGAAACAACACAAAAGATCATCAATTTAGTTTCCCTCCTGCACACGACCACAATTACCTGCCTCCATTTCAAAAAAAAAAACTACTGTTTAGAACTTTTCCTGAGTCCTTCAAAGCATTTTCTCTGCATTTAGAAGCATGCTTCCCCTCTTCCCCTGATGGTTTATGCAAATAGATTTGCATACCCTCTACAAAAATGGTGTCTTATTAACATAATTTTACTGAATGATTTCAACTTGGATGGGGAGAAATCCATCAGGGATCTTAATGATTATTGTCATTCGATTTCAAATATTCAGAGGCAAACAGGCATGCACCTTCTCTTCTGAGGAGTTTGTGGGGAAATACTACAAAAGGAGGCACAAGATCCTTCATTAACACAAAGTCTTGGCTGTTCCAAACTCGAAAGTCAAAACAATCTATGTATAAGTATCAGAGGATGTTGTTTGGACGTATCTGCTATCGCTGGTTGTATATTCTATTAGAACAGTTTCTATTCCAAGGCTTTCCCAGAGGTGGCTCATAGTGCCTTAAGGTCCCACTACCCTCCAGAATGACTGAGTTACTAAAAACCTCATCAGGAGCAGGAGACATTGTTGGGGGTAATAGTATCAATAATAGCAATTAATGTTTATTTAGCACTGACTCTGAGCTGTGTGCTATTATTGGAGCTCTATGTGTTTTATTTCATTTAATCCAAATCCCAAGAAAGTGACTATTATTATCATACTTAGATAGAGGCTTTTTTTAAATGGAAATGATCAAGATCACACAATAAATAGCTTCCAAGATTTAAAGCTAGGCAGTGAGACTAGATCCTAAACTCTTAATTCCTCTGGTACATCTTTCTTTTAACACACTCTCAGTGCCTATGATCTGCCAGATGTGATGCCAAGGTTTGGGGCACAGAGGTAAATGTAACTGCCCCTGGATTGTTGTGGCTATGAGAAGAAATAATGAATGCAAAAGGTTTGGAGTTTTTTGTGATTTTCTTTTTTTGTAAATTTAATTTTTTCCCAGTTTCATTGAGACATAATTTACATACAACATTGTGTACATTTCAGGTGCACAAAGTAATGACTTGAGGGGAGCTTGGGTGGCTCAGTGGGTTAAAGCCTCTGCCTTCGGCTCAGGTCATGATCCCAGGATCCTGGGATCGAGCCCCACATTGGGCTCTCTGCTCAGTAGGGAGCCTGCTTCCCCTTCTCTCTCTGCCTGCTGCTCTGCCTACTTATAATCTCTCTCTGTGTGTCAAATAAATAAATAAAATCTTTAAAAAAAGTAATGATTTGATGCATGTCCATTTTGAGAAATGATTATCATAATAAGTTTAGATAAATATTCATGACCTCAGTAGCAGCTTTTGTGCTATTGTGAGAGCCAGCTTTCAAGATGGCCCCCCAGGATCCCTGCCCTCTGATATCCACACCCTTGGAGAGTGACATCTCACTATGACCAGGGCACCAGCAGGATATCATGGAATGATGGCGTATGATTTCCAAGACTAGGTAATAAGAGACATCGTGCCTTGCTTTCTTAAATCACCTGCTTTGGTGGGAGGCAGCCAGCTATCATGTCATGAGGACATGAGAGGCCCTTTGGAGAGGTCCCAGGGTGAGGAACTGAAGCCTCCTGCCAACAGCCAAGGGATAACGCCATCTTGGAAGAAGATTCTCCAGCCCTATCAAGTCTTCAGATGAATAAGCCAATATTTTGAGTGTACCCTCATGAGACACTCTAAGACAGAAACACCAAGCTAAGCCACAGCAATTGTGAAATGAGAAATATTTATGGTGGTTTTAAGCTACTAAATTCTGGGATACTTAGTTTTATAGCAATAGATAACTAATACAACTGTGCTTGTCATGTTTGGCTGTCAATTATTATTATCACTACCACAACCCTGCTATTATTATTCACCACCACATCAGGGCTTTGTTATAGAAAACAAATTCTATCCTTTGAACTGTTTCTTGCCCCTGTTGAATTAAGCTGGTGGTCAAGGGGTAAAGTGCAAGAAGAGTTTTTGAAATGACTAGAATCATTTCGGCAAACATCATGTATTACTTTGTGAGGGCTGCTATAAGAAAATATCACAGACCAGGGCACCTGGGTGGCTCAGATGGTTAAGTGTCTGCCTTCAGGTCAGGTCATGATCCTGGGGTCCTGGGATAAAGTACTGCATCAGGCTCCCTGCTCAGTGGGGAACCTGCTTCTCCCTGCCTCTCTCTCTCTCTGTCTCTCATGAATAAATAAATAAAATCTTAAAACAAAAAGAAATATCACATACTGGACCAGTCAAACAATAGAAAATTATTTTTGCACAGTCCTGGAGGCGAGAAGTCTAAGATCAAGGTGTCAGCAGATTCGGTTTCTACTGAGATCCCTGTCCTTGGCTTACACATGGCTGCCTTCTTGCTGTGTCCTCTTGTGGTCTTTCCTCTGAGGGGGATCTGTCCTCTAATCTCTTCCTCTCATAAAGATCTATATGGATCATATGATATCATTTTACTTTAATTTCCTCTTGAAAGGCCCTGTCTTCATATAAAGTTGCACTTGGAGGGACTAGGGATTGGGACTCCAACATAAAAACTTTGAGGGGACACAATTCAGTCCATTACATATTCTACATAGAATATTAAAAAACTCAACAATGTCATTTATATTATAGACTGACCTAATTTTTCACCAAAGTGACTAATCATTTTATCATGAAAAACCAAATTCTCCTAAGAAGCCTGAAGTGTTGGGCAACTAGCTTGGTTAACAGAGTTCAGCTGCTTCTAAGACTTGATTTCCCTCATCCTCAGAGAATGAAATCAATGGTGAATTATGAAGTATATTCTATATCTACCTAATCTCCATGCAGCATTGAATAAGGAAAAAATACTTTCTAGTGCTGAATGCAGCTGAAGAGTGAACTGGAAACTTATCTTCCAGTGGAGATCACAGCCATCCAAGCTGAACACTCAGTGTTTGAGCTTCAGAGAGATACTATGCTCATTGACTTCCTATTTGAAAGAGCACTTAATATATGATCACTGGAGGGGGCATATTGAACCTGAATAGCAAAACCTGATGGAACCTCCATATACTTGTACCTGGAGTCTCCTTCTTCATCAGAGGTAGAAATAATACTCGGATTCTGAACATCAATTACAGTGCATAGATTTGTTTTGTTTGTTTTTTTTCCTCCCAATAGCATTTCTGTAAAACCAGGGTGTCCTGCAATTCAACTCAATTCTGACGCTACCTGCCTGGAGGTAGAATCTGGTCTCACAGGTTAAGGGCCTGGCCTCCCAAGACTGCACCTTCAGATGCCAGTCTCAAGTTCAGGTTGTCACCTGTGTTTCTGACTGACTGGTTATAAATCAAGGGTTCTCACAACCCTTGGTTTTGGGAATCCTCTTTGGTTTTGATTCATTTGCTAGAGGTCCAGAGAACTCAGGAAGCCAGTTTACTCACTAAATTGCAGGTTTATTATAAAAGGATATAACTACGCAACAGCCAGATGGAAGAAATGTATATGGTGAGGCGTGGAGGAAGGACATGGACCTTCCAAGCCCTGAAGGAGTACACCAGTCCACAAATCTCCACATGTTCATCAACCTGGAAGCACTCAGAGTTCCATCATTTTGGGTTTTTACACAGGCTTCAATACAGAAGTTTAACTGATTAAATCACTGGCTATTGGTGATTGAACTCAATCTGGATACAGCCCTTACCTCCCCAGAGGTCAGGGATGAGGTTGAAAAATCTCACCCCTCTAACCACAAGGTTGGCTTCACAAGCAAACAAACAGCCCCCATCTTCGGGGGCTTTCCAAGTTATATCATTAACGTAACAAAAGACACCTTTATTGCTTTCACCACTTGGTTAATACCAAAGGTTTCCAGAGCTCCTTGCCAGAAAGAGGAGCAAGGATTTATATTTCTTATTGTAAATCACAACCTCAAAGATACTCAAGAGTAATGATCTTAGAATTAAATGAGGTTGTGCTCAGTAAGTGGTAGCTCTTACTCTACATTAAAAGTTCTGAAATAGGGGGGCACCTGGGTGGCTCAGTGGTTAAAGCCTCTGCCTTCAGCTCGGGTCATGATCTCAGGGTCCTGGGATTGGGCCCCCTGTCGGGCTCTCTGCTCAGCGGGGGCCTGCTTCCTCCTCTCTCTGCCTGCCTCTCTGCCTACTTGTGATTTCTGTCTCTCAAATAAAATCTTAAAAAAAAAAAGTTCTGAAATAGGGGAGATAGTATCTCAGACTCTCTTTTAATCCCCTGAGCCCTGCTATGTGCAGGTTGTGTTTCCTACTGTGGAGCATGGGCTCCTTGCTCAGTGAGCTTGAAGGTTTGTTAAGCAATAGCAGTTATATGTCAATCAGATTTCATCTCTGTCCTGTTCCATTTTCATCTTTTAAAAGGATTGTGCAGAAGCATTTCTCTGTCGCTCAGCTAAAGTGTTCGCCAGACTGAGCTAGGAGGAGGAAGAAGCAAGTGGAGCATATGCTTTTTCACCTAGGAGTAAAGTGAAGAAAATAAGGTTCCATCTCATCAAAGCAAGATAGGATATTGTTAACCTTGAAATAAAACTGTCAGTTATTCCGCAGCAACATCTTCCTAGGAACATCACCAAAGGCAAGGGAAGCAAGGGCAAAAATGAACTTTTGGGATTTTATCAAGATCAAAAGCTTTTGCACAGCAAAGGAAACAGTTAACAAAACCAAAAGACAACTGACAGAATGGGAGAAGATATTTGCAAATGACATATCAGATAAAGGGCTAGTGTCCAAAATCTATAAAGAACTTAGCAAACTCAACACCCAAAGAACAAATAATCCAATCAAGAAATGGGCAGAGGACATGAACAGACATTTCTGCAAAGAAGACATCCAGATGGCCAACAGACACATGAAAAAGTGCTCCATATGACTCGGCATCAGGGAAATACAAATCAAAACCACCATGAGATATCACCTCACACCAGTCAGAATGGCTAAAATTAACAAGTCAGGAAATGACAGATGCTGGCGAGGATGCGGAGAAAGGGGAACCCTCCTACACTGTTGGTGGGAATGCAAGCTGGTGCAACCACTCTGGAAAACAGCATGGAGGTTCCTCAAAATGTTGAAAATAGAACTACCCTATGACCCAGCAATTGCACTGCTGGGTATTTACCCTAAAGATACAAACGTAGTGATCCGAAGGGGCACGTGCACCCGAATGTTTATAGCAGCAATGTCTACAATAGCCAAACTATGGAAAGAACCTAGATGTGCATCAACAGACGAATGGATAAAGAAGATGTGGTATATATACACAATGGAATACTATGCAGCCATCAAAAGAAATGAAATCTTGCCATTTGCGACGACGTGGATGGAACTAGAGGGTATCATGCTTAGCGAAATAAGTCAATCGGAGAAAGACAACTATCATATGATCTCCCTGATATGAGGGAGAGGAGATGCAACATGGGGGGTTGAGGGGGTAGGAGAAGAGTAAATGAAACAAGATGGGATTGGGAGGGAGAGAAACCATAAGTGACTCTTAATCTCACAAAACAAACTGAGGGTTGATGGGGGGAGGGGGGCTGGGAGAGGGGGTGGGGTTATGGATATTGGGGAGGGTATGTGCTATGGTGAGTGTTGTGAAGTGTGTAAACCTGGCGATTCGCAGACCTGTACCCCTGGGGATAAAAATATATGTTTATAAAGCTGTAAAAAAAAAAAGAAAAAGAAAAAAGAAAGGATGAATACCCAAGTTTTGTAGCAACATGGACGGGACTGGAAGAGATTATGCTGAGTGAAATAAGTCAAGCAGAGAGAGTCAATTATCATATGGTTTCACTTATTTGTGGAGCATAACAAATAGCATGGAGGACAATGGGAGATGGAGAGGAGAAGGGAGTTGAGGGAAATTGGAAGGGGAGGTGAACCATGAGAGACTATGGACTCTGAAAAATGATCTGAGAATTTTGAAGGGGTGGGGTGTGGGAGGTTGGGGGCACCAGGTGGTGGGTATTGTAGAGGGCATGGATTGCATGGAGCACTGGGTGTGGTGCAAAAATAATGAATACCGTTATGCTGAAAAAATAAAAAAATTAAAAAAAACTGTCAGTTATTTGGGGGATGAGGGAATGGGGAAAATAGGGAAAGTGGAGTGGGAAGTACAGGACTCTAGTTACGCAAGGAATAAGTCTCAGAGATGAAAGGTATAACACAGGGAATATAGTCAATGGTATTGTGATAATGGTGTATTATATCTTGAGCAGTGAGTTATACAGATGGACACCACATTCAGTAGGCCAATTTGAGGAGTCTTTATTAAAAAGCCGGTGGCTGTGAGGGGGCTCATGCACACCAAAATACCACAGCCCCTAATGAGTGCAGGGATAGACTTAAAAAGGCATAAACCACATCCTGTTGCCAGTTTCTAAAAATCACCAAGCGCAGTACAGAAGCAAAAATGCTGGATTAAGCAGATATTTATGGTAGGGGTACATTTCCTGAAATTGTTATGTCTGAGGTGTTCTGTGGTATTTTTGTTAAGGTTGCAATAATGGGTATAGTAACATGTCTGTGTTCTGAAATGCCCACTTTTTATAAAAAATGGTGTGACTTAATACTAAGTCTGTTTCCTAGGTGTCTCAGGTGTATGGAGCCAGATAGTTACACTTGTGATGAGTTTTTGAATCCCTATGTTCTACACATGAAACTAATGTAACACTGTACATCAACTATACTTCAATAAAAAGAAAGTATAGGGCGCCTGGGTGGCTCAGTGGGTTAAGCCGCTGCTCAGGTCATGATCTCAGGGTCCTGGGATCGAGTCCCGCGTTGGGCTCTCTGCTCGGCGGGGAGCCTGCTTCCCTCTCTCTCTCTGCCTGCCTCTCTGTCTACTTGTGATCTCTGTCTGTCAAAAAAATAAATAAAATCTTAAAAAAAAATAAAAAGAAAGTATAACAAGTTAAAAAGAAGGAAAGGAAAACATCAGTTATTTAACCAGTGAAATGGGCTTATTTAGGAATAGCAGAGAATTGCAATTCACAACAAAGAAGTTGGGGCAAAACCATAGGCAAGACTGTAAAACAAAGCAGAGGACTGCTCTTTTACAGAGGAGAGGTGGGCTTGGGGCTATTATTATAGCCCCAAGGATTATTATAAACAAAAAGTCCATCAGAATAAACTAGGACTTAAAAGTATAGTGACTTTTCTTTTTTTTCCTTTTGATTTTAACATTTTTATTATATTATGTTAATCACCATATAGTATCCCATTAGTTTTTGATGTAGTATCCCGTGATTCATTGTTTATGTATAACACCCAGTGCTCACCGCCATATGTGCCCTCTTAATACCCATCACCTGAGTTGGAACTGTCAATGGTTGGCTGGGCTATTGCCAAGGAGGGAGGAGAGCATCTTCCTTCATCCTGCTATGGTAGTAAAACATCCTCTTCTTCCTGTTGGGAACAGAAGGTAGGTCTCTTGTTGTTGGGTCTGCACAGGACTCTAAGGAGTGGTAGGCAAGAGAGGTTTCACTCTCTCTCTCTTTCTTTTTAATTATATTCAATTAGCCAATATATAGTAAACATTATTAGTTTTTGATGTAGTGTTCAGCGATTCATTAGTTGCATTTAACACCCAGTGCTTATCACCACAGATGCCCTCCTTAATACCCATCACCCAGTTACCCCATCTTCTATAACCCTCAGTTTGTTTTCCAGATTCCAAAGTCTCCCATGGTTTGTCTCTCGTTCTGATTTTTTCCCACTCAGTTTTCCCTCCCTTCCCCTGTGGTCCTCTGCACTATTAATTTTCCAAATACTGAATAACCTGTGGACTAAAATAAGGACTAGAATAAAGCAGATGCTCACCAGGGCCATGAGTGAGTGAGGCCTGCAGAGATCTGACACACCCTATGATCCACCAGGCACTTGTGCATTCCATATGAAACTCAGTCTGGCATGCAGAGTCCACACAGTGCTGATAGTCTACATTTCCACAGTCTGCAGTTGAGCATGACACAGATGCAGGGACCTGTGTCTGTGCTCTTTCTCAAGACTGGAAGATTTATTGAAGAAAACACTGAAGAAAAGTCCTGTGGATAGTGGCTTTGTGCTCCAGCCCTCTGAGGTCCTGTCTCATCATATGATATTAAATTATGCTTGTCCAAATGCTGGGTCACCTCTCCCTGGTCCTTCCACTCTTTCTAAATTAATCTTGACAACTCTAAGGTGTCTGGACCATCAGCCTCCCTCCTGTGAGAACCCCATGTCTGTCTCCTCTCAATGCTGAAGTTCTCTCTCCGGAGCAGCAAATGAATCTCAACTAGAATTCAGCTCAGCCTGAGGGGCCTCCATTGCTCTGTTGATTTGTCTTTTTAAGTTTCGTGGCCCAAGATCACCAGGAAGATACAAGATTGGTTAGGTGCTGAAAATATGCTTCTTACAATGATTTCATGTCAGTGGCAGAGTCTGGGCTATTTCTCTCTCTTTCTGGTTGTACAGCCACACCCCTGCCCTTAACAGTAGTAGTAGCAGTAATCTGGATTTGTAGTACTGATCCAGGGGACTCCTGGATGGTTCTGTCAGTTGAGAGTTCAACTCTTGATATCAGCTCAGGTCTTGATCCCAGAGTCTTGACTTCAAGTCCTGTGTTGGGCTCTACATTGGGTGGAGCCTACCCTTAAAAAAGAAAAAAAAAAAAAAAAAAAACTACTATTGATCTGTATTTTGGGTCAAGTCAGCAATTAGAAAGCCACACTTTCTAATGACCCAGAGACTCCTATCTTCCCCAACACGGACTTCATCTGTGTGGACCCTCTACCACCAGCAGTCACTACCTCCCTAAGCCCTTTATATGGCCTTCCTTACTGAAGAGCACTCTCCCCAACCAATCCCAGCTTTTAAAAACCTCATTGTCTTGATACCATGTCTCTTGGAATATTTTGATGGCAAAGTCTAAATTCTGAGTAAAGCATCTTGCCAGATTTCTCCCTCAGATGAGGTCTCCAGGCCAGATAGAGTCCTGACTGTATGACAGCCTGCTTTAAAAAGCAAGATTCAGGGGCGCCTGGGTGGCTCAGTGGGGTAAGCCTCTGCCTTCAGCTCAGGTCATGATCTCAGGGTCTTGGGATCTGAGCCTTGCACTGGGCTCTCTGCTCAGCAGGGAGCCTGCTTCCCCCACCCCTGCCTGCCTCTCTGCCTACTTGTGGTTTCTGTCAAATGAATAAAATCTTAAAAAAAAAATAAAAAGCAAGATGCATTGTTGACTTCTGCTCTTCTATAATTCTATAATCATCACTCTCCTGCATGAGGCCATTAATAACCAGGGCACACCAATGCATGATTTTCATATTAGTCCATAGGTAAATCTCACCATGTCATTATAGAGTATTGTCTCTATTTTGTGACCTAGGAGCCCAACACCAAATTAACGTGATGCTTTTTTTTTTTTTTTTTTTTTTTAATCTTCCTCCCAGAGAACCTGTCCTTTTTGTAAACTTTTCCTCAAATCCTAGAACTGCTGGTTTCCCATTCTGGAAATTAGTCCCTGTAACTTGGGCCTATGTGAGGGATGCTAGGGCAAGGTGCATGTCAGGAAAAAATGAGGTATTTTCCTGAACTCCCTTTTTGGTACATTCCATCAATTACACAGATTGTTTTCTGCAGAAAAGGCAAAATGTGTTTCCCAAACTGAAGAGCGCATTTCTGGTTCTTTGAGTGTAGGATAGGAAGCTGGAAGGCAGAAGAGGGTAACGGCTATAGGAAGAGATTGGAGAGCCAGTTGTGTGTGGCAAAAGAGGAAGGTGTGGATACCCAGCCAGTACAGTGTCCCATGTGCAGACACAGGTGTGCAGTTGCCCCTGCACACACATGACTAGCATTGAATGAGCAGCAGTGGAAGAGCAAGCAGGGCTGACTTGCTTAAGCTCAAGGAAATGTGCAGATGGAGCCGTGCCCTGGGCCTTGTGTGGTCTTCTCTCCAGGTATATCTCTGGGAGGCCATGCAGTGAGGGAGGCGAGGCAGCCTAGGGCCAGGATGCAGGGATGTGGGGACAGGGAGCTCTCTTGTTCATTGGACAGCCAGCTTCCCATGGACCATGGGGTCTGACCCCACAATGTGACATCATCTCTTCATTTGGATGATTGGTCTCACAGGGTGTCCCCTCCACACCCCAATTCCCAAGTCTGACATTTACCTGCTTCCAACCAAATGTTCCCCAAGACATAGTAAGGGTTTGCTTATTCATTCTTAGGACCCAAATCTACCGCATCTTCCTTGCTCAGAGTTGGCTTACTACCTTTGATAGGGAGGAAGGTAGATTTTCTGGAAAGTCAAACTCACATTGATGTGACCTAGTCCCTGCAAAAAGAGGTCATATTTTTAATTTGGGAAACAAATACTAAACCAATGTCATGTATCTATATGATTTTACCATTCCACTAAAAGAAATTTAGATATTTTTACTGACCACAACTAATAGAATTCGAGAGAGGACTGGACCTGGTGGGAAGATAGGATGGGCTGGTAAGGCCCAGTCCAGCTCATCTGCTGGGTGTACATCCCCTCTAGTACTGGGGACCTGAATTTTACACAGTAAAGCCCTACCTTGGTACAGCCAAAGGCCAGGGATGGAGACTTTGGATCCATTGGGGAGGAGCGCTCAAGTCCAGAGTCTTAGCAGAGTTAAAAAAGCATTTTTCCTGCAGTGGTGCTATTGACCCCCTAGTATGTTCCAGGTCCTGAGGATGCACTTTGTATGTGTTGACTGCATAAACAGCCATAGAAATTAAATGAGGAAGTAACAAGTTTGCCAGAGATAGGAGCCAAATGGAGGAATGATAAATGGTGCTGTGAATTCCTGGGGCCGAACCTCACCCAGCTTAGTGTCTGAGCATCATGGATGCTATGCCTTCTTGTTTAATCAGGAACTGCAGTTTCCTGAGGTTTAAACTGGAGATATGCTTCATGGAGCACAGAGGACACCACATGGTTGACACTGAGGTTCTCTTTATTTCTGACCATGTCTTTACAACCATGCAGGCAGGGGTAACTCCCACATCTATCGCCCAAACCCGAATCTCCCTCTAGAAATTCAGATTCATATTTCTAATGCTAGAAGATGCATCTCTCCAAAGATCCTATTAACTCCCAAGTCAACATCCCCCCCACCTGCTGAATCACCTTTCCTTTTCCTGCTCACATGGGGCAGATTTTCTGAAACTGTGGCTTCCGTGCTCCTTTAAGATACACTTACCCTGGGCTTCTGTGCCCAGAATAAAGCCTATGATATGTGTATATCCAGCTAGGCAGGCATATAACAGGGGCACAGAATGGGCTCTGGGTCATAGAAGGTCCTGTCACCACAGTGAGGACAGGGGTTGGCACTGAACCAGACCATGCCTGGCCGCCCAAACTCCTGCAGCATTTGCTTCAGCCTGGCGTGCAGCTGGGCAAGTCTGCCCAGGTGAAGGGTGCCACGGACGTCTTCGTAACTCTCCAAGGGGGCTGGATACAGCACATGACTCAGCTTGCTCAGCCCGATGGTGTGGCGCAGCAGGTTCTCTAGGACGGCCATGGAGATGGGGTTTCCACAGAAGCTGAAGGTTGTGAGCTGGGAGCAGCGGCCCAGAGCAGGCAGGATGACAGTGAACTGGGAGTCCATGATCCCACACTCATCTAAGTCCAGGTCCTGGAGGGTGGCGGAGGCTCTCTCTATCAGAACTTGGAGAGGTGCAGGACTCATATTGGTCAGGTTGACCCCACTGAGACCCAGGTCCTTAAGCTGACTGACGTTCAGGTGCTGGGACAGATGTGTCAAGTCAGATTCCGAAAGCAGGCAATTAGTTATTGACAGGGTCTCTAGGGGGGTCTTCAGGCAGCTGGGGAGAGACAAAGCAGTTAGTTCTGGGGCATGGAGGTAGTGGGCAGAGGGACATGGGGATGACTCAGGCCTCAAGGAAAGATAGGCCCATTACACCCAGACCCAGGGCTTTAACAGATGACGGTCAAGCCCCAGGACGCCACCTGGGGAAAAAAGGACTCCAGTCCATCCAAGTTTCAGGGGAGTCTCTTCTCCATTACTCATTTTCTGGGTGATTTGGTCAAGTAAAGGAAATCTCAAGTGCCCCCTGTGCTGTCAAATGCAGCATAGCATGTCCCTCAGAGGTGCTGTGAGTATCAACTAATCCAACAATGTGAGGCACTTGGAGGGAAGCCTGGCCCCATGTCTCCAGTAAGGAAAGGAATTGGTACTGGGAAACAGGACTAGAAATGCTTTCAACTCAGGCTTCCTTCTGGCTGCTTCTATGACCCCAGTCTTTGGTACCTGTTTCTGATGAGGCTAATGGGAGATGTGCACAAAGAGCTAAACTGGGCAAGGCCTGGCAACATGCCACCTGCAGGGCCTAACATAGATCACTGTATCATCCACGTACCAGCTATCACCTTCCGCAAGTCTTCACTCCTGCTCCCTTCCCCTCACCCCCCGCCCCCCAGAATCAGGCATTCCCACCCTATTGCCTTATGTGGAACCCAGAGCAACCCTTTACAGAGAGGGAATTAGAGGCAGGTTTGGAGTGATAGACTCAGGTTGACAAAGCTGCCAAGCGCAGAACTTATGATCTGAAACTTTACGTCAGATATGCCTTCCCTTCACCAACACTCTCAAGTTTAGTTATTTTTGATCATCATAATGTAGACATCATTTTCTCAGAAAGAATTCCCAAAGATGTCCTCACCTCCACAGAGCCCCCCTTATACAGATTCCTAACTAGGACCCCCTTTGGATAGTATTTATCCTAGCTCATACCTCCCACCTCTATCTGGGAGGTTATCTGACAACATGCATGGAGACAGAGCAGGGACAGTGTGTGGACCTTCTAAAAACTCATACTGCATCTGGCACTGTCGATGGCAGATGCCCATTATCATTTATTGAAATAAAGAAGGGGTTATGCTGGACTGCCAAGAAACTTCACAATCCCTCACCTGAGCACCTGGTCCAGACGGTCTTCCAGGAAGGAGATAGAGTCCAAATAGAGCTCCTCAAGGTGGTGCAGCCTGAGGAACTGAGCAGTGAATTGGTTGACACAGTGCTCCTCCTTCGCCGGGGTGGTGTGGGAAGACATGTGGATGTGCGAGAGGAGGAGCCTGCGCAAACTGCCCATCTGACCCAGAAGTGGAGCAAACTTCCCCAGTGTGGACAGTTTCCAGGTGCAATTCACTTCCAAATCCTGGATCGAGTCCAGCTGTACAATTTTCAGGATCTTCTTGATGTTCTGTATGGGCATTGCGAAAATCTTCAGCTTCTTACAGCACAGGTGCAGCAGACCCTTCCTCTGCTGGACTTTCTGGATGAGGTAGGCGAGGGACTCATCAGGGGTACCTTCCTTGAGGCAAAGGTCTATCAGCACCTCCACAGGAGCCAAGGGTGGCTTGGGCCCTGGCTTGCAACCATCCACTTTTAGCTTCTTCTTCATGGGCTGGGCCACCTCTGGCTCCAACAGGGAATACATACTGGCCCTCGTCCCAGACCACACGGTCCAGAAGTCCTGATGAGCATTCTTCCGTAAATCTAGCACCTGCAGTTTCCACCTCCTGCACGGAAGATAGGAGACAGACCGAGATGCTTTCAAATCAATGGGGAATAAGACTTGAGTCTCAGGATTGAGGCAAGGCCCAGATGCCTGACCTGCACTTTTATTCCATACCCTTGGATGTCAGTGGCTCCTTGGGCTACTGGGATCCTTCCTTCTTGGTCCCCACTTGCAGTACCTCTAAGTGCCACCAGGAGAAGATGGACAACTTGTTCCTTTGGTCACCTCTGCATCTCAATCAGCCTTTCATTTCTATAGCCTGTTCCTAGAGTGACCCCAGAGATAGCCCCAAGGCTTCTCTGAGCTTCCTCACAAAAGCCTCTGGCCCACCCTGTGGCTTTGCACTTTCCCATGAACCCATCTCTATCTTGCTTGGGACCCCAGGGCCCTCCCAGGCTATGGGATCACCCTCACCTGGGGCGAACCTCCTGGGCAAGCAGGACGTCAAGGCCATCGAGTGCAGCTTGGAAGGTCTCCTGGTGGGGCTGCTGCTCCTTCATCAAGGCCCCCAAAGGGAGGCAGGTAAAAGGCCAGGCCTGCACCATCACCTTCAGGATCTCGCTGTACCTCCCAGCAAAGGCCGCCGTGAACAGTGGTGGGAAGAGCTCCATAGGCAGCACTTCCAGAGCGGCAATGGCTGAGGCCTGGTCCCTCAGCAGGCTCTGACCTGCCAGGTCCAGAAGTCTGGGTGGGGCTGGCATGCTCATCCTGATGAATCTGCTCCGAAAAGAATCCTGGCGAAATATTCAGGGAACAAGGCTGAGTGCTAGCAACCCCATTATCCCTCCATCCTTGAGAGAAACCAACTCAAGGCCAAAGTCACTCTCTGGCAATAGTTGGGAGTCCTCCATTTACCCCAATTCTGTTCTTGGCTAGGTGGCCACAAAGCCACAGCTTTGCCCCTGCTGGCTCTAGATGTTCATCTTTCCAGGCCTTGATGGGGGAGCAAGATCACCACAGGTCCCATACCATATCCAGCTACTGCAACATTAATTCTAGTCCCACTGTAGAGTTAGTACTGAGGAACCTGAAAAAACGACCCCTCCCTTTTAGGGAAAAGTTGCTGATTATCCCAAGTACTGCACATATACAGAAATAAGAAACTATCACGTGGCCCAAAATGAGGCCCTTCTCAGCTCTAATAAATAACCCAGACATGAAAGATTAAGGAACATGTGGACAGGAGTACCATAAATTTTCAACTGTAAAAGTAGCATAATAGTACTCTACAGCATATGGAAGTTGGGGATGAAAAAAATATATACTATTTCAAGACAATTTATTATATGTCTCTCCTACAAATATGAGAATTACTAAGAGAATACAGAGCTCACATTCAGAACAAAGCCTCCACTTTTAAATTATTCCATAAAATATTTTTTTCTCCTGTGGGATATATTTAAGCTTTTAGTTTCTATTTTTCTAAAAAAGCTTAACTTGTAAAACCACAAACAATGAACTATATGAACTATAATTACTGAACAAAAACTAAATACTTAAAATGTCATAAAAAATTCCACTAATCAGAGGTCTTTCATTTCCCCCCAATCTCTCTGGTTAAGAAACATCATAAATGTCTATAAAATGGCCTACACCAAAGCAGAAATCAAATTTCTGAGATTAAGGCAAAACTGCATTTTGAGGCAAAAGCAAAGCCTGCTCATTCATACTATGTGGCTGAGGGCAGTACGATGGCAGCATCCCAAGCTTAGGGCTCCTGCTTCACCAGAAATGTATATGGTGCAGGGAGGAATCTGCTCAGACTTCAGGGTCTCACCACTGGCTCCTCAGAAGCTATATTATCCTTTCTGGCTACACCTTCCTTTTTCAGATCCTAGCTTAAATTTTCAACTGAAAGCACGATGTTATTATCACTGGATCCCCATCTAGTTAATCCAGATTGAGTTTACCTTCTCCATACAACTGACTTGAAGAATATGCCCATTCATGAGAGAAAAAGAAAATAAAACCAACCTGGAGGTATACTTGGGGGAGTTTTGGCCACATCAGTATAATTCAAATGTTCAAGTTAAGACAGCTTTATGCAGATAGTGGTGTAACCCAAAAGAAAAAGAAATAAAATAAATAAAATTCCAAAATATCAAGTAGTCACTTACACTTTGTTACCGAAAACCTGCAAAACATGTGTGCATTCATAGAAGAACAGATGTACAATTAAGGGGTGGCTGGTCTTCCAGATTTTGAGGATCAAGACTTCCCTGAAGGAAGTCAGGTCAAAATTACGAGAAGTTGGCCAGGAAAAGGGAGGGGCAAGGCTGTTTGTAATGGGACCATGGGAAATAACCAAGACTAGGAAAAATACATTTAATTTTGTTTGAGGATCTCAGACTTTTATGGCTACTTTAAACCCAAGAGCAGGGAGGCTATCCACTCTTCTTCCTAGAAGATTTCCTCCCAGAAGGCTGAGATCAGCTCAGCAAAATGGATGGAGAAGATTCAACATAGGAATCTGGGCTACAGAGAGGTCAGAACCTACTGGCAACCAAACCCACAACTCGACTAGTCAAATTCTAACAGCCACTGAGGGGTTAGAGTCATGAGCTCTTTGGGCTCTTAAAGGCAGGGAGAGAAATAAGCATGAGCTAAATGCATGTCTCCTTGTCATCAGATGCTGCCACCAGAGGACTTCCTCTTTAGGCTCAAGTGTCCTCTTCCACATCCTGACCCTTCAAAGGCAGAGCCAGTCTGGGCATTTCCCAGGGGCTTTGGCCCCAAATGTGATCTCCAAAGGCCCCTTCTGAAGTATATATTGACAACTGTCATTTCCTCATTCCTAGGAAACAACTAATATAATACAGCTTCAAAAAGTCCCTTCTGGTCCCATCCCTATCCAGCTGGATGTCCCTAATCCAGCTTTTTTATTATTCCCATTCTTCTGAGACAGTGCCACTAGGAACAGGAATAAAACTTTTCCTTCTCTCTGTATTAAGCTCAGTACCCAAATACCAACACTTTTTCCTCACAGAATTTGAAGCTATATTTGACATTAAGTATCTGCCAATTTAGGGATGATTCCCATGCTGGGCTGGATCACATTGATGGTTCTGACATTTTAGAACACAGAGAACCTCTCCACACAAAGAATTCTCCAGGCTATTCTTTAACCCTTGCATTATGATGCCCAAACAATTCTTCTATACCACTGGTGAGGAGATTGGGATTCATTCTCTGAAGGATGCTATCCACTAGTATCATCATAGAGACTGTTTTCTCCAATTTCTGTCACCCATATCAGCAGGCTTTGTGTCAAATAAGGTTAAACTAGAATGTGCTCTATGGGCATTTTAGCCCGCAGACAATCACCATTATCAATCAGCTGCAAGAGACTGAGATTAGTAACGAGATAATCGTAAATGTCCCTGATGACTAAGCAGTAACTGAGCACAGAAACGGTGCTCTGGAACTTTTCATCCAAACTTCTCATCCTTTGCAGGAAATTTAAAGTTCACTGTTAATTTTATTTTAGCCCAGTGAATCGGGACCCCACTCCCCGGAGGGAGTAATTGATAGACACCTTCAGGCAAGGGGTTTGTCCTGGTGAAGATCTGCCTCACCAAGTGGATGGACAATCTCATTGTTAGAGGACACCTGACTGACAGACTTCAACTGGACTCAGCGAAACAGGACAACTGCCTAAGTCCAGCTTGGGAACGGTCTGTGGGAACCCAGGGTCTAGGAGATCCAAGGAGGCAGAAGTGACCACTGTCTTCAGATCTAAAAATGTTTAGTATGAGCCAAACATCCTTCCCTTGTGAGGTAAGTCCTACTTCCTCCGTCCACCTCCATGCAGAGCCTTTGGATCAGGGGACACGCTGTGGGGTTGGAAGCAGGAGCACTGGGAACACATCTATATGAAGGGCTGTCCTTCCCGCACAAGATCAGGACTGGCTCAGGACAACTCTCACAGCCAAGGTCTGAATTTGAAGAATGTTTCATTGCATCCTGGTCACCTTTCTCATGGTCTTCATTTGCTACCTAGGCCAGAGCATCCCCTGAGCTCGTTAGAGTGGGTGTCCTGAACCACCTTTTTCATTCACAGAATTCCAACTGGGATCGCAGAGCATCATCTACCTTACTGGGGCCTTTAGAATGTTTCTATACATCTGCCCTGTGCCACCTGGGCAGCACTCTGTGTCCCTGGAATGTCAGCCCACCTCTCTTGGAGCCTGGGGTGTGGCCATGCTGGGAATACCTTCCCATTGTATCAACCAAAATCAAGGAATTTTTCCCCAGTTCTACTGAGCATGATAATCAGAGAACATGACAAGCCACAAGGTGCAGAAAGAAATAAGCCATCTGTTTTCTAGATCTAAGGGGCTCCAGGAATGCTGGAAGAAGACCCTTCCTGAGTCCAGAGAAAAGACCTCAACTCTGCTGGTCTGGAGGGTCAGCAGGCTAATGAGAAGCTAGGAGCCCAGTCCTAATGCAGCAGCCCACCTCAGGCTCCCTTGAGGCAAGCCCTTGGACAGACAAGATTTCATGTGGTATCCAATTCATCTCTGAAATTTCCCTCTGGTGTCACATCTCTCCTTACCCTGAAATATTTTGCTCTCTGTGCCTTTTTAAAAACTGAAGGTCTCTCTTGGACCCCCTGCGCCTTCCTGTATTCAACAAGATATGGTTTCACTTCAGATCCAGTAACATCTAGACCTAAACAAGAGATTGTCCCTCTTTCCTCCCCACCAGGAGGACCTTCCCGATCTCCTGATCACTCTAGCTCTAGCCAGTTATTCCTGGGGAAGTGCTTCTGGAGGCATGATGGGGGAAGGGGAAGCTGAGGACTCACTCTAATCTGGGAAGCAGAAGGAGGAACTGAACTGGGTATGGCCCAGAACATCCAATGTGGGGCCCAGCATGAAGGAGGAGGAAATGTCAGCACAGCAGGAGGCCCAGTCCTCTGGCACCCACAGAGCTGTGTCCCTTAAAGGGTGGAGACTTGTGTCTGAGACCACCCAGGGGCACTGGAGCCCTGAGTGAGGTGCCAGTAGCTATGTGTGTGTATGTGTCCCTTTAGCTCAAGGACACAGAATCAGTCCAATGGAGAGTCTGGGGAGGAGAGAAAGTGGCAAGCACTAATCCTGGAGGCAAAGGTGACAGAGAAATTCAAAGAGGAGAGGGCTCGAGCCTCAGCATTCAGCTCTTGGGATTTGCTCTTCAGCCTCCTTACCTTCACAGCCTCATCAGACTGAGAACTGTGCTTCTGAAAACAGAAAGAGAGAAAGGGGTCTGGTACTATGTCCCTGTCATCCAAAGGGTCCTCAAACCTTTCTCTAAGCCATAAGAAGGCCATGGTGGCTCTGAGCAAAACCAGATACAACAGGTTATCAGGCACTTTCCACTGGGGTTTGTTCCACTAGAGTGAGAGCAATGATCCTCGGGGTTCCAGGAACACAGACCTTACACTTGGTGGGAAAAATCCCCTATGCGCTAAGATGAGGGCTGACAGGAGGCACTGGGGCAGGGTGGACATGTTCACAGGAATGTCTCCAGACCAGCTAACCCTTCCTCCCCATATCCAGATACACTTTCTATTCTTAATCCTTGATTTACTCAAAAACATTTACTGAATGCCACAGACAATGCATTCTATTGAGCAAACAAATGAAAAAGCAGCAAGCTGAAAAACAAATCAATCAGAGGTTGACTGCTTTGCACGGTAGTGCTGGGCCATAAAAATGACAGTGCAAGATGAAACTACATAAAGCCTTCTTAAGAATCCACAAAGTTCTGTCTCTCGACCTACTTGTGATCTCTCTCTGTCAAATAAATAAAATCTTAAAAAATAAAAAGAATCCACAGTTATGGTTTTTCAGTGGCCATTCAAAAACTGTTTTTGCCAACCATTAAGAATTCTCTTTCTATTCATTATAAATATGTTAAGAAACTAATAAAATAGCAAAACTACTATTAGTATGTTGATTTTAAACACTGAAAATTAAACTACTTCTCTGCAAAAAAATGCATCAAGAGTAATTTTAACATTGCTTATGGTTCTTCTTATATAACTTTTGGTACAGAGTGAGCACCTTTCCTATGCCCTGGAGAACTGTCACGCTGCTTTCTAAGTTTGGATAGACTTCCAATTTATTCCTTCATGCTTCCAATGTCATGACATATTTTTGAGAGAGTTCCTTTAGTGTGAAGACTTCTGCCAGAATCACTTCCTCTGAGAAATCTTCATCCTTTTGTCACAGTCATACTCTCCCTTCACACTTCTCTGGGAACTGGAGAATGTGAGTTTGAAGCTGGATTTAGAATCACAATGATGAATAAAAAGAGTTGGAAGTTATCAAAGTAGTTCATTTCTCTAGCCTCTAGTTTCTCTCTTAAAACATGAAATATCACTAACAGGGGGCTAAGACTGATTCTTCCTTTCCATATACATCAGCTGAGACTCAAGAGGGTGATACTTGCACCCATGTCACAGAGAAGGCCATGGGAGGGGGCAGAGGAATAAGGCCCCTGGCTGCTGGTCCAGGGCTTTATAGGCTGTCACTTATGCCAGCCTAATGGGAATGTGCCTAGAGAAACCACCTGAAAATGGGAACATTCCACCCTCTATGTGTGTCAGCAATGGACAAGGTCAGAGAACATGTCTCTACTCAGACATCACCCACCACAGTCCAGGGAGTCAGCAGGTCTTTACTCTGCTGAGAGCCATGGGCCCTGCCAGGCATCCAGAAGGATAGGTTGGGGAGGGGTGCAATATTCCCAGGAAGAAATCAGAAAGGCCTGAGGCCTTGAAGCACCTCAGCTTACCAGCTCTGTCTCCCCAGTAAAGCAGGCTCAGGACAATTCCTGGGAGGACACATCTCCCTACCCTGCATATCCCTGGCTATATCAAGTAAGAAAATTTGCGGCTGGAGTGTCACTCACAGGATGTGAGGCACACAGATGCACATGTGGGCCTCCCCTCATGTGGGACAATGGATAAGAAGGGAGGCCAGAGAAGCAGAGGGGCCACAGGAGGCAGAGCTCTGGGGCATCTCTACCATGGCCTGGTCATGCTCTGATCATCCTCTTTGCTCTCTGCACAGGTGAGGGGCACTACGGAGGGGAACTTCAGGCAGCCCAGAGTTGATCCTTTCCTCCCTTTGCCCCAAACTCCTCTGAAGTCATGGCTTTCATGTTGACCTCTCCTCTTTGTCCTCTTCCTCTTAAGGTCCAGGGCCCAGTCTGTTCTGACACAGACACTCTCAGATTCTGTGGCTATGGGACAGAAGGTCATCATTTCCTGCTCTGGAGGCAGCAGTAATTCTGGAGTTTATAACTAGGTGTTCTGGTGTCACGAACACTCATGTGCTGCCTGACATTCCCAATGCACGAGGTTGCCCGGGGCCTCCATCCATTCTCCACCTCCATGTCAGGCCACATGGCCTCCCTGACTGCTTTGGGCTTTAGATGGAGGACTAGCTGGGCACTATTATTGTTCTCTTTTAAGAAGAAGGAGTTTTCTTTCAAGGGACCTCTTACCCTCAGGGGTCCAAGTCCACATGGAAGTGACCAAAACTCTGCTCCTGCTTGACACCAAACAGGAGTTAAGTGTCTGGTGTCTGTAGCCAGTCTAACTCCTTCACTCCAAGCAGAGGTTCTAAACATAACTATGGCTTTGAGAATGGGGTCCCCAACACACTAGAGCTAGCTCCTTCTTATAAGAAAGCAACAGGACCGGGGCACCTGGGTGGCTCAATCGGTTAAGCATCTACCTTTGGCATTAGGTCGTGATCTCAGGGTCCTGGGTTTGATTTCCCCATAGGACTCCCTGCTCAGTAGGGAGTCTGCTTCTCCTTATTCCCCTTGTGTGCATGCTCTCTCTCTCTCAAATAAAATCTTAAAAAAACAAAACAAAAAACAAAACAGCAGGACAAATGCTCCACTGGGGAAATGACTGGGAAGTATACAGGTTACTCCTGCATCTTCCCTCTTGAGCATCCTCAGGACGCAGATTCCATCCAGCTCCTCGATGACAAGAAGAAAGGGAACAAAAGGGTTTCTTAACACATCTGAGAGACAGTTCGGTCACCAGCTTACCTTAAGATGTCTTCTGTCCACTCTGGTCCAGCTCAGACTGGCCTCTGGTCCTCCAGTACTTGGTTTCCCTGGTCTCCTATCCTCTCAGTCACCTCCGTCTACCCAAGTCTGAGAGCAAGAACCAAAATGCTCCAGAAACAAAGAGGCTGTGTGTTAACATGTATATTTAGCAAGCCACGGGCTCCTATGAAAATCTCTGCGAATACTGCTGAGGAAATGGAAAACCGGAGACGTGACCCTGCCCGTTCAGTGGGCATCTCCTCTAATCTCCAAATCTGACCAACAATTTCCCATGGGCTGAACGAGAGAACAACTGGAATGACAGACCCTGTGCTCTGTCAAAAGCAACCCCTCCCTCGAGGACATGGCCCACGTTCCATCCCTTCTGCCCCCCCCCATACCCCGGCATCTCCTTAGGGACCAGATTCCTAGAGCAGCCACCCCATTTTAACTGCACACCCGTCCAACTGGTGAGAGCAAACAATGAACGCAGACGTCCGAGTTCGATGAATTGTTACGTCTGCAACTCATACGCGCGGTCAGTCCTAAGGAGCAGGTAGCCGAGGCTGCCCAGAGCCAGAAGCAGCACGTTGTTTTCACTCCGACCTCTGTTGTGAAAACTCACTTTTCAGATGGAAAAAAGAAGTGGGAGTTGGGGGGAGGGCAGTTTACCAGCGATTAGTCCAAGGTCACTCCACAAGAAAGAGGAGGATCCAAGGTTTGAACTTACGTTTTCTCCAGACCGCGCACCCGCCACGTGGTCTCCCCTTCACGGAGCCTGGAGGGAAAGGAAGGCCGCTAGCTCCCCAAGCCGCCCTACCCTCGCCCGCCGGAAACAGCCTTATCTGACCAATCCTGGTTTCTCTTTTCTTGAGGGCGAAATCTCACGAGATCCTAGGATCACGAGCGGGGTTGCCCGGGGAGTCCAGGAGGGGTTTGTTTTCGTAGGCTGCGCGGGGACTTGGAGGTGGGGAGCGGTGGTGCTTGTTGCCTACGCCCACCTGACTGTGCCAGGTGCCAGAATTGGGGGGGGGGCATGAGAGTGGGGGTCGGGGACAGGGAGGATAAGGATGGGGTTAGATGAGGGTATGGAGGGTGGGATGGGGTAAGGGAGGTGGGGAATGGGGGATGGGGGTCAAGGAAATGAGGGAGGGATTGGGGGGTCTGTAACTCCCACCTTCTAACCCCTCCCCCGGGCCTATGCTTATGGACCTATTTCTCTCTGTGGGGTTTGGGGTGCTGGACCCTGAGCGAGGCTCCTCGCCCAACACTAAAAAAGACGTCCTTGCCCTTGAACTGTCTAATGCTCTGTGCTACCTGGACTTTACCATTTAAGTACCCTCTGGGGGAGAGGAGACCCCTGTCAGGATTTGATTAGATTGTCCTCTTTCCAGAGCGTGCTTTCTTCACTTGCCTCCTTGGATTTGGTTTTACAGAGCTTTTTCAGAAGCCAGACTCCTGCGATTGCTCTACTCCCCTCCCCAATCCTCAATAACTTCAGCTTTCACCAGTCCTAAAGGCAGGGCTTCCCCTCTTTCACCAACAAATACCTTTTGACAAAGTCAGGACTAGACCGAAGGCTGAACATATGAGTGGGCCGTCGTGAGGAGGGACCAGGTCCAGGATGTTGAGGAGAGATGGAAAGCCACCCCCCCCCCCCCCCCCTCCTCCTGAGGCCTGGTGTTTTGGTTCTTCAGAGGTGTGCCCTCACCCTTGGGATTTTGTGTTCCCGGTCACCAGGGGGCAGCACTGGGGAAACTGGAAGGCGGAATGTTTGCAAGGCTTGTGTCAGGTTTGGGCACCTGCTTCCTGCCGGTATGTTTGTAGGAAGAAAAGTAAGGCCTCTGGAGAGATGGCAAGTCCCAGATGGATGAGGAGTCTTTCTTGGTGAAGAGAAGAGAGAGGGGTTAAGAACAACGCGGAGGTCGACTGTACTTCAATTAAAAAAAAAAAAAAAGTGCAAGGAGGCAGCCCCATGCCTCTTTCAACCTGGCCTGAGGATCTATATTCTGTCTCATCAGACTCTGAGACTGTGTTTTTCTGGAGGGGGAGGTGGGTACTGAGTCTGGCACTGTGTCCTTGCCATGCAAGTGGTCCTAAATCTGATACCATGGGCCACAGGAATGTCGTGGTGGCTGAGAGCAACAGGGCAGTAAAGGCTGCGTAATTTTCCTGGATCTACCCTGCCATTCCCCCAGATATCCCCATGCCTGGGAGCTATGTAAGCTACACAGACAAATTAATGTATGAATACATATGTACATACAAATGAGGCTACTGCCTTGAACCCCAGTCGATCTATGATCTTCACCTAGAACAGAGCTGACTAAAAAACTCAATTTTTTCAGCTTGAATCTGGAGACACTCAGCTTCTCCTTCCCTCTGATCTTCTGGATTCATTCAACAAACATTTGTCCTTGAGTGGTGCCGATGCAAGCCTCAAGCAGATATACTCAGTCTCTGGCTCATAAGGTTTGGAGCAAAAACTAAAAAAAATAAACAAAAGCCCCAAACAAGAAGATATTGTTTCAAGTGGCAAGTTGTAACTAACTCTTTGAAGAAAACAAGGGGGCTGATATGGAAAGTTACAAAGGCTGGCAAGCTCCTCCTGGTTGCTCAGGATCCTTGTCTGAGGCCTGAGCAGGAAGCAACCTTAGGAGCTTAAGAGGATCCTGGACATAGGGTTCTGAGCATAGAGAAGGACTGTGCAAATCCTGATAAAGTGTTTGGCCAACTTGAGAATAGAGACTGGCTCAGAGGGGTAGGTGATGACAACAGCAGAGGGGGGGCACGAAAATGTGATCCCTTTGAAGATTGCCCATGCTTATTTTCATAATCTGATTGCTGTCTTCAGACTGACTGCAATTGGTACACTAAAAGGATGATGTCTGTAAAACTTGAAAGCAAAATGCAGGTCACATGATTGATTATATAATGCAATTCTATTCATATGAAATTAAACATGAATATACCGTTCATTCATTCATTCATTCATTGCCTCAACTAATCCTTACAAATGTTTACTGTATTCCGGGGAGGGAATGAAAATTAATGGGCTCTACCTTCTGGGATATATGTAGTAAGTAGGCCAAGATGTCCAGAAGAGGGTCATTAGAATAACATTGGTTATGTTAAAACACTTTATTTATTTGAACAACTTCTATCATAATTTTTTCCTTGACCAGTGTGAAAGTAGAACTATTTTTTTTTTTTAGAAACAAACAAACAAAAAAAGTCAACCTGCACTGAATTATAATCATAAAGGAGACTTTTAAAACCTTCCATGAGGGAAGAAAGGGAGGGGAATGTGTTTAAAGGAGGCTGTTCTGCTATGTGTCTGGAGCTGAGAGAGCCTGGATCTAGGCTGACCCGTGGTAAATGAGACAGAGGAAAATATTTTCTTCTGGGATCACCTAAAGTAAACCTGAAGAGGAAAGAACCTGGACTCTCCACCTAATTATGCTGGGGATAAAAGTCATAGAGCACCAATTAATGGAAACATTGGCTTTTTGGTTTTATAACCAGATTCATGCAAGGATGCTGTGAACTTTAATGCTTTCTTAGTTTTGTTCAGATGAAGACACTGAGGCTAGAATGGACAAGCCACTGGTCCAAGACAGAGTTGAATGAACAAGGAAGGAATTTGGTGCTGTGAAATTGTGGTGTGAGGCTCCTTGCCCCCAGTGCGGGACTTCTCTAGGTTGTGCTCTCTTGACACCCAGTGCATGATTAGCTTCTGATTTAATAAGACATCCCTGAAATAGCCTCTTGGACTCTCAATCTGCTGCAAGATTAAGCTGATTAGGAAGATCTTGAGAATTCCAGATGGCTGGTGTGCATTCCCTAGGCTGTGTGTCCTGATTTGGGGAAACCATCACTTTTGAAAATTCTTTTGGGGTAGCTATGAATGAGTTTAGAGAGAAGGGTTTGAACCTTCAGAATGTGGGCAGTATCTTTTGACCCCAGACTCGGGTTTCTGTCAGAGACTGGGCTTGCACAGGGCAGGAGAACTCTCCTCCAGAGTGGGGAAAGACTAGTTATGTGGGGAGAGGAACTCACTAGAAGGCCAAGTGCTCACTAACAACTGACAACAGTACTTTTGCATCTCCAGGTCACACAGATCCAGCCTTAAAGTAACTTTTGGAGAAGAGGACTTGGGGGTCCCCTCCACCTTTCCTGTCTGCATGATTCCCTGGGTGCTAAGTTTCAAGACTAAGGGCAAAGGGAGAATTAAGAATCATCGGAACTCAGGAGCAAATTTGCATGGAGACCCCTCTTGCATCTCGAAACATGCACAGGGATAAGAGAGTCTTGAGTGTCCTGTCCAAGTATTGGGGTCTCAGGAGGCAGATCTCTGGGTTGTCTTCACCATGGCCTTGGCTTCACTTCCCTCCCCCTCCTCACTTACAGCACAGGTGACCCCAAGAAAGAGGTCACGTGGATGTGTGGACTGACACTTCTGTCCCTTTTCCCAGGTTCACCTGGGCCACCGTCTTTCCATTTCTCCTTCCTCTCTCTGGGTCCTGGGCCCAGTCTGCCCTGACCCAGCCTCCCATGTCTGGGACTTTGAGACAAATCATTGCATCTCTTGCAGTGGAAACAGCCCACACTGGAACTTATAACCCTGTCTTCTGGCACCAATGATGTCTGGAGCAGCCCCCACACTCCAGATAGATGCTGTGAGCTCTCTGCCTTCTGGGCTTCCAGTTCTATTCCAGGCTCCAGGGTTGGGAACACAGCCTCCTTGACCATCTCTGGACTACAGTCCAAGAGCGAGGCTGATTTTCACTGATTGTTGGAGGACAGCCAGAGCATTTATCTGCAGGGCTCCAAGCCCATTGGGAACTAAGATTAAAACCTGCATTAAATACTCAGCATTTCAGAGCTTCACACCAACCAGACAGCCAGGCTATTCTTTCTGTTGTCCTTTCTGTTCATCACCTCAGGGGCATAGGTGCTTCGGGAAAGAGACCCATACAACTCCTTTTGCTCTTTATGATGATGTGGGAAAGGGAAACAGTCTCCCAGGGGACACATAGTTTGCAAAAATGAAAATAAAAGCTCCCTTCTTCCTCTGTGGCCTTGGGATGCAGACTCTGTTACCTTCTTCAGTGGCAACATCGGGGGAAGAACAAGGGCTTCTCATTGGGCTGAAACAGTTCAGAGGCCACATCACCTGAAGACATCTCTCTGTACCTCAATGTGGATTCGGGCACTCTGGCACCCAGCGACACAGGTCTCCATCTTACCTGTCTCTACGTGGGTTGGACCAAAGTGACACAGACAGTTCAGGTATTATTACCCAGTTTTCTATTGCTGCATAAGAAATTACCACAAATCTAGTGGCTTGAAACAACACCCATTTACTGCTCCACTTTCCCTGAATCCTTACCTGGGTCCTCTACTCAGGGTCTCCCCGACCTGACATCAATCAAAGTATGGTGGCTGCATTCTACTCCAACAGCTCAACTGAGGATCTGTTTCCAAGTTAGTTGGCAGAATTCATTGTCTTGCTGGTGTATAGTTGAAGCTCTGGACT